>NC_062283.1:90628717-91253717 GCF_902655055.1 Lutra lutra | reverse complement strand
TGAAAACTCTATCCCAGAATGTATGACTAGTAAATTCAAACATTTAAAGTTAAAATGACCACCAGTTCCACAAAATCTCTTCCAGAAAATAAGAGTGAAAACACCCTAATCAATTTGTAAAGCAAATTGGCTTGATAGCAAAACCAGACAGTGATTACAAGAAAATAAAACTTTATAGAGAAAAAAATGTTCTACAGAATATTGGTAAGTTAAACCCAGTAGTATGTAAAAGAAATATACATCATGAGCAAGTAGGGTTTATCTCAGTAATGTAAAGCCAGTTTATCATTTGAAAATCAACCAATATAATTTACCATATTAATAGAATAAAAAAGAAAAACCTCATGATTGAATCAATACATGCAAAAAACACATTTGACAAAATTCAACATGTATCTTTGATTTAAATATTTTTTTAAGAAAACTAGGTATAGAAAAAAAAAAACTGCCTCTATCTGAAAAAGAACATCTACAAAAATCTATAATCACATCATATTTTACAGTGAAAGTTGAATAGACATAACATTAAGAACTCTATGAAGATGTTCATTCTTATCACACCTATTCAATAATGTACTGAAAGTTACAGCCAGTGCAATAAGACAAGGAAAAGAAATGAAAGACTTTTCCGTAGGGAGAAAAAGAAAAAAGCAAAGAAACTATTCTTATTCACAAGTGACATATTTGTCTTTGTATGAAATCCCTAAACGTCTACAAATCAACTCTTAGAACTCAATCAACTTAGTAATGTCACAGGATAGGAGATCAATATTCTTTTCTACATAGTAGTATTGAATAACTGGAAACCAAAACATTTTAAATTCTATATAATTTATAATATCTTCAAAATACTGAAATTCTTATATGTAATTCTAAAAAAGAAAAAAAATGTATTCAGGATCAATATACTGTCTACCAAGCTACTTCGCTTGGAATGAATGAATGAATAGAATATAAATAAGTAGTTTAAAAATAGAAATATCAGGATTTTTGAATGACTAGGTGAATTTAAAAAGGATAGGGAAAGAAATCAAATGAGCAGATAAAAGGATAAAGGAGAGGAAGAGAAATCAAAAGAATGTGAAATTTTCAACTAAGCTATTTGAGAAGGTTTTTCTTCAAAATATGGACATGAAAAGGAAGGGTGGTTACTGTTGATAGATATGAAGGAAATATATAGCTTAATTTTGTATATTTGAATTTGAATTAACATAAGACATCTGGATGAAGATGACTAAATCATTGTAACAGAGCTACAATTCAGAGAAAATGGATATTACACAACTTGAATTACTGAATTAGTATCTCCATGGCAAAGAATAGGTATTATGCGTCTTTTACCTTTGTATCACCAGGATCTGGGTTTGCATCCCCTATACCAGATGTCTTAGTAGAGTCTCAGTGAATGTTTGTTGAAAAAAACTACTAATTACTAATTTTCTAGAAATTTTATATAATATTTGATGTATAAAAATTTAAGAGTATTTGCTTTGTGAATAACTATGTAGCCCAACTGGAGATATTTAACTGAAAATACTTCACACCTTCAAGGCTAAACTTATGAAGGGTGCTTATAGGTTTTTTGGGGAAAAGAAAATAGCTCTCTAAATTAAAGTACAAGAAAGGATTTGTACACAAGAACTATGACATTTTTATCCTGCTGTGACTTTTAAAACCTTTGAAGATGAAAGATCGTTTCTAAACAAAACACATTTATTTCATGACATGATTATTATGCATAATACTTTCTTTGTTTATTCTCAAAACCTCTGAGTAACTCTTTACAACGCCTGCTTGTGAAAGAAGTATTAATATAGGATTTTGCTTTTAACTTTTTATTGACACCACAGAATTTTAATGCATCATATTAACCCTGAAGGGTTTCCTTAAATTATACAACATAACAAGTGTAAATTATGTTGCATAATTTTTCTTAGTATTTTACTTTTAAAGACATTGTACCTTATAAAAGTTGCTTTATTTATTCAGCTTACTTTTCTGTGGATGTTAATTGGTTTAAGCATTGTGCCAAATTATATAGAGAAGAAAATATCTGTTCCTTCCACTGCTAAATTTATTTCCTGGCATGACTTGGACACTAGAAGAACCTGGATCATTCAATTATGAACAATAATACCCAAAGGAAAAGTTGGTAAATTCCTACCATTCCATATTTCTAAATAGTTTTCAGGAACATCAGGAAACTGATCTTCCTTCCTTTACTTCTCCTACCATATCCCCAAAGGAGGGCCAGTTAACTAACGAGTCACCTGGAAAATCTCCAATATTTCTCTAAGTAAGTCCAGCCCTGGTTGCAGTTATGAGTGGTAAGGTTATGCTAAATAAAGTTCTTATGCTCTGGGAGCACATATGATGACACTTAAAGTATGTTTATGTCCCTTTATCTGGATTTTTTTCCTTGCAGGGGACTAGCATTATGCAGACCAAATTAAGCTCCCCACTTCCCCCAACAAAAACAGTCTAGAGTTGCCGTAGTATCCCAGAAATTACCTAATGAAAGCAATTATCAAACATTCCTCCATTCAAACACAACTTATAGTCTTGTATTTCTTTGGAGGCTGGTTGTGGTTTTCATCTAGGCTGCAAGTTTCTCTTTCTTATTTAAATTGACCTTCTCAAGATGACATCCCATGATGATATATTACATTACATAGAAATATTTCCACTGACCTTAGCTTGATGAAAAATAAACATGTTGGTTTTTTTCATCTAGTTTAATACTATGTATCTATCAAGTAAGTTATATTATTGGCACATCTCTCTTTTCAGTGGCACTGGGCCACAGCGAATCAAATTCCCCCTTTTTGAACTAAAGGATGAAATGAATAAATCACATTTTAAATGAATCCAAAAGAAAAACTAGACAATGCAGGGTTTTTTTTATTTGTCAATGATTTTAAAACATATAAATGGTCAAGATTTTGTTTACCAAGGCAATGTTCCTAAGATCATTTCTGTTTTTGTTTTATTTTGTTTTGTTCTTTGTATATTATGACTTAAAATATTTGATTGTATCTAAAACCATCCATGAATACAGATCTTTCTTACATATAAAATTTTTGTTGTATGAGATTTTTAATGAAGTAACTGGAAGTTATACTAAGGCATAATTTTAGCAAGGCACAAACATTGATTATTGGTTATTGCTCAGTATAATTATTTTAATATCAATTTATCCACATGCATATGAGAATGCTAATGTTTAGGAAAACAAACCAAGATTGGGTTCTTAATCTCCCAAGACAATTTGACAGTGCTACAAAACTGTGGGAGAAAAACAAAACAAAACAAAACAAAAAAAAGATTATAATCTAGCATTAGAAATGTTAGAACAACACAAAGAGAACAACTGTAACTATTAACCACTTCAAATTCTTATTGGGAAATCAGATGGAAAATAAAATGCAAACAGAAAGATTAAATGGTACACAAGATATGGTAGGGAAGAAGGCAAAGGAAGGAGGAAAAGACAAAAAGAAAAGAAGGAAAAAGGAAAAAGAAATAATTTTCCTTCTTAATATGTGTGTTTACATCTAATGTGCCCACCTATAAAACCCAGTCCAAATTAGAAACTTCATTATCATTCTCCATACATCTCCTCTACACAACCTATCCCTACCTACAAGTCCTCACATTTCGATCACTGAAAACCTTGTATAACTGCCCTTCCTCCTTTTTCTTCTACCTTCTTCTACCTTTTTCAACTTATTTCAGTTTAAAATTTTATGATCTCTTCAGACTCTTAAATCTCCTCTTTTACTACAAACTCAATCTGGTCACAACTATTTCACAAAATATGCACTTGATCATGGTATTTTCCAGACCAAAAGACTGAGAACTTATCCACACACTGCTCACATTTTCCATCATGTTTCCTCTTATTTCTTTTGTCCCTGGTGTTTTAGCCCAATCACAAAATTTCAGCCTTAATGCATTTGCTGTCTCATCTAATTGACAATCTTGTCCAGATTCTTCTCCACTAGAATTTCCTGGTCAACCTTCAAGACTTAGTTTCAGTGTCAACTCTGGATTCCTTTGGACTTACCAGCCAAATCAAATTCTTATTCTGTATCTAACGTAAATCACTTTTATTACTCCACTAATACACATTTTTTTCATCATTTAGTAATGTAAATGAATCTTGAAACAGTGTGACTTTGGAGAATATAGAAACATAAAATATTCTTTCTCTAATTATTGACTTACAGTTGGGCTATGGTACATCTTTCCTTCTTAATATCTTCTTTCTCTTAATATCTCACACATATTCCATATTTTCCTGGTCACTTTTGATTATGAAAACTATGTATCTAGTCCAGTCCAATTCTTCCAACTTACATGTGATTTAATAGCTCTCTGTATCCTATCTCCATCCAAGATATTGGCCCAAGGGAACTCAGGTGGGTAATAGAGCTTGATATGCTCTTTCATTCTTGTATCTTCTCCTATAGGTTCTAGTTCTTTTGTGATTTGGACTTGTCCAGAAGGGTGAGATGAAAAGGTCAAGCACTTATTTACTTAACAAGGAATCACAATTGTAATTCTCTGCTGGTTCTTGTTGTGCTTGCTGATGATATCTTTTTTTAAGGGTAATCTGTGGGATCTTCCCCACTGCACAGGTCACTCGCAGGTAAGATTTTTTTTTTCCCTGAATTGATCTCTTATATCCTTCCATCTGACCTTGTACTGAATCTCTTGGGTGGGGTAAGAGCAGCCTAGCCAATGGCTTTCCATAGGGAAACATGAATCTCCATCATGCCAAATCATGCTACTTCTTTTCTGACCTTTCTCTCTTTCTTAATCCCTCTTTCTCCAGTTTTCCAGTTTCTCTTTCTAGTGTTTATGTAGGTTCAGAGCATCTCATCAGGTCTGCTGCATGCACAACTAGGGCTTGAGATATCAATCTTACCTTCATGAATAAATGCATAAGTTTTATAAATGATTATCCTCCATACTCTTTATTGAGTTTCGGTAGAAGAGACAAGTATCTCCCTCCCCTGTCCAAACTACT
Source organism: Lutra lutra (assembly GCF_902655055.1). Classification (NCBI taxonomy): domain Eukaryota; kingdom Metazoa; phylum Chordata; class Mammalia; order Carnivora; family Mustelidae; genus Lutra; species Lutra lutra. The sequence continues at coordinate 91,248,685 of NC_062283.1, read as the reverse complement.
AGCACTGACTCCAATTCAATAACTCAGACCTTGATACTGTTTTCTAATCTGTATAAATTCCCATAGTCTTCTATGGGAAAGAAAGGACACAAGCAGTGGGGAATGGTGATTTGAGGAGCAGAATTTTGGAGATCTCTTTTCTTCCTTACAAAGTAGAGTATTCCTCATACTCCTCACTTGCTGCTCTCCCCAGTTTCTATTTCTATCTCATTTTCTATTTCTGGAAAAAGGAAATTTTCTATTCAACAGTCTCATCACAGGCAATAATTATTTTTCCTATGAATCAATGAATGGATGAATCAGACAACCAACCTTCTAAGTTTCAATCCTAAGAGTGTATACTTGAAGAATGGAACTTACTACAGGAATTAGTGAACTCACAGAGTTCCTGAAATGCGCAGGGAAATAAGTTTGGAGGCTATACAACTAGGAATAACACAGACAGTAAGTAAACACAACTGCTTTCCTGAAATTGTTGTAATAGAGAACTCACTGCGAATCTGCAATAACTACCACAAAACAAATCTTTGGTTTCTCACTCCCAAACATGCCCATCATCCCATATTCAAAAGCAAATCAGCAACTCTAGCAAAAACCATGTGATCCTGCCTAATAGATTATAACTATTCACCATACAAATGAAGTATCTATGGAAAGTCAAATGAAGTATCTATGGAAAGTCTCAGCTCGCAAGAAAAGGGTAGATCCATTGTTTACATACCACATACACATACTACATACCACTACCTACCACATCCATTGCTAAGTGATTTTTTTTTTCTGTCCACAGCTCAGTCACAATCTTGGTTTAATATCCTCTAGTCTGTGTATTAAGCTATATTTAATTGTTGTCCACATATAATATAATAAGGAAATGGGTTTGTAAAAAATATTCATACACCTAAGTGTATACAGACCTGAGTAAAGAAGAAATTATGGGTATCTACTATGACTTTAATTTTTTGAATTATTCACATGGGTATGGTTTGTATTTATGACTTCTTTCCACTACATTATGCATTTTCCATTTGCTTTTAAGAAACATCACTTCAAGACTTTTTGCCTGTTGGCCCAGCCATCTACTGATGTGAAAAGCAAAAAATTGGCTGGTTGAGTTTCTCAACTATGCGTTCAATTGCAACAATGCATCCATTGTTGGAAGTATCGATTCCTTGTCTTCTATAACTTCATAATTAGTCCTGTAATAAGCCAGAAGTTTAGGAAGCAAAATTTTGAGGAATGGGTCATTTTAGTGCTATAATGAAAGCACCACTCTTTCTTCCATCCCTTAGTTTCCAGACTCATGCATTCTAATTGTAGGGAAGATATTATCACATATTGTTTGCTGGTTAAGAAACTGTTGCACACTCTATAGAATAGCACAAAACATTTTCATGCATTGTCTCCTATCTGGCAAAGTACTTAGTCTTAAATAAACATCTTATTTTCTATAAAGCAATGGAAACTTGGAGATAGAATACATTTTTTAATTAAAATTAATCCCATGAGCATTTAACAATTTCCTTTTTTGCGGTAAAATAAATTCCTTGGTAAAGAGTTATGTTTTGTTTTATTTTGTTTGGTTTTTGGTGACAAAAAAATAGGAAAATAAGTAAGTCCATGAATAATATTGCTAGCAGAAAGCTGAAAGGACAAAAGAAAAAATCAATACCAAGACTAAGTCAATTCCAATGAGGACAAATCATTGCACTTTCAAAATGGAAGGGTCCAACATAACAGACCTTCTCCCAAATTCTTAGTTCATCTTTCCAAATTATTATGCTATATTAGCTTTCTGTGTATGTCCCTGCTCTTGGCAGGTTGGACACTCAAGAAAAGTAATATAAATAGCATCCATGATGGGGGGACTCTCCTGTTTATAAGCCTATCCACATACTTTGCCCTGACTATCATGACATTTTGTTCATGATCACTAAAATAAGAACTGGGAGAGTACAGAAAGAGATTACCTGACAAAAAAAAGTGAGTCTTCAGCTGATTACTGAGAGATTCTCCTACAGACAGGACTATCTGCTGATCATTCACACGAGGCACAGAAATTTCGAATTTGGGACCCATTTACATTTTTCTTCAAACATGGTCATTAATCTTCCAAATATATTCTTTCAAATCCCTGATCATCTGGCCAAAAACTAGATACAGCTCATGAATTTAAATGGTGCCACACCCTGTTCATCACTCCTAATCAAAGTAGAAAAATCATCTGTACTCTTCAAAGTGTTGCCCACTGGGAGGACTTTTTTATGCACTGTATTTCAGGAGTGATCATGAATTGTATTTATAAAGTATTCTACTCATAACTGGTTGCAGAACACCATACAGAGCTCTCTACAACCAGATTTTAAATGTACTATCCTCAATTATTAGATATGGTGAATTCCCCAAAGCTGTAAGCAGAGGTTGAGGAAGGAGTAGGTGTGTGCAGAACATGATCACCTGTTCATAACTCTTTCTAACACTTTCCATATCTTCTTGAATTTGTTCCCATATACACAACAAAGTTTTATTTCTGTAAATTAAATGACAGAAACTATAATGAGAAGCTTAGGTCACATGATTACTTGGTGTTATGAATAACCTTAGTATATTGAACAGGGGCAAGCTCTATTTCTCAAAATAGTGTAGTACACACCACAGCTTTGCTTCAAAACATAAGAGCTGAACTATGATTCTGTTATTGGAGTTTATTATTACTTCCTTTCAGCCTCCCAATCAGTCACAAACAACTCAAACATCACTAAATCTGTTGAGTCATAAGGGCTAAGTGTCAAAACTGTTTATACAACAGCCTGAATAAGCTAGAAAGTCTTTTTCTGTGTGTAGGCCCAATTAAAAACTGATAGCTTAATTACCCAATAAATACATTGAGATTACACAAATGCCAAATGTCACATAATTTGCCTCTAAAATTCAAACTAACTTACTTTCAAATACTAGACGGAGCAAAATATAGTGATTTTACTTTGAAACAAATTTCTAGTGTACTCCAGACTATTGTTATCCTTGGAAAATTTGCTAGGCTTTTGATTTGAATTTCCTTAGTGGATGACTCCTATCTTCCTGCATGCGTTTAATCAAAGCATCTAGGTACCTGCTATTTCTTGCTCCCTAGATTCTATTCACATGTGTCATTAATGAAAAGGACTGGTTTGATGTTCTAGGGGATGTCGAAATGACAAAGTTCTCTGCAGATGAAATTATGGCTCAGAGTTAGAAAAATGACATCTATCTAAAGTTAGACACTGAAAGCTTAGTATTTTCCCAGTCAAGTGAAATAAATTCTTTCTAGTGTTCTTGACTTATTGGAATAGAGAGGTGGCCAAATCAATAACTGTATATCAAGTGCCAAGGTGATGGTGATATTTATTTGTTTCATTAAAGAGTCATATGGTACCTAATGTTTTAAATGTGTTATTTTACAATAATCTACCATCATTCTCTAAGACCAAGCTGTCTCAAAAAAAGAAAAAAAAAAAAAAAAGCAAGCAAGGGACTTGAATTAGAGAAGATATCAGGTGTCCTGCATCATATAGGGCCAGGCTGAACTGCACCTGTTACTTTTCTATCATTAGCTCTTCCTGAATGAGGGAAAGATTATTTTTCTTGGTATCCAGAAATTAGTAATAACTGTGTCCATTGTCCAATAATCAAAAATATTCTAGTCATATCTTTTTCTTACTGCACAATTATTTTGGTAAATGGTCATAAGTGCTTTTGAGAGAGGATAGGAAAAGATCTTATTTTAAATATTTGTAATGTGGGTGCCTGGGTGGCTCGGCTGGTTAAGCAAATGCCTTCTGCTAAGGTCATGATCCCAGAGTCCTGATATTGAGTCCCACATAGGGCTCCCAGCTCAGCTTCTCCCTTTGACCCTCTCCCCTCTCATGCTTTCTCTCTCCCAAATAAATAAATAAAATTTTAAAAAATAACTTGTAATGCTTTAAACATCTTCCTCAAACTGTTGTGAATTTGCATTTTGTCGAGTGGGCCTATATCTTTAAACTTAGTTCTGGCAATTGAGTAGATGGTAAAATTGACTATTTTGCAGCTCAGTTCAGGCCTCTGTTTTTTGCTATACCTAAAGTAGTTCCTTCCCTTCCCTTTCCCTTTTTCTTTCTTTTCTCCCTCCCTCCCTCTCTTTCTTTCTTTCTTTCTTTCTTTCTTTTCTTCCCTTCTTAAGTGAGGGAGGCACTTTTATAAATCAAGTAGGATGTTAGGGGCTACCTATTTATGTTGGTACCAAAGACACCATGATAAATTAAAAGTCAACAAAGACCTATGTGGACCAAAATATTTTGATTACCATTCTTTCTCTGCTGCCTATCTTTATAACCCTGCCATCTTGTCTGGCAGTGGAATACTGGATTTATCCTTTTCTACTATGAAATAAGAAAATCCACTTCAGTGGCAACATCTCCCACCTTCATCCCACGTTACAAAAGACAACTGTTAAAAGTACTTTTCAAAGATGCTGGTCTTCTCCCAAATGCCTTGGAGAACAATATATCTTTGGGATATCATGAGGACTGTATTTGAAGGTAGATGAGTGGGATGCACATAATAAATTCCTAGCTCTCAAAGTTATTGCATTCTTTTCTCTGCATTCTTCCATAAGGAGATTTTGTTATTTACATTTAATTCAGTACAAGCCTCTTCTGAGACCGGATATAGACCAATTAATTAAGCAAACAGAATCCCTCTCAGCTGTTCTTTCTAGCACATGGGGTCCAGAATCATTGTTAGGTACCCTATAAAAATAAATTTGTCAGTATTATACTTCTCTGTCTTTTGCTTCAGAATCCACTGAAACTCATACTCAACAGATTTTTGCAGATCTTTCCCAACTGATGTGTTAAATTTTGCAAGGACGTGAATTCAACCAACCAATCATTATAATTTAGCAATCTCAAAATTAAATTCTGTGTCTTATTTTTGGTGATATCAGTATTGCAATTTTGGGAATAAGTTCTTTTTATCTTCTTTCTTTCTTTCTTTCTTTTTCTTTTCAATCATGAGAAAGTTTCTGATAGTTTTCTTTTCCCCTAAGATCCTTCTGGCACTTAGAAACAACTGACTTATCTCACAATTTATTTATCTCCTTCCTGCCTTTAAACGTGATCTGTCACAGTGTCCATTCAGTTTGCTAAAGCCTTAGCTTTATGAGGAATTTGATTCAAAATGGTGAGTGGGATCATTTAAGTAATTACATAACGTTGCCTCTCATGGACTACCATTAACTCATTCTGTAATACTAACTGGATTCTCATTGTTTCAAATACAATCTAGGTTGGAAAACCAATTCTAGGTCCCGTATTCTCTAAATTATGGCCCATGAAAAAACTTCTCTTTTGGTTAGGATTCTTAGTTGAAAACTATTAAAGAACAAAAATCTCAACTGTGTCAGTTTTTTTTTTTTTTTTTTTTTTTATTTGACAGATAGATCACAAGCAGGCAGAGAGGCAGGCAGAGAGAGAGGAGGAAGCAGGCTCCCCATGGAGCAGAGAGCCCGATGTGGGGCTCGATCGCAGGACTCCGAGATCATGACCTGAGCCGAAGGCAGCGGCTTAACCCACTGAGCCACCCAGGCGCCCCATCAACTGTGTCAGTTTTAAGATCTAATTGGCTTCATTAAAGAATTCATGAATCAGGCAGCATCTAGCAAGTAGTTAAAAAATGTCTTAGATGCTCAGGAAAATCAGCTGGGTTTCTACACAGTCATAATATTGGAAACCTTCGCTATTCCTGTGACCCATTGTTTAGCATCTATACCACTAACCCTTAAGTTTGGTAGAAATGCTAACAAAGCTGCCCTAAATCTTTTCTTCTCAAGTGTGTTTATGTATGTGCCAAGTTGCTAAGGCTGAGGTACCCATTTGTTTGGTCAAACAATATCCTAGATGGTGATTATAGATGTGATTAACATTTATAATCTTTGAATAAAGCAGATTACCCTCCATAATGTGGATGAGCCTCAATTTAATAAGTTTAAGGTTATATAAACAAATACAGGCTTCCCAAAGAAGAAGAAATTCTGTCTCAAAACTACAATGTAGAAATTCTGTTTCAGCTTCCATCCTTTTGATCTGTTTTGCAGATTTTGGACTCAGTATTGCAACATCAACTCTTACATAATTTCTGGTCTACTGGCTTGCCCTATAGATTTCAGACTTGCCACCCTTCACAATTATGGGGGATAGTGTGTGTGTGTGTGTGTGTGTGTGTGTGTGTGTGTATAGTTTGTTATTGGTTTGTGTTCCTGGAGAACCCTAAGTAATACACTAGGTGTAACTGTCATCTCACAATCTCACATTATTTATCTCTAGCTTCCCAATGTCTTATGGATTTGAGTGTTAAAATTTCCTAGATTGCATGTAGAAACTTAGTTGCAAAGCAATTGTTCCTATTAAGAGGAACCCTCTTGGGGTGCCTGGGTGGCTCAGTGGGTTAAAGCCTCTGCCTTTGGCTCAGGTCATGATCCCAGGGTCCTGGGATCGAGCCCCACATCGGGCTCTCTGCTCAGCAGGGAGCCTGCTTCTTCCTCTCTCTCTGCCTGCCTCTCTGCCTACTTGTGATCTCTGTCTGTCAAATAAATAATTTCTTAAAAAAAAAAAAAGAGGAACCCTCTTGCACTATTGGTGGGAATACAATTGATAGCTACTATGGAAAACAGTATGGAGTTTCCTCAAATAGTTAAAAATAGAACTACCCTATGATCCAGCAATTGCACTACTAAGCATTTACCCGAAGAATACAAAAACACTAATTCAAAAGGATACATACAACATGCATGCACCCCTATGTTTAGAGCAGCATTATCTACAATAGCCACATTATGGAAACAACTAAAGTGTCCATAGATTAATGATCGATGAATTGATAAAGAAGATATCTCAAATAAAGAAAAAAATATATATATATATTCAGCCATAAAGAAAGAATGAAATCTTGCCATTTGTAACAACACGGTTGGAGCTAGAAAGTATCATGAGCAAAGAGGGGGGGAAAGGAAAGAGAGACAAATCAAGAACAATTAGCTATAGAGAACAAACTGATGTTTACCAGAGGAGAAGTGGATGGGGGGATATGTGAAATAGGAGATGAGGATTAAGGAGGGTACTCATGATGAGCACAGGGTGTTGTATAGAAGTGTCCAATCATTACACTGTACACCAAAACTAATATTACATTATATGTTAACTAACTGAAATTTAAATAAAACTTTAAAAAAACATATCTATTAGCTTCACACACTGTTAGAAAAGAAAAGCATGTTGAAGGGGAGTGGGAAAGGTGGTTACTGAGTCAATCTATAGTATCTGATACATTGATATATGATTATTTATTTATATATTGGCTTCCCCTGGTAACCGGTTAGTCTTGAATCAGTAGTTATAACTTCATACTATCTGTCAAATCTGACCATATACTTTATAATATACAAATAAATAAGATATATTAGCCCCTGATTTATCATTTACAAAAGATTTAAATATTTAGATTCTGCTTGTTTGCTTAGTTGATCACATGCATATATATCTCTAAGAAAAAGAAATTGAATAAAATAATCCATAATCTCTTTTTTTGAGGAAACTGAGGGATAAAGGATGAATAATTTAACCTAAGTCATTTGACAACTTAACTTAAGGAAGTAACAGAGCCTGGCTTAGAGTACAGGTTTTGTGAGTTCTTGATTAGTGTCCTTTCCTCCCTACCATACACAAATAAACATTATAATCCACAAGGAAATATTCACCTAACTACAGCCTGACTTGCCCATGTGTAAATAAACCAAGGCAACAGGAAGAAATGTGGAGTTGAGACTGGGGAGATTGCAAATAGACAAAAGCTCTCTGGCCAAACCTCAAACTTCAGTGTTTTATGTAGGATGAAACCCATAGAATATATTCTTCTCCTTGAATGTTTAATTTGTTATCCTTTTATATGTAGAAATTAGAAAACATTCCAAAAATCTAACAGCAGTCTGTGCTCTTTCTCTGAATTCAAATAGTCCACTTTTATTGAACATTTTACTAAGCTTAGATAAATCAGAGAGATTATCCAAACGCATTCAGCTCATTGTAAAAAATACCAGAGAGACCTTTAAAAGGATTGTAAAGACTCTCAATCAAACTAGTTCTCACAGAAAATGTGTTAAAGGACATAGGACACAGTTAAGAAGCTGGAAGCAGGATCCATTTCCACAGCTACCATTTAAATTCACTCTTTTGTTACCTCCATCAAGAATTCTTTAACAGCTCTCCCAATGGCCTCTCGTTTCCAGTCTTCCCACTCCAATTCTACCTGGAAACGCTGTTTTCAGTTTAGTGTTGAAAAAAATGTCATGCCATTCTACTGTTTAGGCAACATGATAAAGGACTAATAGCCAAAAAATCTTGGCTTGAGCTCTTAAACTCTGGTCTTAGGCAAAATATACTTTTCCTGAGTATACTTTTTCTGAGCTTGTTTCTGTTTTTTTTTTTTTGTCTCGCTCTTTCATCAATTAAACTATTTCATAAGTCCTGCCTAATACATGGTTCATAATATAATTAAATGAAATGATTAATTTGAAAAAAATGTTAAGCACTTTTAAATATTACAAAATAGAAAATAATAAAATATTTTGAGGCTATCAAACCAGCAATCTAAGCTCGAAAGTAACAGATAGGCTGCAAAATTTCAATTTTGACCATATTTATATTCTGATATATTGTTTTATCAGTGAGGAATCTGCGAAAATAAAATTAATTTTGTTCACTTTAAAATAAACACAATTTATTAGCTCAAGGTCAAATTCCTTGTATTATTTATCCATTATATTCATCATCCATTCGAAGTCTTAGTTTTAGAACATTTCAGCCATTATTTTAGTGTTCCTTTTTCTGTTGTTTTTTTTCTCTTCCCAATTACAAACATATGCACACTCACACATACACACACAACACACTCATACTCACAACCACTGTGTTAATCCTAAAGCATTTCATTGCACAAAAGATGACATAATCAATCGATTTGAAGCAAAACAGTTAAAACTGTTTTAAATGTCATTTTTAAAAGAGAGCTTATTGACCGTTATTGTAACTATGATATTTAAACAGTCCTAAGAAGTTCAAAGGGTGAAAATGATTGCATTTTGTTAACATTCTATAAATCAGAGCAACATTCTCCAATAAAATAAAGATGCTTCTAGTGCTGTGCTATCGGTAGCTTTATTATTATTCATCTTTTATTCTTACATGAAGAGCTCAAGCTACAGTGATAAATTCTACAATTAAAAATATATCTTTAAAAACACATTTTAGGTAGTCAGCTATTATTATTTAAATCAAGGCATCAATATACTTACTTATTCTACACTCTGTCCCCATATAGGGTAAACACAACTTAAGGAAAATATGAAGCTAAGATTAGCATCCTTAGATTCTTCTGTCAAATCAATTCAAGCTACCAACCAAAACAAATGGTCAGCTTTAATCACATGACCTTACTTTTAAATTATGCTATTTCCAACTTGTCTTTTTTATTAAGTAAAATAAAAATCTGTTCATCAGGTTTATTGATGCAGATGTCTAATACATTTTTTCATGGCTAAATAGCATTTCCTTGTATAAATATCCCACAATTTATTGACCTATTCATTTATTGGCAGAAATTTAAGGCATTTCACTTTTGACTTTTCTGAATTTGCTGAGGTAAATGATTTTATAAGGGTCTCAGTGCAAATGTGCAAAGATTCTCTAAGGTTAAGGGCTAGGTGTGGAACTGCCGGATCATTGAGTGTATGCATGTTCAGTTTTACCAGGGACTGCCAAGTGTGTAAGTCTTGCCTTTGTGGCACTTCCTCAGAGCTGTATGTATGTACATATGTGCATATATATATACACACACACACACACACACACACACACACACAATGGAATACTATGCACCCAACTAAAAAACCAAAATCTTGCCATTTGAAATGGCATGTATGGAACTAGAGGGTATTATGCTAAGCAAAATAAGTCAATCAATAAAAGACAATTACCATATATAAACTCTCTGATATGAGGAATTTGAGAGGCAGGGTGGGGGACATGGGGGGAAGGGAGGGAAAAATGAAACAAGTTGGGACCAGGGAGGGAGACAAACCATAAGAGACTCTTAATCTCAGGAAACAAACTGAGGGTTGCTAAGGGATAGGGTGGCCGGGTTTTGGACATTAGGGAGGGTATGTTCTATGATGAGTGCTATGAATTGTGTGAGACTAATGATTCACAGACCTGTACCCCTAAAGCAAATAATACATTATATGCTAATAAAAATATAATAATTATAATTAAAAAACTGTATATTCATCTCAGTTCCAGTCACACAAGGTATGGCAGAAGCCTTCAGGGCTAACCCACAACTTTGTTTGGCTTGTTTTATTTGGGTCTGCTGGTTTCCTTACATTTTGGCCATGAATTTTTTTCTTCAAAAATATGTTTATTTATTCAGTACATTATATACTCCCATGGGAGAATTTTAGTTTTTGTTGTTGTTGTTGTTCTTTTATTGTTTATTTGTTTAGTTTACCTCAACCATGAAGCTGAGAAGCTGAAAATGTAAATTCAGATATATTCTAGTCATTTCCTCTTGATTTAACTTTATATTACATCAGTATATTCCCCTAAAAATCTGGCCATCTTTTCCATTTTTAGTTTTATGATTTTTTACAAAATCTCTTTCAAATTCCATCTCTAATTCACATTTTCTTTTTTTATGTGTTTAGTGGCTCACTTTCTCTTTAATGTATGTAAATTCTAGATTTTCTTTTCCTTCATTACAAGGAACAAATATAATCAATTATGTGTTAATAATTGGCAGTAGCAGAAGAATATTAAAAACAAATACAAAATGTAACGGCCACAGTCCAAACACATAATAATTTGTTTTTTTTTATTTTTTTTTATTTTTTTATTTTTTTCAGCATAACAGTATTCATTATTTTTGCACCACACCCAGTGCTCCATGTAATCTGTGCCCTCCACAATACCCACCACCTGGTGCCCCAACCTCCCACCCCCCACCCCTTTAAAATCAAACACATAATAATTTGAACAGTAAAAGTTTATATTAAGAATTATTAACTGTAACAGGGCCCTGGAGTAATAAGACTGACTACTAAGGAGAACAGATAACTTCAGAAAATAAATAAATAAATAAATAAATAAGAAGAAATAAAGAAATAACAGATACAGAGATCAGCCACCACTCCTGCGGCTACGATAGTGCATGTAAAGAAAAGGTCCTAGACCCATAAGTGAGCTCCAAAACCTGTTGAGGAAGGCAGATCTGAGGTACGTGAATGACAGAGAAATCACCTTGAAACTATGCAGGAGGGATCTGCTTGAAATCTGCCCTCTGGACCTTACCAAGTCTCCTTCTGTGATGCAGGAAAAGTTGTTTGGGGGAAGTGTCTTTCTGGAGGCATTCAGTTACAAAACCACCCAGAGAAGGTATAAGGGGAAGCTTCTTGCCATTGCTTCTGATCCCTGGGCACTGAATTCTCCAAAAGCAATCAGCCCAGTGTGTAAAAGGATCCTGAGCTCAAGAACAGAATAGAGCTCTGCCACCAGCAAGACCATAAACTTGTGGAAACCTGAGCAGAGGACTAAGTTAAGCTGATGGACCCAAACTCTTCACCCATTGATACTATGAAACAACAAATATATGTTGATTTAAGCTGATAAATTTGTGGTAATTTATTATGCAACAATACTTATTCTTCAAAGGCAGTATATCGACTATCTATAACATTGTTGCTGGAGCCTTGGCTAATTTTCAGGGTAGTTAGTGGATAAGAATCCAGGTTTTGGGGGCACCTGGGTGGCTTAGTCAGTTAAGTGGAGTCTGCTTGGGAGATTCTCTCCCTCTGTCTCTCCCCCGACTTGCGCTCTCTTTCTCTCTCTCAAATAAATAAATAAATCTTTAAAATAAATTATCTGGGTTTTACCAAAGGAGAGGGTTGTTACTAGAGTGAAAAATTGAAAATATGAAGGCATCAAACACAGGGCCAATTTTCTCCCAGAAACATCTGCTGAATTATAAAGTTGAGCAAGATAAGAAGCTCAATTCCGTATAATACTTAGCTTCATTGATGGCAGTCTTTGGCATTAAGAAGCAAAAAATCACAGAGAAGTTGCCTCATAATCATAATGTGCTACAACTTGAAGTTCTAGAAGAGATATGACCTAGAAATGGGGACAAAGAATATAGATTGACTGTTACCAAAGTAGCATCCTGACCATAACTCAGCTTAAACCCTGATTATGTTGAGATGGTCAGTCCCCTTCTGTATCTGCTTGGAAAATCAAAATGTGAAAGTCCTTAGTGTAATGTAGTATCACAGGAAGTCTCCAGATGTTTTTATATACAGTATCTGGAGTTCAATTTTAATAATTGAATTTAAAAGTTCATGTCAAAAGAAAGTACAGAATGATTAAACAAGCAAAAAAATAAATCAGCCCTTCAGATGATCCAAATCTAATAGACAAGGATATAGTTATGATTCATTTTTTTAAAGATTTTATTTATTTATTTGACAGAGAGAACATGAGAGAGAGAATACAAGCAGGGGAGTGGGAGAGGGAGAAGCAGGCTTCCTGCTGAGCAGGGAGCCTGATGCGGGGTTTGGTCCCAGGACCCCGGAATTGTGAGCTGAGCTGAAGGCAGAAGCCCAATGAGTGAGCCAATCAGGTGCCCCATGATTCATTTCTTCAAGAAAAAAAAGATAAAATGAACAAAACAGAATAAAATGCTGAGAAATTTATAAGAGAATTAGAATCTTAAAAATACAATAAAATAGAAATTTCAAAAATGAAAATATATGAAATAGAAAAATGACTAGATTATTTTAATAGAAAACTACTATAAGAAAAAGAACATTAGTGAACTGCTCAAAAGAAAATATTCAAGCTAACACCAAGAGGAGTAAAAGTAAAATACAGAAAAGAGACCAATGGAATATAAAAGAGCTGCACCACCTCTAATCAGAGTTCTAGTTAAAGAGAGAGAATTGGGCAATAAGAATAGTTGAAGAGATAATGAGTTTAAAAAAATACTAATGATATGAAACCTCAGAACCAAAAATCCTTACATACACCCAGTAAGATATATACTAATCAAAGCAAATCAAGTAATACACTTAGGCACATCATAGTCAAAATAATAAAATTTAAAACAAAAGAGAGATAGAGACCATTTTAAAAGTAGTAAAAGGTGGGACGCCTGGGTGGCTCAGTTGGTTGGACGACTGCCTTCGGCTCAGGTCATGATCCCGGAGTCCAGGGATTGAGTCCCGCATCGGGCTCCCAGTTCCATGGGGAGTCTGCTTCTCCCTCTGACCTTCTCCTCGCTCATGCACTCTCTCACTGTGTCTCTCTCTCAAATAAATAAATAAAATCTTTAAAAAAATAGTAAAAGGTAAAATAGACATAATGTTCAAAAGAGTAACAATCCAATTGACAGCTGAAATCTTACAAAGGTGTAGAAGCCAGAAGACAATAGAGTGGCATCTTTAAAGTTCTGAAGGCAACTAAATGCTCCCTCAAAATCACATACACGATAAGATTTTCTATGAAATATGAAGATAAATTAAAGATATTTTGAATCAACAAAAACAGAGAGAAACTGTCACCAGCAGACCTGTATTTCAAAAATGCTAACAGCAGGTGCACCTGGGTGGATCAGTTGGTTAAACATCTGACTCTTGATTTTGGCTCAGCCAGTTTCATGAGGTTGATTTCCACACTCAGTGGGGAGTCTGCTTGAGATTCTCTCTCTCTCTTTCCCTCCCTTCCACTCTAAGATAAATAAATGAATTTTTTTAAAAAATGCTAACAGAAATTACTTAGTCAGATGGAAAATGATACCAAAAGAAAAGACAGAAAGGTAGAAAAGGAATAATAAAGACAGTATAAAATAAAAATTAAGATTGTATAAAAATAAATAAGTGTACTCTATAATGTTTTAAATATATGTAGAACCAAAATTCTTGACAATAACAACACTAGAGAGGGAGTGAGGGAGAATGGAGTTGGTAAAACATCATTTATATTAGGTTACAATAAGTCAAGTATGCCTGTTGTAATATCTTGAATAAAAATATTTAATGTATACCACATCTTCTTTATCCATTCGTCTGTAGATGGACATCTAGGTTCTTTCCATAGTTTGGCTATTGTAGACATTGCTGCTATAAACATTCGGGTGCATGTGCCCCTTCGGATCACTACGTTTGTATCTTTAGGGTAAATACCCAGCAGTGCAATTGCAGGGTCATAGGGTAGTTCTATTTTCAACATTTTGAGGAACCTCCATGCTGTTTTCCAGAGTGGTTGCACCAGCTTGCATTCCCACCAACAGTGTAGGAGGGTTCCCCTTTCTCCGCATCCTCGCCAGCATCTGTCATTTCCTGACTTGTTAATTTTAGCCATTCTGACTGGTGTGAGGTGATATCTCATGGTGGTTTTGATTTGTATTTCCCTGATGCCGAGTGATATGGAGCACTTTTTCATGTGTCTGTTGGCCATCTGGATGTCTTCTTTGCAGAAATGTCTGTTCATGTCCTCTGCCCATTTCTTGATTGGATTCTTTGTTCTTTGGGTGTTGAGTTTGCTAAGTTCTTTATAGATTTTGGACACTAGCCCTTTATCTGATATGTCATTTGCAAATATCTTCTCCCATTCTGTCAGTTGTCTTTTGGTTTTGTTCACTGTTTCCTTTGCTGTGCAAAAGCTTTTGCTCTTGATGAAAACCCAAAAGTTCATTTTTGCCCTTGCTTGATACTATGCAGCCATCAAAAGAAATGAAATCTTGCCATTTGCGACGACGTGGATGGAACTAGAGGGTATCATGCTTAGCGTAATAAGTCAATCGGAGAAAGACAACTATCATATGATCTCCCTGATATGAGGGAGAGGAGATGCAACATGGGGGGTCGAGGGGGTAGGAGAAGAGTAAATGAAACAAGATGGGATTGGGAGGGAGACAAACCATAAGTGACTCTTAATCTCACAAAACAAACTGAGGGTTGATAGGGGGAGGGGGTTGGGAGAGGGGGGTGGGGTTATGGATATTGGGGAGGGTATGTGCTATGGTGAGTGCTGTGAAGTGTGTAAACCTGGCGATTCGTAGACCTGTACCCCTGGGGATAAAAATATATGTTTATAAAGCTGTAAAAAAAAAAAAAAGAAAAAAGAAAAAAAGAAAGGATGAATACCCAAGTTTTGTAGCAACATGGACGGGACTGGAAGAGATTATGCTGAGTGAAATAAGTCAAGCAAAGAGAGTCAATTATCATATGGTTTCACTTATTTGTGGAGCATAATAAATAGCATGGAGGACAAGGGGAGATGGAGAGGAGAAGGGAGTTGAGGGAAATTGGAAGGGGAGGTGAACCATGAGAGACTATGGACTCTGAAAAACGATCTGAGAATTTTGAAGGGGTGGGGGGTGGGAGGTTGGGGGCACCAGGTGGTGGGTATTGTAAAAGGGCACGGATTGCATGGAGCACTGGGTGTGGTGCAAAAATAATGAATACTGTTATGCTGAAAAAATAAAAAATTAATTAAAAAATATATTTAATGTAAAATATTTCAATAACTGAAAGAATAATGAAGAATTTTATACTAACAGCTTAGTAGAGAAAAAGTTAAGCAATAACATTTGATGAACACAAAAAAAGGAAAAAAAAGGAATATGAAGCTCCTAGTTTCATAGGAAACTATGAAAAAATATGAAAACATGGGGGCACCTGGGTGGCTCAGTCCATTAAGGTCTGCCTTTGGCTCCGGTTGTGATCCCAGAATTCTGGGATTGGAGCCCTACTTCCCGGCTCCTTGCTCAGCAGGAGGCCTGCTTCTCCCTCTCCTACTCCCCCTGCTTGTGTTCCCTCTCCCACTGTGTCTTTCTCTGTCAAATAAATAAATAAAATCTTAAAAAAAAAAAAGGAAGGAAACTTTCCTTAAAAGAAAATAGGGAACACGTAGTAATAGTTCAGATACAAATCCAAATATATCAATAAATTAAATGTAAATGATCTAAATATATATCCAACAAGGATTTATATTAAGACTCTATAAAGCACTGCTACAAATCATGAGGAATACACAGAAAATGAAAAAACATGTACAAAATGTTTATACAAGGCAATCTGTTCTATATGACTTTGTTAAGTTTACTTAAGTATGTCATTGGTAGATTTCTAGAAACGGTCATCAAAATCTTAGAGGTGATTTTTACTGTGTCAACATTTAAGTGATGTTAATGTATTTATTATGATTCTTTACTATATTATTTATATTTTAGCCATGTGTACTTTTTTAAAATTTGGAAAATAACTACTTTTATTGTATATTCACCTTGTAGGTCATGTCTGTATTTCCCAACAGCTAAACAAATATCATAGCTAGATAAGAAAATTATTTAAGCCTCCTCTCTCTTTAATAACACACATTTAAATTAAATTTAAAAAATCCTTTTTCTCAAGGAACTAAATCAGATTCAATAAAACTGATTAGCACCTTATTGACTATAGTATACTTCCATTTTAAAGATGTAAGTTATCTGAGACACAAAATATTTTCATTAGAGCTGAGTTAGTGAGCGAATTGGGTTAAAAGCTTCGCCTGTATTTCTCTTTCTTAGCGTAAACATAAATGCTGTGAAACATGGGATAAAAATAGTTCCTTATAAATAGAAATAAGCTAAAGTAGAGTAAAACCTATGTTTAAAATCCTACAAAGTACTCCAAAGTGAAGTTGAATTTCCTCTCTATAATCCTTTACTGATAGGTTTATATATAAGTTTATTAGGTTTATCAATCTTCTTTAACACACTTACATGCTATAAAACATCTGGTAAGGAAAAACAGAACACAGTATTTGACTTAATGCTAGTGTAGTCAGGATATATATTTCTTATTATATTAGTAACAGACACAATTCCACAATACAATAAGTAAAAATGCTTCCTCTTAAAAGCAAAGTACTCCCTTCTTGGAAATAAATTACCCTGGCGAGGACCATCATGGGGCTCCGGAGAATAGGTAATTCACTTCAAGTGAATGAACCATCAGCTAAAGGGAGAGTGCTTCTGTTGGTGAATTTTAAACTGCCATTTCACTTACTGCCTCAGTTTCCTCATTTGAAAGATGTGGTAATACACAGTCCTTCTTTAAAAAGTAGAGATATTGTTCATCTATTAACAGGCAAGTTATGAATATACTGACACAGATTTAAATCTCCTCAAATGGCAAATCCCATACACATGCTGAATAACCATGACTCTGGTGTTCAATGTACCACTCATCTGTTTTTTATTCACTCCAAGTTCTCAGCATTGTCTGAAACACACCTATGTTCTAAACAAAAATAATGCTCCCAGTGTTTCATCACAATAGTAACATCACTGGATGGATATCTCTTGAGCTGAATACAAAGTATTCTGGGGTCAATGGTTTTTTTTTTTTTTTTTTTTTCCCCTACTATAAAAGGACTATAACTCTTGGGGCCTTTGGGTTAGAATGAGCAATTAATACTTTTTTCAATTGTGCAGCACTTATAAAATTGAGCATTTTATATTCATCTGGGTTCTTTGTTTACTCACTTTTGTGTAAGCTATTTGGAAATGAAGCTTTAACATTTAGTTGCTTTTCCCATTCTTTAGTTAAGAAGATTTGTAATGCATACCTCCCACACAGAACTTGAAAAATATACACTTTATTGACCTATTATTGGATGTTTTGTGGTTCCTTAAACATGGTTTTATAAAATTTCATTTTGGATTCTGGCTTGAGTTCAAGCATCTTTGAAAGTGAAGCACTGATTACAGACTTATATGCATAGTATAAGTAGGAGTAAATGAACACCTGCCTCAACCTTCTCCAGACTCTCAGTTCTAACTTAATCTGCCTTTTTTTGGCTTCCCTTTGAAACATGTATACTAAGGTCAGTTTGTATTTGAATATTCGGCAGTTAATGATGTGTTTTATTGCCTTCTTCCTTTGGTACCATTTGCTGCATATCAACAGGTTATCTTTCCTCTTTGAGTTATCAAAAACAAAACATGGTCCCTCAGAAAGCATTGGGGATTTTCAAAGGACCATTACTCTTCTACACAAATGAATAAATCGCTTCTGTAGAAAAAGAAAAGGATCTTTGTGTTTTCCATCTCTTTCTAGCTTTCTCTCCTTCTCTCTCTGCCTCTCTGTCTCTCCTCCTTTCTGTTTCTTTCTTTTTCATTGCATAATAAAATATAAAATAGTAGTATACATTGATGACTCTTTCAGTGCAGAAAGGCAATGGGGGAAGAATCTACCAAATGCTGAATGCTAAACACATCTCACTTAATCCAAAGGCTGGAGTTAATAGCAAGAGATTCAGTAAGTGTGCCATATGAACCAAGAGCCTTTGAGCAGGAAGAAACTGAGTTGAATATCAGCTGCATTGTTTATTGAATGGGTGACTTCAAATTTACTAAAAAATCTACAACTGATTCTCAGTTTTCTTATCAATGAAATAGGGATAGATAATGAATTCTGCCTTGAATAATTGCTTTTCTGTGTCACTTATTCTACATAACTTTTCAACATAGATGTTCTTCGGACAGATTTCTCATCTTTCTGCCATATATTCTGACCTACTGGGGGTATTACCCACCATGCAGTTTTAACTCCATCTTTATACCAATAATGACAAAATGTGTATCTATAGCCTAGACTTCTCCAGACTCCTCTGTGTGTATGTATGTGTGTGTGTGTGTGTGTGTGTGTGTGTGTGTATATATATATATATATATATATATATATATATAATCTCCCCATCAACCTGCTTCACAGCTCCTAAAACCCTTAATTATATCTCAAACTTAAAATTCTAAAACCAAACTACTGATCTCCCTCCTGGCCTAAAACTAATTCTCTTCCATCATTTCCTTCTTCAGTGAAGAGGAAATCCTCCAATTACCTAATTCAAAACCCTGGAGTTATCTTTGACATCTCTCAAAATCTGTATAATTGTGTCTGTCATTCTAACAAATTGAATTCAAGAACAATCATTTTGTGTCTTCCCAGGGAGACACAACATGTATTTAAGTACTTTTTTCACAGTTGCATACTCCATACAATAGACAGAGTGATCTCCTAAATTGTAAATCTGACCATATTATATCTTACCTTAAAATCCAGTTATAATATAGCTAATGTTTATTGAGCATTTACTAAATTCTAGACTTTGCCCTAAGCATTTTACATATATCACCTCATTTATGCAGGAGATGGAAATTAATATTATTATTACTATATTCATTTTGCAGGTGAGGAAACTAGAACAAAAAGAGACTAAGAAACATGTTCATGGATACATAACCACCAAATTGGGGGAGCAGACCATCCAGCTTCAGAGTTCACCTTCCTAACAGGACACTATACTCCTTCCCAGAAGCTTCTGTTCATTCTTGAGAATAGGCAAAATAAAAAAAAATATCTAGCTGGAATGCTCTTATTAAAGCTCACCTTGTAGTGTGTGTGACTGACTTGTAGATTGTAAGACCACACTGATAAATTGTCAGGAATATAGCAAGCACTTTGCTAAACATAACCATTATTAAAAATTAAACTTTATGTGGCTCAGTCAGTTAAGCATCTGCCTTCAGTTCAGGTCATGATCCCAGGGTCCTGGGATGGAGCCCCCATCAGGCTCCCTGCTCTGTGGAGATCCTCCCTCTCCCTCTGCAGCCACTCCCCATGCTTGTGTGTGTTCTCTCTCTCTCTGACAAATAAATAAAATCTTTAAGAAGTTAAAATTTTATAAACACACAATAAATTTTATTTAAAATGAAGATAAAGGTAATAATTACTCAAAACTCATCATTTCCTGCTTATCTTTTTCTCTTGATGTTATTTACATCTATTATATCTATATAGTAAAAAGAAATAATGGTGAAGTGCTACACATTTCTTCCCAATTTCATATTCAAATGATACTGTTCAGAGTCAGAGTATTAACTGCATGAAAATCTGTAAAAGTTACAAATTAAAGTTTGACTTACCATTTTTGTATTCTAGACTTAAGAAAATGATGGAGTGGAGCACCTTGGTGGCTTAGTCAGTTTAGTGTCTGTCTTTGGCTCAGGTCATGACCCCAGGGTCCTAAGATCTAGCTTCATGTAGGGTTCCTGCTCAGTGGCAAGACTGCTTCTCCATCTCTCTCTGTCACTCCCCCTGCTTGTGCTCTCTAGCTTTTTCTCTCAAGTGAATAAAATCTTAAAAAGTAAAAATAAAAACAGAAAATGATGGAGAAAAATGTTAGTGATAACTAAAGGGACTTAAAGCATTTGCTGACTGTTGACATTCTATTGTGACTAGAACAAAAAAAATTGAGGAGATGCACTTTCACTATTACCCAAATCAGTAAAGGCATCTCTCATACCATTGACAAATGAGTGAAGTTCTGACATGCATATTTGTTTTATTTTCATCTTGCTTTTTCATGTAAATGAAAATATCTTGTAACATTCATGTTGAGATTATATTCTCTCATCAGTTGCAACTATTGCTTGTGGATACACTAGATTGGCAAAAATCAATAAAAGTATTCTGTGAGAATCAATTATATGGAACTGATTTTAATATTGTCTAAAAATGTAAGCTCTATTTTATTTACATATATAAATATATAATGTATTATTTATTTCTTACTAATTCTGAAATATTCTTCAGCTAACCAAAGAGATAGTCTTTCTTTTACTAAATTTTTAAAAAATGGTAAATCCATACTGTAAGCTGTTTTTAAAGCCATAAGTCATGCACTTTGTAAATAATACTCTTATTTCTATTTTTTTATATATCCACAGGTTTTTATGGAACTTATAGACTTGATAACTATACAATATGTTCCAAAGTATTCTGTAAACTTGACATGTACTTGTTTGACATTGAGCTCCAGTAAGAAACTAGGCAGACAACTTAAAAAGATGATTTATGAGTATAGAAAAAATGAATAACAATCACCAGAAGACAGCATGTGTTTACTTGGCTCAAGTAATGGCAGACTAACCATATTCACACTTTCTGAAAGAGACTAGACTTTTAACATTTTTGAAATGTAATATTATGTAATATATTTTGTCTCAATGAAGTACCAAGATACTGTGTAAACAAAATGTTGAAATAGAGATTTAATGACAGTACCATTGATCATAATTAGGAAGTAGATTTCATATCAAAATGATCACTTTCCATCAGTTGGACTTGTGCAAGAAAATAGAATGGGTCTATGTGAGAAGTAGGGATCACCAGATGTATAGTTAACCAATGCATGAGGTTGGCTAGAATGCATTTTGAAGGGCTCTTTATATTCTTGACCTGGTTTCAAATATGCGTACAAATTGTAAAATAATTATTTCTAAAAGAAGGTATTTCCTATGAAAACATTATGACAGCTAAAGGTATATAGAAGCCCATTCTCGCATTCTGACTAAGTCATTGGACTTGGTTTTGTCTTAAATGCTAAGTAATGCACCTGGTATCTCAGAAGTATCCCAGGTAACTAATATATTATTCTCAAAGGACTAGATGGGAATCAGATCAAATGTAATTATCCTTATATAAAAATAGACTTATTTTTATCCTCAAGGATTCAACATGGGACTTGGAAACTGTCAGTATACTATGCTTCTGTTTCATTTGAAGCACTTTCAACACCTTGATTTGATAATCCAGGAGTATAATATTCTTGAAATATTTTACTCTTGGAAATGCTCTCACCAAATAAACTGATTTTGAATTATTATTTGTCATCATCTGCACAAAGAAAAAAAATCCTGGAAGGGATTGAAAATAAATACCAAATATCACAGAAGTCTTGTCAATGGAAAAGGATTACCATTAAATTCTAACTGCAAAAATTTACCCATTAAATTACTATCACTAAATGAAAAACAAAAATAATAAAAATAAGTGCATGGAACTGAAGGATATTATAAAAACATCTATCTCATCAATCACAAAAAAATATTAAAAGGTAGAAATAATAACACTATGTCCTAGTGTTGATTAGCAATTAGATTTGATCATTTTAAACACATTTTTTTAAAAGATTTTATTTATATGACACAGAGAAAGAGAGAACACAAGTTGGCAGAGAGGCAGACAGAGAGAGGGGAAGAAGCAGGCTCCCTGCAGAGCAAAGAGCCCAACTCGGGGCTCAATCCCAGGACCAGGGATCATGACCTAAGCTGAAGGCAGAGGCTTTAACCCACTGAGCCACCCAGGTGCCCCAGATTTGATCATTTTTAAACTTCACTTTATTCTAACATGTGGGTAACTTGAAGTTTTGACTACTTAGAAGTGAATTTAGCTTCAAATAATGGAAAACTGAAGCAACCATATGCAAACAAAATGGGATATATTTTTTCCAACATAACAGAAGATCCAGAGGAAGGAAGTTGCTTGTCTTGCTTTCACTGTTCAACATTGCCATCAAAAACTCTACTCCTCTGCTCTGCAACCTCAATGTGTTGGCATCGCATTTTCTTGAATTGTATCTTAAGATTACAACTGATTAATCACAAACATTTGTTCTCTGGCAAAAAAATGTGTGCTCAAAATTGCAAAGTATATAAAAAAATGACTATCTAAGAATATCTAAGGGCAAATGGGAATTTAGTATTTACTATTATTAGAGATGGCAGTGATTTCTCTAATATTGTGGAAGTATTTTTATAGAAAATGGAAAAATAAATGAATACGTGCAGTTTAATAGCAGTTGATTTAAACTACAGAGTAGTTCCTGTAAGCCATCATTCTTGGCTACAGAATCAATACATTTTAGTTCTGGCATGGATCTCATGGGTCATCTGACCCAGCCTCTTACTTTATAGATAAAGAAACTGGGATACAGACACCTTAAATTATTTGCTCAAGAGCATGCAAGCTATGAAGTTGTGTGTAAGCCACATGCCCAGAATGCTAGCAAGAACATATTTTTTAGGTACTCATAGAGATCTTTACACAGACACATAAAAAGACTCACGGTCTAATGGCTGTATTGGAAAGCATCCAGCATATTGTGATGGTACTGAGATCTATGTGGGAAACATATTCAGAATTTCTTTTTATCCTCATCCAGATTGAAACATTTGATTTAAATGTTCTGCATTAAATAATTGATTCCCAGTCTTTGTAGGTGGGATTTAGTACAGTTGCACAAAATAACTGCGTAATAGTTAGCATGTAACAGCATCATTATTATCTGCCTTTCAAATATTTTTCATTTGGGTTGATCAGTGCTTTTAAATTTTACCTTTGGAAAAGTTGTCTACAAAGGATGAGAAAAATAGGGAACTATATTTAAATGGTGTATTTATCTAGGAATCCATGTGCAATTATGCCATACTAAAGCAGAAAGTATTTAGAGTAACACCAACACATGATATTTTAAAATAGGTAAAAAGAAATATAAAAGTATGTAGACTTATTGGCAGCAAATTGCCACAGGTTACAGAAAATGATTGGTGCAGAACAAAACGGTCATTCTGTTTGGAAAACCTATCCTTCCTGTAACATGGCCCCTGAGTGAAACAACAAAATAGATGTATGTGTGAACCTTGAAAGCAGCATTTTCAAACAAGTGAAGCAAATTTATAAGAATTCACTGTATATATTTTAGCACCCTAACCAGAGAGGCATGTTACGGAGTCAGAATAACCCGAAAATGGGTTGACAGTCCCAGCTGCCTTGCTTGTACACCAGAAATAATAACAGTATTTACTTCACTGTGCTCTTATGAGAATTGAAGGCAAAAAGATAAGGCAAAGCAAAATACCCAATGCAGTGCCTGGCACAGAGTGAGCACGTGGTAGCTATTAGTGATTACTAGCATTAACAAGCTGAATCCTGCCCTTCCCAGAAAACCAACTACACCACCTGGAAGGAGCACCTGCCTTTAACTCATAGGCAGGAAAACACAACATACCAGATCTCTGCACCCTTGGCATATACCTAAAGACTTTTTACATGTCTTAAACATCACTTCCTTGCTTCTAAGCACTAAGAGACAGTTGTATTTAAATGGCATTCATCAGTGTCATATTCCTGTCACTGTGTTGTCTTAAAACCAATAGGATTTATGAAGGAAAATAGAGAAGTTTATTATCTTATTATCCAAAATATATCCCATGATGTATAAGTCAAATCCACAATTTGAGAATCTAATACGTTTGGCTATTTTTCTTTTTCTTTTTTTTTTAATTTAAATTCAATTAGCCAACATATAATACATCATTACTTGGCTATTCTTTATTCTCATTTTATTCCAGGGTAGAAGCCTCCCCATCACCCCAGATATTCTGAAAGTATTGGCTAGAATAGCATTCTATTTAACCAGCACTCTCATTGGAAATAGTGATTCTCCAAATATAGCTCTGCATTGATTTTTACCACCACAATAAGTCATCAAGTATCAGTGCCACTTAGGCAGTGGATGCACGCACACGCACACACATGTGTGTGTGTGCACAATAGAAGGAGAAATAGAGATTGAGAAACAGAAAGAGACATTGGAAGGGGGAATCTGTTTTTATTATTGCTTCTTTCATCCTAAGATTGATTCAGTTTTGGTGCTATGAAATTTGTAAGTGCCAACCAAGATGCAAAACCATCATTGCCACACAAAATAAACTCTTAGATGAGCAGATTTAGTTGCATTTGTCTGGTATGTTATTATTGATATGTTATTATTTCTGTCTTTCTACCTATCTTTCTGAGCATTTAGTATTTTTGCTCAAATTGAATATTCTTTATTTGTCCTATTTATGCAGTAAGAAATAGAAACTTGCATCAATTGACTTTCAGTATTCCTAGACTAAGCTTCATGTCTTCTAATAAGTCATTCTTCCTTGATGGGAGGGGCCACATTTTATTCATCTTTGGATCTGCAGACCTTGGCACAATGCCGCTGGTTCGCAATAGACACTAAATGACTAACCACACTATTGAATTGAACCATACCATTTAAAATTGTCTTTAGGCAACTGTTTTTATACCTACCTCCTCCAGCTTTTCTAATTGAATTCAGATAATTTGAAGTGAGGTTTCAATTGTTGTAGATGGGTGGCATTTCCATCCTTAATTACCAGTGACCTACTCTTACCTATCAATGTTAACTCTGGGCTTTTAATGTCAAACATGACATTGATCCAGAAGCCAAATGTGATTCCCTCAGTTTGGATAAGAGCCCAAAACTGTATTGTTTTGGATGACATTATCACACATGAACATTATACATACTCTTTATGATAATGCAAACTACATAGCATAAAAACTCCAGCACAGCTTCTATCTTAGAGGCAGGATGGAAACATCATCCTTATTGTAATCTCTTTGTTTCAACATCTTTAGCATGGTAAATTTGTGCATGTTCTCCCTAATTTTTTCTTTCAGAAAGGGGCTATAGAAAAGTTTTTTTTTAGCATTAATATTTTCTGGTGAATTTTATTAAAATTCTATTAATTCTAATATTTATTACTATTGTAGCAATCTTTTATAAATAAATAGGATCAAATTATAAAGTTTAATGATTAATTTTCTTATTTAATTTACTAAACTATTACTAAATGACCATCTATTTGACTATTTTCTTATTTTCTAAAAAATCCACCCTCAATTTATTTTCTAAAACCAACTGCACAATAATGAAAATCTAGGAATATTATGATATAGCTTGTAGTCTTAAAGTATAAATTCTAGAGAACTGATTATGGTCAGTTTTTAGATTTCATAGCTTAATGGGACTTAAGAATAAATTGCCCTATTTCCTTCATTGTGTAGAGAAGGATTCTAGGAAAAAAATAAATAAATAAAAGGAAATTAGAGTTATGCATGAGTTAATGATTGCCCCAAATTGTTATTGGTGAGATGAATCAAACTTGAAAGCAGACTTTCTCACCCTAGGTCTAAGTATTTTATTCTTAAATTGTGTGTCCCCAGGGCTCCTTGGTAACTCAGTTGATTGAGTATTGGACTCTTGGTTTCAGCTAGGATCAGAATTTCATGGGTCTTGGAATGGCGCCCTGCACTGAGCTCCACACTCAGCAGGGAGCCTGCTTAAAGATTCTATCCCTCTGCCCCTCCCCTGAATCTTTCTCAAATAAATAAATAAATCTTTTTAAAAAATCATGTGGCTTCTTTAATTAAACCCTTTAGAAAATATCTGAGTAGAGAATGTATGTGGGTGCCATTTCCAGACATACAGAGCTACACACTGATTGTTGGCAGGTATTACCAATTACTATACAGACAACTGTATATCACTACAGTATGTCACCAATCCAAACATTTAGTGACACTATCAGCTCAATGCCTTATTTGAAAAAACAACTAAATGTTAAGAAATCAAAAGACTGTGTTATCAATTAGAATGATGCCATAAAGAGTCATGCAGTGTGGAAAGGTCACAGTTTTGGGGACCGTTTGATTTTTCTAACTAGAACCAATACTTAATATGTGATCTATTATTATTTATATATATCTCCTAATATTTACTATATAATACTATTATTTGCTTATAATAATAATAAAAAGAGATATCCAACAATTCTACAACATAGACATGATTGTCTTCATTCTATAAAAACAGTATTTTTATACAAAAGGACTGAACTGCTAAGAGAGAGAATGAAAATCCAGGGATACCATAACAACATCTACCAAAACAACCACCCTAAATAAATAAATAACTCTTGGTTTCTTCCAATATATTATTCTTCCTCCTTGTGTCAGTTTGGATTCTTTGGAAAGAAAATGCCAAAACAGAATTTGTAGTACAAAATTTTAGTACAAATAAATACTATAACAAATAAAGTACTAAAATAATTTTAGTACAAATTATTTTAGGTAAGTTGGGTGAAAACTAACAGAAAAGAGAGCAGAAGTGGGCAGGAAAAGTCCTCAGTCTGTGGTGCAGATCTGATAACCACTGAATAAAAGGGGGAACAAATGAGAAGGAAGAAACTCAGACTGTGGTGTAGGTCTGAGAAAGTCTGAAGCCCAACGGTGATCTCTAAGGTAAAGATTGTCAGGAGAGAAATCCTGTCTTCAGCAGAAATCACAGCATCCTGTTCTACTATCCTTGGACATTGATTGAAACTTTCTGAGGAAAGCATATCCTCAGCTACACTGCAATCAGAGATGATCACTTGAGGCAAGATCTCTCTTAAAGGGTGATTATAGTGGTTTACCCTATGGCTACCACACACTGCACAAGTCCCTCAGCAGCTCTGATGCTTCATTTCCTTGACTAAAATGGAAACACTAGACCTAATTTAAGGTGTTAGCATTTATTTGCTAGTAAATAAGTACTAGAAAGCATCTGGAAATTTACTTAGTACATAAAAAGTACTCTGGAAATACCGCCATGAAAATAAATATAGGGCATTCAATAATACCACTATCTCTATCTCTACAAATGTTTGCTAGTGGATATAAAAATAGGGAAATTGTCTTTCAGAATGTATCATTTTTAAGTTTGTCAGTCTTCACTCTGGATCTGTCTTCACTGGTGCTAGGGATGACCTTAACCCAAATACATCAACCATAAATATCTACGGTCAGCTACTAGTACTACGGAAGAAACATCATTCCCAAGGGTAATATTCTTGTTACTATTTTATTATCACATTCAATTAAAAAATTCTAAACTAAAGTTCATTGCGAAATGATTGCTCAACTCCCAAGTGAATTGAAGACTGCTAACTTAGCCAAATGAGATAGGTCTTTATTTTCCAGTCCTTATCTGGATAATTTAGGATAGAAAATAAAACCAATGAGGAAGGGCTGAAAAATTGTTTATTTTAGAGTTGATAAGATTATGGGAAATTAAATTAAAGTGTACTCAGTGTACACTAAGAAAGATAATATGAAAAATATAATGAGCATATTTTCTCTATCTTCACTAACAGTTGAGCAAAGGAAAATTAATGCTATCATAATAAATTTATTTAAGAATATAAAGGAAATTATTTTATAGTCAAAATTCAATATTATTTTTCAATATTTATTACAAATAAAGTTCTAAACTTTACAGTGGAAAATCATGAAAAGTAGTATAAAATTAAAGTCTAGACCATAAGAAGTATCCATTCCATCTATAACTTAAAATCAATAATAAAAAGTAAGGTAGAGTGACATCAGAAAAATAGAGTAGAAATTTTAAAACTTGGTGATATTGCAAAAGCAAGAAATACTCTGGCAAAAACTGTCAGAATTAACTTTTCTTTTGGAGTTCTGGAGTCTAATAAAACACAACAATTGGGAATATTTAATGAAGAGAAAAACTGTTGGATTTGGGAAGAGAGCTCTGGGGCATTTTAATTTATGTGGCTGCCATCTGCACAATCCGGTTTAGCAGCAGCCTTGAGATGGCAACCTGTATTACTGGTGCAGGTTATCGGTACCAAAGGGATCAATACAGACTTTGTTCTTAAAGAATTGTGGCGTGTGTTTTGGCTTGTCTGGTGGGTCTCTGAAGTATCATCTCAGGTGCTTGATGTATTTCATCTCTCTCACAGTTTCCACAAGATTGTGACAGCATCTCTAGCACTGTTTGTTGAAAGCATTTAAAGCTAAAAGTATTTGCCATGGATACCATGGACACTTCTACCAAGGTATAATATTTGAGACAAACAATAGATAGGAAACTTGTGAATTAAGAGGCTGGAGAAGGAGAAACATAGGGAGGAAAAGCTTTGTAAACCTCTCACATATTCTGGGATACTTAGAAGTTCATGAAAATGACTAAGTCTGAATGCATGCTCAAAAAACACCTCAGAAGAAGAACCTCACCTACAGCTGAAATTCAGACTCTACGTGGGCAAGAAGTGAAGGCTACAGCAGAGCTATAAATTACCTGGCAAGCATCAGAGTGTCCTAACGCAGAGTCAATCTGAAAAGATAAGGAGAGGTTTTTGTTTTGTTTTGTTTTGTTTTGTTTCCTTTTTTCCTTTTTTTTTTTTTTTTTTTGGTTCTAAGTACTTAAGAAAACTTCTGTCACATCTCTAACAGACTACAAAGCTGAAGAAACAAACAGACATGTCAGTGGCAAATAAAACAAAGAATGCAGACATATCAAAATTAGTTTAGAAAAAGAACTAGACAAACAACTACCAAAACAAATTGCAACAAACTATGGGGAAGGAGAAGAATCTGATTTCTAGAATTGCCACACTGTAATGTTCAAAATATCCCCCTTTCAACAGGAAATTATGAGACGTACAAAGAAACAAGAATGTTCATCCCACTCACAGGAAAAACAAAATTAATAGTAGCTGTTACTGAAGAAGCCCTGAAATTGGGCTTCCCTGACAAGTAATTTAAAATCATTGTTTTTAATATTCTAAAAGAGATAATGGAAACCAAGATAAAGGAGAATGGTATCTCACCAAATGGTTAATATTAATTAAAAGAATTTGTTTTAAAACCAAATGAAAATTCTGGAGGTGAAAAGTATAATAACTGAAAGAAAAATTTCACTAAAGCAGTTCAATAGCAGCTCTGAATAGAAGAAAAGAAATCTGTGATTTTGAAGATATGCCATTTGAGAGTACCCAATGTGAAAAGCAGAAAGAAAAAAAATGAAGAAAAACAGTAAAGAAAAATGAGACTTTTGGAACACCATCAAGCATACCAACATACACATAATGGAATCCAGGAAGTGAGGAGAAGAAAGTGGCCAAAATAACATTTGAAAAACTCATGTCTAAACACTTCTCAAATTTGCAGACTGAATCTACACATCAAGAAGCTCAACAAACCAAACTTGTGTAAATTCAAACAGACCACACTAAGGCTTCTTGAAAACTGTTGAAAGACAAAGAAAAAATTATGAAAGTAGCAAGGCTGAAGTAGATTGTCTCATACAAAGGATCCTTAATAATATTAACAGCCAATTTCTCATCAGAAGTATAGAGGCCAGAGGGCAGTAGGAGGAGATATTTAATAAAATGCTGAAAGAAAAAGAAAATCTGTCAGCCAAAATTCTTTATCTGGCAAACTATCTTTCAAAAATGTTGACATTCCTATATAGACAAAAACTAGAGTTCAGCAGTAGCAGAAATGCCCTATATGAAATGTTACAGCGAGTCCTCAGGATTAAGTAAAAAGATGAAGTAACTCAAAACCATAGAAAGAAATAAACATATTGGTGAAGGTAACTACATAGATAAATACATAAGCCAGTATGATTGTATTGGTAATTTGTAACTACTCTATTTCTTTTCTTTAGCAAATTTTTTCTTCATTTTTACTAATTTATTACTTTGTAATTTTTAAATATTTAAATTTAAGTATACTTGGCACATGATGTTATATTAGTTTCAGGTGTACAGCACAGTGATTTGACAAGTTTGTACATTAGGCTATGCTTACCACAAGTATAACTAACCATCTGTTACCATTCAATGCTATTACAGTATCACAGACTATATTCTTTATGTTGTGCCTATTATTCCCATGAATTATTCCATTTGTAACTCCTCTTTTTATCCCATGTACTTTAAAAAAATGCATAAAAATATTGTTAATCTATTTTAATGAACACACATGTGTGAATATATAAGTTGTGACGATAATAGTATAAGAAGGAGCTACATAGAAGCTAATTTATATGCCATTGAAATTAAGTTGGCATTAACTGGTACTAGACTGTTATCAATTAAGATGTTAATTGCAATCCCCAAGGTAACCACTAAGAAAATAACTAAAAAATACACATTTAAAGAAATTAGAAGGGAATCAAAATAGTACTATAGAGAAAAGTCAAATAAAAACAACAGGAAGTGGTAATGGAGGAGCTGAGAAATAAAAGATATGAAAAACAGAAATAGAAAAAAAATTAAAATGATGAAAATAAGTTTGACTTATCATTAATTAAATTAAATATATACATGGATTAAATTTTCCAATTATATGTCAAAGATTAACAGCATAGATTTAAAAAAATGATCTAATTATTATCTATTAGAAACTAACTTTATTTATTTTAATTTTTTTTAATTTAATTTTTTCAGTGTTCTGAGATTCATTGTTTATGCACCCCATTCAGTGTTCCATGTACCATGTGCCCTCCTTCATACCCAGCACCAGGCTAACTTTAAATCCAAAGAGAAAAATAAGTTGAAAGTGGAAAGATAGAAAAAGAGATCTGTTGCAAATGGAGACCAAAAAGTTGGTGGCTCTACTGATATCAGATAAAATAACTTTAATGCAAAAATTGTTCCAAGAGGAAAAGAAGGACTATATATTATATATTACATATTGGTAAAACAATCTGTTTTTAAGAATTTTTAACAATTATAAACATATATACAACAACAGGGCTTCAAAGTATGTAAAGCAAAAACTGACAGAAATGAAGAAATAGTTCTAAAATAATAGTTTTAGACTTCAATACCTTACTTTCAATAATAGATAGAACAACTAAACAAGAAATCAACAAAGAAATAGAGTAGTACACTATGACCCAATTAGACTCAACAGACATATATAGAATACTTCACCACCAACCGTAGAATACACAGTTATCTGTAGTGGACATGGAAAGATTCCCCAGGATAATTTGTCCAAGAATTTTAAGGGTGAGTCAATATACAAAATCAACTGATGATACACTATATTAAAAGAGTGAAAAAGAAAATCCACGTGATTATGTCAATTGATACAGTAAAAGCACGTAACAAAATCCAACACCCATATGGGTCTATCTAGAATATATAAGCCCACTTAAAACTCAGCAACAAAAGGCAAACAGTCTGATTTAAAAATTGGTAAAAGACTTGAATGGGCATCTCCCCATAAAAGATGCACTTGAGTATCCAATAAGCTCTTGAAAAAGATGCTTAATATAATCAGTCACTAGAGAAATGCAAATTAAAACCACAACAAGATATTACTTCATACTTACTAAATGGCTATAATAAAAATACAAAAACAAAAACAAAACAGAAAATAACAAGTGTTGGTAAGCATGTGGAGAAATTGGAACTCTCACACATTTGCTAATAAGAACAGAAAATGGCCCTGCCACTGTGGAAGAGATTTGACCATTCTTCAAAAGTTAAAACAGTGTTACCATAAAACTTAGCAATTCTACTCCTAGATGTATAACCAAAAGAAATAAAAATAGATGTTCCAGCAAAAACATTTGAACATACAAATGTTCAAAGTAACACTATTCAAAATAGCCCAAAAGAAGGCATCAACTTGAATGTCCCTCAGCTGATGGACGGATAAACAAAATGGGTTTATCTAATCAATAGACTTTTACTCAGCCATAAAAAGGAATGGAATAATGACATAGACCACAACATAGATGGATATTGAAAGCATTATGCTAAGTGAAGGAAGGCAGAAACAAAGGCCACATGTTGCATAATTCCATTTATATAATATGTCCACAATAGACAAATCCAGAGAAACAGAAAGCAGGATAACTTTTGCCAGAGGTTAAGGTAGTAGGTACAAGGGAATGACTGTTTAATGGTTGTCAGGGGGCTGGAGGGAGGTGGAAATGGACAGTAACTCCTTGATAGGGAAAGATTTTCCTTTGGGATAATGTCAATATTTTGGAACAGATAGTGGTGATATTTTACAACATTGTAAATGTCCTAAAAGCCACCGGATTGTATATTTTAAATGGTAAAATGGTGAATTTTACCTTGAGTTAAAAAAGTATAAATTAATGGACAGAACAAAATGGTTCTATGATAGACATCAAGAAGTGGTATATAATTCCTACCAAGTCGATGGGACCAAAGAAATGTTCTGGAGGAATGCAGAGGCAGAGAGTACTACAAACTTTAGAAGGGGAAATGATTACTAGAAGAATCAAAACTTGCTCTGAACTTACCAAGATGTTGAGGTGGGGGTGACCAAGGGGAGCTTAAGTGGGCCTTGAGGAAGGGGGTAGAAGTTCAGAAGCAAAAGAGAAAGCTCTGCCTGGGGTGGTTTAGCTAAGTTACCACCTGTAAAAGTGTCATTTTCTAAAACATGTATGGCAAATAGGTGACTCAAAAGCCAAATGTGGTTCACAGATGACAACTGTTTGGTACACATAGTTATTTGAAAATGGGGAAAATCCACTGAAAATTTGGATTTTGAACTTCTCTTAAAAATTAAATACATATATTTAGTATAGATGGGAATGGGCTACTTATTCTTATACCCTACAAATTGAATGGACCAAAGCAATAGTGGGACTTTTTCATAAAGAGTCTGAAAACACTCTGTTGTATTATTTATTTTCTAGGCACTTAAATTTGAAACACAGGATTAAAGTTTTTTACTTGTTTTTAGCTTTTATGGTACCATAATTCTAAAGTAAATTTGCAAAGTAACCTTTGCATGAACCTTAAGAATCTAGGTAATAATTTCAAATTTTCGAGTCATTGTGCATCCCACAGAACCCTAAGGTACTCTGTGTAATAGACATCCAGTTTTAATTTTACAATGAAGCCATCCAACCCTTCTTATGAAATGAGCAGATTTATTCTTTCATAATTCCATTTTTGCAGTTTATAGACCAAATGGGACACATGTCCTAGGAAATGTTAATGTGGAAAGGATTTGTTCAGAAATATAAATTTCCTCTGTGTAAAAAACAGAATTTAAAGGAAGGATATCTTTTTTCTATCAGTTTTATAATGGAACCCTAGCATATTTTTCCATCTTCAAAATATCCCAATTCCATATATTTGTAGCTGAATATATTTTTGTTCTGACACAGCTGGAAAAAGCTTCAATTTAGCAATTTAGATTTAGCAAACAATTTGTGCATAATATGGCCCATTTGCTTTTGGTGTTATTTCATCATGATTTTAGAGCCAAAAATACTACAATATAAAAATCAGCAACTGAGTATGTGCAGTGACTCTGATGAACTGGATTTTCAATGGTGTTTTGTTTAAAATATTATCCAGCCTGCTTAGAATGTATAATTTAAAAAATGTCATGGCTTAAAAGGTAAGATGCCCCTTACTGGGTCTAATTTCCATTACAAATCAAGAGGACACAAGCTGTGGTATCACTCATAGCCTATGTGAGAAGAACTTAACCCTCTGACCCACTTCATTCTTCTCTATTCTTGAGAACACTGAACCAAGGCTATGCCTGATAAATTTATAACTTAATTTGTTTTTGAGACTATACATCTAGATTTTATCCAGTTCCTAAAATGGGAGGCAAATTACACCCTACTTTCCAAGACTCCTGTCCTCTAAATAAAAGAGCAAGACTCAACTGCACTGATACTAATCAGTATGGGCTTTTCAGGATCTTCCAGGTGTGGCCCGTGGCTACACTGAAACCTCATTCTGTTCCAGTTTGGTTCGGCAGTAAAAGAGGCTATAAAATACATACACACGTGCACGCACAAACACACACACACACATACACACACACACACACACACAACTGACTAAGGAAAGGTGGTCTCAGAATCACGATCTTCTCCCTTGAGCTTCCAATAGATATTTGGAAGATAGCAAGCACTTGACCTTCAAACACTTGTTTTCTTGCCTTTAGGAATAGGGTTCTCTGGTGCTTCCCTGATTGTACCCAGCTTAATTTACTAAAAATCCTGTGTGTGTACTGCTCTAGAACTCACTCAAGTCTAGACTCTATTCTTGTACATTTTACCCTGATTCCCACTCTGCTCATTCAATCATTTATTTAGCTACCCATCCGTCCTTTCATCCTTTCATACACTATCATGTATTAGGCACCTACTATGTGCCAGATTAAGTTGCCAGGCAAGTGAAACTAAATAAAGTTCTGCTAAGTGCCTTCAGAATATCTTCAACTAGTGAGGGAAAAGGGCACATTAAAGCCACAATTATGTGAGGTAAGCTCTAGTTGAATAATGCTTAGGATTTTAAGAAGGCTCAGATGTTGAAAAGTAGTTTATGCGGAGGGTGTGAAGGAAGACAGAACAAGGAACAAGGATACATATGAAAGGAATTTTAATGAATAGAATTAACCAGGCCAAAAAAAAAAAAAAAGGTGAGATGAGGGGATTAAAGGAGGTAATGAAGAAAAGTATTGAATCAAGGAGATAACTTGATAAGGACATAGGAATGAAAATCAACATACTGTATGCATGGGGAACTACAGGTTAGCTCTTGATGTTCAGTTAAAAAGTGTGAGCCAGAGATCATGAGAAATGAGGATGGATAGATAAGTAGGATGAATTTAGATGTCTGCAGGCCTTGAATCCCAAGATATCCCTGGGTCTCAGCATTCTACAGAAGGCAGTAAATATCCTTCCAAATTAAGCTTCTAGACAACTAATTCATACACTTACAGTTTTTCTTTCCCACTGTGAATATTACCTTCAACATTATTTCCCACACTTCCTTGATAAAAAGAATTAACTAGAGTTGTAAAAAAGAGCAAAGTTATGAAGCACCTCTAGAAGTCTGATATAATATTATGTGGGAAGGCACAGGAGTCTGGATTCTTAGCAAGGTTCTTATGATCAGACATGCTTGAAAAACCTAACTGGTGGATATTCCTTAACAGTGATTTCTATCAAAATAGGATGTATAAAATTGGATGTTTTCTTTTTTAATTTTAAAAGCCGTTAAACACATTGCAGCAATATTCTATCCAATATTGGATAGAAATCAGTATTATAATAAAAATAACATATTTAGTATGCCATAGTAAAGGTAAGATTTAAATTACTTATTTCAGAATTATATGAAAACCTTTTATGCCATTGAATAACCCCTGAATTAATTAACCATAAAATGCTGATAACTAGTTTTCTTCCTGTATTTTCTTTTTAAAAGGAAATGGATGAAAATACAAAGAAATGATGATTATCGTTTTATAAATTCCAAAGATTAATTTCCATGTCCAGTTTAATTTGTGTGATAATGACATTCTGTCAACCTTAATTTTTACTCTGAATTTTCACTTGGCCATGGTATATGTATTCATGTTTTTCTTTATGCTTTGCTAAGTATTCTTAAAATAGGTGACATTTTAATCCAGGGGTGATAAAGAAAATGTATCTGTGATATAAGCTGTGTGATATGTTCATATAGCTCCCAAAGTACCTTGCAATTCATCTACATGACAGCTGTTATTGAAGCTTAAGATCATTAGCACAGGAAACTTGGCAAGGACATAGGACTCAGTTATAAATATTGGCTTCAGATGTCATTTTAGGATGGAATTAAATTCTCTCAGGATGTAGTAGCACAGATTATACTAGAAATCTCAATTGAATCCAAACTTACTTGTGAGATTAATGAATTAGGCCAAAGGAAAAGCATAAAATAACATTTGAATTCATATTGTTCTTGACTTAAAAAAAGTTTTGGTAGCAAAGTTGAAGAGTTTGATTTTGTAACTTATAAGTTGTCTCACATGGGGAAAATTACTTAAGTTCTCTAATAGCCATTTTTTTTCCTGAGTACAATTTGGATAGATGGAAGCTGTTTTTTGTTTTCTTTTATTTTGTTTTCACAGTGCCTAGCACATGCTAAGTTCTTCTTCTTCTTCCTTTCCTATCCTTGTCTTCATTTTTCCTCGTCTTCTTCCTCTTCTTGGTCTATTACTTTTAGTATAATCATCATTTTTATACATTTACTGACACGTCCCTTTACCTCTGTTTTCTAAAGACTTTTCAGTTACTTGAATATTTTACAAAATTACATTTTATCTATGAGAGCAGCTACATCAAATCACTTTCTCAGTAACATATATTTTGGATAATAAATACTATTTATTCAAATATCTACTCTAAAAATTATTTGAGGCCCTGTATAAAATAACATGGATCCTAACAAGCTAAAAAAATTAATAAATAAGTGATGAAAATGAGAAGAGAAAAGAAGAGGTGAAGTCAGGAAAGTTAACATACCAATGAATGCCATACAATAATTTGTAAGAATTTGGGTTGTAAATATGCTTTTGCATATTTAGGATATGATAATGCATATCCTAATGATGATGATTGTAATAACCAAATAGAGAATAAGGGAAAAATTAGGTTTCAGAAGTTACAGAGTTGGTAAGATGGGATCACAGAACAAAGAACAGTAGTGAAGGACAATCATAGCCACTACTGTTAATAAGAACAGACACAATTTTTTTTCCTTTAGTCCTCATGAGGTGAATACTGATTGGTAGAAAAGGCAATGGTGTTGGCATTCCTCAAGTAAATGAGTCCATGCCAGAAGGCACTGGCATAACCAGTATGAGGGTTGGAGACAAAAACCAAAGTGAGGTTCAGTGAAAGCAATCCCAGGACTAGCCAAAACAATATGGTCCCCACTGTGGACGTCTATGAAGAGCTGACTTGATATAGGAGTAAGTTTTAGAATGTCTTAGATAATCTTTGCATATTTTTCAATCTCCAATAAATCCCAAACTAAATCCTAATAGGTAAGAATTGTGGGGCAGTAAGTTTAAAGACATACTCCAGTTAGTACCTGAATAGCAGGGATAATATATTGTCAATTTAAGGCATACCATATGACAGTCATAGGACTGACACCTCATTTGGAACAGTTAGAAACTAGCCACAACATATGAACAGTTAGAAATTCATTTCATTTCTACACTGGTATACACAGAGGAGATAACATATCATCAGAGTCAATTTTTGTCTCAGAAAATAATCCAGCGTTGCTCTAACACACAGGATAATGGTCTGTGATGTTTTCCAGTTCCCTAATTTTGTTATAACTTAGAGAACATATTTTAAAAATAATTCTAATTTATATTAATTTAATAATTAAATATACATCTGAAGAAATACATATCCTAATGTATGTATGTTTAATTATTTAATAAAATCTTACAGCATGTATCTGGCAATTCTCATGGTCTTAACATATCTATTAAAATATACTAGTATAGGGGGAGGAGTCAAGATGGCAGAGAAGTAGCAGGCTGAGACTACTTCGGGTAGCGGGAGATCAGCTAAATAGCTTATCTAAAGATTGCAAACACCTATAAATCCAACGGGAGATCGAAGAGAAGAAGAACAGCAATTCTAGAAACAGAAAATCAACCACTATCTGAAAGGTAGGACTGGCGGAGAAGTGAATCCAAAGCGACGGGAAGATAGACCGCGGGGGGAGGGGCCAGCTCCCGGCGAGCAGCGGAGCAACGGAGCACAAAATCAGGACTTTTAAAAGTCTGTTCCGCTGAGGGACTTCGCTCCAGAGGCTTAACTGGGGTGAAGCCCAGGCGGGGTCAGCGCGGCCTCAGGTCCCGCAGGGTCGCAGAAGGATCGGGGGTGTCTGAGTGTCGCAGAGCTTACCGGTATTAGAACGGGGAAGCCGGCTACAGAGACAGAGCCGAGGAGTGACTCTCAGCTCAGGGTTGCCTTGAACCGGTCGCAGGCTCTGTCAGCTCGGAGCGCGGCCGGAGGCCAGGGTGATGGGAGTCATTGGGCGCTGTTCTCTGAGGGCGCACTGAGGAGTGGGGCCCCGGGCTCTCGGCTCCTCCGGCCGGAGACCGGGAGGCTGCCATCTTCATTCCCGTCTTCCAGAACTCTACGGAAAGCGCTCAGGGAACAAAAGCTCCCGAAAGCAAACCCAGCAAACCCAAGCGGATTACTCAGCCCGGCCCCGGGTAAGGGCGGTGCAACTCCGCCTGTGGCAAAGACGCTTGAGAATCACTACAACAGGCACCTCCCCCAGAAGATCAATGGGAAACCCAGCCAGGACCAAGATCACCTACCAAGGAGTGCAGTTTCAATACCAAGGAGAGCCGCAGAATTCCAGAGGAGAAGAAAGCAAAGCACGGAACTCATGGCTTTCTCCCCATGATTTTTTAGCCTTGCAGTTATTTTAATTTTTTTTTTCTTTTTCAATTTTTTTTCTTTTTCTCTTCTTCTGCTAAATTTTTTTTAACTTTTACCGTTTTCTTTTTTAACGTTTTTAAAATAGTTTATCTAATATATATATATATTTTTCCTCTTTTTATATTTTTTCTTTATCGGCTTTCTTTTTTTAATAGTTTCTTTTTTTTTTTTCTTTTTTCTTTCTGAACCCCTTTTTATCCCCATTCTCCCCCCTCACGATTTGGGATCTCTTCTGATTTGGCTAAAGCATGTTTTCCTGGGGTTGTTGCCACCCTTTTAGTATTTTACTTGCTCCTTCATATACTCTTATCTGGACAAAATGACAAGGCGGAAAAATTCACAACAAAAAAAAAGAACAAGAAGCAGTACCAAAGGCTAGGGACCTCATCAATACAGACATTGGTAATATGTCAGATATAGAGTTCAGAATGACAATTCTCAAGGTTCTAGCCGGGCTTGAAAAAGGCATGGAAGATATTAAAGCAACCCTCTCGGGAGATATAAAAGCCCTCTCTGGAGAAATAAAAGAACTAAAATCTAACCAAGTTGAAATCAAAAAAGCTATTAGTGAGGTGCAATCAAAAATGGAGGCTCTCGCTGCTAGGATAAATGAGGCAGAAGAAAGAATTAGCGATATAGAAGACCAAATGACAGAGAATAAAGAAGCTGAGCAAAAGAGGGACAAACAGCTACTGGACCACGAGGGGAGAATTCGAGAGATAAGTGACACCATAAGACGAAACAACATTAGAATAATTGGGATTCCAGAAGAAGAGGAAACAGAGAGGGGAGCACAAGGTATATTGGAGAGAATTATTGGAGAGAATTTCCCCAATATGGCAAAGGGAACAAGCATCAAAATCCAGGAGGTTCAGAGAACCCCCCTCAAAATCAATAAGAATAGGTCTACACCCCGTCACCTAATCGTAAAATTGACAAGTCTTAGTGACAAAGAAAAGATCCTGAAAGCAGCCCGGGAAAAGAAGTCTGTAACGTACAATGGTAAAAATATTAGATTGGCAGCAGACTTATCCACAGAGACCTGGCAGGCCAGAAAGAGCTGGCATGATATATTCAGAGTACTAAATGAGAAAAACATGCAGCCAAGAATACTATATCCAGCTAGGCTATCATTGAAAATAGACGGAGAGATTAAAAGCTTCCAGGACAAACAAAAACTGAAAGAATTTGCAAATACCAAACCAGCTCTACAGGAAATATTGAAAGGGGTCCTCTAAGCAAAGAGAGACCCTCAAAGTAGTAGATCAGAAAGAAACAGAGACAATATACAATAAAAGTCACCTTACAGGCAATACAATGGGACTAAATTCATATTTCTCAATACTTACCCTGAATGTTAATGGGCTAAATGCCCCAATCAAAAGACACCGGGTATCAGAATGGATAAAAAAACAAAACCCATCTATATGTTGCCTACAAGAAACTCATCTTAAACCCGAAGACACGTCCAGGTTTAAAGTGAGGGGGTGGAAAAGAATTTACCATGCTAATGGACATCAGAAGAAAGCAGGAGTGGCAATCCTTATATCAGATCAATTAGATTTTAAGCCAAAGACTATAATAAGAGATGAGGAAGGACACTATATCATACTCAAAGGAACTGTCCAACAAGAAGATCTAACAATTTTAAATATCTATGCCCCTAACGTGGGAGCAGCCAATTATATAAACCAATTAATAACAAAATCAAAGAAACACATCGACAAGAATACAATAATAGTGGGGGATTTTAACACTCCCCTCACTGAAATGGACAGATCATCCAAGCAAAAGATCAACAAGGAAATCAAGGCCTTAAATGACACACTGGACCAGATGGACATCACAGATATATTCAGAACATTTCATCCCAAAGCAACAGAATACACATTCTTCTCTAGTGCACATGGAACATTCTCCAGAATAGATCACATTCTTGGTCCTAAATCAAGTCTCAACTGGTATCAAAAGATTGGGATCATTCCCTGCATATTTTCAGACCACAATGCTCTGAAGCTAGAACTCAATCACAAGAGGAAATTTGGAAAGAACCCAAATACATGGAGACTAAACAGCATCCTTCTAAAGAATGAATGGGTCAACCAGGAAATTAAAGAAGAATTGAAAAAATTCATGGAAACAAATGATAATGAAAACACAACAGTTCAGAATCTGTGGGACACAACAAAGGCAGTCCTGAGAGGAAAATATATAGCGGTACAAGCCTTTCTCAAGAAACAAGAAAGATCTCAGGTACACAACCTAACCCTACACGTAAAGGAGCTGGAGAAAGAACAAGAAAGAAACCCTAAACCCAGCAGGAGAAGAGAAATCATAAAGATCAGAGCAGAAATCAATGAAATAGAAACCAAAAAAAAACAATAGAACAAATCAACGAAACTAGGAGCTGGTTCTTTGAAAGAATTAATAAGATTGATAAATCCCTGGCCAGACTTATCAAAAAGAAAACAGAGAGGACCCAAATAAATAAAATCATGAATGAAAGAGGAGAGATCACAACGAACACCAAAGAAATACAGACAATTATAAGAACATACTATGAGCAACTCTACGCCAACAAATTTGACAATCTGGAAGAAATGGATGCATTCTTAGAGACATATAAACTACCACAACTGAACCAGGAAGAAATAGAAAGCCTGAACAGACCCATAACCAGTAAGGAGATTGAAACAGTCATCAAAAATCTCCAAACAAACAAAAGCCCAGGGCCAGATGGCTTCCCGGGGGAATTCTAACAAACATTTAAAGAAGAACTAATTCCTATTCTCCTGAAACTGTTCCAAAAAATAGAAATGGAAGGAAAACTTCCAAACTCATTTTATGAGGCCAGCATCACCTTGATCCCAAAACCAGACAAGGATCCCATCAAAAAAGAGAACTACAGACCAATATCCTTGATGAACACAGATGCAAAAATTCTCGCCAAAATACTAGCCAA
Source organism: Lutra lutra (assembly GCF_902655055.1). Taxonomy (NCBI): domain Eukaryota; kingdom Metazoa; phylum Chordata; class Mammalia; order Carnivora; family Mustelidae; genus Lutra; species Lutra lutra. The sequence continues at coordinate 91,206,805 of NC_062283.1, read as the reverse complement.
TAGGATTCAACAGTACATTAAAAGGATTATTCACCACGACGAAGTGGGATTTATTCCAGGGCTGCAAGGTTGGTTCAACATCCGCAAATCAATCAATGTGATACAACACATTAATAAAAGAAAGAACAAGAACCATATGATACTCTCCATAGATGCTGAAAAAGCATTTGACAAAGTACAGCATCCCTTCCTGATCAAAACTCTTCAAAGTGTAGGGATAGATGGCACATACCTCAATATTATCAAAGCCATCTATGAAAAACCCACGGCAAATATCATTCTCAATGGAGAAAAACTGAAAGCTTTTCCGCTAAGGTCAGGAACACGGCAGGGATGTCCATTATCACCACTGCTATTCAACATAGTACTAGAAGTCCTAGCCTCAGCAATCAGACAACAAAAGGAAATTAAAGGCATCCAAATCGGCAAAGAAGAAGTCAAACTATCACTCTTCACAGATGATATGATACTATATGTGGAAAACCCGAAAGACTCCACTCCGAAACTGCTAGAACTTGTACAGGAATTCAGTAAAGTGTCAGGATATAAAATCAATGCACAGAAATCAGTTGCATTTCTCTACACCAACAACAAGACAGAAGAAAGAGAAATTAAGGAGCCCATCCCATTTACAATTGCACCCAAATCTATAAGATACCTAGGAATAAACCTAACCAAAGAGAATAAGAATCTATACACAGAAAACTATAAAGTATTCATGAAAGAAATTGAGGAAGACACAAAGAAATGGAAAAATGTTCCATGCTCCTGAATTGGAAGAATAAATATTGTGAAAATGTCTATGCTACCTAAAGCAATCTACACATTTAACTCAATTCCTATCAAAGTACCATCCATTTTTTTCAAAGAAATGGAACAAATAATCCTAAAATTTATATGGAACCAGAAAAGGCCTCGAATAGCCAAAGGAATATTGAAAAAGAAAGCCAAAGTTGGTGGCATCACAATTCCGGACTTCAAGCTCTATTACAAAGCTGTCATCATCAAGACAGCATGGTACTGGCACAAAAACAGACACATAGATCAATGGAACAGAATAGAGAGCCCAGAAATAGACCCTCAACTCTATGGTCAACTCATCTTCGACAAAGCAGGAAAGAATGTCCAGTGGAAAAAAGACAGCCTCTTCAATAAATGGTGTTGGGAAAATTGGACAGCCACATGCAGAAAAATGAAATTGGATCATTTCCTTACACCACACACGAAAATAGACTCAAAATGGATGAAGGATCTCAATGTGAGAAAGGAATCCATCAAAATCCTCGAGGAGAACACAAGCAGCAACCTCTTCGACGTCAGCTGCAGCAACATCTTCCTAGGAACATCACCAAAGGCAAGGGAAGCAAGGGCAAAAATGAACTTTTGGGATTTCATCAAGATCAAAAGCTTTTGCACAGCAAAGGAAACAGTGAACAAAACCAAAAGACAACTGACAGAATGGGAGAAGATATTTGCAAATGACATATCAGATAAAGGGCTAGTGTCCAAAATCTATAAAGAACTTAGCAAACTCAACACCCAAAGAACAAATAATCCAATCAAGAAATGGGCAGAGGACATGAACAGACATTTCTGCAAAGAAGACATCCAGATGGCCAACAGACACATGAAAAAGTGCTCCATATCACTCGGCATCAGGGAAATACAAATCAAAACCACCATGAGATATCACCTCACACCAGTCAGAATGGCTAAAATTAACAAGTCAGGAAATGACAGATGCTGGCGAGGATGCGGAGAAAGGGGAACCCTCCTACACTGTTGGTGGGAATGCAAGCTGGTGCAACCACTCTGGAAAACAGCATGGAGGTTCCTCAAAATGTTGAAAATAGAACTACCCTATGACCCTGCAATTGCACTGCTGGGTATTTACCCTAAAGATACAAACGTAGTGATCCGAAGGGGCACGTGCACCCGAATGTTTATAGCAGCAATGTCTACAATAGCCAAACTGTGGAAAGAACCTAGATGTCCATCTACAGATGAATGGATAAAGAAGAAGTGGTATATATACACAATGGAATACTATGCAGCCATCAAAAGAAATGAAATCTTGCCATTTGTGACGACGTGGATGGAACTAGAGGGTATCATGCTTAGCGAAATAAGTCAATCGGAGAAAGACAACTATCATATGATCTCCCTGATATGAGGGAGAGGAGATGCAACATGGGGGGTCGAGGGGGTAGGAGAAGAGTAAATGAAACAAGATGGGATTGGGAGGGAGACAAACCATAAGTGACTCTTAATCTCACAAAACAAACTGAGGGTTGATGCGGGGAGGGGGGTTGGGGGGGGTGGGATTATGGACATTGGGGAGGGTATGTGCTATGGCAAGTGCTATGAAGTGTGTAAACCTGGCGATTCACAGACCTGTACCCCTGGGGATAAAAATATATTATATGTTTATAAAAAAATAAAATTAAAAAAAATTGCTCACATCACCTGAGATATTCAGTATAGTTCTCATTTTAGAAATATTAAAACTAATGACCAGAATATTTAAGTTAGTTCCAAAGGTAATACATCTAGCAGGATAGAATTTGAGTTTTGATTTTTCAACATCAAAAATTATGATCTTTTTCTAGTAAGCCATGCTCTTTATGACATGAACAGAGACTAGGGTTATAGAAAATAAAGAGATAGCTAGATAATTCAAGACATTCTGAAGAACAAAATAATAGTACTCAGTGATAAATTTTGTCAAAATTATTTCTTGAAGATTTTGTTAGGTTTCTCATAGAAAGCACACAACCCCAACAAATTAGTCTGAAAAAATACATTTTTAAAAAGTCCTAAAGTGTAGGACTCCTGGGTGGCTCAGCCGATAAAGCTTTAGACTCTTGATCTTGGGGTCCTGAGTTTTAGTTCCACATTGGGGGTAAAGATTATTTTTTTTAAATGTCCTAAAATGTGAAAATCCTCAATTTAATTATAAACACCCATTACTGGAGACTCAATACATTATATTTACCTTTACATAGTTAGAAAAGAGCCATATATGCCTCTTTTAACTTTTCCACCATGAAATTTCTGGAAATTGTCAGTTGGACTTTAAAGAACAGGGAGACCAAGAGGACTTTCAAAATGAATGAAATGGTTAGTTATAAAAACTACCTGTTTCAACAGATGACCTTTGCTTTGTCCCCACTTTCCTTAGAAAAGACATAAAGGGCATTGATTGGGCCCAAGACATGCTCCCCCCAAATATGGTGCATTGGCATATTGATTACTTTAAGATGAAGAAATATGAGAAACAGCAAGAACAGGAAGAATTTTCCCTGAAGCAGGTCATAAGATATCATGAGAGAAGTTACTTTCCTTATGCCCAGAGGAAAGGGTCATCCTTATCTCAAAAGACAGAGAGTAAGCAAGAGAAATCTGAATGAACAGGGTTTGCTAAGTTTCCCCCAGTTTACTACACTTAGCTCATATCCCTTTTTGTTCTACCATAGTTTCCTACTACTTTCTACACGTCATCAAACCTGGTATAAAAACACTCAGATTAACTGTTTCTGTGTTTTTCATTTCCTTATGAAGTTCCGATGTCAAGTAAAGTTTACATTAAATAACTGCATATGCTTTTCTTTTCTTAATTTGTCTTTTGTCACACAGACCCAGCTGAGAACCAAAAGGATAGGAGGATAAAGATATTTTTCCTCCCCTGCAGAATAATACTTTCAGATTTCAGCTTCCTCATATGTAAAACATACAGACCAGTCAAAATAGTATCTAAGGTCCTTTCTTGTCAATAGCATTCTAAGATTGTATTAAAATAATAGTTGTAGGGGCAACTGTCTGACTCAATAGATTTAGGGTAAAACTCACAGGGATGTAAGTTCAAGCCCCACGTTGGGTGTAGAGCATACATAGGGATACATAGGGATGCCTGGGTGGTTAATCCACAACCTTCAGCTCAGATCATGATCCCAGATTCCTGGGACTGAGCTCCGCATCAGGCTCCCTGCTTCGCGGGAAGCCTGCTTCTCCCTTTCCCACTTCCCCTGCTTGTGTTCCCTCTCTCTCTATGGCTTTCTCTGTCAAATAAATAAGATCTTAAAAACATAATAATAATTGGTTGTAAAATATTTATAAATAGAAGAAACAGAGAAAGGGAGAGAAAAAAGACTAGTGTGATATTTTACAATGTATAGTAAAGCAAGAAAGACCAAATTTTAGAGTAGCAATGACTCTCAAGATTTTTTTTTTTTTTTTTTTTGCAGGAATCGTATCTCAAATAGCAGATAATGGCCCCAAATGTGAGGGAGAGTTAACATCTATCTCATTCTTGGTCTTAAATCACTTAAATTGAAACCATGAGAGTCTAATAATTTCCATAAGAAATTATAAAATAATAAGGATTTGAAGTTAAATGTATGCACTACAAACTTTTGTAACTTATATTTTAAAATTGGAGTCAATGTTATTAAATTTCAAGCACAGAATGTGAAGGAAATGAACTGCTTTACATTTCAAGTGAAATATTTATTAGGAAAACATGAATCTACATCTGTAGTAGTCTTAACCTGCTTAACCTGCTTCCTAAAGCATTAGAAAAAAAAATGCCAGCATCTTTGTCTTAATTTACACAGCTGACTGTTGCGCTTTTAAAATATTGAACCATCAGGGCACCTAGGTGGCTCAGTCATTAAGCTGTCTGCATTTAGCTCAGGTCATGGTCCCAGGGTCCTGGGATAGAGCCCTGCATTGGGCTCCCTGCTCTGTGGGAAGCCTGCTTCTCCATCTCCCACTCCCCCAGCTTGTGTTCTCTCTCTTGCTGTGTGTCTCTCTGTCAAATAAATACATAAAATCTTTAAAAATAAATAAATGAATAAATAAAATAAAATATTGAATGATCAATATATAAATTATAGGGTATTGACTATAATTTTCAATTTTTTTATTTTCCTAAATACATTAACAGTCAAGATAACCAGTACCTGGGACAATCTCAACTCAAAAAACATGCAAGGAGGAACATGAAAATATTTCATGTTTGTTAGGTTCTGAACATTTGTGTTTAAAAATAAGTATCCTGAAGATTTAAGGCCAACAACAAAACTAAACTAACTCAAACAATAACCACAAAAATCTGTAAGCATCAGACTTTCAAATGGTAACTACCACCACCAACAAACAGAATTTAGGGTTGGAAAACCCATAAACCACAGTGAAAGGTATGTTTAGGTCAAAGGAGTATATAATATCATCTTTGACATGAATTTAAAAAGGAAAATTAAAATGAGTTGTTCTTGATAAGATGATCATTTTCAAGATTTGAATCTCAAAACATTCCAGAATGACATATTTATGAAATGCTCGGGTAACTACAGACTGTTTGGGCATGTATATTGTCGCAATCTTACTCAGTTTGTAAGTAAGGTTAAGAATAAAGCACAAAACTTAAACTGGACATCCAGACGTCACTGCAAACCACAGACTTACATTCTTTTGCTATTTATATCGTTTGTTTACTTTTTGCATTTCCTCAGCTTGGACAGGGACTTTCTGCTTCTAGTCAATTTCACTCTTATTTTTGGCGCATAAGTAAATTTTCCAGTACTTCTGGAAAATGTTACATCTAAAAAATTCTTAGCAAAGAGATGATGGAAACATTCTTATTGAGATTTAAAAAATTGGGTGGTGATAGTTGTCACTATCATCCCAGGAGATACCCACAGCAACCCAAAACAGGTCTCTCAATTCATCTCTAGGAGGCTGGCAGTAGTAAAAAATGTTACCTTTTCTTCATCCTTACCCAACACTACCATTCAATACTCCTATCCCATTTTAAAACAGAAATGGCCTCCAAGGTTAGCCTGGCAACAATTAATACATACTCAAGCCCTCCTGAGTTTTCTGAATGATTCATTGAGAATTTCTGTCAATACAGTAGCCTGGAGAAGCTTAAGCTTAAGCTGGTTTTCAGTGAGTACCATTAACTCCAGTCTCCTGTCAGTTATCAAATTCTTTTATATTTAATCACATCATGTTATTTAAAACTAAACTCTGGGGGCACATGGGTGGCTCAGTGGGTTAAGCCTCTCCCTTAAGTTCAGGTCATGATCTCAGGGTCCTGGGATCCATCCCCACATCCTGCTTTCTGCTCAGCAGGGCGCCTGCTTCCTCCACTCTCTCTGTCCACCTCTCTGCCTACTTGTGATCTCTCACAATCTCTTTAAGATTTTAAGTAAAATCTTAAAATTAAATAAATAAATAAATAAATAAATGAAACTTTGGGATCTCATAAACGTACACTTCCCTGCCCCCCCCAAAAACTGCCAAAAGGTAAGGGTATATTTTGTTTATAATAAATTATAGCTTTTATGGATTAAACATACTCTGTTGAAAGAGAATCATAGAATTAATTTCCATTTGTATGCTTGCAAAAGGAGTTTTCTTATTCAAATTCCAGCGCTTTCTGTTATTATTTTAACTGGTGCTCTCAACTTTATCTACCAGCTGTTGAGAAATAAATTTTACTTGTTTTATTGCCCAGTCAGAAGAAAATTTCCACACCAGTGTAGTTGAACTAAAAATGAGTAGGAAATTATAAATACAGCTTGAGGAGGAAGGAAAGACCATTTCCTTTCAGCCACTCTCAATTTGGCCTGACTGTATTATGACAAATACGGGGCAGCCTCAATATAGAAAGTGCTCCTATTGTAAAACACTCAGCACTGCCTGCAAACAGAACAGGGAGATACAGCTTTCCACCAGGAATGCCTAGGAACACCCTGCATCCCCAGAGTAGTTTCCTACCTCAGAAACTTTCAAACTCAGTCAGAAGGTAGCAATGACTGCTGAGGGCACAAACATTATGATTAATAAGATCTTTATATCATTATAATGGAAATGCCTGTAACTACTTGGGGGTCTGTTTTAATACCCTTTTGAATCAGGGAATAACTCATCAGCTATTGCTGAAATGTCCTGATATGTGTCAGGAACGGAGCAAGATAAACAGAGATTATGACTTATTTTGATAGGAATCTGAAGTATTTTGCCATTAATAATTTCTCCCTTTTAGTTTACACAGAGCAATTCTAAATATTTCCTGGCATACCTGCATTTTCAAATAAACCCTAAATTAAGGAGGAAATACAGCAATTTTACACAAAAATAACAAATCTTTCATGTTATCTTCTAGATTATAATTTTATACTTTACATTGAAATGTATGATCATTTTGAGTTGATTTTTTATGTAAAGTATAGGGTTTAGCTTGAGGTTTAGGGGCTGGTGAACAGATCTGTGACATGACACCAAAATCATGGTCTAGAAAAGAAAATAATCAATATATGGGACTTCTTCAAAATTAAAAATGTTTGTCTTCCAAAAGACCCTATTAAGAAGATTGGAGAACAAGCTATAGACTGGGAGAAAATATTACATATCTGATGAATGACTTTTATCTGTGATATATAAAGAACTCTCAAAATTCCACATTAAAGCAATAATCCAATTACAAATGGGCAAAAAAAAAAGAGCTAGTTCATCCAAAAAGAAATATAGACAGCAAATAAATATATGATAAAGTGATCACTATTACTAACCATTTAAAAAAATGCAAATTAAAGCCACAACAAGAGGGGCACCTGGGTGGCTCGGTGGGTTCATCCTCTGCCTTCAGCTTGGGTCGTGATCCCAGGGTCCTGGGATCGAGCCCCGCATCAGGCTCTCTGCTCAGCAGGGAGCCTGCTTCCCTCTCTCTCTGCCTGCCTCTCCGCCTACTTGTGATCTCTCTCTGTGAAATAAATAAATAAAATAAAATTTAAAAAATAAATAAATAAATGAAAAATAAAATAAAACCACAACAAGATCACAACGTAAATACTAGAATGTCTACATTTTTTTGAAAAAGATTTATTTATTTATTTTAGAGAGAGAGCAAGAACAGGACGGGCAGAGGAAGAGGAAGAGAGGACCACAAGAAGACTCCATGCTGAGTGTAGAGCCCAAAGTGGGGCTTGAGCCAGGACACCCAGATCATGACCTGAGTTGAAACCAAGAGTCAGGCACCTAACTGACTACAGTACTCAGGCACCCCAGAATGGCTAAAATTTATGAAGTTACAGAACAAAATGCTAGCCAGAAGGTAGAGAAACTGGATCTCTTATTCATTGCTGATGGACTGTAAAATGATAGAGCCACTCTGAATAATATAATTTGGTAGTTTCCTACAGAAGAAAACAGACACATACCATGCAATCCAACAATGACACTCCTGTGCATTTCTCCACCAAAATGAAAACTTGTGTCACTCAAAATACCTGAACATAAGTGTTCATGGCAGCTTTATTTGTAGTAGTACAAAACTGGAAAGAACAAAAATATTCTTCAATTGGTGAATGACTACACAAACTGTGGTATATTCATACCTGAAATATTACTACTTAGTGCTAAAAAAGAATGAACTAACAATATACACAACTTGTTTTGTTTTCGGGGCATTATGCTGAGTGAAAAAAGCCAATTTTAAAGGGTTACATACTGTATGTTTCCATCTATATAACTTTCTCAAGATGACAAAATTATAGAGATGGAGCACAGATTAATGCTTGCGGGACTTGAGGATTTGGAGAGGGAGGAGATATGTGTGACTATTAAGGGGTAGAGGGAGAGAGATCTCTGTAGAGGGAAAACAGTTCTGTATCTCATTGAGGTAGCAGTTACATAAAACCATACATGTGGCAAAGTGACCCAGACCTACATACACACATTGTGCTCCTGTCAAATTCCTAAATTTTATGTTGTGCTCTAAGTACTTAATCAGATGTACCCACTGGGGAAGCTGGGTTAAGGATACATGGGGCCTCTTTGTACTCTTTCTGATTTCTTGTAAATCTGTAACTATTCTTTAAAAAATATATGTTATTTATTTATTTGACAGAGACCATAAGTAGGCAGAGAGGCAGGCAGAGACAGAGAGAGGGGGAAGCAGGCTCCCTGCTGAGCAGAGAGCCAGATGCGGGGTTGGATCCCAGAACTCTGGGATCATGACTTGAGCCCAAGGCAGAGGCTTTAACCCACTGAGCCACCCAGGCACCCCAATCTGTAACTATTCCTAAATTAAAAAAAAAATTTTAAAGTCTTATTAAAATGTCAGTTTTTGCACAGGCTATTGGATATACTAATGCCCCTTGTAAACTGAAAGTAACTCCATCAAAGTTATGACATAGACTTTTATACATTACTTGGCATACTTTATCCTAAAAATGAACTCTTTAAATGATATTATTTCAGACTAAGTATACTACTGGAACTCTCTTGCTTATGTCTTCCTGCCTCCATTTTCACCTCTTCTTACAATAGAGAGCTATGTTGAAGGAGGGGAGTTATCCCTCCTCCATTAATAAGGTCCAGATAGGGCCTTGTTTCCCATGTGCAATGATGGACACCAAGGAGGACCAATGAAAAAGCTTCAACCTCCTGACCAGAGCAATTATTTTAGGCATAAGAAACGTAACTCATACCAGTCATTGTAAGTCCCCCTGAGATTAATTCATGAAATTAGAAAAAAAAAAAAGTGTTTTATTTTTATTTGTTTTATAATAATTGATCACTTGTTTATAGATTTGTAGCTTCTGGTCAAATGGAGAGAGCTGGCCTAAAAATTAAATCAATAAGCTAGTATCACTTAAGTCAAAGAATCCCTTTTTTTCTTTATGCTTGGTTTAAATTAGTGTGGGCTCTGTCTCTGTCACCTTTATCACAGGATCCTGATAAATATAACACTGTATAAATATAGATACTGAAAATAGTCTAGACTCACTAAATACAGTATTTTCATTTGAAGAAACCAAACAGAAAAAAAGTAGGCCTATAATCCTTATTAGAAACAATTTGAAAGACTAGATATTATTAAAATAAACATATATAGTTGCTGGTATTTACTTTTGACTTACAAAATATCATTTGGTTTGATCGAATAGATCAGCTTGATTAGTATCCTGTATTAACTAATTTGATAAAATTTATTTATACTTGCCTCCTTCCTCAAAAATATGAGGTCAGCATTTTCCTAAATATTCCAATGATAAATATATTGCTACAATAAAATTTCTGAAATGTATTTTTATTGGTTACTTGGTTTAAAATGGTATATTTCAGGGATGCCTGGGTGGCTCAGTTGGCTAAGCAACTACCTTCCACTCAGGTCATGATCCTGGAGTCTCAGGATCCAGACCTGCATGGGGTTTCCTGCTCCACAGGGTGTCTGCTTCTCCCTCTGACCCCCCCCCCCCCAGTATTCTCTCTTATTCTCTCTCTTTCAGATAAATAAATAAAATCTTTAGAAAAAAATAAAATAAAATGGTGTATTTCAGAAATCTTGCTATACTCCCAATATAAATGTCAGTATAAATAAAATTGAGAACCTGATTTAGAGTATCATTTATCACATGACATTAAGGTGATAAGTTCCTTCTTTGAGAGAATTGCAAAAGCAAACCTTTTAGTCTTCTATTATGATACAGGCATGTATCATAATTTACTCCCACTCTAATGATACAGTATTTTAATTCAAGAGTATTTTTAACATCTGTCAACCCATGAAGAAACTACATACAGGAAAATTTTAAAGGAATGTCTTTTAGTTAGTACATAAGATGTTAGCTTTAAATGAAGATAAAATTATAAAATATTTCTGCTGTATTCACTGGACTTCTTTGTATTGACAAGCTATGCCAAATATAGCCATTACTTTAAAAGTATTGCTTCAGCTTTAAAAAAAAAACAAAAAACAAACAAACAAACAAAACCTTCCTTCCCTTAAATATCTTGGCCTCTGCCCCTTTTCTGTCTCTGAATATGAAGTATATCATGATTAAGTTGCCTTTCTTGCAACTTCCTCAAATTTCTGGAAAACCATCTCCCCTTGCGGGGGTGGGGGCAGAAAGGAAGAAAGAATCAAAAGGAAATGATCTCCTGAATAACAGATTATCTCTGGGGTTCAAAACTATACCCCATGACAACCTAAACACCCCAGAAAACACAGGAAGAAGTTTTATTGCCACATCTTAACATGTATAAAAAGTCATTAAATTTTTCTTGAAGTTTATATGTATGTGTGTTTCACACAATTTATTATTCAAACTGAAACTGAAAACTGGAGTTAATATACACAGAAAACGAATCATCTAGGAAATGTTGCATTGTTTTACTTTTCATTTTACCAGATAGAAAATTAGAAGTAAAATGACTTTCTTTTTATTGAAGTACACATAACATAAAATTGATCCTTTTAATTCTTACAACTGAGTGGGAGTTAGTGCATTCACGTTGTTGTACAGCTTCTATATTAAATTTCAAAACATTTTCATCACTCCCCCCACAAAAAAACAAAAACCAAAAACAAACTTCTCCAGTAATCAGTCATTTTACATTATCCCTTACTTTAGCCTCTTAGCAAGCACTAATCTGCTTTCTGTCTCTATCAATTTAACTGTTTTGAATATTTCACATAAATGGAATCATATCCTGTGTGACCTCTAACGTCTGGCTTCTTTCACTCAGCATAGTGTTTTTAAGGTTTATTCATGTTGTAGCATAGATCAATACTTTACTCTTCTGTATGGATAAATAATATTCCATTGAATGTATATGCCATATTTTATATCTCTGTTGATGGACATTTGAGATGTTTTTACTTTTTAGCTATTGTGAGCACTGATGCTGTGAACATTCATATGCAATTGTTGTTTGGACACCTGTTTTCAATTATTTGGGGTATACACCTAAGGGTAGAATTGTTGGGCCAAATGGTAATTCTACATTTTACTTTTTAAAAAACTACCAAGGGACACCTGGGTGGCTCAGTGGGTTAAGCCTCTGCCTTCAGCTCAGGTCAGGATCTCAGGGTCCTGGGATTGAGCCCCGTATCAGGCTCTCTGCTCAGTTGAGGAGCCTGCTTCCCCTCTCTCTCTGCCTGTCTCTCTGCCTACTTGTGATCTCTCTCTCTCTGTGTCAAATAAATAAGTAAATAAAAATCTTAAAAAAAAAACAAACTACCAAATTGTTTTCCACAATGGCTACTCAATTTTAGATCCCTATCAGCAATGTAATACATGAGGGTTTCAATGTCTCCAACATCCACGCCAATATTCACTGTTGGTTGATTATTATTATTTATTATAGCTATATATTCTATATTGTCAATAGTATATATTGATAATTTAAAATAATATTTTCATTATTATAGCTATGGTGGGTATGAAGTAGTATCTCATAGGTATTTTTGTTTTGTTTTATTTTTTATTGAGGTATAATTGACATACAATAATAGTACCTTAGTTGCAAGCATTGTAGTTTTAATTTTCATTGCCTTAATGACCAATGATTTTGAGAAATTTTTCATGTGCTTGTTGGTCATTGGTATATCTTTAGAGAAATGTCTATTCAAGTTCTTTGTCCACATCTTAATTGACTTTTGTATTTTTCTTGTTGAGTTATAAGAGTGACTTATATATTCTGAATATTGGATACTTATCAGATATATGGTTTAAAAATATTTTGTTCTTTTTTTTTTCTGATCTTTGGGTTTTCTTTTCACTTTCTCAAAACTGTTCTTTGATGCCCAAAAGTTTTTAATTTTATGAAGTACAATTTACCTATTTGTTTTTCTTTTGTTGCGTGTACTTTTGTTGTCATATATAAAATTTTTGCCAAATCCAACATCATGATGATTTACCCTTATGTTTTTTGCTGAGTTTTATAGTTTTAGCTCTTACATATAGGATATTGATTTATTTTGAGTGAAGTTTTGTATATGGTGTGAGGTAAGGGCATTGTAACATTTTAAGGCACACCTCATGAATATTTGAGCCACTGAAAAAATAATTCTGACAAAATAAAGGATTATTTTACTGTGATTTATTGTCCTTGATTTAAAAACATGCAAATGTGGATTTTGTAATGTATGGTCCCTACAAAACTTAGAATTAGTTAATACTACTCTGGAAATATCTATATTTGATTTGCTAGATGCATTAGACGTACTGTGATTTCCTTATTTGTTTCTGTTGACAACTTTACTACTTGAGCCCTAGTCCACCAAATCTAGCAGACTCTGGGCAGTATGCAAAGCTGTAATATCCATAACTTGTCTGCCAAACTTCTTACAGTCCTTAAATCTGGTGGTAGAGGATGGGGTTGTAAAATTTCTTTGTGATTATAACACTTAGAGAGGGCTTTCCATTTTATAAAGTTCTTTAAGCACAATATTTTACTTAGTCCTATTACTCCCTTTTGAATTAGACAAGACCTGTACTTCTTCATTATTTTATATATAAACAAATTAATCTTTGCAGAACTAAATGATCTTCCAAGGTATTTTGACAGAAAGTAGCAGATTACTACTCAAAACTCAGCCCTTGAACTCTGGGCCATTTTTTTTTTTTCTTTACTCAATTATGGTGAGTCAGTGTGATTTTTGAGCAAATTTATAAGAGGGGTTTATCAAAATTTATTTTAACTCATTATTGAAAATCAGTTTTAAAAATAGTAAAAAGCTATGACATGCCATTTCCCCTCCAAATGAATATGTGGTACATATTTATAAGCTTTTAGTACAATAATTTTATAACCAAACAGCTGCTGAAACAATGAATTTTTATGACCAACATCTCAGTTAATGTTTTTCTCCTAAGCGTGATAAAATAAAGTTTGTGTGACACAATTCATCTACTTCAGATGCATTTAATATAAGTATCAGTGAAAGGATAATCAACAAGAGTAGAATCCATGAAATGAAGTCACATTGGCAGTAGAGTAAAATAAAAACACATGTTGATTATCTAGGTTTTTAACTCGTATGTATGCCTGATCATATTGAACAATAACTTGCGTGATTCGTTAAAAGAAATCAAAACTAGCACTTTTTTTTTTAAAGATTTTATTTATTTATTTGACAGAGAGAGAGAGATCACAAGTAGGCAGAGAGGCAGGCAGAGGGAGAGGAAGGGAAGCAGGCTCCCTGCTGAGCAGAGACACCCCCCCCCCCCCCCCGCCGCCCCCATGCAGGGCTCTATCCCAGGACTCTGGGATCATGACCTGATCCGAAGGCAGAGGCTTTAACCCACTGAGCCACCCAGGTGCCCCAAAACTAGGACTTTTTTTTAGAACTACGCGGTAGACATTCATCTTAGGCATAGTCAAATCACACATATTAATTGAGCACCTTTCACATAGATAGGTCCATATTAGATAATAAAATAGGATAAGAGTCTGAATAAGATTTAGTCTCTATGTTTAGTTTACAATCAAAGAAAGGTGACATATATGTATGCAGCTAACTAGATTATAAAAGAATATGCCACAGCTAAGGTAATGAGCTGCCCTGCAAGGTAATGTATTTCCTCTCCCTGGAGGTGTTCAAGCACAAACTGGCCTTCCCCTCAACAACATTGTTATAACAGAAACTGATGCATGGGTAGAGACTGGCAGTGAATCACTTGTAAGAGCACTTCTAATTTTAATATAAGCTCTAAAATAATATAGTTTACAGTTAAAGCTGTAAAATAAACCCCTTCTCAAAGCATTAGCTTACTGCTGTATTAATGTTTTTTCCCTGCTTATGATTTTCTTTATTCATTATTCATATGTACTTGTGGGACATTTTTATTACTTCTTGAATGAAACATTTTCTACAGAGAAATAGGAGGGGGGCATGTCTTTTGTAGTAGGAATTCCATCCAAGATAAATCCTATGGTTATTCCAAGTGACTTTTTTGTTGTTTATTTCCTTAAACAGCCCTCTTGCATCTGAGAAAGTGATTCCTCCACCAGAACACCCTGAGTTAATGCTATCACATTACTATTATATACTGGATCAAAGGTTTGCGTAAAAAAATTGAAATATTGTGTAATTAGTAGCTGAAGGCCTAACTAAAAAATATAAAATAAATTTTAGAGAAATACAAAATGTTTTTTGGCACTGATCACTACCATACAAAGCATGTCAAATTAAATAGCATCCCAATATGCTAACAATGTGCTTTCTAAAAGGTGAAGAGGTTAATTGTGTTGTAAAAGGAATTTCCAAAAGAATGCATCATCTATTTTACATTGAAACTTCAATTTACTATGGCAGGAAACCGTATTACTGAACTTTGCAGATTAGTAAGTAATTGACCAAACATTCAGAAATAGTTTTCCCCAATTGTTGGTTGTTGGAGCAGCATATATTATGATATTTAGTAATCCTAATTAAGTTTAATAAACTAAAGTGATCTTTGCTATGAACTAAAATTTTTATTATACATTTTTAAGTTAATAAACTTATATGAATTTGCTAAAAGATTCCTAGGATTAAATTTGTCATGGTTGATATAAAACTGTTCAGCCATTTGGAGGAAATGATTTTTTTTAATGTTTTATGTTAGCAAATGAGAATTACTGATTATTATTCATCCTAACAATATTCAATTCTCAAATTATGAACTGAATACATCTTGATTGTGGCTTATGGTAATAAGTAAAAAGTTTAAAGTTTAATTAGTTATACAACTGAGTTGGGCTTTTTTCTATAAATCCTATAGGTTTTGTTTTCACTGAGAGGTTTTTTGTTTTGTTTTGTTTTGTTTTTCCAACTTGTCTAGCTTCTGAAGGGAATAGAGAACCCAGTGAAGATTGATGAATCCCTCAGGGGGACTACATCAGTAAGTGTTCTCTCTCTTATGTCTCCTTCCTTTTTTTTTTTTTTTTAAGATTTGTTTAAAAATTTATTTGAGAGAGAGAGAGAAGGAGCACAAGCAAGGGGAGTTGCGTGGGAGAGGGAGAAGCAGGCACTCCGTGGAGCAGTGAGCCGGATGCTGATGCTAGACCATGAGATCATGACTTGAGCCAAAGACAAGAGCTTTAACTGACTGAGCCACCAGCCTCCTTCTTTTTAAGGAATGTACCACTCCTTAGCTGAAGAAATACCAGAGTGATTCTTAAAATGTAAAATTATTAGTACCGGAAAACATTACCAAGAATTTGTTAAGAAGGGCAAGCCTTTAAATGTTCTAGTTAGCCAACAGTTTGTATTAACTCCAGCTAATTTCCTTAGTGCTCATCCCCTATCTTTCACTGTTATATACATATATATATA
This sequence comes from Lutra lutra, assembly GCF_902655055.1. Taxonomy (NCBI): domain Eukaryota; kingdom Metazoa; phylum Chordata; class Mammalia; order Carnivora; family Mustelidae; genus Lutra; species Lutra lutra. Next base: position 91,190,691 of record NC_062283.1, on the reverse strand, counting down.
TATATATATTTTTTTTTTTTTTAAACTGGTGCTAACTTAATGTAATCTGCAAAGGCACAGTCTGTCCCAGATAATATGTAATAGAGATAATTGGTACTGACAAATGTTTGTAGATATGTGAAATATTCATATAAGACTTGGGCAAATTCAAAATGATTCTTATATTTAAAACCTGCTACATATCATTATTTTAAAGGTAGAGTATGATTAATTAGTTCACGGGCATTTTAAAAAGTCGCATTAAATGAACAGCAGACCATACTGAGGGAGGAAGCCACTAAAAATTAAGTTGTTAACATGGTTCTAATTTACATGAACATATAGTCTTTCAGTTGCTATAAAAGAAAACTCAAGTCACAATAGCCCACACTATAAAGGAGATGCGTTGGCTCATGTGACCAAAATGTTCTGAACTTCCTTTTCTCCTTTCAGAGAACCTTGCTTTGGCAGTTCACATGCTGTGACCAGAGTGTCCTCTCTCTTTCTCAGTTCTGCCTCCTTGGTGGGAACTCCTTTCTTAGCGATCGCCTGTCCTCAAGGCCCAACGCTGGTTCATGGTGCTTCCCCAAATTCTCCTCTTTCTCATTAATGTCAGAGAGAGAACAATAACGAAGTAGTTCTATAAGAAGAATAAAAAAAGCATCTTTTCTAGAAATCTTAGGGAAGATCACCTTCAATTCCTTGGGTGCATTTAGAACAAAAACTCTGCATCAGTCACTCTGTGATGATTACCCTAAGTCAATGAAGCTTTAGTTCTATGGCTGCAGAGGGGGTCAACTTCCTCTGAAATATATGAGCTTTGTAGGGGAGGACAAATCCCCACCAAAAATTGAGATAGGTTTTTATCAAAAGGAAAAAAAAAAATGGACCACTAGAAAAAAGGTGCATGAAACTTGTGTGATGCAACTTTACCTTTCCACTTATCCTCTCTTTGCCTTTAAGTAATTAATAGAAAATCATTTTTGTAAAGATCGAAGAACACAAAACTGATGAACCAATTATTCTCATTCCTCTCATTTAGAGCCCATTACCACATGTGTTTATTACAAAAGGCTGCCACCCACCCCACTTAACATCCATGGAAAATAACTAAAGAAGTTGCTGAATCATAGTCTCTTTGACAATATACGTCACTGGCTAATTCTTCAACAGTAATACAAGTAGTCTTCTAATAAATACAAGTAGTCTTCTCTCTAAATGTAGAAAAAGGTAAAGTTGTATAAAGTCCTTCCACCATTTAATCATATTCCACACTCCCATACATTTCCAAAGAAACCTGTGGGCCTCAGTTTCTCAGTCTGCAGGTTCTGTGGTTTTCTAACTGGACCCCAGGGTCAATTAGCATAAATCCAAATATGAGACAGTGGGCATATAGAATACGTGGATAGATGAAAAGAATTATTACCCTGGCACTTGGATTTAGGTTCTCTATGCCCAAATCCTATGTGATAGGGTCTACTAAGTAGGAGAGAGTTCACTGTACAAGCAGGAACTGTGACAGATATCTTCTATATTCTCTTTCAGATTCACACTCTGCCTTTCTTCACCCTGGACTGTGATCCAATAGCTAACATGTATCAACTACTTGGATTCACTTGTGTCTCTGATTTCTGGCTGGGCTTGGCCATTAAAAGGAACCACAAGGAAACAAGCAGAGAGATGGAGAAGCGTGTCATGGAAATTCTCTCCCCAGTTCTGTGTCCTCTAGTAATTCATTGTGGGTTGGCTGTGACCATCCATAAAATCCCACAGGTCCTGTTAAGCAGTCTTCCCCAAAGAACTATCTTCCCTGGTTCCAGTAACTGCTTCTTCCCCTTACCCAGTCAGATATAGGGATATTCAGAACTCCCCACCATGACTAACCTGAGGGTCAAATTGTTGGATTCCTTACATACACTTTTATACTTTGTCCACTAACTAGGCTCATTCCAGTTTACCCAATAGAAAGTACTATTTCTTGCCAGGACCATGACTGATCCTATGGTCAACAGGAGTATGGGAATAATATAAAAAAGAACAAAAAGTGAAAATAGCCCAATCACACTAGAAAGACACATTAAGGGAAGTGAGAAATAAGGTTTAACCACAGGTGTTGGGGGTGGGGTGGTGAGATGATAGAGAACTTAAATCCAGCAGACTTTTTAAAGTTTGGTTAACATTAATAAAAGAACTACAAAATGTTTTTTGAGTATGATCAAGGTATGTTGGAAATGTCATTTAATATTTCTTTCATTGGTTTGTGGACTGGTAATGGAAAAGACCTAAAAAAGAAAGAAGGAAAGTTTAAAGGAATGTAAAGACATGTGGACAAAGATGGATATAAGCCTGATCAGGGGGAGTAGATTAAGAGGAAAGGTGAAGAAAAATGGATGCCTAGAGTCTTTTAATTATGGAGAGCTGAATAAGAAACATGAGAGGAGAGATACAGAGTGTAATCATATAATTTATCATCCAAAACTAAACACCTCTGGAAGTGATGAAACTTCCATTAATATATAAGGCAAGACAATAGATGTTTAGTAGGATTAGCTCCCATTAAACAGGGACATGTAGTCAACCAAGAGATAAAACATTTCAGAATAGCAAACCTGACTTCTTTAGGAAATAATCACTTTTGTTGAGGCCAAAGAAGTTAAGCACTAAGGCCAATTATGTGGGAATGGGGGAAATAGATAAAGGGTCATTTTTATACATAAAGTTGAAAATGCCCAGATAGTATATGGCACTATAGGACCAAATGCATGGTCAATCAGGAACACAGGATAAGAAATATAAATTTGAGTCTTGTCAACATAAAGAATGAATCGTTCTACAAAAGAGATAATTTCCCTGACAGAAATTCCTTCCCTCTTAACTATTTATGCCTGTGAATTACTTCCTCCACTGCAGTCTAAGATCCTTAAGGTCAGGGCCAGCCTCTGATTCACTTTTGTAAATCGCCAGGCTTAGCACACTGTTGTATATCTAAAAGAAACTAATAAATGTTCGTTGAGTTAGACATTTTACTTAGGACACTTGAATAGCATATCCATTACCATGTCTCTGTCCTGCTACCACTCTGCCATACCTCATCCTTTACCTAAACAAACCTACTTCCTACTCAGTTCTGTTTGCTATGCAGAAAAGGAGAGTTTAAGAATCAGTGTCTAGCCAGGGACTGAACTATTCCTGTGTTGTTGAATGTAAGCCAGAACATAAATTAACTATTATACATAAAAGTCTGACATCTTGTCTGGACGACTGAATGGGCAATAGTTTCATTGTAGAACTGGCCAAACAGTGTTATATATTTAAATGCTGAATTTTTCTTACTCTCTTCTTTATGTTTACTTTGGTGAAGGTGTTTTTTTAAGGTTTTATATTAGGAGATGTTATTTTTTATTTAAATAAGATGAATGGGGGAAATTTTTTCTGTATATTTATAACATTTTGATGTTCCAGATCAATATTTGACCTCTAGCAAGGCAAGTATAACCTGGCTGCCTACTTATTCTCATATTTTTGGCCCTTGGTTTTACAGATATAACTAATGTCTTCCTTATCCATTTTACTTTTTAAAAACCAGCTGCCATTTCATCATTGTCATAAAACCTGCTTCCCTGTCTGTATCCAATAAATATGAAATACATGCTGATAGAGTTTTTCATTCATCATTTGGCAAAAGTTTACCAACTCTTTGAAACAGTGCTAGGTAAAATACATGAGATACGGATTTTGTGGGTCAGGAAACACAAAAATAATAAAACATTGTCCCTGACCTCATGCAGTTATAAATTTTTGTGGTGACTGAATTTTGTGATTCTTTGTCACAATATTACTTGACAGAAATAAAAATGTCTTAAGTGCTATAGAACCCCCACACCGTTTCCCTCCTGCCTTCCTTTCCTCCTCTATTTAAGACAGCTATTTTCAGAGCATGTCAATATTGAATATTCATTAATTTTCAAAGTCCTGGGTTTTTGCCAGTTTAGATTTAGTTGATGTTCCATTACACTGTTGAGCAGATTTCATGGTTCTCTAATCAAATTAGCTCATTTCTAAACACAAACATTTTTATAAGACACTTGCCCAAAGCAATTATGACTTAGCTCCTATGTTTAAAAAAATCAAGCAGCAGGTTATGAAGTTCAGCACATCATCTGCTGTGCAAAGAGACCAACACACAAGAGGAACAGCCAACCTTCCTACAGCATATACTGTGGATCACACAGTGTAACACACACTGTAGATCAGAGAGTTGTTACATCACTAATATTCAAAGCCCCCTGGATTTCAATTATACTTTATTTATTATCTTAGCTGCTTCACCACTTGTGATGCATCGTAATCTTCGGCACATTCACTGCTTTCACCTTGATGGTTGTGAAGTATCTTCTATGATGCATTTTGTCATTTAATATTACATTTACTATGCAAAACACAGCTAAATCTTGACAGGCCCCATAAAAACCCATCCTAAATGAACCATTATATTGTATGCTGTCAACGTAGACTAAAAAAATACAGTGCCACTCCACCATGCTTGCAGAAGCAGCAAAAAATAGTGGGTGATGTAGAAAATTGTGAATGATGTAGCTTCCAAAAAGGCGATGGCAACTACATGTTTTGCAGTTGATAGGACGTGTCCCTGGTTGGGAGATGGGGTGAAGATGACTGGAGAAAAGGCCACAATTAATTCAAAATTCATTCCTTTCATAAAGTAGTTTTTGAATTCTTATGGGACAGTCAATTTTTAACAAGACCTCGATTGTCTAGAAGTTCAGCCAACACAGGGGAACAACGAGGTACACATATGCTTGTACAAGTCGACTGCAGTTCGGAGTGTAATAACAGCAGACAGACCCTGGCAGTAGTGAAGGGGGAGTGAACCGCAGCCACTCGTGCTCTTGGGAAGCTATGTGCTCATGATTCCCAGGTCCTGCTAATCTTCTCAAGGGTTATGAAATATAGTGTTATTAGCCTGCTATGTTGGAATCACAGGGACCAGTGAGTTCTGGGACCTTTGGCACCTGAAAAGTTCCCCTAGGCACAGAGGTGGTTTCTTATCTCATCTGCATGACCAGATCATCATGAAAGTAATGAATACACAGATTCCTGTGCCCTCTGCCAGAACTGCTCTACTTAAGTCCTGGAGGAGAGTCTGTATTTTTAAAAAGTGTACTGGGCAAATCAGATGGTCTGCCAGGCCTTGGAGACACAACTGTGTAGTTGTGACTTGCCAGATATTAGAGTCCCTGCCACCTATGATCAACACTGAAATGTATTTTCTGTTCCTTATAATCCCTGGCCTGATAAAAATCATCCGTTTATCTCTCACCCCTCAGTGACCACTTTTTGGGGCCAAGCTAACAACCTGGTGACTCCAGTGTAAGAGATACATATTTCTCCAGCTTTCTCTCAACCAGGATCATATCATCTCCAGGTGATTCAACAGCATCTTGAAGCAAAGGGATTCAACACACTACAGCATTGAAAATCATGGCTTACATTTTTTAACAAGAGTTAGAGCACAGAAGTAGAAATTTGTGTATTTTATTATCTATAAAAATGAGCTTGTTCAAAGCTATCAATGCACAATTTTTTTTTATAATTTTTTTTATTTTTTATAAACATATATTTTTATCCCCAGGGGTACAGGTCTGCGAATCGCCAGGTTTACACACTTCACGGCACTCACCATAGCACATACCCTCCCCAATATCCATAACCCCACCCCCCTCTCCCAACCCCTCCCCCCATCAACCCTCAGTTTGTTTTGTGAGATTAAGAGTCACTTATGGTTTGTCTCCCTCCCAATCCCATCTTGTTTCATTTACTCTTCTCCTACCCCCTCAACCCCCCATGTTGCATCTCCTCTCCCTCATATCAGGGAGATCATATGATAGTTGTCTTTCTCCGATTGACTTATTTCGCTAAGCATGATACCCTCTAGTTCCATCCACGTCGTCGCAAATGGCAAGATTTCATTTCTTTTGATGGCTGCATAGTATTCCATTGTGTATATATACCACATCTTCTTTATCCATTCGTCTGTAGATGGACATCTAGGTTCTTTCCATAGTTTGGCTATTGTAGACATTGCTGCTATAAACATTTGGGTGCACGTGCCCCTTCGGATCACTACGTTTGTATCTTTAAGGTAAATACCCAGCAGTGCAATTGCAGGGTCATAGGGTAGTTCTATTTTCAACATTTTGAGGAACCTCCATGCTGTTTTCCAGAGTGGTTGCACCAGCTTGCATTCCCACCAACAGTGTAGGAGGGTTCCCCTTTCTCTGCATCCTCGCCAGCATCTGTCATTTCCTGACTTGTTAATTTTATTAACATATAATGTATTATTTGTTTCAGGGGTATAGGTCTGTGAATCATCAGTCTTATGTAACTCACAGCACTCACCATAGCACATACCCTCCTCAAAGTTCATAGCCCAGCCACCCTATCTCTCACCCCACCCCTCCAGCAACCCTCAGTTTGTTTCCTGAAATTAAGAGTCTCTTATGGTTTGTCTCCCTCCCCAGTCCCAATGAAATGCACAAATATATATATATATATATATATATATATATATATATATATATATATCTCATATGTATGATATAGAACATATCTTATGTGGACTTGAACTCCTAAGAGGCAACCTATGGAAATCTAACAGTAACCTTAGTAGAAAATGACAGAATCTTTAATATCACAACTAAAAAAATGAATATTATGTTAAGATCTTTATATTTTAAGTGCAAAACTCTACTCTGCAACAGGGCCTGATGGTGTAGGTACTCTTTAAAATCTATTCAGACCTTAGTGACATGAAGATTACAACTTTGCCATATATTTAACATGTATTAAGATTTCCGGGTATATATACTATGGCCATCCTACAGTTGTGTACTAACATGGCTCACGTCTTTCAATGGGCAGATTTAGAACTGAAAGGAACTTGTAATATCATTTTTCCCTATTTATTTTATTTAGGACTAGATAGTAAATTACTTGCTTTTACAAAATACCTGGAAATGCTGGTTAAAATAAAAATAAGCACACTTTTTAAATAAAGGAAGGAAAATAGTGTCTAAACTATAAAACACAATTATAATTACCTAATAATATATAAAATAATAATACAATTATTAATTAATAAATAATAATAAAATTTTAAGAAAATAAAATATTTATATGGACATATAAAGTATATATTTTATATATTTCATATATATTACATAATATTATCTATTTTATATTATTAATATTATTATATTTTGAATAAAAACATTCTATTAATATAATAATCTATATAATAATTATCATGATTAATTAAAAAACAATCAAATAGAATCTGTGTAAGACTACTGGAAAATATTATTGGAAAATTAAAAGGTTTTAGGATGCCAAACTGGGAAATTGCTTTGAAGCTGCCATAATTCATACTGATGCAAATAATCTAGAATCCTTTTTTTAAAGATTTTATTTATTTATTTGACAGAGAGAGAGAGATATCACAAGTAGGCAGGGAGAGGCAGAGAGAGAGGAAGGGAAGCAGGCTCCTGCCTAGCAGAGAGCCCGATGTGAGACTCGATCCCAGGACCCTGGGATCATGAGCTGAGCCAAAGGCAGAGGCTTTAACCCACTGAGCCATCCAGGTGCCCCAATAATCTAGAATCTTGATTGTTAAAAACAAAGCCAGAGAGTAAAGACAAGACATTGGAACCCAAACATGGAGAAATGAAACTAATCACTTGAAAAAAGTTAGGACATTCAGAGGACTTCAATATCAATGCATAGATGGCCTAGCAAAAGTTCACCTTCCAGGTAGACATGACAAGAAACTTCTGTCTTAAGGAGGACTTTAGGTAGAAAAGTAAAATAAAATAGATTCTCCCCTAAAAATGTGTAATTTGGACCTGCCTTCACACTGATGGAAATTAAATTGACATTTCTTGCAAGTATAAGTTAAGAAATTAAGTCATAAAACTAACTCAAGTTTGCCCTCTGTCAGTAGGCCCTAAGGAAGTCTCTGTAAGGATTCATAGCCACTCAGATTTCCTGTGATACAAAGAGATAAAACTTGGGTGCCTGGGTGGCTCAGTGGGTTAAGCCTCTGCCTTCGGCTCAGGTCATGATCCCAGGGTCCTGGGATCAAGCCCCACATTGGGCTCTCTGCTCAGTGGAGAGCCTGCTTCCCCCCTATCTCTGCCTGCTTCTCTACCTACTTGTGATCTCTCTCTCTGTCAGATAAATAAATAAAATCTTAAAAAAAACAACAACAACAAAGAGATAAAACTCAGCTGGATGTGAACTCACAATACAGAAAAATATGTATCAACATGAGGGAGAATAAGCACAAAGAACACATGGCTGAATTAGATAACCAAAGAGTTTAGACATTTCAACTACTGCATATAGATTTTGTAGTAACTATAAATAAACATCTTTTTAAAAAAGTTTTAATGAGTAAACCTAGACAATAATTCAGAAAGAAGATATAATCAAACAAAGCCAGAAGTATTCAAAACACAATGAAATAGAATCTGTGTGTGAGTATAAAAAATAGATATATGTCCATATCTGTGTAACCACCACACAATTTTTAAGAAAGAGAATATTTCCTCTGTGTTATTCCTTATGCTCCACAAATGAGTGAAACCATATGATAATTGACTCTCTCTGTTTGACTTACTTCACTCAGCTTAATCTCTTCACACAGAAGACATTGGGAGATGGAGAGAAGAAGTGAGTTGGGGGAAATTGGAGGGAAAGATGAACCATGAGAGACTGCGGACTCAGAGAAACAAACTGAGGGTTTTGGAGGGAAGGGCATGGGAGGTAGGGTGAGCCTGGTGGCGGGTATTATGGAGGGCACGTATTGCATGGAGCACTGGGTGCTGTGCATAAACAATGAATTCTGGAACACTGAAAAGAAATTTAAAAAAAAAGAGAGAGAGAGAGAATATTTCTAGAACCTTAGAAGATCTTTGTGTGAACCTTGCCAATCAAGATCCTTCCCTCTGTACCACAGTATCCACTGCCTTGATTTATAGCATAATTATTCATTTAATTTTATCTACTTTTCTTAAATAATATTATATTTAATTTTGTTTATAACTGAATTATGTATACATAAAATTGCACTTTATTCATGTGGTTGTTGTCTTACTTTACTCAAAATTACTTATGAAATTCCTTTATCTTCACTGTTTTAATAAGATGCTCAACATCACTCATCATCAGGGAAATGCAAATCAAAATCACAAGATATCACCTTATACCTGTCAGAATGCCTAAGATCAACAGTGCAGGACACAACAAGTGTTAGTGAGGATGTGGAAAAAGAGGAACCCTCAATGCATTGTTGGTGGGAATCCAAACTGGTCCAGCCACTCTGGAAAACAGTACGGAGTTTCCTCAAAAATTAAAAATAGGACTACCATATGATCCACTAATCACACTACTGAGTATTTACCCAAAGAATATGAAAATGTTAATGAGAAAGGATATATGCAACCCTATGTTTATTGCAGCATTATTTACAATAGCCAAAGTATAGAAATATCCCAAATGTCCAATAGATGAATATATATATACACAAACATATATATACATATATATATGAATATTATTCAGCCATAAAAAGAAGGAAATCAGGGTGCCTGGGTGGCTCAGTCAGTTAAGCAGCTGCCTTCAGCTCAGGTCATGATCTCAGCATCCTTGGAATGAGCCCCATATCGGGTTCCCCACTCAGTGGGGAGCCTGCCTCTCCCTCACTCTCTCCCCCTGCTTGTGTTCTCTCTCTTGCTGTATCTCTCTCTGTCAAATAAATAAATAAAATCTTAAAAAAAAAAAAAAGAATGAAATCTTGCCACTTGCATAGATGGACTTAGAAGGTATAATACTAAACCTAACAAACCAGTCAGAGAAAGACAAATACCATAAGATTTCATTCATATGTGGAATTTAAGAAACAAAACAAGTAAATAAAGAGAAAGAAAAAAAGAAAAACCAAAAAGCAGGCTCTTCACTATAGAGAACAAACTGACAGTCACCAGAGGGGAGGGGGTGGAGGGATGAGTGAAATAGGCGATGGAGATTAAGAGTACACTTACGATGAGCATTGAATAACATATGGAATTGTTGAATCACTGTATTGTACACTAACATAACTAATATTAAGGTACAATATAATATTGAAACTAATATAATTCTGTTAACTACACTAAAATTGAAATTAAAAAAAAAAAAAAAGAGGCAGAGCAAATGGGAATCTTACCCACAATGGAAACTGACTGGGAGAAATTCTAAAAGACATAATTTAGAAACAAAGAATAATCCCAGAAGGATGATCTGAGTAGCAAGAAGGAATGGTGAGAAAATGTATATATTTGGGTAATCTAAATAAACACTTAGATAAACACTAAATAAATAAACACTAAATAAACACTGTATAAACAATAATAACAATGCTTATTATGAGACAAAGAAAATGATTAAATCCTGCACAAGATTAACATTTATAATATGTGGAAGTATGATTACAATTCTTTATTTCTGGTATTAGTCAAGAAGTATGTGAATTTAAACCTTAGGTTTAAATTTAAACCTAGGATTGAATTTAAACCCAAGGTTTAAATTTCCAAGCCAAAGTTGGTCAAAGAAGTATAATAATAACAAGTATAATAATAACAATCCCAGGAAGATAGGAAGTGATGCAAAATGACCAAAAGAGTATGTAAACAAATATTGTAGAAGTAATTTAAATATATCAGTAATCAATAAAAGTAAGCTCACAAGTCAAGTAATAATAAGAAAAGGTAAGCTAGAATTAAAATTAGGAAAATTAGAAATTAAAATTAGGAAAATTAAAATTAGGAAACACCTCCATGATATTTAAAATAGTTCCTCCTATAAACATTACAAGTTTTGATCCATCTGATTGGCTCAGTCAAAAAAGCAAGCAACTCTTGATCTCAAGTCTGTGAGTTTGAGCCCCGTGTTGGGTGTAGAGATTACTTAAATAAATAAATAAATAAACATTACAACTAGTTTTAAAGTAAAAGAATGAAAAATGTTATACCAGTTAGGAAACACTGAACAGAAGATAGCTGATGTTGTTGTTAATTATGGCAGCCATAGGGGTGCTAAATCTCAACACACAACATAAAGAATGGATTCATTGGAAGCTGAGAAGTTCTTAACTCCTCTGATAGAAAAACAGGCTCATGAGGCAAAACTGATAAAAGGTAAAGAAAACATAGTTCATTTACAATTTAGTGAGAATATTTAATACTCTTCTTCCAGTAACCAATGCCTGCAGCAAACAAAAAAATTAGTGACAATACAGATTTGACATTAGGATTAAGTAACTTCATATAATAGACATTCCTCTCCAGCACATATAGAATATTTATGAAAACTGACAACCTAACCGGACATTTTGCAACCTAACCGGACATTCATACAGACCAGGATCTTTGACAAGAGATGAAAGGAAAATGATCATCATTGACAGTGAATAGCAACACGAATGACAGCAGCAAGCCTTAAAAAGAGGGGAAGTTTTTTTTTAATATTTTAGAACATTTTCCAAATAATAATAGTCAACTAATTAATCAAAATGAAAACTTGAAAAGATTTGAAAGCAAATGAAAATGAAAATATTACCTAGGGAATCTTGTGGGACAGGGCTAACATAGCTTTCAAAAAAAAAGTAAAGCTTAAATGTTTCTATTAGAAAAAAGAAAAGGTCAAAATATAATTAACTAAATATGCATCTTAAGTACTCTTTTGCACAGCACCCCAAGTTCATCCTTGCACATAAATGTCAGTTTCCATTTTGTGTCCTCAAATTCCTTGTCCTGATTAGACTTAGTTCACACTCAAACTATTTTCTGGCTGGCCTGACAAGGTCATCAATGGACTTAGTCACACCCCTTTACAGCCTGACCTTCACCCAGTTGTACAATCTCAGCCTTTCACTTTTTAAAATCAAATATATGAACCATTTATACAGTCAATGTATCCTTTTCTTTCAAGAAATTTGCGCCTGGGTGGCTCAGTCAGTTAAGCAGCTACCTTCTGCTCAGGTCATGATCCCAGTGTCCTGGGATCGAGTCCCACATCAGGCTCCTTTCTAAGCAGGGAGCCTGCTTCCCCCTCTGCCCCTGCCTGCCACTCTGCCTGCCTGTGCTCTCTCTCTCTCTCTCTCTGACAAATAAATAAATTTTTAAAAAAATTTGCATCTGCCCATTCTGTCTCGGTTCTTAATAATCTGGTAACCTCTCTGACAACACTGTGGAAAGTGCTTCTACTGGTCATGAAGAGATGTAGAAATGAACCACCTGAATTTACATGTGTTCCTTATACTGAAAAGAACAGTCCTCAGGCTTTGTGTTCTGATGTTTTCTTTGTGGTGATTAAAAAGGAATATCTTTCTCAGTCTTTAAGAAAAGCTAGATGACTCTGCCTGAGGATCTCACTGCCCATGTACCTTAGACTAAATTCAGAACCTGTCACTATATTCAGAATGGTCCCCTCCTCACATTTTACGAACCACATCATCTTTGAGCTAGAAGTACACAAACACTTTTCCTCTATACATTTAGCTATGGAGGACAACCTGGTGAGAATTTTTTTGTTTTGTTTTGTTTTGTTTTTAAACAATTCCCAAAGGCAATAAAAATACTGATCACTCAGAGCAAAAGCTCCAAAAGGCATTCTACTTTAAACTTTGAAAATGGGAACTCATCCTGCCTTCTTAAACTGAATTAGGATAAAACTGATACATTAACCAGAAGACCCTATGTAATCTCTCCAAGATGAGTTTGAGAAAATTTAATCACATGACTTGCTCAAGTTAAATGATATATTCTATTTCTTGGAGAAACCTAGATAAATTTCTGGTGAGGCCATTTTGTTGTGTTGTGCAGCCAGGTAACTACTTTTTTCCCTTGAGAGGATACATTAGCTACAACAATTGAAGAATCCCCTATCAGCTACAAAAATATATATTCTTCTATATATTTTTTTAAGATTTTATTTATTTACTTGACAGACAAAGATCACAAGTAGGCAGAGAGGCAGGCAGAGAGAGAGGAGGAAGCAGACTCCTGGGCAGAGAGGCCGATGCAGGGCTCTGTGACCTGAGCCGAAGGCAGAGGCTTTAACCCACTGAGCCACCCAGGCGCCCGTATTCTTCTATATTAAATAACAGTTTATATTTATACACCAGTTCAGTATCATGTATCAGCCCCAATATTCTGAGCATATTAATTTTATTTATTCCTTATAGCACCCTTATGGTAATAGGTTCTTTTATCCTCATTTTACAGAGAGGAAACTGAGGCAGAGATAGTTATGTGGAAGTAATTTGACAAAAGTGAATGGGAAGGAAAGAGTTAAGGTTTGAGTCCAGATACGCTGGGCTTCAGAGCCCATGTTTGGAACCTTATTTCTTCTACCTTCATTTTGAGTTTCTGTAGGTATCTTAAAACTCAACAATAAAATATGGAAATCAATGAGCTAAGTTATACAAAAGTTTCTAAGATTCATTCAATGCTACTTTCACCCATCTTGCCCCAACTACTTCTTCATTAATGTACTTTCATCCTAAGCCAAATAATGCCTGTCTTCACTGGGGACTTCTTGTATTTAGAATGTAATTGTACAGAGTTAAGGGTCACCATTATGTAAACCATAATGTATTTTGCCGATTCTGCTAACTGTATTCTGAATGTATGAATAAAGACTTGAGCTTCAGAATGATACTTTAGTTCCAATCCAGATCTACATATTCTAGCATATTCTAGAATATTTGGGGGGGAGGGGCAGTGGTGGCAAAATAGCCTCAATCAACATCAGTTTCCTCTTTTGTGAAATACTGATATTAATAGTATTAACTCCATATAGTCATGATGAATAAATTAAATGACATAGAGAAAGAATTTGAATAAATTTTATGTGACTCATTAAGCACCCAACACTTAAAAAAAAAAACACCTAATAGTTCAAGGAGGCAATTGCTGAATGAAAAAAAAAAAAAAAAGTATGATAATGAAGAATTTAGTACTTGACTTTGCAGTTTTTCTTTTCTACAACACATTTTTGAGGGGTCAACGTCTACCTTCTCCTTTTATGATTTGAAGAAGATCCACATAGGATTTTTTTTTTCCCCGAAGCCTAGCAGCATTATTTCAGGCCTTAGTGAAATTAAATAAAAAATTTTAAATATAATTTTTAAATTGTAGTTTAACTTATTCTGTTGAATGTTATAAACATTAGAAAAAAGATTAGAATAAGGGTATAATATTGTTATTTTTATAGCTTAGATTATTACTCAAATTTTATTGACATTTATGGATATAAAGTTACATGTATATAAGTCTTAAAAAGGATATAAAGTCCTCCCAGTATTTTGTTTTATAATATTATCAAAAGATGTTGTATTTGTTTATTTGAGAATGCCTGATAATATTTATATACAAATTATAAGGTTTCACAATCATCAGTAATTGTGGAAATATTAAATACACATTTATATATAACCAAGTAATAGAATTTTAACATATAAAGAACACAAAGAGATTTTTATTCCAAGTTACAGATAGAACCCTTACTTATACTTGGAGGTATTATATCAATCTATTAAATATGAGCAAAAGTCCAAATAGAATATTCCTATGACTACTATTTTTATGCTGATTGAACATAATTAAATGATTATTATTCCCAAACAAGTTCAGAGATACCAAAATATAAAATGAAATATGCATTTGGTCTTCAGCTTCCCAAACATTCAGTCTAAGGCTCAAACACATGAGCAAATAATTGAAAGACTGAGTTCAAAGCCAAACTTCTGTGCCTTTGAGGCTGGCAGATAAAATACTGATATTAATAATTATCTGAACTAGTATCTTAAATATTTTAATGCAACACCTTTTTTTTTCTTTTTCTCTTCTCCCTCCTCTTCCTCTTCATATTCCTTTTTCTTCCCTTCCTCTCCTAAGAAATTGTATCCTAAAGTAGTGAGGGAGTGGGAGTGGCTAGATCAGGCTGTTTAGAGTCCAAGAAGGTGAGAAGGACCCATATGGAGAGTGATCTGGCATGGGAGGTCCAAGCAGGTAAGAAGGATGTCCCCATAGAAGGGCAGCTTGGTATGGGGCCTCAGTTAAGTTAAAGAGGACATTCATGCAGGGGAAGGTCTTAGCCTTAGTGGGTTAGAGGAGTTAGTGCCTTAGTGGGTAAGAGGAAATGGTCTAAGGTGGAGTGTCAAATGTAAGGTCAAAGGGTTTCTCTTCCTTTGGGCCACTCCTGTTTCCTTTAATTAATGTTTACATAATAGATCTTTTCACCATCCTTTTAAGAAAAAAATGTGTCTTTTTTTTTCTTGTTTATACAACAAACTTCCAAAAAGATTTATGTAACAAAAGACAAATTAAGAATGAGTTAAGTGTAGATAACGCTGTTATAAACATCAGAGTACATGTATCCCTTCAAATTAGTATTTTTGTATTCTTTGGGTAAATACCTAGAGTACAGTTGCTGGGTTATAGGGCAGTTCTGTTTTCAACACTTCGAGGAACTTCCATACTGTTTTCCAGAGTGGCTGCATCAGTTTGCATTTTCATCAACAGTGTGAGAGGGTTCCCCTTTCTCCACATCCTTGCCAACACCTGTTTTTCTTGTGTTGTTGATTTTGGCCATTCTAACAGGTGTGAGGTGATATCTCACTATAGTTTTGATGTGCATTTCCCTGATGATGAGTGATGTTCAGCATCTTTTCATGTGTCTGTTGGCCAATGTAGGTCTTCTTTGAAAAAAAGAAAAAAAAGTGTCTGTTCATGTCTTCTGCCCATTTTTAAATTGGCTTATTTGTATTTGGGGTGTTTAATTTTATAAGTTCTTTATATATTTTGGAAACTAACCCTTTATTATGAATGTCCTTTGCAAATATCTTCTCCCATTCTGTAGATTACCTTGTAGTTTTGTTGATTGTTCCCTTCACTCTGCAAAAGCTTTTTTTTTTTTTTTATGAAGTCCAATAGTTCATTTTTGCTTCTGTTTCCCTGACTCAAGAGACCTATCTCATAAGAAGTTGCTATAGCCAATGTCAAAGAGGTTACTGCCTGTGTTCCCCTCTGGGATTTTAATGGTTTCTTGTCTCACATTTAGGTCTTTAACCCATTTGTGGAATCTAAGAAATGAAACAAATGATCATAAGGGGGAAAAGAGAGAGGCAAACCAAGAAACAGACTCTTAACTATAGAAAGGCAAACTGATGGTTACCAGAGGGGAGGTGAGGGGGTAGGGGCATAGTTTAAATAGGTGATGGGTTAAGGAGTGTACTTTTAATGAGCATAGGGTGTTGTATGTAACTGTTTAGTTACTAAATTGTACATCTGAAATTAATATTACATTGTATGTTAACTGACTACAGTTTAAATAAAAACTTAAAAAAAAAAAAGAATAGGTAAGTGATGTAAGGGACCATAAAACTGATATCTGCCCTTCTAACTTGTGTTCATGTGTAATTCTGGAAAGCTACCTTAGTCTCCCTTTATTTATATTTTCTCATTTGTATAATTGAATGATGTGTATGTACTACATAGTACATACTACATAGTAATACACAATCTCAGGAAGCATTTTAGCTATTGTGGAAATTAGTACCATCATTGATTCTGGATCTATGAGACCTTTAAACTAAAATCCAGGAAACAGTTCTGTGTCACTGATGCACGTTACTAGCTTTGTAGTATAAGCAAAAAAAAAAAAAAAGAGAGAACTTTGGTTCATAGAAATGGTGAGAAATTACGACTTGTCCTTTTGTTTTCTGACTTATTTTTCTCAAATCACCATTCTGATATCCAATCCAATTCATATGGATTACACAAACCACTTGGGATTTTTATCTAAAGCAATTACCTAACAATTGATTTGTTTTTACTACATTAATGACTTTTCTTTATTAATGATACAGTTCCTTCCAATTTAAGTTTAAAGTTAAGTATTTATAAACAACAGTTTAAATTTTTCAGGTCACTGAAGTAGCAGTGTCCTGGAGTTGTACTTACAGCAAGCCAAGCACTCACTGTGGGAGTTGCCAGATGAAAATCCATAGGCAAGTTCCAGCCCTCATAGATATGTGCTTGACAAGGTCTTTAAATAAAAATTGAATTGGACTTCTGATGAGAGATGCATGATCTCTTTAGCTCAGCCCAGGTCCCACCCTTGCCTATGTCCTTCTCCCAGATCTAATTCATACATTTATGTATTGGCCTGACCCTTGCAGGTATTTGAGTTTGCTCATGATTTAACATAACTGCCAAAGTAACAAAACTTAATGAAGTATAGGAAATTTGGCATGCTGCTAGACTTGAGTAATTTGGAACTATATATTTTCAAGCATATCTTTAAGTAGGTGACAATTATGTTCACTGATTACTGAATCACAATAGAATGGGAGCATGAGAAAATAACATGATTGTGTGCTATTCTTGCTAAACATCTATACTCATTCTATGTGAAAGTATCAATAATTTTTAGCCAGTAACATTGCTGTGTAAGCAAAAAGTGAATGTAGCTGTTCCAAGCCAAAGTCGGTAGCAGATGCAAGGTGCCTCATTTACAATGATATCTGCTAAAAGAAATAGAGCTAACAGTATATACTTTGATTCATAGAGTCTTAATTACACGCTATAAAATGTTCTGTAGATGAGCCATTATACATTTTCCATTTTGTTAGTTATTTCAGTGAATAAAAGCTTCAGAACTGAGGAAATTTTTAGTTAAGATGCAAGTTACATGTGCTGAGAAACACTATTATCTAGAGTAATGCCCTTGTTTGGAAGCCTCAAATCCTAAACCCTTTAGTTCTCTGGACCTCCTACATGATCTCAGGCAAGCCTCCTCTCAGAAGAAGTCTTTGCTGCTAATAAATAAAAATGAAGACTAATACATGCTACAGATTAATCCCACTGATTTTGTAGATTTAAAACACTGATTTATAAAGGACAATGGCTTTCTTGGAAGGAAATGAAAGGCAAAAACAACATATGTTTTTATTGTTATTGTTATAAATTCTATTATTTTTTTGTTGATAGTTTTCTCACTGACAGATTTATGCAAGAGACCATTATTTGAAAGAATTGTGTCCATTCTAAAAGTCTGCTCATTTGTTAAGTTAACTACCCACAGGATACTTTATTAACCTGTAATTTGTATGTTCTTTGAGTATGTTTGTATTACTGAAAAAGAAATTTTTTTTCTTTCTTTTTTTTTTTCATGCTTAAGAAGACCTTATTATAAATCCTATTCAATATTCCTCTCACCAAAGTTAAAAAAAAAAAAAGAGATGGGGCAGCTGGGTGGCTCAGTGGGTTAAGCCTCTGCCTTTGGCTCAGGTCATGGTCTCAGGGTCTTGGGATTGAGCCCCGCATCAGGCTCTCTGCTCAGCGGGGAGTCTGCTTCTTCCTCTCTCTCTGCCTGCCTCTCTGCCTGCTTATGACCTCTCTCTCTCTGTTAAATAAATAAATAAGAAAAAAAGAGAGAGAGAGAACAAAAGAAAAAAAAAAAAAGAAAAAGAAAAAATCCTCCCTAAATCAAGGCATATGTTAAATGAGATAACTTAGTCTATAAATACCCATCAATTTTTTTAAAAAAATTTTATTTATTTATTTGACAGAGACACAGAGAGAGAGGGAACACAAGCAGGGGGAGCAGGAGAGAAAGAAGCAGGCTTCCCGCTGAGCAGGGAGCCTGATGTGGGCCTTGATTCCAGGACCCTGGGATCATTACCTGAGCCGAAGGCAGCCGCTTAAAGGCTGAGCCACCCAGGCACCCGCCCCATCAAATTTTTTTTTTATTTTCATTTCCTAGATGGAATTGCACAGGATATGACTCAATATACTCTGATTACAAATAATTGGAAGTGGAAGATATTGTTTTTCATAGAAAAAGTAAACAAAAGCCTTAAAGCCTAATTTATCCAGACAAATAACCTGTGTACATAGGAAGGTTGCTGTGTTCAGACTTTGGAATGTGTTGTCTCTGAAGCTCCCCTTCATACCAAACACCTTACATAAGCTCACCATCAAGACAGATTGTAAGTAGTTGCAATGGGGCTTGTAACTTATTATATTTTTGGAGTAAATGACCTTGATTTTCACTTTCTTTTCTTTTTTTTTCTTTCTTTTTTTTTTTTTTTGGTTTATCACAATAATAGATAGTCAACTGCATGTTATAAAACACTGCATAAGCACAGGTACAGATTAACATTAAAAAGTTCAAGGCATGCATCATGCATTATTATATTATAAAACAACTAAAATAGTGGTATACTATTCACACCCACTTATGTCTATCATTAACAGTTATGAAAAGAGCAATTTGACTTCATTGTTGGAAAGTCCTGGGTATTTCATGCCATCTTTTGATGTGTACATGTGAATAAACTCTTAAGAGGAAATGAGGAAGGGCAAATAATGTATTAGCGATAGAAAATAATAATCAGTTCAGCAAGTGGATCCAGCTGAGTACAAATTGAAGTCACTCAATTCTTCCCTTTGTCTCCTCACTCTTTTTCTTTCATTTATATTCATGGACTAAGAAGAGCCCTCAAAAAATCATCTCATAAAGCCACGATGAGATAATATAATCAAGATAATTCCAAGAGTCAGTATCTAGTAATGAAATCTGTCAGGAAGTATATTCATTGTTTCATCATCTTGACTCATGAACTGATTTTCCACATGACACCTCTAAGAACTCTCCTTCTAACAATGAGAACTTAGGGACATCGGCTCATATTCTTCCTTTCAGGGTCAGTCTTCTCTTAGCGCTCTTATGTGCTGAATTCTGTCCTCTTCCCAAAATTCAGGTGATAATTGATGATAAGGTCTTTAAAGAGATTATTAAGAATGAAGTCTTTATGGTAGGCTTTAATTCCATTTGGTTGGTGTCTCTATAAGAACAGGGGATTAAGATGCAGAGACAGAGAGACACCAGGCACTTGCAAGCACAGAGAAAAGCCTATGAACAGACAGCAAGAAACCAGTCATCTACAAGTCCAGCAGATAGGCCTAGGAAGTAATAAAATCTGCCGATACTTTGATCTCAGGCTTTTAGCTTCCAGAATGGTGAGAAAATAAATTTCTATTGTTCCAGCCAGCCAGTTTGTGGTATTTTGTAATGGCAGCCATAGCAAACTAACAGAATATCCTGTAGCCAACTCTGGATGTATGTATTTATATCTACTTACTAGTATAATGGGGTGTCTAATAAAGCAGAGAATCAATGATATGGAACATTTCCTTTGAAAGGAGTCCTTAGAAATTATGCCATCTGATATCTAAAGATAAAGGACATGGGCGAAATTAGAATAGCCCTCCTATGAAATTCCCTTCTCAGGCAAATTATAAGACATCCTTTATTCTAGGAGAAAATATTACTGTTTTTTCTAGCATTTTAGCAAAAGATGCCTCTTCCCTTAGTAGATATGTTTAATACACCTAGTGAGTAGGTGAACAGTTGTGTTAAGTCTTCTGAGTAAGAACAAAACAACATCCTATTGTCCCTATATATTTAAAATATCAATTTCAATGATGTTAGCTCAATAAAGGCTCATTGGTAGTAAAGGACAAAAAAGTACTGAAATTAAACAATCTCAGAAAAAGAAGGGGATTGCTTGTTCAACACACAGGTCTTAATGTTTGAGATGCACTCGTTTGCCAATCTCATTTCAAGATACAGAATGAGTGTAATTTTTATACTGGATTTATCAGATGAAGAAATTGGCATGAGTTACTTTGCTCAGAACTTTTTGATCTTTGGACACCACTCCTTCTTACGACCTTCATTACTTATTAACCATGCCACTCTGCCAATGGCTTCCTAATGAGAACGCGAGCCCCAGCAATAACAAAGTACACTTCTTATTTAGTTAGGCCTAGTACCCCAAAATTAAAAATTTAAATTTCCTTAGATAATAACTAATGTGATTTTAGTCACTAAATATTAGCTTGTATTTTTTAGAGCTTGATATAAATGAAATTGAGTGGTATTAGCCATTCGACTAAATTTTTAAATTTTTTTTTATTATTCTCCATCTCTTGCATGCTTTTACAATTTTTAGAATCTATTTGTCAATTTTGCAAAATATTCTATTGTGGCTTTGATTGGGATTGCATGAAACTTATCAATTTCAGGAGGAGTGAAATTTTAATAGTATCAAGTTCTGACTTATGTCTTTTGTCATTATTTATGATGTTATCCATAGGTTTTTCATAGATGTCATTTATCAAGTTAAGGAAATTCTATTGTGTTCCTAGTTTATGAAAAGTTTTTATCTGCTGTGGATCTGGGACTATATTAAGTGCTAGTCCTATGTCTCTTATAGTGGACTTCATGTTTTCCTTTTCTAGTTTTTTATATGGTTGATTATACTGATTGACTTTTAATGTAAAACTACCCTTGAATTCTTGGGAAAAAACAACTATATGTAATTATGTTATTTATATTTTTACATCCTACTGGATTTTTTGTTAAGAAACACTGTATTTTGCATAATATTTTGCAAACTAAAATGAACAGAAGTCTATTTTCAGAAAATTGTTATTGCATACAAATTTTAGAAAGAACATTGTATGTTTAGATTTATTATAAAAATACAAAAAGTACTACATTTGGCAGGGTAAATTGCAAAAAAAAAAAATCTTGTGTAATAATGATAAATCTCAACTAATTACCTAAGGAAATTTTTAATCCCTACCTCTCTTTTGTTTCAGTTACATTTGACTTCTTTAAATGGTACCTCTTTAATGAAAGGGAAACTCAAACAACAACAAAAATAATAATATAATAATAATTTGCAAAATAAAGTAGAACAGCAGGTGCTGCTATTTTAAGAAGCTTTATCATTTGGAATAATTTTCAGGTATGGAAATATTCAAATCTCAAAGTCACAACTAATGAGGGGATTTTTGTTTATTAATTTCTTCTTGCTATAAGCAGTGATCAAAATCTTATTCAAAGAAGAGGCTGATAGCTCCCTAAAGATTGCATACTGGGGAATAAAAGTTACTATTATTAAATAATTTTTTTGAAAATGTTTAAAGATTTTTGAGAATAAAATAAGAGTTACCATGTGTACAATATTCATAAATAATTTGATAGCTCTGTAGAGATTGCATACATGGAAGTAAACATTTTTTATTGAGTAACATTTTCTTGAATGTTTAAGAATTTTTGAGGAGAATTAGAATTACCAGGAGTACAATATTTGATATGTATTTCACTGGATTTTAAAATATAATCTAACAATCATTACAGTGTCTTTAAAGGTTATTTAGGAATTTTGCTTTCAATTCTGACATGTAAAAAGCTTGTAAGTCATCATTCCCGTTCTTAAAAGAATCAAGCTGAACAAAGTGAAATCAATGACTTTATTTGAATCCATCAGAAAAGTAGCATGACAGGGCAAACTGACTCCCCCAAATCTGGAGTGTCAAGTGAATGTAGAGAATCACAATACAGATCCACCTACCTGGAACAAATGTCCATGGAGCCATAAAAAGATTTACCTGGTAATTTTGACAAATTATTAAAGGCTGGTGAACTAGTAGGAGAATGAGAAACTCCTTGGGGCTGCAGACTTAGGGGAACACCAACACTTTCACAAATTTAAATTCCAAGAACCCCAACAAGTTCTCATGAGGAATAATAAAGAAAAATCCCTTGTTTTATCTGATGAAAGGGGAGAAAAGCAACCATTTTGAAATAGACCCAAAATACTCTACAGAACATGTATAAACATACTGTCCAGAGTAAGAATAAGTATAGGCATTACCAGAAACATCCTGCCCAAGGGTGGGCACTCCCCTGACTTCAGCACCTTTATAGCCTTCTTGTCTTATTTAAAGGGAAGTTCCTCAGGAGGAACTAAAAAACACTTATCTAGGTCATAGACTAGGAACATAAGCCCACTAAAAGAATAAGACTTAATCACAAAATTATAGAATTCATTTTAGTTATCTTGAAAGCATCTTTGTTGATTATCCTGACTGCCATCCTCCTCTAAGCAGAAATTTTAATGATGACAATGAAACATCTCAGGAAATTATATGTCAGTCTTGGTATGGTCTGGGTTTGCTAAAGTTAAATATATCTTTTTCCTCCAAGTGAAATCCTGAATTGGTTTGAAGCTGTTACAACACAATCACGTAATCTCCTGAAATACCAAGGATCAGACAAAGTTTCTGGGATTGCTTATATAATACTTCTGTGCCTAATTGGGCAGTATAACTGAGTGGTCCTATTCACATTTGTTTTATACTGATTATCCTACATAATATTTAATGAACAAAAAATCATGAAACCTTAAGTGTGATGAGAGTATATTCCCTCTATAGAGAATTAAAACAAAAAGACAAAGTTTAACTTTTCCCCCCAAACACTAATAGATAATATGAAAGCAAAAAGCTTTATTTAAGGGGCGCCTGGGTGGCTCAGTGGGTTAAGCTGCTGCCTTCGGCTCAGGTCATGATCCCAGGTCCTGGGTTCGAGCCCCACATCGAGCTTTCTGCTCAGCAGGGAGCCTGCTTCCTCCTCTCTCTCTGCTTGCCTCTCTGCCTACTTGTGATTTCTCTCTGTCAAATAAATAAATAAAATCTTTAAAAAAAAAAAAAAAGCTTTATTTAAGAAGTCAAATATTATCTTCAAGGCAGAGGGAATACCTATCATAAGAACATCAAACCCTGGAGTGCATAGAGCCATTATTATGCTAATAAAATACCTCCAGTAAAATTCCATGGTGATTCTTTTCTTTTTTTTTAATATTTTATTTATTTATTTGACAGAGAGAGAGAGAGATCACAAGTAGGTAGAGAGGCAGGCAGAGAGAAGGGGAAGCAGGCTCTCCACTGTGCAGAGAGCCCAATGCGGGGCTTGATCCCAGGACCCTGAGATCATGACCTGAGCCGAAAGCAGCGGCTTAACCCACTGAGCCACCCAGGCACCCCACCCCCCGGTGATTATTTTCTTTTTCCACCCAGCACCATGTTCTTCTTTCCTCTCATGACAGAACTGACCTTATCACAAGCTTTGGCATTGTTAAACCATTTATAATTACTTTTACTTCTGTCCATAGTTTGGTACAAAAATAAGTACATAACACTGGTGAGACAATGGCTTTCTGCAGGATCTTTTCTGATGGAATGTTAGGTCATCATGAAAAAACCTTTCCTTTCTCCATCATCATGCGTATATAAAATGTGACTCCAGAGCTGTCAAAAGTCATCCTCATTATGTAGGTATGCCTGAAAGAATTAGATAGACACACAGGGGGAAAGAAAATGAGGGATTAAAGATTGCTTCTTTTATGCTCTGAGTTTCTAAGATTCCTGGAGCTAACTCAACTTTGTAACTTTACTTCACCTTTCAACGATCATGTTTTTAGATAGATATGGATAGATAGATAGATAGATAGATAGATGATAGATTTAAACATACACAGTTGTAGCATATATTCTGATTTGACCAGTTATTGGGGAACATTGTTTGAGATGGAGTTCATTCATGTACAAGGGAAAGAGTACTTAGATTGAGGGGATATGAAAAATTCACCATAAAAATTACAAAATTTATTGCTTTTACTAGTACTGTGTAAAGTATGTTGAGGGAAATGGAGAAATGACTGCTGATCATGTCCCCAGAGAATTCTCCTTGTTAAGAACATAAGTAAATCATGTACATAACAAAGGATAATATAATTTAGAACATACTAAAGAGCCTTTGTATGAAGAAATATAGACTGTTCATCATGAGAAAAAGCACTAATGATTGGATTGTCATCTCCATAAATATTTAGACAGTATAAGTTTCAAGACCTGCACAATAGACCAGTATACTGATAGATGTACAATGGTTTGGTAAGTCAATTCCTCCATTGGGTCTTTCCTTCTATTTCAGTGTTTCTCAACTTCATACGTAACTGCAATACACGATGTGATATGAACAAGAACCCAAAAAAAATGTGAAAAGTGTAATGAAAGTTCAGAAGGAAAGAGTAAGTAGGAGAGATCAAGATAGGCCTGGATGAGGAAGCAGTATTCATGGGACACCTTGAAGAAATGATGGAATTCTGACATACCAAGGAAAGGGCGGCCATTGCTGACCAAAGAAATGACTTGAACATAGAAGAGTGGTAAGACTGGAGGGCAGTGAAGAGGCCTGGAATTCTAGATGAAGGTGCCTGAGGTGAAGGAGGAAAAAGTAGAAAGCAGATGGAGAAAGAGAAAAGGGATTGAAAGAAGCAGACATTAACGATAGCCTGTTCCTGTCAGGCACCAGGGTTTAAGTTTTACTGACATCATTTAATGACTCACATCAGATGTCTCAAATGAGAACACCAAGGCACATGCTTACCCAGCTATTAAATGTAAAACGGTTACACAGTTAACAAATGGCAGAGATGGTAAGAAAATGGAGAATTTACTCCAATTGTCTTTAAATTATGTGATGCCATCTTCCAAATGTCATATAGTTTATTACTTACATTTAAGCCAAATAAAACTAAAAATTCATAAACCTTTCTTTTTAACCTAAATACATCAATGCTCTCAGAGTACTCTGGGTACCTATTTGGTTGCCTCAACTATAATGCAGTACATTTATATACACAGAGGTCTACCTATTTGCCTCAATCCACTCCTTCAATATGTTGTTTCTTGAGTCAAAAAAGCATCTTCATCATTTCTCTGATTTCAATGACTGAAACAGGATGTTTCAAAACATTCATTGTTACATAATCCAAGCAGGGGTAGAGAGACTAGCATTTCCACCTCCCCCAAAATGCTGTCGATCCGTCTCTCTCTTAAAATAATTATAAAAATTGGGCAAATCCCTTGATCTAGTTCTTGACTACATGTATGTTCCTGGCTTGTTGGAGATCCTCAAATACAAAGGAAAACTGCTGATAGCATGTTGCGTACAGAAGCAAGGGTGTTAAGTGTGCTTTAAATGTTAGGCTTAAAATTGAATTGATTTTTGTACTAATAGTGTAATTTCCAGGTATTTGTTTTAATAACAAACAGTATTTGAAATGACTGCTCTTCAGCAGTAAGTTTATCGCTAATTAGAGGAGTGTCTCACTGATGCACGCTAATGAGAGAGAGAGAGCAATAACTGAGCAGAGTGCCAAAGTTTCAAGGATAGCATCATAAATACAGTTTGCTTAGTTCTGTAAATATATGTTGTTTGCTTTATTTACAACAGCCCATAGATTACTCAAGTGCATAATATCCTGGTATATTAGGTGAAATAAAAATCTCACTAACATGAGCTCTCACCAAAGTGCTCTGTCTGCTATTAAACTTTTATTAAGAATGGAGATAAAACAATTCTCCTTGGAGCAGGAATTAGAGTGCCTGCTGATGATCACTGAAGTGAATAAGGATGAGACAATGAGAGTGCCGTGTTTCAAGGAAATCCCAGCTGATCACGTCCATTGTGCTCTGACCTTGCTCTTACCATTCCCAGAGGTACTTCAGGTCACTACACATAAATGGATAACAGAACAGCTAAATGTCCTGGAGTGAGTGCTGCAGTGTGTGAAGACACAAAGGCCACTCTTGGGATGGGTGTCTGAATGTAAGTTTTGTTGTTAGGACAGAAAGTAGCTCCGAGCCAGAGAGCTGAGTATAACATTCCATGGGAATATGTGAGCTTTAGAGAAAGCCAGGTAGTTCCCAGCTTCTGTGGGGCTGGCAATGAGGTAGACGGAGAGTGAGCAAGTAATGACAGGGGCCAGTATGTTGGCGAAGAACCTAAACTGGGTGAGCTATCTAGGGAGGAGTTGGAACCAGGAAAGTTGAAAGGAAAGAGATGTTTTCATAACCAAAATACATGGTCATGGCAGTAACTCAAACAAAGAGAAGACATATCAATAGAGTAATTGTGTTCATTCCTGTGGTTCATTTTCTCTTTTACTGGGAATGATCTGACAGAGTCAGTCAATTTTCCCAGTTTTGAGAAGACTTGAAAATACATTCACCAAAACACTAAAATGAAAACTTGAAGTGGACATACAATCAGAATGTTCACATTTATATGTAATATTCTTATGCAAATATTTCTTACATATCATATGTCAAAAACAGCAGTAGCTGAAAATCAAGTCCATCTAAGAATGTGACATCAGCTCAGCCCACAGATCATAGTCTTTGAGTCCAGCCCATACAGACCAAAGAGCACAAACCTTGAAGTTAAACAGACCTGAACTTGAGAATTGATGTTGTCGCCAACTGGCTGTGTGAGTTTTGGTAAATTACCAAGTCTCTCTGACTTACAGATTCCTTGTTTAAATATTTGGGGTAAAAATATGGACTGCTAGGTATTACTTGCCTTGGTCAATTTGGACCAGCATGACAAAACGGCATAGACTGGATGGTTTATACACAACAGAAATTTATTTCTCACAGTTCTAGAAGCTGTAAGTACAAAATTAAGGTGATGTCAGACTCAATGCCTGATGAGGGTTCATTTCTTCACTGATGACCATCTTCTCACTATAATCTCACATGGAAGAAGGGCTGAGGGAGTTTTCTGGGACCTCTTTTATAAAGACATTAATCCTACCCACGAACACTCTAATAGTGACAGAAGTAACACTTCTGTCATAAGGAACAGGTGGGAATAAGGACTACTGTTATAGGTTACCTACTTCTGTCTCTTATAACATTGCGGTCATTTGTTTTACTTATCCATATGCTATAATCATCTAATACATTGGTGCAATTATTACTTTTAAGTTATTAGATCAATTAAGAGCAAGAAAATTAAAATATTTATTTTATCTTTATCCTACTCCAATGATCTGCTTTTCTTTTTGTAACAAGGATTTCTCATTATATCATTTATTTTCCCTTTTCCTGAGGAATTTCTTTGAATATTTCTTGCAGGGTGATGAAATCTCTGTTTTTGTCTGTATGAGAAAGTCTTTGTTTCCCCTTCATTTTGAAGTAAAATTTCTCTGGATGTAGAATTCTAGATAAGTAGGATTTCTTTTCCTTTCCACTATTTAAAAAATTCATTTCACTCTTACCTTGTTGCACAATTTCTGATAAGGAGAACATGTAATTCTTGCCCTTATTCCACCATTTATAAGGTATTTCCTGCCCTCTCTGTATGCTTTCAAAATTTTCTCTTTGTGTTTGGTTTTTACAGTTTGAATGTGATATGTGTGCATGGCTGTCAAATTTTTTATATTTCTCCTGTGTGATGTCTTCTGAGCTTCCTGGGTCTATGTGTGTACCTATACATTATATTTTGGTATCTATCATTAATTCTGGAACTCTCCAATCATTATTTATTAAATATTTCTTCTGTTCCCTTCTTTCTATTCATTCCAGTATTTCAAGTATGTATATATTACAACTTTTGAAATGATCTTGGTTTTTGGATATTCTCTTCTGATTTTTATTCTTTTTATCTATTGAAATTTCATCTTGGGAAATTTCTAAGGATGTTTCTTCAAGCTCACTGATTTTTATCCCTGGTCATGTGCAATGCTTTGATGAGCCATTGAAGGCATTCTTCATTTCTGTTAGTGTTTTTGACTTTTAACCCTCCTTCCAATTCTATTTTAGGGTTTCTATCTCTTTACTTATATTACCCATCTAATCTTGCATTTTGTCTACTTTTTTAATTAGAGTCCTTAACATCTTATTCATATTATTCTGAAATCCTGTCTGTTGATTCTAAAATCTGTACCTTAATCTGTTTCTGATTCTTGCTTTATTTCTTCATACTGTGGGTTTTGAGATTTTATTTATTTATTTGATAGAGAGAGAGCACAAGCAGGCAGAGAGGCAGGAAGAGGCAGAGAGAGAAGCAGGCTCCCCACTGAGCAAGGAGCCCGATGTGGGGCTTGATCCCAGGACCCTGAGATCATGACCCGAGCCGAAGGCAGCAGCTTAACCCACTGAGCCACCCAGGCGCCCCATACTGTGGGTTTTGTAATTTGTTGTTTTTCCTTACTGCCTTTTAGGTCACCTTGTAATCTTTGTGGAAATCTCGATGTGGACATGATACTTTGAGTAATAGGAAATCAAATAAGTAGGACTTTAGTGTAATGTTTTATGTTAATATGGCTAGGAGATGCGCTATGTTTAATGTTTGCTGTACCTGTAGGTGTCAGAGGCTTCAAGGTCCTCTCCTGCCCTTACTTCTGTTCCGCCTTTGGTACTGGCATTTTCTTTTTACTACTCCTCAGACAGGGTCTATTTCTTACAGCTCCTTCATCTATAATCTACTGTTATTTATTGAAGACTGTTATAAGGAAAAGACACTTCTTATAGTCTTATAGTTAAATATATTGCCAGGGGCACCTGGCTGGCTCAGAGGACCTTGTGACTCCTAATTTCAATGTCATGAGTTTGAGCTTCATGTTGGGTGTAGAGATTACTTAAATTAATTAAACCTAAAAAATAATAATTCCTATAGTGGGCCTGTATTCTTACACTGTTACCTTCATCACTATTTCTAAGATTTTTTTTTTTTTTTCACCCTTGCGTGAGACAAAAAAAATCTATGGAAGACTGGAATCCAGGAAATGTCCCACACTTCAGTGGACTAGGACTCTGGTAAAGCATTTTCCCCTGAAATAAACCTTTCTTGGGAAGGATGCTCTGGACCTAATTCATAACGATTGCTTTTCTCCTTCTGCTGTCAGAGCCATGAAGGGGTCTTTCTTGGTCCTTTACCTTGAAAATGTGGTGATGTTCTTGAAAGTAAAACCCATGAAAGTTGGGGTCTCAACAGTTTCTTCTCTCAGGGTACTTCACATTCAGTCTCCACAATTTGTCAAAATTACCATTTAAGTCTTCCAACCAGTTTATGGCTCCAGTCTGCCCTGTTTCTAGTAAAAAGAGTCAGCCTTCATTTTATGGTTTCACTGAACTCTCCACATTTGGGGATGAAAATTTGCCCCATAAACTTGGCCCTTTAATAGGTCCAGAAAGTCACTGATTTTCAGTTTGTGCAGCTTTTTCTTATTGTAGGGGTAGGTGTGATAACTAACAAGATTTTAACATGTTGGAGCTGAAGCCAAAGTGTCTAACTTTTATTCCTTATTCTATTCAACTACTGTGAAGTATTTAGCATTCACTGTGACCGCATTTCCCTTTTGAGATTCTCTTCACTCCTGTCTTCAATGTCAGCATGCACCACATTTTTCCTCTTCCCTCTCCAGATCATTCTTAGTTGCTTTTCTCCCTAATCCTGGATTCTCAATTAGTGTCACTCTGCACATTCTCACTGAGCCTAGCTTTAACACCATAAATATGATGCAAAACTCTTAACTGTGTCATCATCTTAGACATGATTCCCCATAATTTTATTTTCAATTGCCAATTGTGCTTTTTCTAAAGACAGGACCAAACAACCTTTGGAAAAACAAAAAACAAAAAACACAAAAACGTGTAAAAAATTGAACTCACAATCTTATTCTCATTCCTATTTACCTCTATCCATTTCCTATCCTGATGGATAGCACAATCATTCATCAAAAAACTAAATGATTGATTTAAAGCTTTAATCTCTTTCAAGTAATCTTAACTAAAAGTCAATCACATCTTTCAATTATGACACCCCTCCTCCTCCATATCTACTAGTAAAGACTTTGTTCAGTCCCTTATCATTATTATTATTTCTCAACTAGACTGTGAACATAGATCCTAACTAATCTCTCTTGGCCAATCCAGTTTTATACCTCCATAATATTATAAAACTTGCCTTTCAAAAATGATAGTCTGACTATTATTCTTCTGCTCAAATCTTTCCATAACTTTGAAAACCTGTAACATAAGGTGAAAATTCTTGACCATGGTAATCAAACAAGTCCTTAACTTTCCACCATGGTCTAAATCCTTGGTCTCACTTCCTCTTATTTTTCTAATATGTGATTTGCTTCAATCATTTTGAACTACTCATGATCACCCAATTATACCATATTTACATGTTTTTTTTTTCTTTTTTTCCTTTTTTTCTTTTTCTCCCTTGCTTCTTGCTTGGATAAATCTCCCTGAGCCTGTAAGGTCAAGTGAAGCATCATCTCCTCTTTGGAAGTAATCCTTTGTCTCTTCCCTACATCATCCTTCCTGACACTCCTATACTTAGTAAACTTCTTTGCACTCTGTCTTTAGACTTCACATAATATGGTATCCTAGATTGGATCCTAAAACAGAAAAAAGGGACAACTGGTAAAATTCAAATAAAGTCTGCTATTTAGTTAACAACAATGTACAAAAAATGCATTTTGCAGTTTAGACAAAGTTGTCACAGAAATATAACACAATAATATTAGGAGACTCTCACACCTAAAACTGGGTGAGAGATATGAGAGCATGCTGTACTAACTTTGCATATCTGAACATATTAAAAAATAAAATATCTATCTAAAAAATTCACAGAGAATGAAGTTATGCATTCACTTCTCTCATTGCAGTTACTGTGATATTTGAATGACCTGTGATATGGACTGATCTCATCTCTTTAGCTTCAGTTTAGTTTTCTACAAAATTAGGTTAATAATAGCACTCATCTCTGACACTTTGTTAGGACTAAATCCGAGAAGCCATGTGAAAGACATAACATAGGATCTTGAACCCAGTAAGCACCTGTTTGGCATTAGCTATTGCTATAAATATTGATGCAATAATTGATTTTTCATATATTCCAGTCCCATTAGACTCTGAGCTCCTTAAGTGCTTAGCATGGTATCCAACAAACAGACAATACTCAGTAAATATTTGTGGAAAAAATCTTCAATGAAAGTATAGATTCTAATATATTTCCTCTTCTCCCCCTAAATATGTTTCTTATTAACATGACAGAAATAAATCCCCTGCTGGTTGGTTTACTTTAGTGATCAGAATTCACTACTACAATATCACCATCACTTGCTTCCCTACTGAACTTTTCCCCACCTCAGACCTTGAAACAACCTGCATTTCATCTATTATCCTAGAATCCATGCCCTCTATTTATTCTACTGCACAAAAGAAATCTAAACTGCAGAAGTATATTTTTTTTCAGCCAACACATCTTTTGGAAGTCAAAATTCTCATTTATTGAATCTCTAAATTTATGCTCAATGAGAATTCTCAACTTGCCCCTAGATAGAGATTTTTTCTTTTTTTTCTTAATGTTGGACAGTCTTCAGAATGAGAATAGATAAATTGTAGCTGTGAAGTGTCTGGTTAATCTGGAGTCATAAAACTTGCAAAGCAGGAAAAAATTAAACACTCAAAATTAATTTAATTAAGTCACTGAATTTCAAGCTAAAAAGTTAAATGACACATAATCTGAATGTTAAATCACTTAGTTGAGGACAAGTAAGCAATGACTGCTTTCAAAACCATTCCTTTTTACAATTACATTCTATCCTTTCATTGTATTTAATTTTATTTTTGTACATATATTGGTTTTTCTTTCTTTACAATTTAGGAGTCTAGTTTTCTAACAAATGGACCAAAATATACACAAGATCCGGTGTATTGCTCTATTCTGTTCACATGTCTGATTATATTTTCTCTCTCTCTCTCTCTCTCTTTCTAATTTTTATTATTATCATTATTTTCAGTTTTGGGTCTGTTCTAATTTGTTTACTGTATATTTCTCTGGGGTGATTCTTGCCATTTTAGTATTTTGTTCTCTCATTTATCTATATTTCTCTGGACAGAATGACAAGACAGAAAAGACTCACCTCAAAAAAGAAAACAAGAGGCAGTACTGATTGCCAGGGACCTAATCAGTATGGATATAAGTAAGATGTTGGAACTGGAGTTCAGAATAATGATTATAAAGAAACGAGCTGGGCTTGAAAAAGGCATAAAAGACACTAGAGAATCCCTTTCTGGAGAAATAAAAGAATTAAAATCTAATAAAGTTGAAATCAAAAGCCTATTAATGAGATGCAATAAAAAATGAAGACTCCTTGGAACTAGAGGGTATTATGCTTAACGAAATAAGTCAATCAGAGAAAGACAACTATCATATGATCTCCCTATATGAGGAAATGGAGATGCAATGTGCAGGGTCTGGGGGGTAGGAAAAGAAAAAATGGAAGAAGATGGGATTGGGAGGGAGACAAACCATATAAGACTCAATCTCAAAAGACAGAATGAGGGTTGCTGGGGGAAGGGGGGACGGGAGAGGGTGGTGGGGATATGGACATTGGGGAGGGTATGTACTATGGTGAGTGCTGTGAAATGTGTAAACCTGGTGATTCACAGACCTGTACCCCTGGGGATAAAAATACATTATATGTTTATTTAAAAAAAAAAATGAAGACTCTTGGGGCACTTGGGTGGCTCAGTTGTTTAAGCATCTGCCTTCAATTCAGGTCATGTTCCCAAGGTCCTGGGATCAAGCTCCACATCAGGCCGTGTGCTCACCAGGGACCTACTTCTCCCTTCCCCTCTGTCTACCTCTCTTCCTATTCATGCTCTTTCTCTGTCAAATAAATAAATAAAATCTGTTTTTTAAAAATGAAGGCTCTTACTGCTAGGATAAATGAAGCATAAGACAGAATTAGTGATATAGAAGAAAAAATTGTGAAGAATAAGGAAGCTGAGAAAAAAAAAGATAAACAACCACTGGATCATGAGCGTGATCCAGTAAAGTAAAGTAAAGTAAAACAATATTAGAAAACTTGGGATCCCAGAAAAAGAGGAGAGAGAGAGAGAGAGAGGAAGAAAGTATATTTGAGCAAATTATAGTGGAGAACTTCCCTAATCTGGGGAAGGAAACAGTCCTTCAAGTCCAGGAGGCACAGGAGAAGCCCCTTGAAGTCAATATAAATAGGTCAACACCTATTTTTCCTGCTGTGTAATAATGAAACTTGCAAAACTCAGTGACAAAGAAAATATCCTGAAAGCAGCTTGAGACAAGAGGTCTATAACCTATGAGGGCAGAAACATTAGAATTGCTGAAGAACTATCTATAGAGACCTGACAGGCCAGAAAGGACTGGCATGATATATTTAGGGTGCTAAATGAGAAAGCATCCAGCCAAGAATACTTTACTCAGCTAAGATGTCATTGAAAGTAAAAGGAGAGAGAAAAAGCTTCCAAGACAAACAGCAACTAAAAGAATTTGTGATCACTAAAGCAGCCCTACAAGAAATATAAAAAGGGATTCTTTAAATGAAGAGGGAGTCCAAAAGTAACATGGACCAGAAAGGAACAGAGATAATATACAGAAACAGGGACTGCACAGGTAATACAATGGCACTAGGTTCATATATTTCAATAGTTACTATGAATGAAATGAGCTAAATTCCCCAATCAAAAGACACAGGATAGCAGATTGGATAAAAAAGGAAAACCCATTAATATCTTATCAGCAAGAGACTTATTTTGAACCCAAACACACCTCCAAATTGAAAGTGAGGGTGTAGAAAACAATCAATCATGTTAATGGACATCAAAAGAAAGCTTGGGTGGAAATCCTTATATCAGATAAATAAAATTTTAAACCAAAGACTGTAATAAGAGATGAGGAAGGACACTACCTTATAATTAAAGGGTCTATCCAACAAGAAGATGTAACAATTATAAATATTCCCCTAACATGGGAGCAGCCAATTATATAAACCAATTAATAACAAATTGAGCAAACATCAATAATAATACTTGTATGGGACTTTAATTAACACCCCACTTAATGAAATAGGCAGATCACCTAAGCAGAAGATCAACAAGGAAACAAGGGCTTGAATGACACACTGGGCCAGATGGACTTCACAGATATATTCAGAGCATTCCATCCTAAAGCAACAGAATACACATTCTTCTCAAGTGCACATAGAACATTCTCCAGAACAGATCACACGCTGGGTCACAAATCAGGTCTCAACTCATACCAAAAGACTGGGATCATTACCTGAATCTTTTCATACCATAATGCTTTGAAACTGAAACTCAATCACAAGAGGAAATTTGGAAACAACTCAGATGCATGGAGGCTAAAAAGCATCCTACTTGGGAATAAATGGGTCAACCAGGAAATTGAATAAGAATTTAAAAAAAGGGGCGCCTGGGTGGCTCAGTGGGTTAAGCCACTGCCTTCGGCTTGGGTCATGATCTCAGGGTCCTGGGATCGAGCCCCGCATTGGGCTCTCTGCTCAGCTGGGGGCCTGCTTCCTCCTCTCTCTCTGCCTGCCTCTCTGCCTGCTTGTGATCTCTGTCTGTCAAATAAATAAATAAAATCTTTAAAAAAAAAGAATTTAAAAAAAATCATGGAAACAAATGAAAATGAAAATGTAACTGTTCAAATCCTTTGAGATACAGCAATGGTGATTCTAATAGGGAAGTATATAGCAATACAAGCCTTTCTCAAGAAACAACAAAGGTTTCAAATACGCAACCTAACCTTATACCTAAAGGACCTGGAGAAAGAATGGCAAATAAAACCTAAATACAACAGGAAATAAAGATGAGAGTAGAAATCAATGAAACTGAAAACAAAAGAACAGTAGAACAGATCAACAAAACTAGGAGCTGGTTCTCTGAAAGAATTAATAAAATCAATAAACCCCTGGCCAGACTTACCAAAAAGAAAAGAAAAAGAACCTAAATAACTAAAATCATAAATCAAAGAGGAGAGATCACAACCAACACAAAAGAAATACAAACAATTTTAAGAATATTTTATAAGCAACTATATGCAAACAAATTAGGCAATCTGGAAGAAATGGATGAGTTCCTAGAGACATATAAACTACCAAACTCAACCAGGAAGAAATAGAGAACCTTAACAGAGCCATAACCAGAAAGAAATTAAATCAGTCATCAAAAATCTCCCAACAGGGGCACCTGGGTGGCTCAGTGGTTAAGCCGCTGCCTTCAGCTCAGGTCATGATCTCAGAGTCCTGGGATCGAGCCCCGCATCGGGCTCTCTGCTCGGCAGGGAGCCTGCTTCCTCCTCTCTCTCTGCCTGCCTCTCTGCCTACTTGTTATCTCTCTGTCAAATAAATAAATAAAATCTTTAAAAAAAAAAAAATCTCCCAACAAACAAGAGTCGAGGGCTGGATGTCTTCCCAGGGGAATTCTACCAAGCATCTTCTGAAGCTGTTTCAAAAAAATAAAAATGAGAGGAAAACTTCCAAACTCTTTCTATGAGGCCAGCATTATCTTGATCCCAGAACTAGACAAACACCTCAAAAAGGAGAATTGCAGACCAATACCTCTGATGAACATGGATGCAAAATTCTCACCAAAATACTAACCAATGGGATCCAACAGTACCTTTAAAGGATTATTCACCAGAATAAAGTGGAATTTATTCCTGGGCCACAAAGGTGGTTCAACATCTGCAAATCAATGTGATATACTACATAAGCAAAAGAAAGGACAGGTAATATATGATCCTCTCAATAGATGAAGAAAAAGCATTTGACAAAGTACAGCATCCTTTCTTGATTAAAACTCTTCATAGTGTAGGGGCACCTGGGTGGCTCAGTGGGTTAAGCCTCTGCGTTCGGCTCAGGTCATGGTCTCAGGGTCCTGGGATCAAGCCCTACATCAGGCTCTCTGATCATCAGGGAGCCTGTTTCCCCCTCTCTCTCTGCCTGCCTTTCTGCCTACTTGTGATCTCTCCCTGTCAAATAAATGAATAAAATCTTATTTAAAAAAAAAAAAAAACTCTTCATAGTGTAGGGGTAGAGGGAACATATCTCAATATCATAATAGCCATTTATGAAAAGTCCACAACAAGTATCATTCTCAAGGGGGAAAATTGAGAACTTTTCCCCTAAGGTCAGGAACACAGCAGGATCTCCACTATCACCACTGTTGTTCAACATAGTACTAAAAGTCCTAGCCTCAGCCATCAGACAACAAAAAGAAATAAAAGGCATATGAATTGACAAAGAAGAAGTCAAACTCTCACTCTTTGCAGATGACATGATACTCTACGTGAAAAACCCAAAAGACTCCATCCCAATTGCTAGAACTCATACATGAATTCAGCAAAGTGGCAGGATATAAAACCAATGCACAGAAATCAGTTGCATTTTTACACACTAACAATGAGACATAAGAAAGAGAAATTAAGGAGTTAGTCCCATTTATAAGAGAACCCAAAACCATAAGATACCTAAGAATAAACTTAACCAAAGAAGCAAAGCATCTGTACTCAGAAAACCATAAACCATTCGTGAAAGAAATTGAGGAAGACACAAAGAAATGAAAAAAATGTTCCATGCTCATGGATTGGAAGAAAGAATCTATGCTACCTAGAGCAATCTATACCTTCAGTGCAACACCTATCAAAATAGCATCAACTTTTTTCACAGAGCTGGAACAAATAATCCTAAAATTCTTTGGAACCAGAAAAGACCCTGACCAGCTGAAGAAAAGTTGAAAAAGAAGACCAAAACTAGCGGCATTACAATTCCAGACTTCAAGCTCTGTTACAGATCTGCTATCAAGGCAGTCTGATACTGGCACAAAAACAATTGTACATCAATGGAAGAGAATAGTGAACCCCAAAAGGGCACCTCAACTCTATGGTCAACTAATCTTCTACAAAACAGAAAAGAATATCCAATGAAAAATGGACAGTCTCTTCAACAAATGGCTTTGGGAAAATTGGACAACACATGCAGAAGAATGAAACTGACTATTTCTTATATCATACACAAAAAGAGACTCAGAATGGTTGAAAGATCTAAATGTGTGACAGGAATCCATCAAAATCCTAGAGGAGAAGAACAGGCAGCAACCTCAGTGACCTCAACTTCTTGCTAGAGACATCTCCAAAGGAAAGGGAAACAAAGACAAAAAGTGAACTATTGGGACTTCATCAAGATAAAAATCTTTTGCACAGCAAAGGAAACAGTCAACAAAACCAAGACAACTGACAGAATAGGAGAAGATATTTGCAAATGACATATCAGATAAATGGCTAGTATCCAAAATCTATAAAGAAC
Organism: Lutra lutra; assembly: GCF_902655055.1. NCBI lineage: Eukaryota > Metazoa > Chordata > Mammalia > Carnivora > Mustelidae > Lutra > Lutra lutra. The sequence goes on along the minus strand of NC_062283.1, from coordinate 91,152,716 downwards.
TTATGAAACTCAGATCCAAAGAACAAATAATCCAATCAAGAAATGGGCAGAAGGCATGAACAGACATTTCTCCAAAGAAGACATACAAATGGCCAACAGACACATGAAAAAATGTTCAATAGCACTTATCAGGAGGGTATTGCAAATCAAAAAACACAATGAGATACCACTCACACCAGAATGGCTAAGATTAACAAGTCAGGAAATGACAGATGTTGGCAAGGATGCAGAGAAAGGGGAATCCTCTCACATTTTGGTGGGAATGCAAGCTGGTGCCACTCTGGAAAACAGTATAGAGATTCCTAAAAAGTTGAAAATAGAGATACTCTATGACCTAGAAATTGCACTACTAGGTATTTACTCCAAAGATACAAATGTAATGATCCAAAGGGACACCTGCTACCCAATGTTTATAGCAGTAATGCTCATAGTAGCCTATCTATGGAAAGAACCCAGATGTCCATAAACAGATGAAAGGATATAGAAGATGTGGCATATATACACAATGGAATACTACTTAGCCATCAAAAAAAAAAAGGAATCTTGACGTTTGGGACCATGTGATGGAACTAGAGTGTATTTCGTTAAGAAAAATAAGTCAATCAGAGGAAGACAATCATCATATGATCTCACTCATATGTGGAATTTAAGGAACAAAACAGGTCATAGGAAAAGAGAAGAAGAAATAAACAAGATGAAATCAGAGGGATACAAACCATAAGAGACTCTTAATCATAAGAAACAAATTAAGGGTTGTTAGAGGGGAGGGGATGAGGGAATGGGGTAACTGGATGATGGATATTAAGGAGGGCATCTGATATAGTAAGCACTTGGTATTATATAAGACTGATGAATCACTGACCTACCTCTGAAATTAATAATACATTATATGTTAAATAATTTAATTTAAATTTAAAAATTAAAAAATAGCATTGTTCCTTTCATTGTTCCATACTCTCACCTCCTACCATTAGTGATCAGAACTAGGTCCTACTTATTCTATTTCCTATTCATTTTTAAAATACCAACATAAACTTCATTCCTTCTGAGAAATGTCCTAATGTGCACACACACACACACACACACACACATACACACACACCACAAACATGCACTTTCACCAAAAACAAAAAAAACACATTTGATGTTCTTGCTATGTGAACCCATGGCATCTGCTCATCCTTCATCAAGATACTAATTATACCTATTCAATTTCATTTTTACTTGGTCATCTCACCTGTTAGATTTTAAACTCTATGGTCAGATAACCATGCCTATCTGGTTCTTTATTATATTTCTAGTTCTGGGTACAGTGAGAATTGTTTAATTCAATATCTGTTGGATGAATAAATAAATGATCTAAAGTATTAATTAAAATAAGTTTTTAATCTTGGTAATGTTGAATACCAGGCCCCAAATATGTTATTATTTTGACATTAGAATTTATTTTATAAAAATGGATATTAGTATTTTTTCATATGTTACACAATCTGAAAGACAAGCATTCACAAATACCACCACAAATTTGCTATTCTACCCCTACTTCTAAACCCTCCCATGATAGTTACTTAGACACTCTGTCCAGATTGGGGAAAAAAAAATATTTGGCATACACCTTTTCTTTCACTGAGGTAATTCCTCAAACTGTCATGGTAGAAAGATGTTATCATTTGAAAAATTTTTCTGGGACACCTGGGTGGCTCAGTCAGGTAAGCCGCTGCCTTCAGCCTAGGTCATGATCCCAGGGTCCTAGGATCAACTCCTGTTATCAGGCCACTTGCTCATCCAGTCCCGGAGCCTGCTTCTCTCTCTGCCTCTGCCTACCACTCTGCCTGCTTGTGTTCTCTCTCTCTCTCTGACAAATAAATAAAAATAAATAAAATCTTGAAAAATTTTTCTGAAAAAAATTGGCTACTTTCTTTTGTTATTCCCAATAACATATAGTGAACCCAAATTTAGAAATAAGTTATTTCCAGAGTATAAGAATCAGAGAAAAGTGGAGAAGTTTTTTTCTTTAAATATCTTTAAATAAATAAAACAAAATCCAACATAGCCAACAAGCAATGATACATTGACATATAATATTTTGCTTTAGAAATACCATGGCCAAAATTTTTTCATACGAGCATGGGTAGAATAAATTCTGCTCTAAATGCTTTCAAGCTGAATGTGCTTTGTATGATTACAAAATTTTCCAAAACTTGATGTGATTTATGGTCTCTCTTTTTCTTAACTGCCTCTTTATCCGCATATGTTGTCCAAATTTTTCCCTATTTTTTGAGAAATAATTAGTGAATAGAATATTGATTTGTATAGGTTTAAGGCGAACAGTATGACAGTTTGATTTAACTATACTGTAAAATAATTACCACAATAGTTTCAGCTAGGTCTATCCTTTCATATAGATATGATTTAAAAAAAGAAGAAGAAAGAAAAAATAGAGGAAAGGAAAAATTTCTCCTTGTGATAAGAATTCTTAGAATGTAGTCTCATAACAGCTTCCCAATATGTCATACATATAGTAGTGTTAACTATATTCATCATGCAGTACATTATATCCCTAATATTTACTTATTTTGTAACTGCAATTCTATATCTTTTGCCAACCTTCCTCCAATCTCCCTCTTATGAACTCAGCACTTCCCAACTCCCACCTCTGGTAACCACAAGTCTGATATCTTTTTCTATGAGTTTGGGTCTGTTTGCTGTAACTTCCACGTGTAAATGAGATCATATAGTATTTATCTTTCTCTGTCAATTATTTCACTAGTACAATGCCTTCAAGTTCATGTTGTTGCACATTGTTGGATTTCCTCAGCTTTTATGGCTGAATAATTTTCCTTCTATACACACACCACAGCTTCTTTACCCATTGATGGGCACTTAGGTTATTGTGAATATTGTTGCTGTGAATACAGGGGTGCAGATATCAAGTTAGTGTTTTCATTTCCTTTGAATATATTCCCAGAAGTGGAATTGATGTATCATCTAGTAGTACTATTTTTAATTATTGGAGGGTCTTTCATACTATTTTTCATAGTATCTGCACCAATATACAATTCCATCAACAGTGCACAAGAGTTCCCTTTACTCCACATCCATACTAGCATTTGTTATTCCTTGTCTTTTTGATGACAGCCATTCTTTTTTTTTTTTTTTTTTTTAAGATTTTGTTTATTCATTTGACAGACAGAGATCACAAGTAGGCAGAGAGGCAGGCAGAAAGAGAGGAAGGGAAGCAGGCTCCCTACTAAGCAGAGAGCCTGATGCGGGGCTCCATTCCAGGACCCCGAGATCACAACATGAGCTGAAGGCAGAGGCTTTAACCCACTGAGCCACCCAGGTGCCCCAACGATGGCCATTCTAACAGGCCTGAGGTGATATCTCATTGTGGTTTTAATTTGCATTCCTTAATGATAGTGATGCTAAGTGTCTTTTATTATACCTGTTGGCCTCTTGTATCTCTTCTTCGGAAAACTGTTCAAATCTTTTGCTTATTTTTTAATTGGGTTATTTGCTTTTGTTTTTTTGCTATTGAGTTGTGTGAGTTCTTTATATGTTTATATGGCCTTTGTTATGTTGAGATATATTCCTTCCTTGTTTAATTTATTAAAATGTTTTAAAATGAATAAATGTTGAATAAATGTTAAATTGTGCCAAATGTTTTTTATACATCTATTAAGATGATCATTCATTCTATTAATGTAATAAATCATATTAATTGATTTGCATATGTTGAAACATTTTTGCATCCCCAGGGATAAATCTCACATGATTAATGATGTTTTTAATGTACTACTGAATTCTGTTTGGTAGTATTCCACTGAGAAATTTTTTTGTAGCTACATTCATCACAGATATTCACCTGCAATTTTCTCTTTTAGTAGTATTTATTCCTGGTTTGGTATCAGAATAATGTTGACCTTATAAAATGATCTTTGGAGTGTTTCCCCCTCTTTGATTCTTTTAGAAGAGTTGGAGAAGTATTGATGATAATTTTTCTTTAAATATTTGGTAAAATTCACTAATGATGCCATTGATTCTGAGGTTTTCTTCTTTGGGGGATTTTTGATTACTGATTCAATCTCCTTACTAATAATTGATCTATTCAGATTTTTTATTTCTTCCTGATTCAGTCTTGATAAGTTGTATTTTCCTAAGAGTTTTTTAAATTCTCCTAGATTGTTCAGTTTGTTAGCACACAGTTGTTCATAATAGCTTTTTTGATCCTGTAAGTTTCTGTGATATTAGTTGTAATTTCTCATTTTTCATTTATAAATTTTGTTACTTGGATCCTTTCTATTTTTTCCTTGGTTAGTCTAGCTAAGAGTTTGCCAACTTTGTTGGGCCAGGTAGCATCCCACGTGTTCTGCTTAAGTGCCCTGGTTGGGCAGGCTGAAGACTGTATTCAGCAATGAGCAGGACTGTGAATCAGATTCTCTCCCTAGGCACAGTGGGAGAAGCAGCACTAAAACCACTAAAGCTCTTTGCTTATTGTCTTAACTCAGCTCAACCCACATCTCAAGTTCCCTGGCCAAAAAGGGCCACTGTCTTTGCTCTGCAAGCTATTAGCTCTTTCTGTCCCTCTCAGCTTGAGAGTTACTGGGCCACAGGGCTTTCAGGTGTTTTTACCAGCCCTTTTGCTCAGATGGTATTGGAAGACACTTTCCACAGTGGGTGGGGCTATGCCTCAGCCCCCTTAGGCTAAAATTTTTAACTACATTCCTAAATGTCACCCCCTAGTACAGTCTAACATTTTCATATAAACAATAGACATTAAACTGCTGGTGGTATCATAGAAAAAAAACTTTCCTTTTACTTACTGCTGGCAGTGACAGCAATATAAACAATGGAGCACCTCTGTACCTTTGTTCCAAACTAAATAACCTCAATATGTTGCAGGGATAAATTAGTGTTCAGCCCCTCCAACATTATGACATATTTTTATAAGCATTTATTATACTGCAAATTAATTATTCATATATGGATTGATTTCCCTGCTGGATTAGAACTCCTTACATGTAGAGCTTGTATCTTTTCTGCCTACATATCTACAGGTTCTTGAACAATGATCAGAACAAAACAAATTTTCAAAAAATGCTTCCTGAATGAATGGATATTACAATCCTTATAATGCTTTGTAACTACTATACTACTTTTGAAACACTAGTATATCATAATCAACTTATCTTGTGGTTAACTGTAGACTATAAGGTAATATTTCTGTAAGTTCAATTACTTTTCATCCCCCATTTTTTCTTCTCAAATAACTTCCTGTTTATGTGTTGCCATTTGCCCAGTGTAAGATAATTAGGGATGTGAAATTAAGAACAGATCATTGGATCAAATAAATCCAGTGATCCTTTTTTAAGGTATAAGTTGAAAATAATTTTATAATAAAAAAAGTGTCTTTGTCCAATTGAGTAATGCAAATTTTTCCAAAAATCTTATAAAACTATTGAAGAAAATAAGGTAGCAAAGATCTGTTCAGCAAAAAAGAAGCAAAACACCAAGCCAAACCAGATTGAAGATTTTGTTCCTAATCTTGAACAAATCACTTTCCATCACAGGAAAATTAACATATTGCTTTTCTTTACCTCTCTCTCCATTGTCATAGGCTACAGAGGTGTCTCTTTTTCACAGCAAATACTGTCTTTTCTCTTTAATCCTTCTTTTTCCTTCTCCATAGATCCCTCTAGAATCACCACCTTCTGACTTCTTTATTAAGCTTTGTATCATTTCTCTTAACAATTGCATGAATTAAGCTCTCATGATTATGCAAATGACCAATTAAATCTCAAGCCCTGATTCTTTTTCTAAGTAAATTTCTTCCTAAGTACCGTCTGGATATCATCTTCTGTAATCCTCTGGAAATTCAAGTCTGTCTTTTCCAAAATGGAGCTCATAACTTTCCACCTAAAGTCTCTCTTCTTTTGTGTTCTTCATTTCAGTTTATGGCACCCTTATTCTACCACCCTCAGTAAACCTTCCAGTCATGTCAACTCTCTCTTACTTAGCCTCTGATTCCAAACATCTAATTCCTCTCTGCACCTATGTGAAACTTACCTCATCTTACCCTCAATTTTATTCAGACCATAATTTCTCTAGTTTAGGCTTTAGCATTTCATATATCCTATTGCAGTATTCCCCAACCTACCCATAATACAACTATCTCTAATTATTTTCTATCCCATTATTAAAAACCATTGTGTGTTGGGGGGGCAGGGAGAATATGGTTCCAAGATGGTATGCAGAATGTGACTTGTTATCTTAGATAGAATGTTATTCATTGGCTAATCTAATCAATTTTATTACTGGGTTGACAGGAATACTACATTCCCAACTCATGTGGAGTTACATTGAAAACATAAGTAAGTTCTGACCAATAGAATATAAGTTAATATCATTCATGTGACTTCCAGATTGGCCTAAAAATCCCTTACACAACCCATCACTCCTTTTGTCTTCCACACTGTGATTGTCACAAAGATCACAGGTCTCTAAATGACTGAATAGCACAGTACTCCCCACAACCCCAGTGCACCACAGTGAACTGTCATGTGAGTGAGAAATATACTAATTGGTTACACTTCTAAGATGTAGCATTTGGGATTGTTTTCAGCATTTGCCTACCCTAATACTCCATTCTCATCTGCAATATGTACTACTGTTCAGTTAAATGTCTGCAGAACATTGTTGGGTATCAGTGAGAATTGGGGCACTAGAGGAGCCTCAGCAGGGAAAACTTGTGTAAAACTTTATTTCTTATAGTCTGGAACACACCCAGGATATCAGCAGGAGAAAACACCAAAGTAAGATCAGAATCCAGGAAACTATTTAAAGGAGCATGATGCTGAGAGAGACACATGGCTATCTAGTACAGAAAGTCAACATCACTAAACATCCCTGGATCCAGGGAGATGGGCTGAACCCACAGAGTACTGAGCTGAAAGAGGACAGGGAGTCCTGGGAGCACTGGCAGTATGTCCTGGTGGCTCTCAGGGAAACTGGCATTCTGGCTTCAGCTGCACCTCCCCCACACAGACATAGAGACTACTGTGCTTTGTCATAGTCACAGGATTAAGCCACTTGGAAAACACAGTAAGCTAGACCTGCTTTCTAATAAGGAGACAGAGAAAAATAATAACCCATTCCCAGAGGCACAGCACTTATAAATAGGAAAATAGGTTGGAAGAAACCAAGTACATGCTTAGAAAATTAGAGTTGTTGGAACTGAAGCATGGGACCATTGTGTAAAATTATTTACACTGTGCACTACACAAGACAGCCAGTAGAGCAAACAGGATCTAAAATTTCATCCCAGTATACTTGTTAAGCTGTGCACCTTTTTAGGTGCCACACATACCCAGAAGAAGAAGCAACTTTTTAATTAACAGAAAAAGCACTACCTACTAGCCAAAACATATACCTATGGAACTGAACCCACCTGTAGGAAGTCTCTTTTCCACTAAAATTTAAAAGGCACTTTTTGAGGATTCATGTGTCACTTTGTGGAATAGTAGCAGCCCTTAAGGTAGATGGTAATTTTAAAAATACAATTAAAAAAGTTAACGCCAATTCTGAAATGATCTTATCACTTTCCAACTGTATTTTACATTTGGGTGCCTGGCTGGCTCAGTCAGAAGAGCATGAGACTCTTGATCTCAGGGTCATGAATTTCAGTGTAGAGATTACTTGCATAAACAAACAAACAAACAGACTTTTATATATATAGATATATGTATCTCTCTCTATATATATATCTACATATATACACACACACATACATACATACACAGATTATACACACACACACACACACACACACATACATATTTTACATTTAAATATGCCACTAATTATAATGGAAATAACTACCTGGAATATCAGGTATATCTCAGAACACATACCTTAAATACAGAGACAGAACTCATGATGAGAGAAAGAGAGAGAGAGACTGACTTAGAGGATAGATCCTGAAGAAATAAAATCAAATGAACCTGCTTATTCATTTATTCAGCAAATAATTTTTGAATACCTGTTATGTATCAAGAAATTCTGTAAGAATTTGGAATAAATCAGTGAACAAAAAAAGCTAATAATCCTTGTCCTCTTGGAAGTTATATGCTAGTGAGGAAAAGAAATAAGAAATAAGAAATGTAATAATTTATATGGTATGTTAGTACAGATGGATTGGGGGGGAAGTGTCCTGAGGATTAAACAATTTAGGAGAAACTTTTTAAGAAAAAAATTCAAACTGACAGTTTCTCCTGTTCTGCTTCTTATCCTCTTACCTGCTTTCCCTGAATAATTTAATCTAAAAGTACTAGGTAGAGCTGAACAAGATAAGTAGCCATGCACAAAGAGTGTTGGTATATACCAAAATAATGAGCATACCTTGTACAAAGGTCTTGGTCTCTAAATACTTTCCTCCACTATAAGAATCAAGGCTCTTTAAAGAAATTGCTAATCCAGGACTGAAGCAGGGGAGAACTGGAAATTTATCTGGAATATCTTATTGTAAAAGAAAGGAAATGAATGCTAAAAGAGTAATGAGGACTCGGAAAAGGTACAGAGAAATTAGTGAATAGAGGCTCTCATCGGTCTAAAATTGGACAATTTATGCATTAAGATAACTAATAATAATGAATATAACCAGTTGTATAAAATAGAAAATCGTGAGTAGGTACAAATGAAATAATTAATAAGTTGAAGTATTGATTAGAAATGAGTCTAAAATTATCTCCTTGAAAAGTACTTATTAATTACAGAGGAAAAAAGATTAACTTTCTAGTGAAGGAGTCTGGCAAGTGCCAACATAAATGATTAATATTAATATCAATAATGAGACAAAGCAATTGGGTCCACAGGACACAATTCAATGAGAACAGTATTACAGGGGCGCCTGGGTGGCTCGGTGGGTTAAGCCGCTGCCTTCAGCTCTGGTCATGATCTCAGGGTCCTGGGATCAAGCCCCACATCAGGCTCTCTGCTGAGCGGGGAGTCTGCTTCCCCCTCTCTCTCTCTCTGCCTGCCTCTCTGCCTACTTGTAATCTCTCTCTCTCTGTGTCAATAAATAAATAAAATCTTTAAAAAAAAAAAACAGTATTACAATTCTTAACATTGATGCCAAGAACTCCTAACCATAATCTAATTACAAAAACACCAGACAAACCAAACTGAGGGACATTCTACAAAGTGAATGGCTTATAAACTTCAAAAGCATCAAGATCCTGAAAGTAAATAATAATAATAATTAATCATTTTTTTTAAAAAAATGAACAACTGATCCAGATTGAAAGAGATTGAAGGACACATGACAAGTAAGTGAAACATGTGATCTCGAGCTGAATTGTTTTGTTGAAAAGATCATTACTGGGCCAATAAGGAAAACTGAATGAAGTTCGAAGATTTAATGGTACTAATGCACTAATGTTACTTTCCTGATTTTGATCATTGCATAGTGACTATGTAGAAGGATATCTTATGTAATAAATAATACATCAAAGTATTTAGGAATACTGTACCTTTAATATCAGCAAAAATGGTCCAAGAAAAGTAAATTCTTTGTATTTTACTTATAACTTTCTGTGTATTTGAGGTTTTTAAAAAAGAAAATCTCTAAATAATTAAAAAATATTAATTTAGGTATGAAAGTGAAAATTTAGAATATGAAATGAGTCCAAGGTTTAAAGTATATCATCCATAAAATACCATAGTGGTTTTATAATTACCTGTCTAATACATATTTGTAATACTTTTTTTCCTCCATGTTTTAGCTTCATATTCTTTGCGTCCTTGTCTAAAAATTCTTGATACAATTTTCTATAGAGAGTATATAAGGACAAATTCATTTTTCTTCTAATAATACTGATGAATATTTAAAAAAATAATTTGACAGTTGAGAAAAGTTTCTTTCAGTTTCCAAACTTGTTATGGATAAGTAGCATCCAAATTAAGAAACATTTTTGACACTTCAAAGTTATAAGTTTTATTCTGAGGGGTGAATTTTCAAATATATATATAAATTTAATCAAAATTAAGGTATACATAGGGCATTTTAAAGACATTTTGAAATTACCACTATGTTGAACAGAAATACATGATCATATTACTCTTTTGCTACATTGACTCATTAATACATATATATGAAATTTTGGTCACTGGAAATAGTTACCTTCAGACCACTTGATTGTTTTGGTGGCCATTCCATTTTATCCAGATCTGCCAGGCTTCAAAGAGGTATGTCCTATATGCTAAAATATAACCTAATACATTGGGAGACATTAAACACCCATCTTTCTCACACAAACATACTACTCTGTAATCTCACTATGAGTTATGTACTAGAACACAGAAATTAATAAATTCTGTTTTGTGTGATTCCTAATAGAAAAAAATACTGTGTATCTATAATTGCTTTCTTCAAGTACATGTCTATACTACAAACAGAAAAGCACCTCATTTTTTCTTACGTGTTCTGGAGAAACAATTGCACTTACAATTTTACTCATCTGACGATGGTAAAAATTTCCAATAGATCAGTTTCTTGCTCTGTGATTATAAGCATTTTTTTTTTCTCCTGCTACCATGGCCTTAGTTGCTAAAGGAAACATCCATTTTACAGTATGAGCTATGAACCTGGCCCTTTGGATCTCAATGGTAATTAGGCTGACACCACTGCCAGTAGCAGTACATGTGGAAGCTACTCCTATAAAGAAACAAAATTAACTGTAAGACATATTTTTTTTAAATTAATCTCAATTTTAATGTACAATTTAAATCCCCCTTGAGTTGATTCTCCAAATCCCATAGCCATTCTAGTATGATTTTATAATGAGGATAAGTTTGATGGAAGGGAAATGCTTGAGGTATGTCTTTAATGCTCCCAGGTCCATAAACAAACAAACACACAAACCATTGAGATCTTAAGATACAATAAGATCAGACCACACCTCCAGGCCACACCAGTGTCTCTCTGTGTTACCGGATTTGGACCTCCATCCTCCCCTTGACTCGAAATAGACCCCAACTCCACCAGTGGTTCCTGCACCTGTGTCGGCTCCTGCAAATGCAAAGAGTACAAATGCACCTCCTGCAAGAAAAGTCCCTATACCAAGGGTGCTGTATCAAGTGTGCCCAGGGCTGCATCTACAAAGAGGCATTGGACAATTGCAGCGGCTGTGTTTGATGTGGAGGAGAGCCTATTCCAGATGTAAATAAATTAACATGTACAAACCTGCAGTCTTCTGTACACAGTTGCTACATTCTGATTTCTATGAAATATTTGAAAGAGGATAAACTCATCTAGACAGCCCCCCCCCCCCAAAAATATTATAAGTAGAGGACAGAGTGGAGATAACAATAGACTATCAGGGGTAATAATATATACAGTAACAAAGATTTACGTAATAGAAGGACCTAAGGATTAATAAAACAATGAGAATATTCTACCAGGAAAATGTTAGTAATTTTTAGAACCACACTACCTATTCTATCTCAGTAAGACATAGGAGTTAAACAGTAGGTTGTGAGTAAAAGAACAAGGAACAAAACTGGAGGTGTTTTACTGACTTTTCTGAACATGTAATTCTATCCTGATACAAACTCTTTCAGTGGGGAAAAAAAGGAAAATAGGAAATACTTCTGACATTATTTTATGGAGCTGTAATAACCATGATATAAAAAATATCATGGAGAGTAATAGAGAAGAAAATTATATTTTTCCCTTACTCATGAACACAGAATCAAAAAATTTAAGCCAATTTTAGCAAAAGTAGTATCAATTTATTTTTTAAATGCACCATGGCTAAGATGGGTTTAGCCAATGAATACAGGATGCTTTATATATAACAATGTCAACATAATTCACCACACTAGCAGATTAAAGGAGAAAAATTATTGCCTCACCAGACATATTATTTATTTTAAAATGTAACATCTTAGGAAACTAGGAATTGAAACAAAACCAAATGCAATAAAAGCTCGCTATCAAAATCAGTTGCTAAAAAATACACATAAAAAAGAATTGTCATAAACACTGTTTTGAAAATTGGGATCAAAATAAACACTAGTACCCAGAATTGTCTATGAGAGTCTTGTTGAGGGTGTCATTAAATAAAGGCATAAATGACTAAATAAAAAATTAAGAAAGAAATTACAAAATTTCCATTACTTGAAGATGTCTACATAAAAATAACAAGAATTAATGAGTTGAAGAACATAGTGAATAAAAGCTAAATTGATAATTTCCACCTCAAAAAAATACCTGTTAGAATATGTAATATTTACAGAATATCAATTATAATAGCACACAAAACATAGAGCCCATAGAAGAAATCTAATTGAAATATAATAGGAAAGCATAAAATTTTATGAAAAGGCATAAAAATCTGTAAGTAGGAATGTGAACTATACTCACAGATAAGAAAACCCAATTAAAAAAATATAATATCAGTTTTCCACTAAATTAATCTATACATTCAATGAAATTCCAATTAAACTCTGAATATAATTTTGACTAGAGATTGACAAATTAATTCCGAAATGTATGTGAAAAGGGCAAAGGATAATTACAAACTTTTTTAAAAATCAATGAGGTTATTTTAAGACATATTTTAAAGTTGTAGTAGTTAAGACTATGAAATTGATACAAGAATAAACAAAGAGAACTATATTACAAAGTAATGTATACTGAAACAGAATGGTTCATTAAGGTAAACTTGATTTATAACAAGATAAACAGCAGATTAGGATGGATCATTCAATAAATGGTACTGGGACAAAGGGCATGATAGCAGGAAAAAAGAGTATACTTTACACTATGCACAAATAATCAAGTATAAACAAAATAAATTCTAGAAAATTAAAACTTAAAACTTTCAGAAGATAATAAAGAAAATGTATCACAATGTGGTATAGAAGGAATTTTCAATCCACTCCCCTGAATTAAAAATCATAAAGGAAAAAAATGAACAAATCTGTCAACAACAAAAATGAAAACTGTTACACATCAAGACACTTAAAATATAAAAGTACAATTTACAGACCAAAATGGATAGGTATCCAGTATAAAAATTAATACAAATATGAAAACAACTCATTCAAAATAGAGCAAGTGATACATAGAACAATTAACAGAAGAGAAATCTTATAAAACCAATAAATTTTGAACAGATGCCCACCCACCTCACTAATCAGGAAAGAAAGAAAATGGCAAGATATTATTTCATAGGTAATCATATTGGCAACATTTTAAACATCAGTCAGTACCAAGAGGTGGCAAGAATTCTTAGACTTAGTGGTAAGTGTACGTATGTTTAACCCTTTGGGGAGTAATTGACAAAACCTGGCAAAGTTGAAAACACATATGCATTACCCTAACAGTTTAAACCTAGAGAAAAAATCTCACAAATATGTACAATGAGAAATAAAAACATTATTTGAAATAAGAAAAAAGTAATGGAACTTACTTAAATCTTCATTAAGAGTAAAAAGAAAAAATAAACCATGAAAGAATCTTGTAATAGAATGCTCAATGCATCAGTGATACAGGAAGGTGAAGGCAGGATCATTGAAGTAAGCCATTGACTTTTAAATCGTTCCATTTTTTTTCAAGACTTTATTTATTTGTCAGACAGAGAGAGAACACAAGCAAGGGGAGTGGCAGGCAGAGGGAGAGGGATAAGCAGGCTCCCCACCGAGCAAGGAGCCTGATACTGGACTGGATCCCAGGACCCTGATTTCATGACCTGAGCCAAAGGCAGCTGCTTAACTGAGTGAGCCACCCAAGCATCCCTAAATTGTTCCATTTCTAAACAGAGTCAATATTGAGATAAACTTTGTATAATTTATTTCTTTTTTATTAGATTTCAATTAACAAGCCTAACGTCAACAACTGTTGTCTGTAAAATGTATAATCGGTGGAGTTATTTTTGTTGTTGTTTAAGTACTTTTCACAGAGATGTCCCTATTCAAGGGCTGAATGAATAACATTTTGTGAAAATGCCCTTTGAATAAGATACTGTAAGCCCATAAGGAACTTTGATGGGTCTGTGAAAAACTCAACATGGTTCTTCATGATCCAATCATATATAGAATTACTAGAGCTTCTGTGGCTCTCTTTGGCTAGAGAGAAGCTTAGTTATGTTTGAGGGTCTCGTGGATGACCTGAATACTCCTCCCATAATCACCACCACAACACACACACAACACACACATACACACACACACACACACACACTTCATTGCTAATGAACAAAGAAGAAATATTAATAGCAAATTTACTATTAAGTATGCAACACCAAGAAGATCAAAAGGGATGGGTTCAAATTAGTATCTGAATGTAAAAGGACTGCATTGCCTGCATCCAGTTTTCCTGCATCTCCACCTGGTGTGCCAAACTTAGCATATCAAGTAGGCAGCATGCATTTTGAAGAGGGTAGAAGTTTTATTTTACACGCAAGAGTGAGGTAATTTTATATGTGCTCTAAGAGTGGATTAAGTAGTTACAGACAATTGTTAAGCTACTAAAATAATCATGAAGAAGAATGGATAGAAGAACAGATCCTCGCAACAAACCCATGTTAATTACCCTTGCAGCTGGGAGATCAATTTGCATAGAGTCTTTGAAGCCTGTCAGGTATGAATTGAACCACTGAGCTGCTACATTTGATAATCCAGCCCTTGAGCTTACTTTTTTTTTTCCCCTGAAGATGTTGTTTCAGCCTACCAGGCAGCGTTTCTCATATAAAAGTACTCATTTCTAATTAATTCGGTCCTGTATTTAACACACACTCGCATATTTGTGACTTTTAAAGAAATTATCAACAAAATATTGTCAAAAGGATGGGTATTGTTCCTTAGAAATAGGATAAAATAAATATTTATATTTCTAAGTCTTAGGTTTAGTTTTTAAAATCTGGGAACTCAAAACATTTATAGATTTGCAGATGGCTCATGATAATGCGGTTCTATTATAAAAGACTTTACCTGTATTAACTCACGTAGTATTCACAACAGCCCAATGAAGTAAGTAATACAGCTTTCTTCTTTTTGGCCAAAGGAAAACAGTGGCAGAGTATACAGTAAGTTGAGTTACTACACAATCACTCAGTGAAGCCCATGGCAAGGTCAGAATTTAAATCTGGAGAGCCTCTTTCCCCAGCACATTATGAGAGGGCCTACCTTGCCTCCCCTGAGAAGTCTGCACTGCATTGCCTCTCTAAGGAGGCAGATTTTTTTTTTTTTTCTATTTAATCATATTAACTTCAACAGAAACACAAGGATTCATGACACTTAGTAATATTTATTCACTAAAATGATTTGTCTATTTCTGCATTTTGAAAATTAAAGAACTAAGAGAGGTGCAATGGGAAAAAAACACAGCAATTGGATAGAACTCTACTAAGGTTAGTGGTGATTTTAGAAAATGTAGCAAAAATCAGTTTGCATAAGAATTATTCAATATTTTTAAAAGATTTTATTTACTTATTTGACAGAGAGAGAGTGAGAGAGCACAAACAGGGAGAGTAGTAGGCAGAAGATGAGGGAGAAGTAGGCTCCCAGATGAACACAGGGAACCCAAGGTGGGGTTCCATCCGAAGACCTTGGGATCATGACCTGAGCTGAAGGCAGATGCTTAACTAATTGAGCCACCCAGGCTTCCAAAGAAGTACTCAATTTTTTAAAAAAAAATTAGTTAGAATGGAGAATTATAAAAAATGATATATGACTTAAAGTTATAATCTGTAGATATTCACCAACATTTTGGCAGTAGTACAAGTTATCTTCTTTGAATATGGGTCTGCTTATTAGGATTCTAGTTATCTTTCTTGCATAACAATTCTAGTTTAAAGAAAATTCCAGTTTTATGTGAAGAATTTTCTAGATTTGGGCAAAAATGTCCCCACAATTCATAGTACTTTCAATCCCACTAAATTTAACTTGCTTTTAACACAACTTTACAAAGCAGTCAAATTTGTTTTCATCAAAAAACACAAATATTTTCACATTTGTACTTCTATAATTTGCATAATTGTCAATTAAATTTAATAATTAACAATATACAGATAATGACATGTTGATAAAAAATAAAACATTATTGATAATAAATAATAGACATAAACAGTAAAAAGTCACTTTACAGATATATACACGTAGAAGTAGGTTTTTGAGATCTGCTTACTAGCCAGTAGCACACACCATGCCATAGGCATCAGTCAATTGCAAGAGTTATAGAGAGAATGGCAATCCTTGAATCATCAGATAGCCTATTACCTGCAGATCAGTTAAGGGTGTCTTCTGTATATATAAAATCCTTGGAAGAAAAATAACCATTTAGTCATTGCCTATTTTATGTTTAGAATGATAAAACTGTGTATTAATATTCACTCATAATATCATCCTCTGAGTGTCATGAGGTTACTTAACTATGTGTATTTGTCTTGTATTAACATGTTCATGTTACAGAACCTAACTCAAATGAGCTTAGATGTTAAAAGAAATTTTAAAAGCAAAGAATGAAAGTGCAGGACTGGAATTTACCATATAGTTAGTATGATGCATGCAATGATAAGTGAAGATAACTCCAGCCCAGAGAGGCAGGGTATTGCTTAAAATGTGGCTAACTTTGGACAATTAAGAAGAGTTGTTCCCATCTTAGAAAAATAAAACAATTGCTAAGTACACCATCTTGTGTGATCTCATTAATGTCTCTAATTTTCATAATAGTCCATTAAGCTTTGTAATTATAATGCACAAATACACATGGCATATTTGTAGAAGAAAAATCAAACTGACCTTCAATAATCACAGAAGTCACCTGGTTGAAGTGTACCCATGCAGGGAGGGATGAGCAAGTATTGGAGTAGGTTGCTGACCATGAGCAGTCAGTGCCCACTTCCTGTCATACTGCAGAAAGCTTTCTCCACATGCGGAGGAATTGGGCTCTGTGAATTTGCCTCACATTCTTACAGTTCTAGCACTCTAAAATTACAAGAATCCTAGAAAAATATTTAATCCCCCAATATTAGGTTGAATATCCATCAGTAGGTCCACCACTGAAGTTGCCTGAATGAGGTTCTAGCTTGTTAACTACAGAAGAATATTTATAAATATTTACAACAGATGTATAGTTACAACCCTTGCTAAAGTTTTAGGTTCTCCATGGGAAAAATTCAAACTCTGCCCACAGCTGAGGCATATATATATATACATACACACACACACACACACACACACACACACACACACACACACGTATACATACATATGTAGTATATTTGGGGAGAATCTAACAAAGTCAGATTAGTCTGATCCTCAAGCCAAGTCACTCTAAGTGAAGGATCACACAGGAGGGGATATTTTTCACCAGAAGAATCTCCTGTTAAATGGCTCAGTGTGAAACTATACTTAAAGTCACATAATTCTGGCCTCAGGTATCAGTACAAACTAAGCAAGCAAGTTGTCTATAGTAGAATGGAAAGAAGTCTATTAAAAAAAAAAAAAAATCACAGCAAAGACTGACCTGCCGGACATGCTTATTGCCCTCTCTTTTCATTTCTTTCAAGTTACAGAACTTTAAATTATTATTACAAATCAGCCTCTGACATGGAATCTAGGAAGGTGATTTTAACACAACCAGGTGAACAGAGTGAGAATTCAAAGAGAATCTAAACAACTCATTGTAGGGTAACTCCAGGGACAGACAACTTTCAAATATAGATTCAATCTCTATGTGAGTCAGAAAAGGAGAATAGTCAGAGAAGAGGATATAATATGCCAAATAACTTGCTACAAAAAAAAAATAAATTTTAGCCTGTTAAAATTCAATTAAAATATAGATTCTGTGAAATAAGATAAAGATGAAATGCTAAAAGTATGAATTGCAATAAAAAAGAATTGTCTGAATGATACATAGAATATAAAGGAAACAGATATAGTAAGAAAGACTTAGAAAAAAAGGACTATAGGGCTTTGAATAATTAATAAGTTTGATTTAATAGATTTCCCTTTACTAAACCCTACATTTGAAGAGATTGCTTTCTCTTAAAGCAGCCTTTCAAATATTTATAAAAATAAATGTTGTAGTAAGACAAATGTACAAAAAAATACAAAGAAAGCAGATATAATACTATAATATTGACAAAGATCTTTGTCCAAAATATAATAAGATAACAAATTAAAAATAACAAAACTAGTAACAATAACAACAAAGAAACCAACATCACATATTTTTATAATTTGCACATAAAATCCTTGGATCAAAAGTAAAAACAAAGCTACATATTTATAATTAGAAATTGTTAATAAACAAGAAAAACCAACATAAAATTAAATATTTTATTTCCTAAAATGCAATTCAATTCAATAAATTCAAAAAATACAAAATAAACATAAGGAGATTAAGAATGATAAATTATTAACATATGAGAAATTATCATTTCAAATGATAAATAAGGTTAGGAACAAATATTTTGAAATAGCAATAAAGAGACAAACCTAGAAAGTTGAATTTAGGAAAGCAGATAGAGAAAAATCTACATACACATCATTAGATGTAAGAAA
The DNA here is from genome assembly GCF_902655055.1 of Lutra lutra. Classification (NCBI taxonomy): domain Eukaryota; kingdom Metazoa; phylum Chordata; class Mammalia; order Carnivora; family Mustelidae; genus Lutra; species Lutra lutra. Next base: position 91,134,149 of record NC_062283.1, on the reverse strand, counting down.
GGGAGTACAATTATAGACTAGAAGAACACAAATGGGGCACCTGGGTGGCTTAGTCGGTTAAGCCTCTGCCTTTGGCTCAGGTCATGATCTCAGGGTCCTGGGATTGAGTCCAGCATTGGGCTCTCTGCTTGGCAGGGAGCCTGCTTCCTCCTCTCTCTCTCTGCCTGCCTCTCTGCCTACTTGTGATCTTGCTCTGTCAAATAAATAAATAAAATTAAAAAAAAAAAAGAAGAATACAAATAATTAAAATATTCCCCATATAATTGTGATAAATTAGAGAAGAACAGATTAGATTTTTTTAATGATGGCAAGGAAAAAAGATTCAAAGAATAAATTAAATAGGACTTTGTTCTTTCATAGGGTCCTTGTTCTTTCCAGAACATAGCAAACAGAGAATATTCTTAAATAGTTAATTTTATGAAGCTAACATCACCCAGAACAGAACCATGACAAAGATAAGGCAAATGAAGCAAGCAAATTTTAAGAAGACCAAACAACACTCTCAATTGTGAAAATATATATAGAAACCTTAAGTAAAATAATAACAGATGGAGTCTAGTAATATATCAAAAGAATATTTCATGATCTAGATGTCTGAATATAGAAACATAGTTTGTTTAATATTAAAGATTCTATTAATTTAATTAGAAGTATCAACTAGTCAATGGAGAATGAAATCATGAGATCATCTTGATAGAAGCTGGTAAGTCATCAATTCAATAAATTTGGTCACCCTTTCTTGATAGGAAAACTTTGAAAAACAAAGAAAGGATATAATTAAGAAACATGAAGAATATTTATCTTGAATCCTTGGCCCATTGGGAAACACCAGAAATTCACCTCAGATCATAATCTCGGGATCCTGGAAATAAGTCCCACCTTAGCTCTGCACTCATTTGGAAGTCCACTTGAGGACTCTCTCTCTCCCTCTGCCCTCCCCCCGTTCATGCTCTCTCTCTCTCTCTCTAAAATAAATAAATTTTTAAAAAGATAATAAAAAGAAACAAGTAAAATTATCTTAATAAAATATATTGTTTAACTTATTATATTCAAAATATTAGTTTTTCAACAAGTAATAAATATAGAGGATTTTTTTCAAGCTAAGTTTTGAAATCTAGTGTGTATTTTATACTTTAGCACCTTAACTTAGTTTAAATAGTAGAACATATGCCTAGTGGCTGCCATATTTGATAACACAATACTAGAACTTTTTTCTGCTTTTTGGATATTTCCTCCTCTGCTATTTCCTCCAATTCTATTCAAAACTCTCCATTATATAATGATGTCTGGCTTCTTTCCAAACCTCTTCCGTACAAAGCTCTAAATCTGTACCAGAAGAATTAAAAACAAAAACAAAACAAAACAAAACAAAAAACCTAGGTAGACATACAACATATGACGTAAGTAAGATAAAAGGATATGCACATTACTCCAAGAAAAAAGGTAATTCCACAAGGAATGACACCCTCGCTTTGGGAGTATTTCAGTTCCTCGCTGTTCGCCCAATGCTCAGGTTTATAATTCACTAAGAGAGGATTTTCATCTTCGAACTTCCACCGTGTGACTCTTTACTTATCAGTTAGGAAACACTACCCCTTGCCAATAGGGCATGGCCTTACCCAGACACATCACTCACTTGCCAAGTAGCCTATTGCTTGGAGTCTGAGATGACCAGATAAGACCCGAACCCAATCTAAATTCATACTTACAAAACGTGATGGTTTATAAATTTCATGTCCCACAAAAGAATCTGGGCTGAGTGGTAGCTACCTTGGTATCACCAGATCAGTGTAATTTTCAGATTCATACTTTTATTCCACTAAATTACAAGATTATAGTTTTCACAGCACCCAACACACCACACACACACACACACACACACACACCCTTGCCTTCAAGATGCAAACCTAACACTCCAAGTAACACACACAGTTTAACCCAATGTACAAGAAGATAGTTTATTATTTACCTTTATAATTTGCAAGGCTACCCTCTCAGGAAAGAGATACTTTATAGTCATCATAGGCATTTCAAATTTCATCCCCTCACATGTCCTAAGAGGAAGAGGAAGCCACTGATACTTAGTGAACAATGGCAGGCCCTCAGCTAAACAAAAACCAGGCTTAAGTGGTAAAGGTTTTGAATTTTGTTTCCTGTGATAAGGCAAAAGCTCTTTTCCTCCCAGTATCTGTTTGATAGCAAAGGTGGTCCATTTACTCTTACTTCATAGGTTAATTGTGAGGATAAAGAGGAAGAAAATTTAAATTGCCTGGTAGTAAGCATGACATGTAGAAGACATTCAGTAAATCTTAGCTAATAATTTCTGATGAGAAGGGTGACAATGAGGTTAATATAGTCATTGCTTTAATTAGTTTAAAGTCAAAATCTATTTTGCTTTTTCAATATTCCTTTGGCTATTCGAGGTCTTTTCTGGTTCCATATAAATTTAAGGATTATTTGTTCCATTTCTTTGAAAAAAATGGATGTTACTTTGATAGGAATTGCATTAAATGTGTAGATTGCTTTAGGTAGCATAGACATTTTCACAATATTTATTCTTCCAATCCAGGAGCATGGAACATTTTTCCATTTCTTTGTGTCTTCCTCAATTTCTTTCATGAGTACTTTATAGTTTTCTGAGTATAGATTCTTAGTCTCCTTGGTTAGGTTTATTCCTAGGTATCTTATAGTTTTGGGTGCAATTGTAAATGGGATGGACTCCTTAATTTCTCTTTCTTCTGTCTTGTTGTTGGTGTAGAGAAATGCAACTGATTTCTGTGCATTGATTTTATATCCTGACACTTTACTGAATTCCTGTACAAGTTCTAGCAGTTTTGGAGTGGAGTCTTTTGGGTTTTCCACATAGAGTATCATATCATCTGCGAAGAGTGATAGTTTGACTTCTTCTTTGCCGATTTGGATGCCTTTAATTTCCTTTTGTTGTCTGATTGCTGAGGCTAGGACTTCTAGTACTATGTTGAATAGCAGTGGTGATAACGGACATCCCTGCCGTGTTCCTGACCTTAGCGGAAAAGCTTTCAGTTTTTCTCCATTGAGAATGATATTTGCGGTGGGTTTTTCATAGATGGCTTTGATAATATTGAGGTATGTGCCGTCTATCCCTACACTTTGAAGAGTTTTGATCAGGAAGGGATGCTGTACTTTGTCAAATGCTTTTTCAGCATCTATGGAGAGTATCATATGGTTCTTGTTCTTTCTTTTATTAATGCGTTGTATCACATTGATTGATTTGCGGATGTTGAACCAGCCTTGCAGCCCTGGAATAAATCCCACTTGGTCGTGGTGAATAATCCTTTTAATGTACTGTTGAATCCTATTGGCTAGTATTTTGGCGAGAATTTTTGCATCTGTGTTCATCAAGGATATTGGTCTGTAGTTCTCTTTTTTGTTGGGATCCTTGTCTGGTTTTGGGATCAAGGTGATGCTGACCTCATAAAATGAGTTTGGAAGTTTTCCTTCTATTTCTATTTTTTGGAACAGTTTCAGGAGAATAGGAATTAATTCTTCTTTAAATGTTTGGTAGAATTCCCCCGGGAAGCCGTCTGGCCCTGGGCTTTTGTTTGTTTGGAGATTTTTGATGACTGTTTCAATCTCCTTACTGGTTATGGGTCTGTTCAGGCTTTCTATTTCTTCCTGGTTCAGTTGTGGTAGTTTATATGTCTCTAGGAATGCATCCATTTCTTCCAGATTGTCAAATTTGTTGGCGTAGAGTTGCTCATAGTATGTTCTTATAATTGTTTGTATTTCTTTGGTGTTTGTTGTGATCTCTCCTCTTTCATTCATGATTTTATTTATTTGGGTCCTTTCTCTTTTCTTTTTGATAAGTCTGGCCAGGGGTTTATCAATCTTATTAATTCTTTCAAAGAACCAGCTCCTAGTTTCGTTGATTTGTTCTATTGTTTTTTTGGTTTCTATGGTGGCATCACAATTCCGGACTTCAAGCTCTATTACAAAGCTGTCATCATCAAGACAGCATGGTACTGGCACAAAAACAGACACATAGATCAATGGAACAGAATAGAGAGCCCAGAAATGGACCCTCAACTCTATGGTCAACTCATCTTCAACAAAGCAGGAAAGAATGTCCAATGGAACAAAGACAGCCTCTTCAATAAATGGTGTTGGGAAAATTGGACAGCCACATGCAGAAAAATGAAATTGGATCATTTCCTTACACCACACACGAAAATAGACTCAAAATGGATGAAGGATCTCAATGTGAGAAAGGAATCCATCAAAATCCTCGAGGAGAACACAGGCAGCAACCTCTTCGACGTCAGCCGCAGCAACATCTTCCTAGGAACATCACCAAAGGCAAGGGAAGCAAGGGCAAAAATGAACTTTTGGGATTTCATCAAGATCAAAAGCTTTTGCACAGCAAAGGAAACAGTGAACAAAACCAAAAGACAACTGACAGAATGGGAGAAGATATTTGCAAATGACATATCAGATAAAGGGCTAGTGTCCAAAATCTATAAAGAACTTAGCAAACTCAACACCCAAAGAACAAATAATCCAATCAAGAAATGGGCAGAGGACATGAACAGACATTTCTGCAAAGAAGACATCCAGATGGCCAACAGACACATGAAAAAGTGCTCCATATCACTCGGCATCAGGGAAATACAAATCAAAACCACCATGAGATATCACCTCACACCAGTCAGAATGGCTAAAATTAACAAGTCAGGAAATGACAGATGCTGGCGAGGATGCGGAGAAAGGGGAACCCTCCTACACTGTTGGTGGGAATGCAAGCTGGTGCAACCACTCTGGAAAACAGCATGGAGGTTCCTCAAAATGTTGAAAATAGAACTACCCTATGACCCAGCAATTGCACTGCTGGGTATTTACCCTAAAGATACAAACATAGTGATCCGAAGGGGCACGTGCACCCGAACGTTTATAGCAGCAATGTCTACAATAGCCAAACTATGGAAAGAACCTAGATGTCCATCTACAGACGAATGGATAAAGAAGATGTGGTATATATACACAATGGAATACTATGCAGCCATCAAAAGAAATGAAATCTTGCCATTTGTGATGACGTGGATGGAACTAGAGGGTATCATGCTTAGCGAAATACGTCAATCGGAGAAAGACAACTATCATATGATCTCCCTGATATGAGGGAGAGGAGATGCAACATGGGGGGTTGAGGGGGTAGGAGAAGAGTAAATGAAACAAGATGGGATTGGGAGGGAGACAAACCATAAGTGACTCTTAATCTCACAAAACAAACTGAGGGTTGATGGGGGGAGGGGGTTGGGAGAGGAGGTGGGGTTATGGATATTGGGGAGGGTATGTGCTATGGTGAGTGTTGTGAAGTGTGTAAACCTGGCGATTCGCAGACCTGTACACCTGGGGATAAAAATATATGTTTATATAGCTGTAAAAAAAAAAAATCTATTTTGCTATATTTTTTTTATAAAATATACCATAACAGGAAAGTATTCATTGTTTCAGGCTCTTGCACTGTCCCTTTGAGAAGGCATTCTGTGGCAGTAACAATCTGCTTTCCCTATAGAATTTAAAATTCTAAGTAGTTGAAATATTTTATCATCATGGTTTTTTTTATTCATTTCTATATTACTCAGTAATTTACTTGGACTTCAATATGGAAGAACAAAATATACCATTTAAGGGATTTAGAGTGGGACAAATTAGCATAAAAAATAAGTTTATGTGATAACTACATTTCTAACATAATTGTATACCTATACTCATGGCCAGTAAACTGTAGCATCTTAATTTCAGTCTGAAATAGATCTAAAAACAAATCACACAGCGAAATAAACTTCTCTGTTTTCTTAAACATTTTGTGATTGAATGGGAGATTGTGTTCCTTGATCTAATGAAAAGAAAGAAATACACTGAAAGGAAACTTCTTTTGGCTAAAATACAAAGTTTCTATAATAGTACAATTTTCTTAATATAGCAAGTATTAAAGAGAATTATCAGTCTCTCCCTCCTCTCATGCTCAAGTACACAAGCTCTTTTATTTTTAGCCTCTTTTTTCCCACAAGTTTCTTTCCCTGATGCACATACTAAAATGTCTCTAATCTTAAAATAAGTAAATAATTAAACAGAAGTCCTGCTGTGTTACATTTGCCTCTTAACTAGTTTACCTTCATTTTCTTCCAGCCAGGCTGTACTTTTTTACTTCCCATTCACTCTCAAGTCATTGCAGCTCCCACCTTCAGCCTACACTGAAAACAATGTACCTTCAATAAAATCCCCAGAGAGTCAAACTAAATTCATTATATTTTATTTTATTTGGGCTCACCATGGGCATGTGATACTTGACCAATGCTACCTTCCTTGAAGTATCTGCTCACACCTTAAATGTTTTTCCTCTACCTCCATCTTCAAATCTCACTGGTCTTCAGTGATCCATTTTCAATTAAAACTCTCTATGAGAGATTACATTAATTCTCAAGATTTCTATTATCACATTCATGGTAATGATCCAGAAATCTATATTCTTCCATAAAAACTCTTTCTTCAACTTCAAACCCATATTTCCATAACCCTCTGAATATCTCCATTTATATGTCCAAAAGATAATTTAAATTTAAGGCATCTGAAAAAAATGACCACCCTCCCACCCCTCATTTTCTTGATTTACATTATGTATTCTCCATCTTGGGGTAGGAACCACCTTTAACTAAATCAGAAATCTGCCATTCATGTTCATTATTTCTCCTTCATCCAATTGGTAACTGCGTTCTGGAGAGTCTTCTCCCCAAAGACCTCTAAGTGTCCTCATTCAACCTTCTGCAGTTCCACTGTTCTTATCATCTCTCATTTGACCTAGTAATTCCTCTAGCATCCCCATTCATCTCACTTACTCACACCCCCTCTCTCCAAATCACAACTTTTCATGCTGTTCTCTTGACAGCAGCAGCTTTATTTGGTGAAAATATAAACAAGTGGTTTTTACTATCCTTCCAAAATCTTTTTATGGTTCTCTAGGATCTACAGGATAAACTACAAAATCTTTTAACTGACATAGACATTTTGTAATTTTACCTTTCCCTGCCCTCTGAATTCTTGTCCTCCATACATGAGCCATATGAAACCACTAACACGTCAAATTTCTAAATGTCTTCCTAAACCTTGATATTCTGCTCTAAAGTAAAATATCAAGAAAGAAAATCTTCAATATTAGACAAACCCACACCTATAATGATTAATAGCCCATAACAAATACCCACTAACCAACGTGTAAAATAATATATGAAAAGACAGAAATTATGTGATCAATCCTGTAGAAATGAAGATGAAGTAAAACAATGAAAAAGAAGTTGGGAGAAAGTCACAGAAGATATTGGACTCAAGTTAAAACTGGAGGATTAATAAATATTCAGAACAATGGAAAGAAGCTGGACATATAAGTGGACATATAATTAAGACATTTCAAAAAAGTAGCACAATCACCAAAGACATAAAAGGAGTTATTGCTTATGGGCCAGTGAGTTGATCGACTGACAAGAACAGAAAGCATGTTGGTTGGGAAATGAAAGAAATAAGATTTGATAGTAAATGTCAACAGAATGTGGAGAGCCTTGACATTTATATGGATAATGAGGGAAATCCTTAAATGGAAGACTATTGTGATTATTTGTGATTATGGTGAAGACTTGAAGAAAAAGAAGCATTCATTAAGCTGATGGAGGTATAGTTCCAGAAAACAGATGAAAAGGCATGAATAGAGAAATAGATTATAGAGTCATGAACAGAGACCTTAAAGCTATAAGAGTAAGCGAGCTATCCACAGAGAGTATACTGGAGAGGAAAAAAAAAGACAAGCCCAAGGACTAAATAGGGGGAAAAATAAAGAATCAGAAAGAAATGCAGTGGGAAGAATACATATGTGCAAACTATCCAGCAGTTATAGTTATCTACTGCCTGCCAAATAGCAGACTCACACAAAGTTTAGTCAATTAAAACAGCAATTTTATTACTTCTCACAATGTTGTGGTTCACTGGTGCCTAGCTCCATGATTTCTCTGCTTGTCTTGCTTGGAGTCTATAATGAAATGCAGTCAGGTGGCAGATAGGGGCTCACATATTTGAGACACTGGCGGAAATTGTTGGAAGTCTATACTCAAATAGAACATTAGGACAACTACTGGGATGTTTTGTCCTCTCTCTCTCTCCTTTTCCCAGTATTTCTACACATGTTCTCTCTAGCAGGGTAGCCAGATTTTACATGGCAGCTCAAGTCTCTTAACAGTACAGAAGCTGGTACTTCCAGGACTCCTTCCTTCCTTCCTTCCTCCCTCCCTCCCTCCCTCCCTCCTCCTTCTTTCTTTCTTTCTTTCTTTCTTTCTTTCTTTCTTTCTTTCTTTCTTTCTTTCTTTCTTTCAGATTTTATTTATTTATTTGACACAGAGAGAGAGAGAGCGAGGGAAAGAGAGAAGCAGGTTCCCTGCTGAGTACAGAGCCTGATGTGGGGCTCAATCCCAGGATTCTGAGATCATGACCTGAGATGAAGGCAGAGGCTTAATCGACAGAGCTGCCCAGATGTCCCACTTTTAGGACTTCTTAAGGTTTAGACCGAGATCTGGTATCATGTCACTTCTGTTTTATTTGCCTATCAAATCTTATTTCTCTCATTTTCAAATATGTTTTTTCTTCTCTTTTCAGTTGGTCTTATTATTTTATAAGCATGTTCAAATTTACCTTTGCAGCTTTTGCTGCTGGTCTTTATCTTTTGTAAAATGCCCCCCTTAATTCCAATTCTCCTTTTTTTTTTTTTACTTATTTTATTTTATTTTATTTTATTTTCATTTTTGTTAAGGTTCCCATTCTCCTTTTGAGTTGTGTCAAAGTGCATTGCAAGGGCAGTCCATATTCTGTATAAGAAAGAACTCACAAAGATGTCAATTTCAGGAGACTGTTCAGTGGCGGTCATCTTTGGAACTTAGCTCCCACCCCAACATGTAGGTAATTTTCAATAACTGTTCGGCCCATGAACTCTTCGCCAAAACATATGATTCATTATCCTTATCTGATAGATGAAGAAACTGAGGCTGAGAAATGTTAAATGGCTTGGTTAAAGTCATACAGCTAATAAGTAGTAGTGTAGAGTTTGTCAACTCTAAAAAGCTATAGCACATTATGTTCATTTGCAGGAATAAAAGTAATGCTGCTTTGATAAAGACAAGGCTAAGCACCAGGAGTTGAGTGTATGATAATTTCTCATACTTTCAGTTTAAAGCAGTATAGTCACAAGAACAATAATCTAGGAGAAAACATGCTATATAGATGCTGTAGGATTCTTTAGAATAAAAAAGTCTTTTCAAAAAAACACCATTTCCAGCTGAGCCTTTGGGCAAGAAACTTAGTTTTCACTTTACAAATGATAGTCACAGACCATGAACACCTTTTTAAATGCTATTTTTCAAGGCTGAGAGCAAGCGGTCCAATTATAAAAGAATTGATCTTGTTAAACTTATTCTTAAATTTTTTATTTCTCTCCTTGGTTAATTCAATTTCCCTTCAAATGCATGAATCATCAAGACATAATGTGAACATTCAACCATAATGGAAGAGGATGTTACATTATTTGGACATACCTGATAGAATTCAGACAAAACAGATTGAGCAGGGTCAAATGAAACTCACCTAGCTGCATATCTTCAGGAACCATGGTAGCATTGTTTTCTTTTCCTTATAGGACTTTGCAAAAAATTTGCTCTAATAAAAGAGAATGCTCATTTCCCTTTGCTTATTTTATTAAAATGGTAACACATTTAAGAAGAGATGGGATACAAACATTCATCTGTGTTTACCACAGACCAAGGATAATGCTGGGAAATTTCTCTTCATCTTTTATTTTTATTTATTTATTAATTTCTCTTCATCTTAAGCAGTTTCATGAGAACTCTGCTAGAATGTGTAGGATCATTCCATTTTTACAGATGAGGGAGAAATGAGCACCAGAGAAATTAAGTCACTAACCCAAGTTTATTCAGCTGATCAATAGTACCAAATTACGTACGGGTTGAAATAAAGACCTATCGGCTTTCACAGTCCTTCCCTATTCACCAACTCTGAAGTTTTGGCTTCTTGGTCATCTGTAACTACAGCCAAGAAACTCAGTATTCATAAACAAAAAATGACCGATAATATCATAAAATCCAATTTATAGGAAGAATCAGAAAGTTTAAAATTTGGAGGTACAATGTTCTGAGGGAAGAGGGAGCTGCGATTGAAGGTCATTTACTCTTGTTTCTCAGAGAAGGAAATGGGAACAAACCAGGCCCCAGAGACTCCCCCTTTCATCAGGATTTTACTCATGAAATATTTTGGAATTGTCCTCTTTCTTACCCCCTACCACTCTAACCCAGAAATTTCTGACTGCACATTTGCCAAAGGGGTTTTACTATGGTAACCTTCAGGCCTACACAAAGAACACAGTCAAAACAAATAGCTCTCTTTAAATGTCATTATGGGGAGTAAAATTCTATGTGGTGTATTAATGGGCCTCCCACAGCTAAATCCTAGCATACCACTTTGAAAAATGTCCCCTGTGGGTACCGCTTAAACCAACAAAAGTGAGGGAATTTGAGAGTTAAGAGAAAACACGATCTAACTCTGGTGAAAATTAATAGAAGACAGAAAAGTATGAATAAAGAAGTGAGAAAGCAGGAAAACAAGTTAAATTTGCTTTGTTTTCATCCTTTTTAATGTTATTTTAATGTGGAAGGCCTAAAGAGAAATCTAGCCTTTTTTTTTCATATACGATTTCCTTATTTTTGAATTTATTAAATCTTTAATGGAAGTAGAAATCTTGCCTTTGGCTTAAGAAATATAAAAGAGAAGAGAACTATGTATTTCTTCTCCAGACATCGTACAGTATTCATAAAAGATCAGAGCAATGCCCTAAGTAAATAATATACATATATTGTTTACCCAGCATGCACGGCTCACATGATAAATATGTTGGTTGCTCATTTTTTAAGGACTTATTAAGGAATAAGCTAATTTCCAAAGCTTATTAAGAAATTAGTCAGCATATCTAATAGATCTCTAGAGACAATTTTACTCATGATATAAGTGTATCTTGAGGATAGGACTGATGTATGGTTAGAAGCCTTCATGAAAATACTTTAAAGCTTTCACCGGTTCTTTATTAAACCTACTACTTATTTGCTTATTGTATTTTTTTCAAAGCAAAGAAATTAGTTCTTGTTTTGCTTCCCCCTGCCTGGAGCCTGAGGCAGCTTGCTTTAATCTATGCTCTGACTCCCCAGGACAGCTGAGAAACTTCACCATCCATATCCTACCGAGAGAAAAACTGACACTGAGCATAATTGGCACCATCTACAACCAGGATGCTTATATGATGGCCTCTCTTAAGCTCTCTCTCTTTTTTTCCCACTCTTCTCTCCTTTCTTCCACACATTCCCCACCCACCCACATTTCTCCATAAGTCTTATTTCTAGATGGCCTCGATGATCCCAATATAAAAAGTAACACAGTTTAACCACGTGATATCCAACACAATAAGGAGATCTGGAAGGTTTGTTAGTATCATTTTTAGATGCTAAATATAAACTTTCAAATCCTGTGCCTTACACATCAAATAAAAAAGAGATGGTGACTTCCTAAAAAATTATGATTTCTTTTCTGGAACTTCATAAATAGTCACTCAATAAAATTTCTCAGAGAGAATCATCTGAGAAAACAATATTGACTACCACATTACTTTTGAATTGTGTCATTAGCTTTGTGATAACAATGAGTATGGAGTAGAATCCATACCTAAGTGTTTTCTACCGAAAATTAAAGACCACTACATGGTATGCCAAAGGCAAGTTCCTATGAGTATCCCTTTATAAGTATTTTGCTAATAATTATAAAAGAAAGCATTCAAAACAGATTTAGAAATAAAGTTAACAGTAAGAAAATGTGTTAAGTTTATCTCTTATTAAAACATAAGCCTAACGGGGCACCTGCCTGACTCAGTCAGTAAAGCATGCAACTCTTGACCTTGGTGTTGTAAGTTCAAGCCTCACTTGGGGTGTAGAGGTTACTTAAAAATAAAATCTTGGGGCACCTAGGTGGCTCAGTGGGTTGGGCCTCTGCCGTCAGTTCAGGTCATGATCCCAGGGTCCTGGGATCAAGCCCCGCATCGAGCTCTCTGCCCCGCAGGGAGCCTGCCTCCACCTCTCTCTCTCTGCCTGCCTCTCTGCCTACTTGTGATCTCTGTCAAACAAATAAATAAAATCTTTTTTAAAAATATGTAGCAAAAATATAAACAATATGAAATTGTCTTTGGGCAGCTGATTCTTAAAAATACCTAGTTTTTTCTGTAGGTTTTATGATTTTGTAATATTTTCAACCTTTTAAATTTTGTAATTTTCTGTAACTTCTCTTTCTAAAGGAAGTTACTTATTTTGAAATTATAACTTTTTATTACTTTTCTTAAAGAAAGCTCTCCAAACTCTATAAACTTCAGGCATTACCACTTACCATAACTGGAACAGTGAAGAAGGTATTAAAGGGCTTTGGGAATTGTAAGGTACTACTTAAACATAAAGATGTGCCATTTTTATATTTCTTTTACAAAAGGTACTGAACATATCCCCAATGTGTAACTGTAGCAAAGGTCTGAGGGGTCACAACTTTCCAAGGTCTTAAAGAACAAGTGCTCACTTTGGCTATCAAAGACCCCATGTCTCACGTGGGAAATTTATAATTGTGCAAGGCTACACAATGGAAAGGGGAAAGTACAAACAAGGTTGACAACAGTAGGTAGCCATCAATATTGTCAGATGTAGCCAGAGGTAGCCATCAATATTGTCAGATGACTGACAAGCAACAGTCAAAGAAGTCCTGTTGGCAACTTCTCCCAGCTATGACAAGGGGAGCCAGTGCAGACCCACACCACTGCTGTGACACAGTGCTCTCCTAAGAGGCAATAGATGGTCTGAGGCATAGGCTCTTTTTTCCCAGTATTTTCTGTTTCTAGCACTACAGCAACTCAGTGAATGCTTTGCTCCCCTTCACCTCCAGTGATTTCTGATGAGTACTTCAGAAACCTACTTGTAAATTTGAAAACAAAAGAGAAAACCAATCAACACACTAACAGAATAATGACTGATACTTACTCTTTGCTTTCCTGCTAATTTCTAACTCTCCTGGGGCAGTGCAGAAAGAGAAAAATCATGGACAAAGAAGTAAGGAAGAATAAACCCAAAGATTAATATATAAGCATACAAAGCTATTCAAACTCCCAGAAATGCATTTCTCCATTTATACATACCTATAAATATCAACGAAAAACAAACAAACAAACAAACAAAAAAAACAGGGTCATTCGGCATGCCCCAGGATCATATTAGAGAAACAATGTGTTCATAGTGTTTAGAAAGCAAATTTTCAAATTCGCCTTCTTTACCCGGTTGTAGATAATACAACTTTAACATCCATTTCCCTTGTCTCCATTGTTTCTCTCCTCCAGGCCTGTGAACTCATTTCATCAGTTTTTGGCCTCATTATTCTTCTCCTGGAATATCTATCAGAGTTTATGAACATATTCGGATCTTCTATGATTTAAAAAAAAGAAATCCTTCCCTGAATCCCTGTTCAATATTAACTAACTGAAACCTACTGGGTAATGAATCTGTAGAAAAAAGGAAAAAATAAAATATCTGAGTTTTCTATAATATTACATGAACTTGAAAGACAAAGATTTATATGACTTTTGAATATAATCTACATATTATTTTTAGGTTCAAATATGATTTACATGTATTTGAAATTAAACAATTATAAAAATGTTTTGTGTTCCATAAGTATAGTCTTTCATACTTCTGGGTATAAATGTGGCTGCCCATATGTATTTCAATGGAATTTGGGGCCTCTTTTTATAAAAACTGGGAAGATTTTTTCCCATTTGATTCTAGATTTTGGTCATTTCTTCCAAGCATTTACTTCTTTTCTGAAAGCAACTCAAAAATGCAGACTCATTTAGAATATAAAATCTTAAGACTAAATACTATAACCAAAAGAACACATTAGCTACTAATTAATTACTATATTCAAGGAAAACATTGAATTATATTTAAAACCTTAGGTTCTGTATGTCTTATGCCTAACCCATTCAGTGCCATTGTAACTTGAATTCTACTTGACTTCCTACACTTACATGCCAAGATGTTTATTAAAAATTAACATAATGAATGTTATTAAAGTGACAGCTTCATATTCTCATAAGAGTTTGCTTTTCAGACTAATGTTTAAAGATCCTACCAATTATATTACACAAGTAAGTTTTCATCTATATGTGCAAATCACTTCAAAACATCCAGGGAAATGTATTTGTCTCAGTTAGGAAAACTATGACAATACCTTCTAAATAAAAGATAAAAATCTTCTGTTACACATTTGTATCATTTTTTAAAACCAAAGATTTTTAAGTATTGAAACCTACAAGACAGACATCAAGTTATTAAAATCTGGGGATAATTTGAGAAGTGATGTCCCCTTTCTCAGTGAAAGCAAAGAAAAGAGTGGTCTATATTTAAAGTTTTGTCTTTATTCATCATTATTGAATAAAGTTGTGAAGTATGAACTATCATTAGGAATTTTTTCTGATTTTTTGGTCAGTTTCAGTCATATTTTACTACAGGATCCCAGAAACTTTCAAATACACTTTAATTTCTGAAAACATCAAAATAATATTTATGATTTCTCAGTGAGCTTTATTGTTCTAAACTTGTTTTTTAATGGTATCTCCTACCTTTTTTTTTCTTAGATGTGGAACAATTATAATACAGATCTCCTGTGAGAGCACTTCAAATCAAATAAAGGTACCATATGCCTCCAACAGTTGAAGAAGAAACTCTAGATTCCAAGCTTTGTTCAGATGAGCAAGAGTAAAAGGGACAAAAAATTAGACCTCTTCCAAGTTCTAACTCATCACCAGATTCCCCACATTCACCTTAACTCTCCAGCAAGGTTTCTGGGGCAATTAATATACTTCCCATAGGATAGACAACCTAATGCTCAGGAGCAGAGAACACACAACAACTATCATATTTCCATGCAGGGCAGTTTCTTTCTTTATTTTAAGTCTGCCATTTTAGAGTTCAAAAGCAATTATGAAGAAAAACTTAAGTATTTTCTCCCCTTATTTAGCCACAGATAAGATTGCTCTTCTTTCTAAGCACCAAGAATCAAGGTATTGAAACTAAAATAAAAATAAACCTAACAAAAAACACTGCACAAAATCAATTTATTAATTTTAAAAAGAGAATAGTCACACCTTAGTCACATAGATCTGCTGAGAAATTTGCACCTTGTTTAATTATTCTTAGTTTAAAAAAAAAAAATCAGAATATCACCAGCTTCTTTTGTGAGTACAATCTGTTCATGCCCAAACTGGAAGTTTAGGAGAACTTATGCTTCCTTGTCCAGTACAAACATGTCATTCACTTAACTAAAACCAAACTTCCCACTCTGTCTCTCCCCCAATTCAAAATCCCTGTAGAGTTTCCAAACAAACGTATGAATGAGATAGGTCTGTCTACCAACCCACAATCACATATAAATCAGGATGTAATAATGTTTGGCAGAAGTGAATTTCCTTCTCTACAAATTAGTAGGGAGGAAAAATATCATTCTATATGAGTGAGTGCCTTGTCTTAAATTTTGAACTAGAGCATAGAGGAATAGATTGGTTTTAGTCACCATCAAGACCATTCATCAGAATTAAGATTCTAGTATTACAGTGCTGAAAGCCTCCTCAAGAGGTCATCAAGCTCAGCCTCTGGTCTATTAATCAAAGGGAAGCCCAATATATGCTCCAGCATGCACTATGATTTGTAATTTGAAGTTGACATAGTATAGATTTCTGGGAAACTGTGAGTAAATTACCTCACCATTTTCTGCCTTAGTATCACAGCTGTAAAATCAGGACAAGAGTAACTATCTCCAAGAACCATTGCAAACTGTTCAAAGATTCACAGAAGAAAAGGCATATCCATAATTAATCCGTGACTAATTACCGTAGGGTAGAAAAAACATCTGTACTTAGAAAGTACCAAGCAAATTTAGTTCAGTTTTTAAAGTCAAAAAAACTAAATTTAGAGAAATACAAAAATAATATGCAGAAGAGAGTTATTGAAATTTTCCTAGCTATTTTGTAATATTCTTTTATCCACCTCTGAATTGCCTTTTCTCTTATCTAAATGTCTCTAATTTCAAAATATTCAGCAGAATGAGAAATTTCTGTTGTAGATCCAGTGTTTAAAGTAACACTGAATATTGTAGGGATTTGGAGGGTGGAGCTGAGAATATTGATTAACCAACAATTGGCAAAGGAAGGTTTTACCTGGAAAGAAACATAGCTGTAAAATGAACAAAGCATCCTTCCCAAAATGATGCCTCAATATTAACCCAATCCAGTTATGCAGCTTCCTTCCTCCCCTCAAAAAATTCCTTTAACAGTTGCTGAGCATCCTTTGCTGGTCAGCATCAAGGCTGACACCATGAGCCCAGAACAAGGAGAACTGTTTTAGATTCTTCAGTTTACCTGCCGAAAGAGAATAGGAATAACTCTCTGGCAGAACTGAATGGAAAAAATCTTTTTAGATTCAGAGTTTTGGTTTTTTTTGTTTTTGTTTTTGTTTTTTTTTTTTTTTTTTCCCCTCAGTGAGAGAATTGAAGCCTCTTGGGGCTTGATTTTAGCAGCATTAACTCCAGTCACTGAAGGGCATCAAAAAAAAAAAAAAAAAGAGTGGCATGTCTTTACATCATATTCCAAAAGCCAAGAGGGAAGATTCCTATAACCTCTGAGAATGCAGGTAATATGTGGGAATTGACAGGGACATATATCACTATTCCTCCTCCTTTGGGCTCCAGAGAAGATGATTACTGTAATAGCTACCATATTTTGTTGCATATTAAATATTAAATGACTCTGTGAGGTCTAAATTCTGCAAAACATGGACACAACTCTTTAAGTAGCTATGCTTTCTAAATAGTAACCGTATCTAGTTTTATCATTTTGTTGAAGGCGCTCATCTACTAGAAAGCAGTAACTGTAGGATGCCTCCCCACTCACTCAAAAAAATGTAAATAGTCTTCAACACTTTACATTTTTAATTTGTTTTATAATTTCCATTTATATCTAAGCTTCTTTATTTGGTTAAATAAATAATGGGGAAGATAAATGAAATAACTCTAAGTCCAAGATGATCAGAGTGATGAGCCATGAACAATCTGATTCATACCCAAAAGATATTTTGATTTTTGAAAAGCTGTGATTTAATTTGAAGGCACCATATGTATATGAGAGGCTACTTCCTACCCCTCACCCAGGGTAGACATCATTGGTCAGTCATAAAACATTCCTCACTGCAGGATTCTAGATTCATACACATACCCTCAGTTTTTTTTTTTTGTTTTTTTTTTTGTTGTTTTAATTTTTCTCTATCCAGCATTCTAAGTAATTATTATTCATCTCCAAGTTTGTAAGAAAAAATACCAATGAAGACCATCATGAAGCCTGTAGACCACCAGAGCACTTGCACCAGGACAAATCTAGAAGATTTTTGGGTCTGTCAAAGGAATCATCAGTTTTTCATGTTCTATAGGGATTTCTTCCTTCTAATATCCTTTGGCTAAAAAGTATTAAAAAGTATTATTAATAAAAAGTATTAATTTTCTAGAGCTGGCATAACAAAGTACTTCAGATTGGGTTCTTTATATGAGTTCTCACAGTTCTGAACTCTAGAAGACCTAAGATCAAAGTGTCAGCAGAGCTGGTTTTTGTTGTGGCTTCTCTCCTTAGACATCTTCTCTGCCTTCCCATGGTCTTCCCTCTGTGCATGTCTGAGTCCAAGTTCCCTCTTCATATAAGGCCACCAGTTTTATTGGCTTAGGGCCCACTCTACTGACCTCATTTTAACTTAATTACCTCTTTAAAGACCTTACCTTCAAATAAATTTACATTTTGAGGTATTAGAGGTTACAATTTCAGTATATAAATCTGGGGGGATATATCTTAACCCATAATACCTACATTACTAGAAACTGAGATATTCTTCAAATTTAAGCCAAATATCACAAATTATCAATTATTTGCCTTTATATGCTAATTGATAATGCATTTATATTAATACAACTGCATTCTTTCAGTCAGCTGTACCATGATGATGGGGCATCTATGATAAGTTATACGTTTAAACATTTCTATTTTTCTTTTCCTTTTGTGACTTATAAGGATGATGTCAGTCAGCTGTCTTGGCTAGCTGATTCAGATTCTTATATGGTATTGACCTTTGACCTTTAATTTCTATGCCTAAAGTTTCATCTCTTCCTGCTGTTCTCTTCTTTCTATGTATCTACTTTCAAGATAACTTACACTATTGCAAACCAATCTTCTGTCCTTCTCTATTTTTTTTTCCATTTTGATCTTATGCCTTCATATTTCTTAGTGTTATTAATAATCTCTCTTCTTCAAATCATGTATTCAGTAAACAAAATGCTTCAAGGATATAAAAATGCTATCCCTGGAGAACACAAACTAAGTTATACAGTGTTTTCGGGGTTTCCAATACATCATTTACCCGTGAAAGTCCAATTTCTTTTGACCATAAAACAATATAAAATCATGATGAAAAATCATAACCAAAGGAGTCTGCTGTTTGTCTTTTAATAGATGCAACTTACCAAATGTATTTTGCTATATCAAAAGTTAAAGGTGACACTTTCCCTTGTGTTTGAATTTTCTTAATAAGAGAGAAAAGGAAGGAAGCATTTGGAAACACCTGCAGAAGAACTTCCAAACTAGGGAAAAATTATAATGGGGCATCAGCTACCCAGAGAAACCAAAAACCTGGGAGCTTGGAGTAAAAATTAATTGAATAAATAAATGAGATTTAAAGCAATCATTGAAATTGAATATTCTAAAAGCAAAAAGATCATGTGATTGGCATTGCAAAATATATTTTACTCCACTACTTCTTAGAAACAATACCTTTTGTACTGAATCAACTCAGAAGAAGGCATACAAATATTATAGCATTCTCTCAAACTGATAAGTAGACACAGAGTACTTTTAATATATATCTTTTGAAAATTTCTTAATTCACTTGATTACTCTTACTCTATTTTAAATAATCAATTGTTAAAAGTTCACTTTTCCCATTTGTGAATTAGTTTTTATTCTTTTCTGCCAACAATATCCAACATACATAAATGACTAGAACCTCAGAGTATTTGTCAGAAAACAAAATGTAATCTTTCCCTGAGTCACCTTGTACTCACACTGACAGATTGACTCACAGTTAGAGTTGATGCTTTATGGTTTTGTTGGCCAGACTTCCATCTGCGTGACTGTTTGGGGTATAAGAATATCCCTGCCTTGGCTACTGTTCTTTTCAGCACAGCTTTACTTGTTCAGTGTCCTTTATTTAACCTTGATACAAAAAAGAAGTCATTCCTAGGCATTTTGCCTTTTACCAAATATAATTTTATTAAATATGTGCATGCGTGTCTGTGTGTGTGTAATTGGAATAGCCTAGGAGCAATGCCAGAAGGAAGAGTTGCAACACAAGTTTGAACAGCAAGTGTCTTTGACTTATTGCTGTGATTATACTAATTGCTCATCTACTTGGTGGGAGGTTGCAGGAAGCTGTTTTGAAGTAATCAAGCTGAGATAGGCCCTTCTATTTATAATAATTCTGAAAATTCTTCTACCCCAAAAAGATTTAATTGCATTTTTCTTTCTTTAAAAATACTCATTTTTCCTTCTCGCCCTTTCCATTGTCTCAATCCAATAATAAATATTTGATAGCTTCTTAGTTATTATAGGAATAAACATTAACTATCCTTCATTTCATAGATCTGAACACAAAGCCCTCGATATTCATTAATGGATTTGAAGTGCAATACAAACCTTCTACAAAATAATAATAATTTCTTAGGTTATCTCTTATAGAGGGTAAATTTTATGTGCATATCATTCTTGTGAAAATATTTCTGTGTTATGAGAAAAGATGATGGCCTTCTCTCAAGGCTTGGATCCTTATTTATTTAGTCAATACTTTAGTATTATGATTAGCATTACAATATCACTTAATAGTACAGAATCAACAGACATAAGTCTGTCTTAGCACCATGATGGTCTTATGTACTTTCTCTTAATTTGTTCTGAGTAAGAAATGTTTTAATAAAAATTCAAAGGTTAATAAAATGTATTATTGATCTTGGAACTATATGGGAGCCTAGATATAAAGCTTTTTATTGTATGTGATACTCAGTCTCTAACATGCACTTCCCTTTTGCTATTCTGTCCTCATAAACAAAGATCATATTGTGTTCTGGTAAGAGGATGCAAACTTTGAAGCTTCTCAAATGCAAATATCCTAGCTGAGTGACTTCCTAACTCTGGATCTTGAGCTCTGCTGAGCTCAGTTTACCAAACAGTACAAATTGGATATTAATATTTACTTCAGAATTGTGAAAATTGAATAACTATCATATATAATATGCATGATCACAAAGGAGGCACTGAAAAATTCAGTGACTTTCCCTTAAATCTCCCTCAAAATTATATATTGCTTACAATATCTTTTAGCTCTTTGGGCTTCGGGAACTATGTCTTATTCTTGCCTCTTGCCCATTCTCCTCTATTTTTAAGTCTTCTCTGAATGTTAAGGAAGCATTACAAAATCAATAGTGTGAAATCATTTTAGGAAGAGCCTGCACACAAATATGTAACTAGGTTGATAAATTAAGATGTTGAAAGTTTCATAAAATTCACCACGGAATTATTCAAGCCTGGAAATTGCAGAACTCTAACATACCTAGTTCAACCCCCTGGCTTTGCAGAAGAAATTCCAATCAGAGAAGTTAATTGACTTAAGAGAACAGAGTTGCAGTATTTTTTTGAATGCAAAGTACTCTATGCACATTTCAAATGATTAAATATTCAAATTTTATTTTTATATTGTGTTCAGGAAAAAAATCCAGTGTAAAACAATCCTTTTTAGGAATAATGCACGTTCATCGTTGATGAACGATGATTATTTTTCTATTTGTGGGACTTTGGACGTAATTGCATAGTTTTATCTTCATGACAGTTGCTAAACCTCACTGTACATTTTAGCCTGTTTTTTTTTCAATACACCTTTCTCTTCCACACACACACACACGCGCGCGCACACACATATACACATTAGCTCTACCCTGAGGGTTTTGAAGGATTGCTTTGGGTGGAGATCCTATAACTTCTAAACCTGTAGAACTTTAGAAAGAACACATCTTGGGGCACCTGGGTGGCTCAGTTGGTTAAGCATCTGCCTTCAGCTCAGGTCATGATTCCAGGGTCCTGGAATGGAGCTCTTCCTTGGGCTCTCTGCTCAGCAAGGTATCTGCTTCTCATTCTCCCTGCTTGTGTTCTCTCTCTCTCTCTCTCTCCCTCTGTCAAATACATAAATAAAATCTTTTTTAAAAAAGAACTCATCCTGATTCGATAGGGAATGAACTACCAGAGTAGATACTAAAACATCTTAATGAATCTTGAATGGAAGCAAGACTTATAAATAGGAAAATCCCCCAAAGTTGAACCAAATTTTTTATAAATGTGGGATGTTACTTTGGAAGATGAAAATAGCATCTGAAACAAGTAACGTGAATATCAGCAGGAGGGGGGAGAAAGGAAGATTCTCAATTCTTCCTAAGTAAACCCCTCTTAGCATCCCCAAAAGGAGACCACTCCTTCCCAGAAGGACTCGAGGGCACCACCTGACAATTCCTTCTTTGCAGCCATTTCCTGATGAGTTTAATGGAGAGAGTTCATGGGTTAATACCACTCCTTCTTCAAATAACTGCTTATAATGCAAAAGAAATTTTGGCAGTGTTTCCCAATGAACAAAAAATTGCAAAATATTCCTTAAGTCAAAATATTATAAACATTAAAATATAGTCTAATAATAAACAATTCTATCAGTAATGTCCTATTGACACATCTTTGCCTGAAATACACACATATGGATATCTTAATCTAAATTCACTAACTTAGCACATTTTTAGTATCATTTATGCAAAGAAAATAAACTAGAAAGAGAAAAGACATAAGTAAAACTAAGATGTACCACATATATAAGAATATGGTTTGGTCTGTTTTATGACCACTAAGTATGGTATATAATTGATCTTCAGAATAATTGCATATCAAATCATCTAAATCGGATAAACGTTTTGTTCAATATTGATTGTCCATATAGCTCCTTGCTCTTTTGCCCAAATGACACTTGTTTGAGACCAAGGGAAGTTGTGAGTGTAAAGAAGGAAATAGAGGGGAAAAAAAGAATAAACATCAGTTACTATCCTTTTAAAATTTATGTTTATCTTGAAAGCATCATTTTGCCTCTTGGATGAGTTATATTTCTTTTGGGTCTCCCATGGTACCTTGGAGAGAAATCCATTCAGAATAGATATTCAGTATCTATGGCTTGAGTGATTGGCTGATCTATTTCATCTTCTTTCCTTATAATGATTGTTCAATAAGTCAGAGAGTAACTGCAATTGTTGCTGTATTGAAGTAGTCAACTGAAAGAGAATATGGTTTGTCCCTTAAACATTATTTTCTGCTAACACAGCATGCTTGTCAAAGTCCCTGAGTGTTTCAATGGTAGGAATCATGTAAACATATGAATAAATAACTGACAAAACACTGTATGTTATTTGAAAATAAATGTAAGCACACCACAAATTATAAGATTAATACCTAGCATATTTATAGTAGATGCTTCTAAGCTAAGAATAATGTATCATTAGCATGAGCTTATGCAAGAAGGTGTTGTAATATTTAGAAGATCTTGTGGACCAGTGAGTGTTTTTTCATTGCTATGTAACAATAACAATGTGGCATGACTCAATTCTGTAAGAAGACTGAATGATTTAATAATTATAATAAAATCAAAGCCTCTTCTGTCTTGTGCTATGAAAGATTTTAGGCTGCACTCTAAGTAAGAACTGGAAAGAACATCTACAACTCAAATAGCAATCAAGACCAGGGGAGCTCATTTTATGAAGACTAAAATAATTATGAGATTGAATCTAAAAAATCACAATACATAATTTTCTCAGGCAAATGTTATAGATCCTCTAAATAAGACACTTGTGATTGAGGAAAAGAGGATCAAAATAAAAAAAACTCAGTCCTTGAATAATGGCATGTCAATGCGATAAGGTGTTTTGTATTGGAAGGACAGTTCTGTATGTTGGTAGACCAGATCTGTCAGGCCCATGGGCAAGCCATCCCATTGTGCTTATCCTTAGTGTGACACATACCATGCAGGGATTATGATATATAGAAGCCAGGAATACTTGCACTGTGTGTCATGATCATGAGAAAGGCAGAACCAGAGTCTGGCTGCTATTGACAGTCAGTGATGGTATTAGCTGGCCTTCTGGAATGGTAGCAGCAGAAAACTCAAGTCAACATATTTTAACCTTCAGAATTATTCAGGCACATTCTGATCTCACCAAATGGGCTGATAAGACTGAAGTACAAACTTGGCGTTAAACAGCTGTTTCCAAACAGCCAATGGGAGGTGGGGCAAAGGCATGCTTGCTTTTTTTTTTTTTTTTTTTTTTCTGTTTTTAGATACAGTCAGTGCCTTTCAAGGCTAAGACTTCAACAGCAAATTTTCCATTGCATAAAACACAAAGAACTATCCTTTTAAATGCATCAGAACACAGCAAGGCAAGGAGAAAAAAAAATTAAAAGGAAGAAGAAAAGAATAACTTAAATGCTGTGGGGTGAAACCAACCAGGATCTGAGGCCAAAGCTCTATGTGAACATTAGATTATGCAGTTGATTCAATTCTAATTCAAGTCAAGCTGGTTCAATGTTTCACTTATAATCTTTTGTCCTTTTTCACTTGTTCCTTATCATGAAATCTGATCTATTTGTAAGTTTAATGCAGGAGACAGGGAAAAGGCTGACCTAACCTTAGTATTATAGGGGATTGCACTAAATGTGGGAGGGAGAGCAATAGTTCCACAGCTTCCTACTTGGAAATGGGCCCAGCTTGAAGAAATAAAAATAGAAGTGTCTGAATGCAACTAAAAGCTGAGCCACATGGAATTAAAATCCAGTTTCCTTCAGTCTTTCTTTCTTTCCTTCTTTCTTTCTTTCCTTTCTTTTTCCCCTTCCTTCCTTCCTTCTTTTTCTCTTCTTTCTTTTTTTTCTTCCAGTCATAAGAATTTCAGAGCCTACAAACTAAAAGGCTCCCACAGTCTGCCATTGTTTTTGGTAATCCATCACCTGAAGTTACATTGACCCAAAATGACTGCATAAGCAGTGTGCAGTATGTTGCATGTATGGATACTGCATTACAGTATATGATAATTTCAACTGTCTGTTCTCATTCCCTTAGAAAAAATCATCAAGCTTAAAATGTAAATAAATAAATACATATGCCTAAGGGACACTGAAACTCCAGGATAGTAATTGCCTAGCAGATGGTCATCCTTATGATTTCAGAATGCACTTATATTAACTTTCTTTACCTTCTAAATAAGCACAACATTTTAAATTGAAATAAGAAAAACTGTGTTCCTAATGTTTTACCAATCTCTGTTTCTGATTTGCCCAAGGCCCACATTTAGCATATTTTCAATATCATATATTCAAAGTGGAAGAACTGGAAACAAAAAACAGATTTAGGAAACCAAGATTTACCACTTTCATGAGATGATAATTTGATGTATCTCATGATCACTATATACGTTAATTGTTTTTATGAATACATTCATATTTTAACTCCTGTCTTCTGAATAAGAGATATGTCTTGATGGGCCCAGAAAAAAAGAAAATGAATTTCTCTCTCTCTACACTGTTCGTTGGTGCTTTGCCTGAATGGGATCTCTTTGAAATTAAGGGGAACTTTGTTTAAAAGTGGTATTTAGGGTACAAGGAGGAATAAAAATCTGACCCAGGCCATTTTAAACTCATGTTTATCCAGACTTCATCATTTTCTCCTCTAACATATGAATATAGTTTCCAAAACCACAAACCTCACAAGTGTTTAGATCCCAGACTTGTAAACAGGTTTGATTTCCTTTTATTGAGCGTCTTCCTTCCTCATCCCTTATTGCATTCAGCTGGCTCTAATTCCTTTTCATGTACTTAAAGAAATGAAATATTTTGTCTGAATTAAGAATAATCATGTGTTTGAGAAGATCAATCGTGAAACAACAGAAAAGTGAATTGTTTTCAATGGATCTGTTTACAGTGACTGAGCAACTCGGGTTTAGATGAATAAATAAAAAGACCAGCAATTTTATTGAATTATATTGTTCAATTTCAATTGTGTCTCTTAATGTAAACAGCTCAGCGATTAATGTATTATTGAATATTCGTGGAGTGTGTCTGTAATGAATATGTTCATGAATGACCCTCTGAGAGTAAATCAATGTTAGAAAGAGACCTCTGTTGATTTGGAGTTTAGATGATTGCAAATCAAACTTTAAAATGTCCCGACTCTAACACTGCATACCTTAAAATTTCAGAGGGAAAATAAAAGTACCCAAAAAGCAAAAGAGCCAATGATGGAAAAGAATTCTTATTAACCTTTCTTAGTATCCAAGGCCATTATTTAGAAACATCCTTAGGAATATCATAACATTACCATGACATAGTCAAAACCAACCATGTTTTTCTTCTAAAACTATGCAATTAATAATAAACTAATTCACTTATTATTCTACCTAACAGATCTGTTATTTCTGTGAAAATGCTATTGTCCATAACCTACTAACCTACATTTCTTTTCTTGAGCTTCATAGATGTTCAGGTATCTGAAATGTTTAACAACACAAGAAATTAACATCTTTTTATGGATAACCAGTTGCAGAATCCCTCGTTTCTCCTTCCTTTAATCTTTTATAACATTCATGATCTCCCTTAACTGCTCTATTTTCTCAATCCCTGTGACTTGGTCCAAGACACTAGTAAGTTTTAGATGTGTATCTTCCACCATCCGTGGTACTACTGCTTAGAAACCCCTTACACAAATGAAATACCTCCATAATGTTCAAGTAGGAAATACCCAGAAAACTCAACTAACTCTCATACTCAAGTAGCATCTGTTGATACAGTTCAGGATTGGACAAATAATGACTCTATGACAAGGTGCTTGAATGCGATCTATCTTCTGATGATAACCCTTCCTTCTCATATCTTCCAAATGTTATCTTTTCCCCAGATTCTGTACTTAATCTCTTGTCTTTCTACACACCCACATATTCAAAAATATCATTCAATCATATGTGTACAATTCCAAAATTGGTATCTCAACACTAAATCTTTTTTCAAACTTATTTCTGTCTTATGTTTTCAACCGCCTGCTACTTTTCCCTCAAATCAACATTTTTCTTAAGCCAGTTCTTTTCCCTGACTTCTCTTTTTCTATAAATGTGTCAAAATTCTCCTAGTTAGTCAGCTCAAAATGCAGAATTATCTTTTCTTTTGTTTTTTCTATCAGTCTACTACTACCACCTTACATTTACACTTTACTCCATAATTTGCAAAACTTTTTTTTTAATTACATGCTTTTATTTCATTGTAACAATAAGCATATGAAATAAAAGAGAAATAATGGCCTAAGAACGTGCTAATCACTGTCTGGTTAATGAACCAACAACATCGAATCATGTTGGAGTTTGTTAAAAATGCAGAAATCCATCCCCTATCCCAGACAACTGAATCAGAATCTGCATTTTAATAAGATTGCAAGTAAATTGTATATTGTAGTTTTTAAGCATTGTCCTAGGTTAGTAGTAGATTAGTAGTAGATTTGCTTGAGATATCATAGTCAGTAGGTAGTTTGCAGAAACAAAATTGAAAACTAAATATTCTAATTTCCAGCTCCCAAACATTAATGCATAGCTATCTAAATTGTGGCCTTAGACCAGCAGCATCAATACTACCTGGAAACTTCCTTAACATGCAAATTCTTGGGTCTTGTCTCATCACTAAATTAGAATCTCAGGAGGTGGAACAAAAGCAACGTGTTTATGGGTTCTCCAGGTAATCCTTAC
Source organism: Lutra lutra (assembly GCF_902655055.1). Taxonomy (NCBI): domain Eukaryota; kingdom Metazoa; phylum Chordata; class Mammalia; order Carnivora; family Mustelidae; genus Lutra; species Lutra lutra. Next base: position 91,107,047 of record NC_062283.1, on the reverse strand, counting down.
GCATGTTCCAGTCTGAGAAAAACTACTCTAATGTGATACATTATGTCCCGTGTTCCATTATATTCCAACGTGTCTCTCATCTTTCTGTCTTTCTATGTCCTTCATTGCCTCTAACATCCAACTTATTATTCACATTCTGAATTTAAACCAGTAGTCAACTTACCCTTCTTCACCAACCAAGCCAGCTGTGCTGATCTCTTAAGTACTTATTATACCTTCATTCATTCATTTATTCAACAAATATTTCAGTGTCTCAGATAATTGCAAACTTTTAGAAGCACCTCACTGTCTTTTAAACAAAGGCAGTTGTCTTCATATTGCCCCTCCTGAACTTCCCTTCTTTATCTCTCCTATTACTGTTTTTCATGGGGTTTTACTCCAGATAAAAGGCCATGAAGAAAAATCCAAGAAAATTCACGAAAACAGCCAAAGACATAGCTGTAGGTGAAACTTCAGATCTCTAGCAGCAAGAACTAAGCTGGTGTTGATCAAGGTCTTCACAGATCTCTTCTGGCCCAGGGACAAAATTTATCTCAACAAATGATTGGATTTGAACCTACTGACAAAAGGAAATGGCTTGGATGTGTAGTAAAGAAGCCGGGACCAAGGCAGTTTTACATAGTTTGGAGGGACTTTTTTGAACGGTTGATAATTCCTTAGTATAAACATTACTGTAAAGCCAAACAGGTGAAGAACCTTCAACATGACTAGGAAAGACTTACAGACAGGTGTCTGCTTTCTTTGAATTCCTGAATATTAGGAATGTAATAGGCTTTAGAGACCTTCAAATGACCCCCACCTTATTGCACATCAGGTAACTCTGGGCTCTCTGAGATTGAGTATCTTACACTAAAGCTAGTGTCTTTTTTTTTTTTAAGATTTTATTTATTTATTTGAAAGAGAGAAAGAGAGAGAGAGAGAGTTACAAGAGGGGAGAGAAGCAGAGGGAGAGGGAGAAGAAGGCTCTCTGCTGATCAGGGATCTCTCTCTATCCCAAGATCCTGGAATCATGACCTCAGCTGAAGGCAGAGTCTTAACTGACTGAGCCACCCAAGGGCCCCTAAAGCTAGTGTCTTGAAAGCAATGACTTGAGATGTTCTGGTGTTCACTGAGGAGCAGTGATTCTCAATCTTGGCTGTATCCTGAAATCATCGGTGGAATTTCAAGAAAAAATGTATACTTATACTCCATATCCAGAGATTACATTTAAATGACACGCAAATGAGGAATGGTCATGTTATTTTGTTTTATTTCCCCAGGTAATTCTAATGTGTAATCAGAGTCGAAAATCATTTCACTACACAGTCATCCTCATACTTTATCACCTAGAATCTTATAAAACAGCAGTTCACTATGTCAGATTTGGGATGAGTCCATGAGCCTCCATATCTAACAGTTCCCCAGGTGATGCTGATGGCTGCTTGTTCATGAACCACACCTCAAGTAACTACATGACTCCAGCTTCCATTTTTGTTTTCTCTGCCCTCTAATGGTTTTCTTCTTAGTGCACACATGGAATTCTTCCTTAAAATATTTCACCTTACATCTTATATAGTTTATCCATTCATTCAACCAGGATCTGAGTTCTACTATGTGCCAGACATTGTTACAGTGTCTGAGGAGGCTATAAATCATTACAATCAATTTATTTTGTTTAAAAATGAAAGTCTAAATAAAATAAATCCAACTCCTCAAAAGCAAGAAGTTGATATTAGTATACTATGTTGAAAATATACAGGCTCTTGGTGGTTTTGGAAGTGGGCAACAAGGCAAACAGGAGCCTTGTGATATAGTACAGGGATTATTGCAACACAAGGGGAAGAGCGGAAGCCTAAGAAGGTGTAGCTGAGTCTCTGTTGCCTCATCTTCAAAAAAGGATGGTAACAGCAGCAAGGTCACACAACTATTGTGAGTCAGTAAGAGTATGCATTTAACAAGTGCTTTGTAAACAGAAATGTATTATATTATTCTCAACAACTGGCTCTTGACATTGAAATCCTGAGAAAATTTTCCAAAAGATTAACTTCTCATTTATGTGTAATTCCTTACAAATAAGTTCTGCAAATATTTCTTTACCACTTAACAGCTTTGTAAATTTAATCTAAACTTTTTAACAGTAGAGGAAAAAATCAATGACAAAGTTAATATGTCTTTTTCTATGATAAAGTCTTCATAACCCTCCAGATTAGATATGCAGATCTTTAAGTATATGCCAAATGAGTTCTTTATACTTTTTAGAGTAATAATAATAATAATTTCAAAGCAGTAAGGGAAGGCAATAAAATATTCAAAGCCCTCCTATATAGACAGTTACCAAATACACACTTATGAAAAGATAATCTCTCTCAACTAAGGCACATGTATCCTATTAAGTAAAACTCTTTACAAGTGGTCTCTTTACATCACATTCTTATAAAGAAAAGGGATTGCCATTAAACTCATCAAAAAACAGGATGCTTCTTATTTAGAGATCATATGGATTTTATGTGATTATATCCTTCTTTTTTTCAGTCTGAGAAATCTTCCAATATGCAAAGTCTATCAGAAACACTCACAAGTTTAGGTCATTTCTCCTTTCTCCAGCTTTAGCAGCAAAAAATAAAACTTAAAGGAAATATTTTTAAATACTCTTGCTTTAGTAAAAATTAATTCTAGTTGTTAATACATAATTTTGAATTTGTACTGATCTCTCCCATGCCTATGCATACTCTGATTATAATTGACCAACCTTCCTTCTAAGATAAATTTGAGGTTTAACTCTTCTTAAAAAAATGCCAAGCAAGACAAGTTCTATGTCTATCGGGGTCTTGAGAAAACCCAACTGGATATTTCTGTCTGCTGTTTTACAACTTCAACTGAGGGCATGTGGGTACTTTTTAAAAAGATTTTTCATGCCTAGTCTTTTATGCTTTGATGAAATCAATACTGCTGTGCTATGTGATTTAAAAAAAAATACTGCTGACAGGTAAATGTTTCATTCTCTTTCTTTTAAAATAGTCTCAAAATAAGCAAACAAATAATATCTGAAGAATAAAAATCATAGGAATAAACAGCTCTGAAAAAGACAGGTGGCAATCAAAGTTGCACATATCACTGTAACACTGTAACATGCTTAGCTTGACAGGAATAATGTTTATGAACAAGAAACATATTTTTGCTACAGATCAAATTCAAATATTCTAGAGACTTGGAATTACAAACATTTGCTTCTCTCCCTGCCAGCGGGCAAATACAGGCAGCAGCTAGAGAATAATTAGTAGAAATATGACGCCAGGGAGTAACATCAAATATTATTAGTTAAAATGACAGAAATGCAAAATGTGAAAGCTCAATATATGGTCAGTAGGTGTTTATGGATAAAATTTTGGCAAAGGTTAGATTGTGACTGAAGGAATTTTAATCTAGAAATAATACCTTTTAAAAAGCTAATGTTAGGGGTGCCTGGGTGGCTCGGTGGGTTAAGCCTCTGCCTTCGGCTCGGGTCATGGTCCTGGGGTCCTGGGATCGAGCCCCACATTGGGCTCTCTGCTCAGCGGGGAGCCTGCTTCCCCCCTCTCTCTCTGCCTGCCTCTCTGCCTGCTTGTGATCTCTCTCTCTGCCAAATAAATAAATAAAATCTTAAAAAAAAAAAGCTTATTTCAACCTATATTATATCCACTGCCTCTTCACATGTCAGAAGATGTTGCCCTCAGCCCTATGATGGCGAATCATAATAGCTCTACAATATGATCTAAAAATCCAATCAGGTAACAAATGATTTAAAATAATGAATTCTAGGTTTCTTCTTTTTGCCATCAGTCACCTTGAAGATGGAAGTCAGAAAGTGGGCAGCTGTATATTTGCCCTCCCATTCTACTGCATCGATATCTGTACAAAGTGGGTGCTGAGGACAACTTGACATTGTCTTCCTGGGCTTTCTGCACTATGTGATTTCAAACTAATTAAATGAGTGAGTCCTTAAGACAACAAAATTGATCATTCATTTACATGATACTTTGATAGGAAGGTAATGTGAAATCCCTACCTTCTCTAAAATATCCTTCTTGCTTAACATAATCTGTCTTGGGTATGCATATTCCTTTGTTTAAATAGAATCATCAGAGGTGTATTACCTATGAATATTCATATAAAAATATCTTTTATTCCCTGGGAGGGAAAAACATCTCTGGAAGTCTCTTCTAGCCTTATTGAATTAGTTTAAAGATGTAGATTAATGTGATAAATTTACTAACTTCATTTTAGTTCAACAGTGACCCTAAAAATGAAGCCTGCAAAGCAAAGCACTGTTGACTGGAAACAAGGAAAAAAAGAACATAGCAGACAGCAATAATTAGCTGGACAGAACGAGGGACCAGAGTGAGGGTATCAAATGTGACTGGGAATATACACAAATGGAAAGGGATATTAGTATGGGGTTAGAGACAGAGAACACACTCATTCATTTAACAATTTTTTCACAGGCCCAACACCATAATATCCTGCCCTCCTCAAATGACATCTGTCTTGTGGAAGTGCCATGCTGTAATAAGGAGTGGACTGCTCAGCTTGTCTTTCTACTCAGAGGATCACAATTTATGGAAAAATAAATACACAGTTGATTCTTGCCATCTTGAAACAACTATAATTTCCCAAACTCATAAGTTCTATTTTTACAACAAATCTCATGACAGGTAATAAAATTCAATTGAAAATTTTAAGCAAGGCCTTCATAGTCTTCATAAGTCTAAGAATATAGGATTAATAAAATATATAGTTTCTTCTAAGTAAACATGAAGTTTTTTTTTTTCACTTTCTCTTCCCTTTTTTTTTTAGATTTTATTTATTTATTTGACAGAGAGAGAGAGAGATCACAAGTAGGCAGAGAGGCAGGCGGGGGGGGGGGGGGAAGCAGGCTCCCTGCTGAGCAGAGAGCCCAATGCAGGACTCGATCCCAGGACCTTGAGACCATGACCTGAGTTGAAGGCAGAGGCTTAATCTGAGCCACCCAGGGGCCCCTTCTCTTCCCTTTACTTGCTGGCATTGTCTTTCTACTCTTCTTCAATGCCCGATCTGGATAAATTTAACCAAAAACTCTAGGACCTAACACTGCAGGCCAATTACTGTGATGTTCCAAATAATATTCAGGGACACCTGGTGAAAACCAAGGCTATCTGGTCAGAGAAGCTTTGTGAAGTACATTCTGATTACATCGCCAGCATGTGCACATGCATTCCTCAACAAAATGCAAATCACAGGTACCATTTAACATGGATGGCTTGTTGCTCATGAAAAGTCAAACACACATTGAATCTATAAATGCCAGCCTGCAGTATTGTGAAACACTTTATATAAACTTTATTATTCTCACTCCCCATCTTTCTCTTCACCGAGGAATTAGGGAAACTGGCAACTAGCAAAAGGTATCTCTTGTTAAGTCTTCATTTTGAACTGGTGTCCCATGCCATGTTCACCTGCCAGTTTTCCACAAATTGCTATTACCGTAGTGTCAAATCTTCACTGGGGGGAATTTTCAGTTTCTCATTTTCTCAGTGCGAGATGGATGCAACTGATGCTTTAAAAAGTTATCACCTTTTACATTTCTAAGCCAGTATTCCTTCAGTGCAAATGGCAACTGCTAATCATTCCCTGGCAGGACTTTCCTATTTGCATGGCATGTCAGGTTTCTCACTGTGCTATGAACGATTTCTCATCAGCATCCCTGTCTTCTCTTTTCAGTACTACCACCTCTCTAATATGCTCCCAACTATATTATAAGAAAAGATTTTTATATAAGCCACTAGCCACAGGGGAAAAGAGAACAAATCGACTCAAACTGAATAAAGACCACCCTCACTGAGCAGAGATTACTTGTTCTCTGATTGTTACCATCTGATAACCGAAACTCTGACTCTGGTTGTAGTTGCCTAGTATTTACTCTATAATTATGCTATGCTCATTAACATGTAGTCCAGAATAGCACTAATGAGACCAGAAAACTCAGACAAATTTACAAGTAATGCCTGCATTTTAGTCTAATTAATGGCTAATTTCCTACTTCTAAAGGTGAAAGTGAGAGCAGAGTCTTTTCCTCTAACCTGGTATGTCTTGACTTAGGAAATGGAGACTAATAAAGGAAAAGCACATATTTACACTTCCTGCCACTACTAGTCTGAAAGATGAAATAGGAGAGAATTAACATTGCAGGTACCATACTCAGGCTGGTCACAGGCACCCAGAAAGTAGCCAGTCAGGGTCCACAAGGTGGACTTCCCCAGTACACTTTACCATAAAAAGTAGAGGTGATTACAAAATATCTCTAAGGCAAACTTTTTTTTTTTTTTTAAATATTGAACCCTCTCTCAAAGTCTTCTCAGAAATAAACATTTAAATCTATTCTAGCAAATTTATCATCTATCTTATCAGCATAGTTTGGTTTGTGGAGAGTCCTGGATCAGAAGTAAGTTCATTGGGGGAGAACCAGGATGGCACAGTCAGTTAAGCATACAACTCTTGATTTCTGCTTGGTGATATCAGGGCCCCTTTCCCTCTGCCTGCTCCCAAACAAGTAAACAAATCTTTAAAAAGAAAAAAGAAAGAAAGAAAAAAACCAGTTCATTGGGGGAATATCTAGTATCAAATAACTAATGTGTTAATGACATGCATATTATTTATCAATTTTAATTTACTTTCCGACTAAATGCTATATATCATGCATCCTTATGGTAAGAAAGAACAATCGCTGTCCATATTCCATTGTAAAAGAATTTATTGGATTGATCCTGAAGTGTACAATTTCAACCTAAGTTGCTCTTGACCACTGAGTAGGATTATAAGATCAGGCTAAAAACCCAGTGGAATTTTCCACTATTCAAAGAAGATTTTCTGGTTTGGGAATCCAGGTCATGATTTTGGCCTCATGACATCATGATTAAATAACTGAGTTAACCTGCCCAGATAGCTGTTCTGTTTTGTCAGACTCTAAATATATAAATATTTACACTATGCCATGTTTAGGGTTCACAACAAAAGTGTCTACGTGGAGTTTTGATTCAAGCTGAAATGCTGAACATGGCATATACCATTATTTTACTTACTACCTTTAATTGTGGTTCTTTCTTTGCATTCCAGTCACCTGGACTTTGACTTCACTGAAGACAAGAATTGTGCCTTTTTCTTTTTCTATGGTTCAGTATGAGCCAATAATGCTTGTTAAATGAATAATTCCTGCGAAAAAATACTTGTTAAATGAATGAATGAATAATCAATCAATGAAGAGGTACCCAAGAAATATCTTCCCAACAGAATCCTCTCATGAACAGAGTACACAATTGCAAAACCAAGTTAGTAAGTAACAGCTTGAACTCTCATATAAAACCAAGGAGCCTCTTTAAATAGAACAGCTTTCTATTTGGAACAGCAATATAATAGTTAAATCCATTTTATCTAAGCATTTAATTATCCATTACTATCTACTTATTTAAGGAGGTGCTAATCTGGCTGATTACATTAAAATTAGAAGAGTTCAGGCTTATGGGGGAAAATGGGGAGAAATTTGGGCTTTTAAAAAGTAACTAACATTTTCTGCAGCCACACAAACCTCTGAGCCCTATTAAAATCACTGATAAGCAATCTTGGAAAAACATTCTCCAGTAATGGCTAGCTGGGCTCTTGCAGCAGAGCAAATTGTTTTTTCTTGGCAAACTTCCCACAAGCAATAGGCAGCAAGAAATTGTTTGTTCTACACATACAAGTTCTCATGTGTATCTGCAATTCTAATGCCAAATTTGGTTCTGTCTCAAAGCCATTTTAGCTGCAAAAAAAAAAAAAAAAAAATTTGACAGAGACTTTACCAGTATAGCTAGTTGACACTTAGCAGAGACTCCAAGGCCATCAGAATGAATTCCCATGTGTTACTGTGGTCAGTACGGAAAATCACTCAGTCCATTTGGCTAAAGATTTCTACACATTTTTCTCCCCTTTCCCCTGGCAAGAATTTTTGTTTGGTCAGGGACATCTGGTTAGCATGTAGCACACAGAATATATACTGCTTGCCTTTCAGAAATGTAAAAGAACATTAATATCAAATAAAAGGAAAAACAGAAGAAATGTGCATTAACACATTGGGATTGGTCATTGGACGGTTTGCAGCTGGGCTAAGCTAGAAAAAGATCAGTGAAGATCAAGAATTTGAAGCTACATTTTGAGTAAGAGACAGATACAGTGAAACCATTAGAATTTAAACATATGTCACAGGAGGAGAAGTTCTATACAATTCTCTAAGTTCTATAAGTATTTTTGAATAGCTGCATGTGAGTTAAATACACATGTGGGTGGGGACACACACACACACACACACATTAGATTTGGTAAGAAATGATCTTCAGCTCTTCGGATTCAGAGATAAGTTCTGGATTCTTGAACAAGCGACTCAGTGTGTCTGAAGTTAAGCAAAACGTGAATAACAATTTTTTTTTTTTTTTAGAATTTTATACCTTTCTAGGTAATGCTCATATCTTAAAACTGACTCCTTTGTAAATTTTGCATAGAAAAAATTTAAGTAACAGAGAGAAAATTAACATTGAAGAAGGAGTTAGAAAACAAGTGAGGACTGTCATCAGGATCTATACAGCTGCTCAATTACATTGGTTTCATGGGAGATCACCCAGACATGAAGTGTATGCAGAATTTGACAGTTTGTGTCAAGCTGCCATTTTCTTCTGACATCCATCAAACCATACTATTCCACCACACACACATACACACACACACACACACACACACACACACACACACACACAGAGATACAAATAAATACCTCTACTTTTTCTGTGCTGGAAAAAGCTTTTTTATATTTATTTTTTTAATTTGGTCTATTAAATGAAGGTTTATGTGGTGATAAGGCAAGAAAAATGAGAACCAGATTGTCACCCTGTTTTCAATAATTCTTGCCAAGAAAAGGGGCAAATTAGAAAAGTTCTCTTAGACTTTAAAAACTGTTAAGTTTCCTTTTATGAGTCTCCACATTATTTTAATTCTTTTATGATATTTTCTTGTATTATTTTTTAGTTAAGGGGCATGTGGACAAAAAAACCAAGCAAGATAGAAAACAGAAAACATATTCAAAGAAAAAAAAGTGAGAATATTATTACTTTGAGGTTAATGAAGCCAAGTAACAATAAAATATCCAGATAAAATATAGGTAAAACATTTACTGGTGACTTGTCTAAACGACACATTTTATTACTTCCATCTGTCTTGGTATTGTCAAAGCCTATGTTTGAATGTTCACCATCACACAGATACATTTTTTTCCCTATGGAAGAAAGTACTCAGAAAAATTATATTGTTTTGTAATTGATTTTGAGATGCAAACTCTGGCTTTTTACTTATTTCTGAATGTATTTTATTGTCATATTATTCTTATTAACTTGGGATGGGACTTACCCATATTTCATGCCTTGAGTTTCTATAATTTCTAAGTGTTCACTACTGTATGACTCACTACCTGGTAGAGCTGGTCACAGTTTCAACCCAGCTGAATTAGCAGTTTGTAAAGGCAATAGCTCTTTGGAATATGTAAGTAGTTAAGGGAGTGGAAGAAAAAAAATTCCATGAGCTATATGTAGCAATAAGGAATGCTTAAATGTGGAAAAATTCCAAAGAATGAAATCAGAGATGAGAAGAAGCAAGAAAAATAGTGCTGAAATATCTCCAGAAGAAAATTAAACTTCTATGAGAGAGTCTAGTGACTAGCAAGCATAGTTTGCAACAATCAATGTCTTGCATGCCTAAGTGACTTCACAGATTTAGCCCCTTTCCCCAGGAGCATAGCTGATTGGTAAATGTATTGTGATTTCTTTCCAGGTGAGCACTGATCACATCATATAATGGAAGAAACACAAAAATAGGATTAGGTGCTTAGAGATTCACTTTGCCGGAACACTATACTAAAGATATCGCTGGACTCCTATAGTCCTAAGGACCTTGTTGTTCAGTGAATTAGACTACCACAGTGCTGCTAGCTTGCTTTGTCATGTAGACCACTTGAGTACTCTAGAATCTCGGGTTAGGATAAAAACAATCAGACAGTTTATGTACTATGGTTGGAGTTGTCTCAGCAGAACCCCTACTCCAAACCCAAAAGAGAGAAATGATAAGGAAGATGGGGTCTGAGCTCCATATCTAAGCCTTTTAATCCAAACTGCTAAGGCTCCAGATAACACAACCTTCTTCAAAGACATAACCTTGTCCCTGACACAAATAGTAAGTGTGTTCTCCCAGACTCCAGGTAATCCCCATATAACCAGGGCTTCCAAATAGGCAGGAGGAAGTCCAATCTACTACTTTTGTCTATGGAAGGAGCAAAAAAATTCTTCTTTAAAAAGCAAACAAAACAAACAAAAAACTCTGATGTTTTAGGAAGACCTGTTCTTTCTCCCCTCCCCAGTTTCATTAAGATACAGTTGACATATAGCACTGTATAAGTTTAAGGCATACACCATACTGATATACATATATTGTGAAATGATGACCATAGTAAGTTTAGTTAACATCCTTCATGTCATTTAGATACAAAAAGAAAAGAAATGTTTTCTCCTTATGATGAGAACTCTTAGGATCTACTCTCTTAACAACTTTCAAATATATCATAGAGCAGTATTAACAATAACCACTATGTAGTACATAACACCTCTAGTACTTATTTATCTTATAACTGAAAGTTGGTACCTTTTGACCTCCATCATCCAATCCATCCTCCCTCTACCACCCTTCTCTGATAATCACAAACCTGAACTCTTTTTCTATCAGTTGAAGGAAAACCTATTTGTGTAACCCTTCTGCTTCGTTTCTGGCTTACTGGTGTAGTCTGTGTACCTAATGGCGTTTGATGTCCAAGAAATAGATTAAAGTATTAGCTAAGATTAGAATTTTTTCTGGGTTTTGATCTCTGGGTTGAAATCCACTTCTAAGTCGTGAGACTTTAAACAAATTACTTTACCTCTTTGTATTTCAATTTCTTCATATGGATAATGGAGTGCAAGTCAAATCTCCATAATACCATTGCTATGAAGTTCATTTAGCTAATATTTATTAAGCTCTGAACACAGCGTCAGAAACACAGGATGAGCTTGTAAATTTTATTAATTAACATTCTTAACCCCACGTTGTGAACTATTGAGAGTTTGGACATTACAGCTATTGTTGCCTTTCTCCCTTATTCATCCGTGTCCTTAATTGGCCAAAACTACTAGATTTGAGCCTGATGGCTTATGTCTATACTCTGGAGACTCAAGCAATCAAATATTCCATGGATGGCACAGTTATATTCCATTAGAGTTCTATTCTACCCTTCCATGTGATCTCATTCATCTCCTTCTCTACTGTCTCATTGTTCCAACTGTGAAGTGATTTGAGATTTCCCAAAAGTCCCTAGGATTAAAAACAGATATATTGGTATTTATACTTCCAAAGCATTCTTAATTATAGCTTTGAAAACAATTTCCAGGCAATACATTTTGAAATATAAGAAACTTTCAGGCATTGATATATATTATTATATAATTCTATAATTTCTAAGTACTGTCTTCAGTTCCCCATTTATCCATGTGTATAGAATTTCCAACTATCATGTCCAAATTAAAATGAAATTCTATAAGTGAAGGCATAGAATCAGCTTCATGTTTTAAACATACAAGCTAACTTTGCTGTAGGAAAAAGGTAACATATTAAGAGCTGAGAGAATTTCTGCTGACAGTCAATCTCTGGAGTTATGTTTTATTTGCATGGTTTGCCTACAATTCAAAACAACAGAAAAAATGAAAAAAGGTTATATTCAATTAGCTAATGTTCTAACAGGTATACTTTTAACCTTGAACTTAGAAAGGTTTTGAAAGTCTTCAAGTAGTGTCATATAGTTAACAGTTGGTGCTATGGGTCTATATATCAAGATCCCAGTTTTCTGAATTTCCTCTGGAGAAGAAAAAGATTGAATGCAAACAGTGGTTGATTGTGGTCTCTGTGATGTACTTCCCTAGAAGATGTCCAAGAGCTGCAGATCAACCTTTCTCAAGAGGACGGCTTTGAAACTTGAGGAACTTGGATTTTTTATTAATGCCAGACATAAACTACTGCTTACAAGGAAAATATCCTCAGTAATATGCACCAGAGAACTGGCAGTTTGTGGATTCTAAATAGCAAAACTACTGAAGAGCAGGTACATGCATAAACAGAGTATAATGTCTAGCACGAGATCACATCTTATTTTTGCAGTCCAACCTGTGAAAGAAAAATGGCACTTGTGTCTTAAAAAGCTTTATCAAAAGCTGAAACCTTGGGGATTCTTTTACCTGCTACACTGAAGTAGAAGGTATTGAAGAACAGAAGGTGATAAGAAGAAGGATGAGCAGGAAAGAACATAACTTTTCCTAATCCTACTAACCAGTTATGCCTGGTAGGATTAGAAATATTTGTACTGAAATTTTGACAGGTTCACTAACAAATTAAAGGGCTCCAACTGGAACTCACAGGAAAAGCCAGCAGCAGCAAATAGTCCTTAATGCAAATATCAAATGTCCTGAAGTCTCTTTTCATCTCTTTTCCAACTTGGTATGTTTGGAATTGCTTTGCCTGCCTCAGCTCAGGAAAAAGACAAGACAATCCATACTGCATTACTAGAAATAAGCATGCCAAGTGTCCCAGAATAGTACATGGTGTTAGGTGCAACATAAAATACACCGTATAGTGAAAAATCAATTTTTTACTCCCTTTCTATTGTTGACTGCCAACAACACAAACCTGAGCCTCCTTTTTTTCTGAGCTATTTAACCAACATAATTTCCCTTCATCCTTCTTTGATCATACATCTCCCTCCCTCTTCTGGAAAACCCAATGTCCCATGTCTGTTTTCTACAGCTAAGGAAATCCATTTCTTTCCTTATGGGAAACACAGCAGCCAACTGTGTGTTCTTGCTTCTCCCCAGCCTTTCCAAGCTGTAAAAATTAAGGTTACCTGTCGATAAATGGAAAGGAGCAAGAGACATTAGAGTTAGTAAGCATATGTTTTTCCCATAATTGCTTTCCACAATCGCTGAGTTTTACATGTCTTAAAATAAAAATTGTGTGGAGCACCTGGGTGGCTCAGTTGGTTAAATGTCTTCCTTTAGCTCAGGTCATGATCTGGAGTCCCAGAATCGAGTCCTACATCAAGTTCCCTGCTCAGTGAGGAGTCTGCTTCCCTCCCTGACCTTTTCCCCTCTCGTGCTCACTCTCCCTCTCTTTCAAAATAAAAAAAAAATGCAAATTCCATATTCTTGGGCATTTTTTCTATAGATGGGAAGAGATCTATCAGATACTCAGAAAATACTGAAGTTAGCTAAAGGATACAAGTACTTTGGAATCTTCTGAGAATGACTGAGGACTCATTCACTTACAACAGAATGGGACATTTCTAGAGCAAGGAAGGGGCATTAGAATACACACTTGGGGGGCACCTGGGTGGCTCAGTGGGTTAAAGCCTCTGCCTTCAGCTCAGGTCATGATCTCAGGGTCCTGGGATCGAGCCCCGCGTCGGGCTCTCTGCTCAGCAGGGAGCCTGCTCCCCTCTCTCTCTCTCTGCCTGCCTCTCTGCCTACTTGTGATCTCTCTCTCACTGTCAAATAAATAAAATCTTTAAAAAAAAAAATACACACTTGGTGGCTTATACCCATATTGACAGGTAATTGTGCATGTCCATCATGCTCTTAGCTCCTCTCAAGTGGTAATTAGAAGTTTTTTTTTTCTTTCTTCCTCTCTTCCTCCCTCCTACTCTCCCTCCCTCCCTGCCTCCCTTCATTCTTTCTTTTCTTTCTTTCTTTCTTTCTTCCTTTCTTTCTTATCTTAGTCATGTTTGGAATTGTTTTTCAGAATGTTTACACTATTTTCCTCACATTGTCACCAGCTCATTACCACAGAATTACACTTCACAAACAAGAGCTGGCTGGAGAGCCAACTTGGCTTAGCTGTATCGTCTAAGGAAATTATTAAAAGGATGAATTTCTCTCTTTTTGAAAAGACAAGCACAATCTGATCAGTGGACAGGCAGGGCCACTGCCTATTTCTCTCTTCAGTATTGTTTTGTGGCCTTTTGCTCTCTTAGAGTTACTCACTGATGAAGTGAATACCAGCAGTGTTGTTTTTCCATTTGGAACCAAAATCCCATGTGTTTTGTTGCAAGAACACATCCTTCACAGTTTTATTGTAATTGGCTTTACAATTTCTGTTGTTGTTATATATACTAACAACTAGAAGTCCATATTTCACACCAGTGATAATTACTGAACTTTACACACACACACACACACACACACACACACACACACACACCCAGGAATAAAAACCAGGAATAAAAAAAAAAAACCGACATACTCTTTTTAACATAGGAGAGTTCAATGCAGTTTTCATCATGTTAGTAACATGAAGACATAATATCAAATTTCCTAAAGTCTAGTACTTTTGCCATGATTTTAGATGATATATTATGAGATATATGTATGGAAATACTAGAAATATCCATGCTTTTTGCCAAAGCATCGTTTTCTTGTTTATATAGCTTTAATTAGGGGGGAAATATCTAAAATATCTTAGATAAATAATAGTTCAGAGGTATACACATAAGATAAAATCATGTAACTAGTAAGTGATTGTTGTATACCTGGAAAATCATCCAATAAGAAACTCTTCTCTGTGCACATATATGTAGTAGCACATGTTGACATTTCAAAGGTAGAAAAGAGAATACCTATATACCTTATAATGGTCTTGGCTGTTTTACTCTGTCTGGCAGTCTGTTTTTGATAGTGTCATTATTGACTTTTGACAAGAGGCTATAGTGTCACCAATGATTGTTAAAAATTAAAAAAAAATACAATAGAACTCTAATAAGAATCTATTTATTGTTCTCCAAGAACCAAAGAACTTTGGTAGATTTGAAGATCTTTTATTTTAGATAAAATATTTTGGCCATTTATGAATAAAGTATCTTTGATTACATTATATTCTTTGTTTTACATTCTGGTAGTTTTATCAAACATGTAAAAAAGAATTTCTAGTTGTACCCACTAAGGTCTCCCCTGGAACTTTTCTTGTAAAGAGAAAGAAGACATAAATTATCTTAGCAAAATTAAGGCTGACTATGGAGTAGTGATTGTCTATTCCACAAAGTTTTGTGAAAATTCTGGGATAAATAAAGAAAAGGCAGACCTAGAAATGAGAACATGAATGAGAATGACTTAACATTTGTACAGGCCTCCATTAATTAGAAGCATGTTATACACAGGTATCCTTTACTCTCTCCCTAGCTATATCTCCAATGTGGCCATATGTCACCATATCTAGATATCCAGAACTTAAGCTTACATTACTAATCACCCTTTTCTAAATTAAGCTTTGATTTTAATAACTGACACAATATTTCCTCTCCCTACTCCTACCTAGTCCTTATTAATAATTCCTTCTCCTGGGCTCCATTTATTATGAATTATATCATTTTGACCAGACATCTTCTTTCACAGGGGTGTTAAAGCTTCCATGTCCAATGGAAAAGGCAAGGGAACTTACATGCTCTTGACTTCTGTAATCAAAGTGCTCAGGTAATTTAAAATGCACATTATCCAGAAGGTTCAATAGTGTAAGTGAACTAAATGTGCTTTGAAATCCTGAACCAAGCCAGTAGGCTCTAGACTTCAGCTTCCCTTCCTCATATCTGTGAGCTGGAAGAACAGTGTCTGGCCTGGCCTATTGCCCTCATAAGGTAAAACATGCTATGCTACCTAGAGGTCAGAATTCCCAAGGCTTGTGTCAGGATGATGATGGGGCTCCTGCTGATGTGCAAGTGATTTTTGTTCACCACAGGAACTGGCTCTTCCTAGACTAGAGTAAGTAAAGACTAACATACAGCCAGGAAAGCTTTTTTTTTTTTTTTTTTTCCTGAGGTTTGGTAAAACATCTAATAAAGAGTAAAATCCAAATAAAAATTACCTCATATTTTTACCTTGGCTCTTTCACACAGTACTTATTCATATCTCATTTGTCATACCTTAATAAAGATACCAGTTACTTTTGAAATAGACTTTTGTCAGGTTGCCAATATCTTGAAATCTTAGAAACCCACTGCGAATGTGAACACAGATTTTGAACAACCTGGCAGGTGGCCAAGCACTGAAGATCTTTTAACACAAGAGTAGTCAGCCATCCTATTTAATGTTTTTATTTTGTGCTTGAATAAAAAAAGACTGGACTAGATAACCTCCCAACTCTAAGATCCCATAGCTCTATTTTTCAAATATCCTCATCTTTCAAGTATTCTGTAAACAAATGTTCTACAAGAAAAATTCTGAAACAATTGTGGTTTGCTATATTTGCTTTCCTCTCTTTCTTTCTCTCTCTCTCCCTCCCCTCTTCTTACTTTCTCTTTTCCACCCATCCCATCCCCAAATATGGTGCAATAACAAATTCTTTCATTGAAGCACCAGAGTTGTTAGTGATTACAATACATGTTTTTAAATTCTCCACTCACTGATGAAAACATGTGATATGAAATACTGAAGAAACCTCAGGGGCATTCCAAGCATTTATGGACAAAAAAAGTCAAGACTTGTGGTATTTTCCTTCAAAACCCATGTGAACTGAATCAAAGAGATGGAGGAATGTATATTTAAGTCTTCTTAACTAAAATGGATATATTCTGTCATTAGCAATCCATGAATATCATAACTCTGAAATAATGTAAATATATCCAATCCTTTCTATCCCCCTTGGCATTTTCTGGTGCAAAGCTTTCTAATATTCCATCTAGACCATTAAAGTAGCCTCCCACCCTGCTTCAGGTTGGCTTCATACAAGTGCCACGTCAGGCCTTCCAAAGTCCTGCTGTGATTCCATCACATCTCTGTATAAAACCAACACTAGCTGTGCTCTACCCACTAAGTAAATGTCTGACCATGATATTTAAGCAGTTCTATCATTAGGCGTTGACTAATTTTTTCAGCCTTATCTTCTCTAATGTTCCTATATATTCCTAAAATTCAGTATTTCTCATAATTGTTGCTGCTGACATTTGCAACCAGATGATTTTTTTTTTATTGGGATGGATTGTAGTGTACACTGAGGACAGTTTAGCAGCGTCCCTGGCCTCTACCAAGTAGACGTCATTAGCGCCCCTAAGTTGTAGCAACCAAACTGTCCCCAGACATTGCCAATTGTCTCTTGGGGAGCAAAATCACCTTTGGTGGAGGACTATTGCTATAATTAATTCAAACTGTATCACTTTTGTTTCTAAACTATACCTTTTTCCTATCTGACAATATATAGATGTAAAGAAGGGGAGACTAATAAACCAGTAAATTTTAAAACACACTATTTGATCTGTCTTTTAAAAAAATAGGTGGTGCCAGAGACTATAATAATTAAAACTTCTTTATATATAGCAGTCAGGGAAAGCTTCACTGAGGTATGATATTTAAACTGAGGATTAAAGCATGAGAGAGTAAACCTGTATCTTTGCCTTTGGAGGTAACCCCATGTACAAAGGCCCTGAGGTGGGAATGAATTTGGCTTATTTGAAGGCTTGAAATAAATCCTGATGCTGAATTATGGTGACAAAAGGGAAAAGTTGTAGAACTTAATTGGGAAAGGCAAGCAGGAACCAATCTGTGCAGGGAATGTTAGTTCAAGGTAAGGATTCTGGATTTTCTTTGAAATATTTTAAGAAATAAGTATGGGGATTTATGAAAGAAAGTGACATGATTCTGATTTGTACCAATTAATACATTACTCTGGATTCTATGTGAAGACCATGGAAAAATAATGTTTCTATTTAAAGGACCTCAGAATTAGAGAATATCTTATTTTCTCCTAGAACTAAAATTCTAGAAAGATTGAATTCCTATCCTAGAACATCCCATGTGTTATGTCATGAAAAAGTTAAAATGAGATTAGGTATCAATCCTTCCAAACTTTTGAATAGAATATTTCTGGTTATGACTTCAATGTGCCATAGAAATATTATGTTCTATATGTGCTATGGCATGAAAAAGGATAGGAAGCAATACTATAATATAGGACTAAATTAGTCACTCACATGACATTAGAAAATCTTCAATGGACTGGGTGCTTACCACCACCAAAAAGCACTTTTTCCAGATTTTGAAAACTCTAATAGTTAGAAAACTCTGCTTTTCATTGAGCTGAGTCAGAAGTGTGTGGGATATACTGATGAGATCATAAGTAGACCAATTTGGCCCAGCCAAAAGTTCTTTTAGTGGAAGCTAATCTAAGTCAACAAACAACCCTTCTCTGTTATCTATCTCTCTGTTACCATGTTCCCAAGAGTTTGTTCACTTTATACCTATTTCTCGCCTGGTGATAAACACTTTGCTGATGAACCGGTCTCTTTGCTTATAATATATGACTTTAGTACTATGCCCTTTGATAGCTTTCCCTGATTACCCTTCCCCAGATTTAAGAAGCTAGTTATCCCCTCCCCTTGTGTGTCTTCTCTACTAACCTGTGAACTCCCTGGGGACAAAGACTTGGTCTACTCATCTTGACATCCCGTGTACCATGCAGAGTGCTTACTACACTTCACGTGTCTAGTAAATATTTGTTAATTATTATAAGTAGAGCAACTCTGGATTTTGGAGTAAAATTTTCAAATCTTAATTTACCATTTACCCGTTATGGAAGTCATTAATTCAAACATTTAGTTCCACATTACTAAGTGTCTATATGCCCAGTGAAGGAAATATATGGGCCCTACTTCATGGAGCTCATGGTCTAGACAGAGAGTCAAACATTAATCAAGTGATCAGTTGATAAGTAATTAAAAAATGGTAGGAATTCTATGAAAGAAAAACATAGGATTCTATCAGAATATGTATCAGAAAAATCTGATTTTGTCTGGGTTCTCAGGAAGGCTTTTTTGACCAGGTAAAATTTGAGCTAAGATCTGAAAAACAAGTAAACCTTGATCAATGTATACAAACTCACTAAGCCCCAGATCCCTGACCAGTAAAATGACAATAATAATCCCTTCTCTGCAGGGCCCTCCCAAGGACTAAAACATGTGCTTGCAACATAGAAGGAAATCAGTCATTGGCAGGTTCTTTCTCCTGTGATAAATGAGAAAGGAAGGTAGGCTGAACCAGCAGGATGGTGGAAGGACTTAACTGCCACATGTAATATGTTGAATTGTTTGCCCCCCCCCTCAAAAAATATGTTGAGGTCCTCACCCTCATAGTTCAGAATGTGGCCTTATTTGAAAATAAATTAATTATAGATGCAATTAGCTAAGTTAAAACAAGGTCATAGTGGAGTAGGGTGGGCCCTTTTTCCAATGTGACTGGTGTCTTTATAAGAAGTAAACTTGAGCACACAGGAGAGAAAGACATGCCATAAGCGAGGCAGAAACTAAGATGCTACAGCTGCAAGACAAAAAGCACCAGATTGCTGACAAACCACCAGAAGCTGCAAAGGGGTAAGCAAAGGTTCTCTCCTACAGGTTTCAGAAGGAGCCTAGTTTTGCTAGCACATTAATTTTGGATTTCTAGCCTCCAGAACTGAGAGACAGTAAATTTTTGTTGTCTTAAGACACTCAGTTTGTGGTCCTTTTTTGTGGTAGTCCTAAGAAACTAATATAAGTTGTAAAAGTGTTTAGACTGCATATTACAGAATAATGATACAGACTTTGAAGAGTAGATACGATTTGAACAAGAAAATATACAGAAAAAAAAAAGTGTTTTGAGAAGTTAAACCTAGAATCAGTATTTACCATGCCAGTGTATTTTCTGTTCCCACTGAGTCCATAAGCTCCTTGAGGGCAGAAACTATGCCTTCTATACATACTGGTTAAATGACTTATTTCAAATAAACATTTGGGTACACAAGCTCTTTATAGAAAATTTACAAGTAAAACATTTTAACACATTGAATTTTTACTCTTGTAAAGTAAAAATCATCTTCTCATTTTATTTAATTGAAGAGGCAAAGCATGCAGTAAATTAAGTCCAATTTGCATGCAATTGTGCATGCAATATAGAATTTGGCTTTAACTAAGGAGCAAGCTGTGTACAAACTCAAACACCCTTATATTTTAAGTTAACATTAATTGTTTACTTATAATTTTCAGTAGTTTCCTTCTCTTGCTTTCAAAGAAAAAGATCATATCACTTCTCTTTCTAATTTAAAGCTCACAAAATCCATAACTGACAATAAGAATGTATTCCCTGGGGGCTAGTATATTTCCGTGATATTATAGTGGTAATGCCTTCAAGCTCTGTAGCAAGGCTGTAATACTATTAAAAAAAAATCGTCATGGCTTTAATTCATATGCCTTTGCTCTATTTAATTATATTTATCATCCAAAAATATTATTCACTTATAAAAATAGTGAATGGTGTGTGGAGAAAGCAATGTACTGTATCATATTTTATGAAACTTCATATGCCATGTGTATTGATCTGGTATAAACTAGAGAACATACTTTGTTTAAATTAAGGCTTTAAATTCAATTTTATACCAATTCCTTCAACTCATTATCCATAATATATTTGTTTACATCTATGGAAATGTTACCTGGTTAACTATGCTATTTTGCCTAATTCAGTTTGATTTGTATCTTCTATAGTCTCAATTTGTGCAATTTCATGTTGCAATCATTAAATAATGAAAGAAGGGCTTTTAGTTTAATAAAATTATTATTGTCCATGAATGTTAAATATGCAAGTAAAAATAAAGCAGAAACCAAATAAAAAAGAATGCCTGGCATGTTTGGAGGCACTGCCCCTACTCTATCTGACTTTACAGCAGTTTTCAATGGGAGCGGTTTTCAGGAGGTTTTCCTGTGCCTACCATTTCCCAGGCATGCAAGATCTCTTGGTACATTATTTTATTTAGCTTCAGTTTTTAGAAACTTCCCAAAAGTTCCTCTTTCTGAGAATTATCTCATCCTTCAGACCCTCCAGATTTTCCTCCCTACTTTCCATTGGTGGTTCTTAAACTTGAATGGTGATTCCAAAGATCTCTAAACACCCAGTAAGACCTATTGCAGTCAGGTTATTCAAAGACAAAATCCAGGAATTTGCATATTAAAGAAAACACTCCAGGTGACTCAGCTTCAGAAGATCTAAAGTCTTCAGGTAGAGAAACACTGTCTTGGACTTTCCTGCTTATCAGTGATCTCCCAACATAAAGCCGCTGGACACCCTCCTTCCCATCGTGTAGATTTTTTGTCCTTTCCTCCTCCCAAATATAATGTAATCTGGCTGGCTATCCAAGACTAATGAGAAAGCACTGGAAAAACTAACTAATTCACATAGAGGTATCTTCATAAAGGCCTTCTGGTGGCTGTGGCCAGCCCCACTGGAAGACTTTGTAATGTAAACCAGAGACTCTAATGATAGGAATATCCAGGTGGTAGTTAGGATCTTGCCATTTTCCCTAAATAATATGTTGTATATGTCTTTCATTTACATGGTACTGGTACCAAACGATAGTATCTTTGAGAAAAGCATTCCTGCTAGATAGACCTCAAGCTTGATACCCAGATCAGCCATGTGCTGCATATGTGGCCTAGAGCAAGTTATGTGGACCTTTCTGAGACTCACATTTGTCAAAAAGAGATAACAATTTATACTTTCCAGAATTGTCTAGATTAACAGTATGTGAAGAGCACCTATAAGTGTACATAGTACACAATAAGTGCATATTACACTTAAGTGCATAGTACACAATAAATGATGGCTTAAAAAATACAAAAAGATAAGTTTCTACAAAAAGATGCCCCAGTTCCTATAGAGGTCCTAGGAACCTAAGTAATCCTTGCACTTTCAACAAATTCCATGATGGTGGGATTTGCTCCAGGTTCTGAGCTACAACCCCAGGGTTAAATTTGAAGGTCAAAGTAAGGTTAAAGGCAAGAACATTTAAATTAGCTGAAGTTCCTGGATATTTTCTCTTTAGGATATAGAGTTGGGAAAAGATCAGAAATGAGGATGTTTCCATTAAAATATTCTTTAAATTGGCAACCAAATGCCTTTTGGACAATACCAAATGATGGAATTCAATGTGAGAAAAATAATTATTTCTTCTGTCCAAATCACCATTCTTTAGAGCCTATTCATTGGTAGTATCTCATCATATTGGTTTCAGGAATTGGAACAGAGACTTTAGACTTACAGTTTGTATGTTATTCTCTTCATTCATTTGTTCAATTTCCCATTATGAATTGGACATGAAATGCACACCAAATTCATGCATTAAATATCCCTGACATAAAAGACATCCCCAATGTACTCAATCATTAATGAGGTTAGTACTGAGTTTCAGTTGCAAGAAAGCAGTGGTAAATTTCGGTATGTCCTATAGTAAATGCCTGAAGGTTTTTACTCTCCTATAATATGAAGAAAACACCAGTCAAGTTATCACCTAGCCCTGGAATTAACATGTGAGTAGTTTCTATATGTTAGATGCAATTGCCCTGAGGTAAAGGATAAAATTACATAGCCCCAGAATAGGTTTACAGCCTAGAATCCTGGTCATACTTAATGAGACCTTTGGAGCATTAGATAGACATTTTATTCCCTCATTCCCACCACCCTACAGGTCCTCAATATTGAGACACTCCTTGCATGCAATATTTATTTTCAAAGTATTTTGATACCCATTTTTATTAAGTGAATATTTAGATTCTTTAATAAAATGTCCAAGACATACAGTTCTGTCTTATTTGCTACTGGTCAAAGCAATTTAGGTGTTGTTTGTTCATTTTCTCATAACTCTGCAAAATACGAAAGAGTACAAAAATAGTGACTTTTTAATTCTATGGACCAATTGGAGAAAACTGATTTATGAGGATGGTCTAAAGCAAAAGTCATCAGAATATGGTGGATGGGCCAAATCTAGCTCGTCACCTGTTTTTGTAAATAGACTATTATTAATTGAAACAGAGCTATGTCTACTTGTTTAGGTATTGTCTATGGTTACTTTTGCACTAAAATGTCAAAGTTGTGTAGTTGCCACAGACATTGATCATCTACAAAGTCAACAATATTTACTGTCTGCTTTTATGCAAGAAATGTTTGCCAACTCCTGGCTGAGAGCACAACCCTAACAATATTGGAAAAGCCAATGTCTGTGGATTTTCACAAAGTTTCATCTGTTAAAAATCCCTGGACAGTGGATAGAGTTTAAACTTAACCAATGGCTATTTTTATGTTCTTAAATATGAGAAGTTATTTAATTTTTGTTATCTTAAATGTCGGATAGCTACTGGAAGCATATTTAATTCTCTATGACATAATATCATTTCCAAAGAACCATCCTAGTCAATATTCCTCTTCAGAACTCTTTATGTACATTTCCAAATAGACACAAAATGACAAAATAGGCATTTAAAGTATACTCTGGCAGAAAATGTATTATTATGGTAGTTGGTATAAGAGAAAGAAAAGAGCAAGAAGACACTGCACAGAAATCACTTGTAGATTTTTAAAGAGATTATATATAAGATATATAGTGAAATCTTATGGTTCTTGTTTTGATTTGATCTTCCATATCAATATTCAATACATATAATTGCAAATCAAATGTCTATTAATGTTTTTAGGTAAGCACTTATTTTTAAAACCAAACATCATACAATAGAGGCTGATACTTTGAGATTAGGCATGAAACTAATTTATGTGGAATTTCTTTTTCTTACAAAGAGTCAAATTATTTTTTAAACATACACACATGCACACACACTGAAACCAACAACTTTCCTCATGCTTTCAAGCAGCCACAGCAACTAGAGGCAATATTGAAAAAAAAAAAAAAGAGAGAGAGAGAAACAAGTAAAACTATCTTTCAAACTTCTACTTGTCTTTGCAAAGTATCCAGGCTTAAAAGAATATTGTGCAACTTGATCTATTTTCAATCCAAAAACACTGCAATGCAAAATAAGGGTAATAAAGTGGGATTAAGACTGAAGCTACAACATAGAGTTCATCAAGTCATACAAAAGACTTTCACAATATTTCTGACTCCATGTCTATATTTTCCTAAAATAGAAGTTGTTATTTGAGCAATAGAGTCCTTTCAGTGACCTGAAACAATGATGCAAGGGCAAATTGAGTGACTGGGAATTAAACCACATCACAATTGATTCGTAGAACATAACTTTTATTGGGTGTCTCAGGCATCAGGCAGGCACTGAGGGTCCCAAGTCATGGACTCCTGTTTAGGAGCTTAATTTCGTGGAGCTTACTTACTTACCACTTAGTGGCAAAGAGAGACAAGTCAATCTAGAAGAGTGTGGAGCATGCTATGTTCTCATGGAGTTCAAAAACATGATCTTCACCCACATATAAAATGTACATGTGTTATTAAACTCATTAATTAATGAGTCAGATATTATAAGCAGATCAAAGAGCATTTCAGAAGCTAGCTAGCTAGAGACAAACTTGGGATCAGACTAATGTGTAGATAACAAAACTGGTTCTTGACCGGTAAAATTTTAGTTACCCATTCCACATGCATCTCTACTATGCAAAAAGCTATAAGTTAATGTCTAACTTTACAAGGTCTGAGATTTTTAATTAAGAGTAAACAGTGGCCTACGTACATTCCCTAATGACTTGGGCAGCTTATCCCCCAGGACATTTTTGCCTTATTTCTAAGCTTCGGATATATTTTCTGAAGCGGAGGAAGGCTCCTTTGTCATTTGGGGTCCAAATGGCGAGGCACTAAGCATGGCAACATTTGAGCTGAGATTTGTAAGGTAAATAGGAGAAAAACTAGACAAGGATGGGAAGAGGGGCATTCTAGGAAAGAAAAATATGTAATAAATTCATGTGTATTCCTGTGCTAGTCTATGTAATCTACCCACAGACTGGTAAACCTTAAAACCACTCTGGAAAGGGTAGAAAACACTGAAGTTCCTTTCCTTAGAATGCAGAATAAACTTGCCCACTTTTGATAAGCATGAATTAAGGAATAAACTCCCAGGATGGCATTATTCTAAAGCAGGGGAGGAATCAGAATGCTTCCACAGAGCCTGGGGCATGTCCCATTTTAGACCATGAGCTTAGCAGAAGGCTGAGAAAGAAAAAGATGGAAAAAATCCTGTAAAATGTCTATTTACTAGCCACATGTGCTGCTTGTCTAAATCGGTTTGTGGTCTCTCACTTACTCTATTTAGAATTCTGTACATCTGGGTGTATTTTTTCTAGTGTTTCCTATCATATCAGTGACAGAATTGCCAACACAGAGGTATCCATAAATTATCCTGTAGTCTAGTAGTTTCTAGTGTCTGGAAAGCTTGGAACAAAAGACTCGAATGCAAATGTGAGCTGCTTAATTCAGTGAGTATTTGTGATGTTACCCAGGTGCCAATGACATCTTTCTGACCAGCTCAGAGGCACCAGGGACCAACCCAACATACATTTTTAATGTGCTCAGCTGTGACAGCATATACACACAGAAGACCTTAAGGCCTTAAAGTCATCCTCTTGGAAACTGCCGCACTTTTAGAGACCCAGAAGAAATGGTTTAATTAATCTTCTTTTTCAGGGTAGCTTTTTTTGATATAAATTATGTACACTGAAAACCTGCCAATTATAGCAAATTAAGGGACTTGGCAAGTGCATCCCTTGGAGGCAGATGGTAAATAATATCCAGATTCTGACTTGAAATAGGACCAGAGATTAGCTGGTGCAGAATGTAAAAGCAAACCAGATATGAGAAATAAACAGATTTAATGTGAGCTCAAGAGAAGGGTTTGGTTTAGGATAGCTATAGTGATGTGATTACAACAGATGACTCATTATCATTACACACGTTTCCATGAGATAAGCCTGCTCTTAGAGTTTCTTTCTGCTATTCTTTAATGCACAATTATTTATTGCATTAGTATCTTTGGGATGTTACCTAAATGCTTCCTCACCTGGGTAATGAACATAGGGCAGGATGGGGAGGATTTTTAAAGACATCTCACCTAAATGCTTCCTCACCTGGGTAATGAACATAGGGCAGGATGGGGAGGATTTTTAAAGACATCTCATGCTCAGCGCATTATATTGGTAGACAGATAAATGCTCAAGAATGTTAAGCTGTTTTTGTTAGTGAAGTTATGACTACCAAAATGAATAACAACTCTCACATACCCTCACCGTTACCTTTTTGCTCCAAATAATAGTGTTTATGATGAGTGCCTCTTATATGCCAGACACTGTTACTCCATTTTCATTTTACCTAAAAGGAATGGGAGGCCCAGAGAGCTGAAGTACCATGCCTGTGTCTCACAGGTTGTAAGTGGTGAGTCCTGGATGCTTAATTACCTTGACACTCTGTTACTCAAAAAATGACAGCTCCTTGAAACCAAAAGAGATCCTGAAAGATAAAGTCTTTAGTTGATATATCCTAGAAAGTGCTGGAAGAGCTGTTGGTGTATCAAAGCTGAGGTGATTTTCTGGGGACAGAGTGAAATAGTAAAATGTTGGTTCTCTGTTCACTCTTTCACTGCTCCAAACACAGTTGGCTTCTGATTTGAGTTGCTACACCAAGGGGGGAGGTGTTCTTAGCTGATGCTGTTCTCTGTTGGTTGTGTCCTCCCAAAATTCATATGTTGAAATTCTTAACTCTTGAAGGTGATGGTATTAGAAGGTGGGGCCTTTGGAAGATGATTAGTGAAATTGGATTAGTGTTCTTATAAAAGGGACCCCACAAAGCTCCCCAGCCCTTTTTATCCTGAGAGGTTATAGCAAAAATGTCCAGCTATGAGGAAGTAGACTCTGATCAGACATCAGATTTGCTGATGCCTTGATCTTGGACTTTCCACTCTCCAGAAACATGAGAATTAAGTATCTGTTATTTATAAGCCACCCAGTCTATGGTATTTTGTTATAGTGGACCAGATAGGCTAAGACAGCTTATTTGCCTCATAACTAGATTGCTTTTTTATTAATTCAACACATAAATCACTTAGAACAATTACTGCATTCAGTTATAGAGTCCACACTTTGAAGAAAAAAAAAAAAAGTGGAGGAGGGCAAGGGGAGAGGGGTGGGTAGACACCAACAAGATGACAAGGCAAAAATGGCACTAGTTAGAATGGAGGGAAATAAGCAGAACCTGTAAGTGTCAGCTGCCTCAGTCCCTGCAGTTCTCAGAAAAACACCCCCAACACCAGCCAGTCTGAGAACTGGTATCTTGCTGGAGTCTGGAGTCGCAATAGGACAAACTCAAGTGCATGTTCTTTGTGTAATTCATGTTCCTCTTATGTTGCTAAAATTGGAAATGACTCAATCATTGTACACCATTGCAGCTATCTTCAAGGCTGTAAGTGATGCGGTGTACCAGCACTGATGCAAAAGCTTACCCCAATTAGCTTCTGCAAGCGTTCTTCCTGCAACAAGGCTTTGTTTCCTAGGAACCTTCAATCTCATTACAAGGCCTGATTCTCCCACAGGGCCTGCCTGGCCGGATGATTTCATTTTACTTTCAGGCTAACCTTTGCCATCAGTGATGTGACCAGAGTGTTCCTTCTCTTGAGAGACTCCTAGGAATATACTAAAAGGTTAATTTGTTTGATATTTGGTCAAAGAGACTTCTCTACTGGAGGGGTCTTGTTTTGCTATAGGCAGGTAATGCCACAAAGCAGGCAACTTCAGAAGAAAGTAATTTGCACCCAGCCAGCACCAACATAGATTTATTCACTAACCACCCAGGAGCCACTCAGATGGAAAATCACTGCTGAGAAAGAAGTCAGTGGATCCTTTCTACAATTCAGATTATTCACTCAAGGAGACTTTGCATATTGCCTGGTGTTTTTCCTCTCAAAAACAGGAGCTACAAAGCTCAGTGGAAAATGTAACTAGTTATGCCACAGAAAAAAAACTTGTGTTTAACCATCTTAAATACTAGAAAAAAGAGGGGGAAAGCACAAGTAACTTAAAAAAAAAAAAAAAAAAACAATTCCATCATTACTATTCCCAAATTTGAAGAGTACTTACTGCATATGGACAACTTCTTTGCCCCTGGCTGCCCAGTCCCTAGTGAGCATGACCTCTGCCGTACCCCCCTGCAGCCATCTGCAGTGTTCATCTTTACTTTACAACTAGCCAGTGCTGACAATGGCAATGGGAACAAAGCCAAGGCTACCAGTTGAGAAACTAAAAATCATGACAACCTAACATTTTTTTAGGAGCGACACAATAAAAAATAATAAATTCCATTAATTTTCTTCATTTACCAAATTATATGAAATAAACTTTTGACCTTAATTTTGTTTCTCTTTTCTTCTTAAATCAGTGCTTAGTATGCCTCTTATGTATTAGGGTTTCCCCACAACATCCCCTCCACCTTTCAAAGGCATGGTCAAAGTAATTATCTTTGTTTAAATAAATAAAACCTCATCTCCTTCCTATCTGCACATTTCAATGTCTATTATTTCATAGAATAATGAAAAAATCTTCTACAACATAATGAGAGAGTTTGAAGCATGATATGAAATCAGCAAGTGAAAGCATCAAGTGAAAAAGTATTTGACTTTTAAAACAAAGAATAACAAGGTCCATGAACAAATTTGGCAAAACAATAAACCATATGGACGGACTTTACGCAGACTTACACAATACACCCTGAAAACACAAATGTAGCTCACGTTAAAATTAGAAAGCTATAGCACAAGGGTACATAAAAGAGGAAAATCACTTTATTTAACAGGTAATAAATATGTAAGACTTGTTGTCTAAGTAGTATTTTAGGCTGAAATTTTAAAAATATGTACATCTTTAGATAAGTTTGTGAATAATAAAGTAAAAGTTGATTGTTGAAAGTTTGGGTAA
This sequence comes from Lutra lutra, assembly GCF_902655055.1. Classification (NCBI taxonomy): domain Eukaryota; kingdom Metazoa; phylum Chordata; class Mammalia; order Carnivora; family Mustelidae; genus Lutra; species Lutra lutra. The sequence continues at coordinate 91,078,209 of NC_062283.1, read as the reverse complement.
AGATGGCAGATGGCTGAGTGAAGCCAGATCACATCATTTCCATTTTTCCATTCTGTATTCTTAGATGAACAAACTTTAAAAGAAAAGAATTTTAAAAATGAAGAATTATCAGCAGCAATCTGAAAGAAAAGATGTAAAACTAAAAATAATAAACATTAATAAGAAACTATAATGAAGCAACAGAAGATGCTAGAATAAAGCAAAGCAGTGTGGGTAACTTAGTTGGCTTCTAAACCTTCACCAAAATTCTAGAAACAATAATGCTCAATTACATACTGATGATATGCAATGACACTGCCAATTTTTAGAGAAGCAAATTGAGATTATATCCTCGAATTTTTCTTCTTCTAACTGACAAGTAGTAGTATATAGTTCCTGGGAGGGATAGTGAAAAAGAGGAAATGTTAAAAATAGAGATAATTGGGGCGCCTGGGTGGCTCAGTGGGTTAAGCCGCTGCCTTCGGCTCAGGTCATGATCCCAGGTCCTGGGTTCAAGCCCCACATCGGGCTTTCTGCTCAGCAGGGAGCCTGCTTCCTCCTCTCTCTGCCTGCCTCTCTGCCTACTTGTGATTTCTCTCTGTCAAATAAATAAATAAAATCTTTAAAAAAAATAAAAAATAAAAATAAAAATAGAGATAATTAAGTTTACAGGAGTTCATAACGGATAGAGAATAATTTTAATTAAAACGAGATGAAAACCCTACTATTTAGAGGAAACCATGATTTAAGATCAACGTCAATTTAGCTCATTTTCATCTCCTGTACTCTTATGTTTTAGCTCCAAGGAAAAGGAACCAAAATAAATAACAACCATGGTGGGAAGAGAAGTAAAAGAAACTGTTTGCATTTTATCAGCACAATCCACAAATCAGATAGTCTGTACCAAATCATTCATATTAAGTGTAAGCGAGATTTTAAAAACCTGCGAGCCAACAATTTAAAGATGTTACAGAGGAGAAAAATTAATCAATAAATAAATTAAAAATGGGGGAAAAACAGGAACAAGTCAAGGAATAATTGTGTCTGAAGGAAAGCACAATGCAAAGAAAGAAGAAAAAAAAAATCCCCACAAATGCATTTGTGCAATAGAGAAATAAAATTAGACATTTTTGTCCAAAAAAGAAATGGAAAAACCTAAAAAGAGAGCATCCAACTCAATAGTAAGGAAAATTGATGTCCAAAGCAACAATATTACAGAATGCACTAATAAATATTAAGCAAGAAGAAATAGAATAAACAAAGTTAAAAAAATTGCTGCTCTAAATTAAGAACCTTCTGATAATCACAACAAACATAGAGAATGCAGAAGAAGAAAACAAAAAATAGAGGGACAAAAGAAAGAATGAACAAAAGAAAAACAAAGAAAAAAAAGAGAAGAAAAGAAGGGAGACAATGTTCAAGACAAAGATGAGCCTATGTAACATAAATGGTTTCCTTGAAAACTAAAATCCAAACATAAAAGCAAAAACATATTAAAGGATATAAAACAAGAAAATTTCCATAAGACAATGAAGAAAAAACAGCTACAATAAAGAGAAATCCCTCCAATTCAGGCAAAATTAATTCAGAAGACTCAAAGCCAAAACACATTCTGGTTTACTGCTGAATTTCAAATACAAAGACTTCTCCAAGCAACCTCCAGGTAACCCGAATGACACACTAGAAAATAAAATCAGGATCCTCTGAAACTTCTCCACATCACCATTTCAGGCTAAAAGATTAGAGGCAAAGGTCTATAAAATTCTGAGGAAAAGGGAAATGTGTATGTAGGCAAGTTTTAGTAGTTTGGTTTTAGTTTGGTAACAATAAAAAGCTCATTCAGAGCCAACAAGAAGTCGGAAAATACAAATTCTGAATGACTAATGTTTGGAAACTACAAGAAACCATCAAGATCTATTGCACTTTTATCATGTTAAATGGAAGAGTATTTTAAGAGATTAACATTGAGTTGGGTTTGAGTATCAGAAAGAAGTTGGTTATAATAATGAAGGATGGATAAAATGAAGGCACTCTAGGCTGGTGGCAGCACAAACAGAAAGGAAGAGATACATTTATGTGTAGAAAGACAAAGTTTGCAAACAATAATAGTTAAATTGATATTTTCTTGCATGTACACATCTTTCAGCTTCACAGAAGATTTAGCTATCCCAGTATGTTAAATAACACTTTATATTTGTATACATTCTATTCTCATTTTTGTCATTTCTAAAGCTTGTTTTGTTTGTAAAAATATTTGCAAGTCAAATTATAACACTTTTTCCTTCCAGAAGTTTAAAAATTTATGCAACTTTTAGAATTGGTAATGTAATTTATACAAAATAATTGGAATATCCATTATAACTTGTGAAAATTGATAAAAGTTTCAATATTATTCCATTTTTATTCATGCTTCAAGGCTTAAAATGACTTATTTTAGAATGAAAATTTTGGTAACTTTATTGCTTTATTATGGTATTTCTGATGCAATGCCACAGTAACCAGACCTTTATAGTTTCCTATAGGGTGAATAGGCACATTAACAGTCTCTGCAGAAAAATTTGCCTTAATAAGAATATAGATTCAGTATTCATTTATCAATAGGGGTGCTAACTGATGCGTTCAAGATCCTTATACAACCCGATTTCAGCCACACTTGCCTCTATGTAGTAAAGCAAGCTTAACCCTTGACGCCCAAATGTGGAATTCAACCCTCCCATTAACTTCTATGAGAAAAATGTTCATACAAATGTATTAGTGGGCATTGTAGACTTTAATGAAAATTTTGGTGATCATAGGATGACAGGTTACATTTTACAACACTAAGGATCCCCTTGTTGGGTTCACCTTTCTGCCACAATCTTCTTTCTTTTCCCCTTTTCCCAGAGATCTCCCATCTTTACCTTCTGCTTTCTATAGAGTAACTCCCTACAAACACTGAGACTACCTGCCAGCCCAATCTAGTTCTGAGAAATAGTAATCAAAACATATTCTACGAAGGTGGAGTCTCACAAAGAATTCTCATGGCAGAGGCAAGGAGAATATCATGTCCACTATAATGTGGTACTGAGTTAAATGTGGAGAACCTCATCTATGGTTAATAATATCTAATACATTCTTTAGTAATTCATTCAATGAATATCAACTGAGCCTCTACTATACACCAAGCCAATTACTATAAATTCAACAAAGTCTTCTGTTTGGAAGGTTTTCGTTTCCTTGTTCTCCTGTTTTTCAACTCGCTGTATACCCATGTGGACCCAGGCATGAGTGCATGTGTGTGTTCGTGGTGGGGAACTGTATGTTTAGTTTCCCAATTGATCTTACTGGGCAAGAAGAGATGAGACCACACTACATGGGTATGTCTGGCCCCTATTCTCACCCTAACTCGCCCTCACCACAGTGTGATTTATTTGTGGTAATGTGATTTATTTGGGATGGGTAAAACCAGAAGTTAAAGAACTCATGTGGTACAGGCCCTTCCCTTCCTTCATTCTGGCTTTTTCTATGAAGCCATACATTCTGGAGCTCCTGCTTTCACTTAGTAGGCACACTTGGTTCAGGGTCAGGCTTATCTTTTAAAGACGGATCAGGATACTAGTGTCTCTCTCTGTCCCCAATTTGTCAGATACAAGGAAAGAAATCTGGGTACTTATATTTCCTCCATTAACTCAAATAGTCTCTCAGTTAGGTCATATCAAGGATTGGCGTGGGGACATGATCAAAAACCTAGTATGGCTATAAACTTAGGTCATTCTTCAATCCAGCTAACCATTAATAAACCTAATAATTTCTCTCTCTCTGTTTGAATCTTTTGTCTGCTTTCAAAAATTACTTCAGAAAACACAGGAAAAATATATGTTATTATCACTCCATAAAACCACAACAATCTAACTCTGTTATGTCAATTAAGCTTAAGAAAAGAAAAAAAAAAGACAAAAAATTTACCTTAATGATTTTCACATTGGCATGATAAGAGGTTCATGAAGTTCTCCACAATTTCTTTCCCTCTCTCCTTCCTTCCCTTTCCTTCTTTCCTTCCACTCCTTCTCTTTTCCTTCTTTCTTTTCTTTCCTTTTTCTAATTCCCAGATAATATAGGGATGCATAGGTTAAATATACCTTAGTCCATTATATGACTAGACAGTGCTTCAGCCACCCCATCCCAATCACACAGAGCATCCTGCAGTACCTCTGGTGGTGGCTATGCTGGGGCAGTCATGCATTAGCCTGGTATAGGAGAGAAAACCTTCCCTAAAAAACTAGTATCCTGCTTCTCATTTCCTATTGTTCATACAAATAGCAGCCCATGCATATATTTAGAGCTATATTTTCCCACACTCATATCCCCACTTAGGATTCTAATAACATTCATTAGGTTTTGTGTTCTGTGGTAAGAGACTTCTCAAGTGTACAACTGTTTTATCTAACTGACCGGTGACCTCATGGAGGATAGAGACAAGTGATTGCTTCTCCTTTCCTTTGATGTCTCACCCTACTTACCCAAACTTCACATAGTATTCTGAATACAACCGATCCTCAATAAAATTTGCCATTAGACTGATAAACTATGTTAAACAGTGGTACCAGCCCCCTTTTGAGTTTATATTCTAAAGTAGAAGAAACTAATGCAGACACTGACATTTACAAAAAAAGGCAAAATGATATATGTTGAAAATAATGTTCAGGAAGCTCAAAGCTAAATTTGATGCTCTGTTTCAGGAGCTATCTTTAGCCTATAAATTCTGGTATAGCTATCTTGACCCTACCATAGCCCATGATCACATTCTTCTGCTCTTGCTTCAATAGTTTTAGCATATCCATGTCTTTTATTCTAAGCTGCCTCAAATATTTTTGAAGGAAAGAGGGGTTATAAATAACAAGTGTCATTTATCTGTAGCAGAATACACTAAGAGTTAAAATATAATAACTGCAATAATGCAATAATTTTTTACATGCAGCACGTGTAAAGAATAAAGCACAGCATACATACAGAAAAAAAAATAATGAAGATGGAAGGTTTTTCTGTAACTCAAATCTATTTTGGAGAAGCAGAGATGAGCAGTTGGATCATCTGAACTTAGAAAGGGCAGAACATCAAGGTTATCATCCTAGCTGCTTGTGAAAATGATTGCACAATCTTTAGCAAGTGGCCCGGAGCAGGATCTGTGTTCAATGACTCATCTAAGATGTGGCTCTTCTATTAGCTCCCCAACTATAAAACTGAGACATTCATTTAATTCTGACTCACATTGTTAAATGCCACACACTGAATCACCAAGCCTACTACATAAAGCACCTGGATTAAATGTCTCTATGCAATACTTAGCCAGGCTGAAAAATCTCCATTTAGGCCAGGGAGACGGTAGAAACTGTGCTAACATCTAGTTGCCTTGAAAGTCCCCTATGAGTTTAAGTTCACCAGCTCTCTGGTTACAAGATAAAACCAAAAAAGGCAATCAATTTTATTTCTGTATAGTACTTTATGATTTCACTTTTATCTTTATTGAGGGCAAAAAAATTCTCCTTGAGAATCTTATTTCTAGTAATTTTTGCTTTTAAAAGTATTTTTCTTTTACTGGATGTTGTTTTCCTATTTAATGCTGTTTTCCAAAGGGACTTTCCAAATATGGGGAAAAAAAAGGCTACAAGGGCTTGCAAATGAAATGTATTCTCTAACTGTCCAGATGTTCATTTCAATGCATGCATCATATAAATCTAAACTGATGAGAATGGTAACGGCCCAGCTCAGTCTGTCTTAGTTGGTGAGCTCTGAAACAAGAAAAATAAGAAATGTGCTTTTTTTGAGGTTATGAGTTTTAATAACTCAAGAAAAGAAAACACTTTTTACATTTTATTGGTCTGATTTTGTGGACAATAAAATTGACTTCCCACAATGGTCTTCTTTCTCTACAACAGGAAAATATCATCTCTCTTTCAAAATGAGGTCCAAAAGTTTTTTTTTTTTTCTATAATGAAACTATGTTTATAAGAAGACAAATAAAAACCCAAAGTAATCCCAGAACAAATCCAAAAATACAACCATTCTTTCTATGGCTTTTCTTTCTGAGAACTGCAATAGAACCTCTATATCTTTTCATTGTTCTTCACACATCTCAAGTGTAAGTAGGTGTAATAATCTTCAATTTTTCCACCTCTGAGAATTTATATAAAATTATACAAATGTCATATAACATAGCTTCATTTGTTGTTCAGCATCCTTTGAGAGATCAGGAGAATGGCTTCAATTTTAAGGCCTACCGTTAGGACCCCACCACACCCTATTCCTTTTATCTACAAAGCCATTCCCTTGGATTAATAAATATAGCTAGGAATCCTCAGAGCAGGGTTTTAGAAGGGCCAAATGCCCTTGAAGACACAAGATACAGTTACTCACCCCCTCCAGTGAGGTAACTCTGAAAAACTCTAGGTGCACTTAGAGCAACCTGGGTGCCTGGGACATCTGAAAACTGTGTGTTGTCAACAGAGGCACGGTACTGCATTACTGATGTTTCACCCAAGCCTTTCCCTAAAATACAGTATTTCCTATAGATATGCTTGGGTGAGGAAGTGCTTAACCTTGCACACATATTCGCTTAAATGTTCTCCATAGTAATAGCCAGAGTTAATACTTACTGTGACCCACAAAGCTCCAGAGATGGAATGCTCAACAACGTACCCTAAGAGAAGAATATTTTCAAAGATCCTACCTGTCTTAGTCTGTTCAGGCTCCTGTATTAAGAAATCACCAACTGGGTGTCTGTCTTATAACAACAGAAATTCATTTCTCACATGTCTGGAGGCTGAAAATCTAAGATCAGGATGCCAATAACGTTTGGGTGGGAACTCTCTTCTGGGTCTCAGACTTCTGGTGGTACCTTCATATGGCAGAAAGGGCCAGGGAGCTCTGTGGGATCTCTTTTATAAGGGCATTTAACCCATTCATGTGGGTCCTGCCTTTATAACCTAATCGCCTCCCAAAGGCCCCATCTTCTACTATAGTCACACTGAGGTACTGGAAGGGAGAGGGAGGACCATAGCATTACCTTACGTATTATCAATGGAAAATATTCATTAGTTCCTACCAATGCACAAACATTAAACAACCAGCATTCACAGTGCTACAGAAATATCAGCATATCTCTAAGAAAACGCTCTATTAACCCTATCTACTCATAACATACACTCACTGTATGTGTACACTTCGGTGTATCAAATTCAATTTTCAACATCCATGTTCCTAGGTCTTTTATACCTTCTCTTCCTTCCCCTATAACTACATTATAAACCCCTTAAAATGCAAGAACTGGTCAAGAATCTATTTCTTCTATAATCTTTCAATAGCTCTTAATACTGTGCCCTGGAGACCTTAGAATATTGGTGATAAGCAGCTAAGTCAGTAGAACTGGAAACAAAAGAAGGTTCTTTTAAGCATGGAAGAACAGCTAGTAACTCTGTTAGTTTGAGAAGTATCGGCAAGTTCAGTATTTATGGTAGTGAGTATTATTTACCATAAAGCGCATTTATTGTCATAATACAACCTGATTTCAGTCAAGGAGTCAGCATAGAAAAAAAGGACAATTATGGTTTTGTATACTGCCAAATTAGCACTGTTACTTAAATTTTTAAATAAGAAGATCTTGAAAATTTCACTGAAACCACTGAAATACCTTTAAAGGATAGAATTAGTAATTTATCTTGTGGTATTAAAATTAAGTATGTGGTTACAGTCTGGCACAATGTCATTTCTCTGGATTAGCCTCTAAGTCTTTGGGACAATTTCAAAGGGGACTGTCCAAAGACAATGATATGGGCTGGAAGCTCACAAAGTCTTCCCTAGCCCAATGATTATGTAACTCATAAATGCAGCATGAGGATTGTGGTCTTGACATTTTTTCTAGAAGAACTACAGCACATCTTAGAATTCCAGAGTCTTCTCTCATATATCTACAGCCCAGTGACCACTATCTTTTGTTCTTAGCTCAAACACTATTTGATGTGCAGAGACTGGTCACCTCTGAGAACACCAGATCTCCTCTCTAAGTGAACATCCTAGGCACTCCACTGCCCCTGTCTTGGTTCAGTTAAAAATTGAACAATTTTGGCATTTTCACTTTAACATCATCTTCTGCATGTCTAATCGATGATATTTATTTTAAGTGTTTTTAGATCTCCAAATCTACTCATTTTTCACAAACTCATCACATTAACACTGTCCTGGCAACTCTCCGTGTATATATGTACTACTTAAGCAAAAGGCGCCATTATTCATGTCCACATTTTTTTCTTGAAGTAATAGAACCTGTCTCCAAATACTCAGACTTACCTATTAATTTGGTGGGCATCTTTCTCTTTCCACATGGATAATAACTTCATATTTTCAAGATAACATTCTGTTTACCATACAGAATACTGCTGGAGTAGGCATGGTCTCATGCTCTTTGTAAGGGAAATAGGCAACATGCTTCTGAAAACTTTTGGAAAAAAGACTTTGTCCTCCTCCCTCAGCTGACCAAGTTGATATTCTCCCTGGTCCAGAGATGCATGCATAGAACTCCAGGGGCAAAGCTGGGTCTATTTGCAATATGGTTCTATAAATATTTAATAATGAGTTTGAGAGGAGCCTGACTACAGGTCCATCTGTTAAACTGCTGGAGACATACCAGAAACAATGAATTAACCACAGAATAGGTCCATTATATTGTCAGGGCTCGATAGAGGGCCAAAGATACGCAGCTGATCCCTCATTCTCAGTAGACCAACACTGTGATAAGAATGAAGCAGTCATAAGTAGGTGAATATAAATTCTTCCACCAAATGAAGCTAAATCCTTGTGAAAATCAGTTAACAATGCTCTAACTAATTTTAAACAATACAACCAATTCTGATGTATATGCAAAAGCTGTATCTCCAAGTTAAGTTAAAGTTGTCAAGGTCTGATTTTGCTCTCCAGAAGCTCTCAAATGTTGCCATTCTTCTATAAATTAAAATCAAGGCAGAAGAAATGCAATGAATATAAGCTAGATGTAGCTACCCTTTTTTTTTACATTCATTCAACTCTCAATATTATATAAAGTTAATAAACTTAATTTTGAAAACCAAACACCCAAACAACCACAAAGTACACTGCCACAGTGCTTTTGACACACTGTGAAAGATGTTACATGTTTTTTAGAGAATGAAGAATGTCAACATTTCTAATAAATCATTGATAGTTCATAAAAGGTTATGTCAACCTCCTTTAGAGTGAACAGTCTTCTATTAATATGTAAGTGAAGAGCTGAAAACACTAAGGCCAACTTCTGTCTATTTTAGCTTTCTGTCCTGTTTTCCTTTCCCGGGACAGTTTAGAAAGCAAAATTTATTTGGGCTCAAATAAAAGTGAATGCAAGTTTTTGTACACTTGGTTTTTTTGATGTTTGTTTGTTTTGTTTTTGTTTGTTTGTTTTCCCCTTGCATTCGTACTTCTCTTCCTGTCCCCACACTCAAGTATTAAGAAAGAAAAGTACTTCGGTGAGAGACAGCAACAGGTTCCTTGTTCAGACCAAGTACCTTCCGTGCCTTTATATTTTTATCAGCCTTGCCCTTGAGACAAAAAAAAAAAAAAAAAAAAAGGCAGTAGCATGTATTAGAACAAGGAGGAGGAGCGGAAGAGGCAAAAAAGTGCCTGACACCAAGAAAATAAGGAAATGGTTTTAAATCTCTTGATTGCACTCAGATTCACATGCCAGGAAGGAGAAATTAGGTCCTTTCTCTCCATCCCCAACCCCAATCTAACACTTGTGCACAGTCACACATACACATGCAAAGCAAATGCAGATAGACATACACAAACTCACACTGGCATGAACATACAACACATCCTGCAGTGTTTCAGGTAAAAGATAAAGATAAGAAACCCACTTATCTCAGACATATGGTATGTGCGAATATATATATATATCTTTATTTCGACTAAGTAAATGTATGCTCCTAGAGCATCATTCATTTGCTACTCTGTGCTATGAGTCTAACCAAAACACCATCAGTAAACAATATATTAGCATTTTGTGCAAGGCAGTAAACAAATATTTCATGCCATTTTATGAAGAGGAGCTAAGACAATGACAGAGAGCATGGCAGAATTGCCATCCCCCAATAAAAATTATCTATGTAACAACTGGACCATATTGTACATTTTAAGACACCTATTTTATACACAAATTTTCTTTGTTGTAAATGGAAATAGATTCCCACCATAAAAGAATGATTAGAGTTTCATTTTGGCTGTGGTTCCAAAAGATAACAACAAACGACTTTTTAATTTAGAATTTTAGAAAGAAAAGCTTAACAGATCAATACAGGTCATACTATCAGAAGGGATGTCTATCTGATTCTAAAACACAGGTTTGTTTACATGGCATGAGAACATTAAAATAGATAACTATAATATATTATAATTTAAGTTCTTTGTTCTTGTGCTTAAAGAATAAATTAAATAACGATGCTGTTATTAAAATTTTCCAAATCCAAGTTCTATTAATGCCCAGGCTTGGAAAATAAGTAAGTTCATTAGTGTATTGTTCTCATATGTAACATTATTCTAAAAATAATGTGATGTATGTAATCCTTAAGGAAAGAACATGAAGCAGCTGCCTTGTGTCACCAGACTTGCCTTTGTCCTTTGCACTGGGAAACAGGTTTTCTGAGAAAGATCAGGCTTTTGAATTTCTCTTCCCAATAAAGGGGCAAAAAATAACTATCTTTCTTTAGGCATCAGCTTTCTGGTTATAAGTACCAGCTGAAGAGCCACCAGTACTGTCACGTAGACAAACTTCACAGATAACCAGTGCCACTTCTCCAAGATGCCATGCATGGTGGTCACATACTCTTATGCACCTCTGGGGTCAACCCTGCTGCCTGCTCAAGCCCCATGTTGCCTTCTCACCCAGGCCTCTAGCAGGAGGGTTCACTTCACAGAGTTATAATGTATTAGAGCTGAAAAGGGCCACAAAGGTCATTCAGTCCAACATTCTCATCTCAAAGATGAGGAAATGAGATCTACACGTTAAATGGCAGGCCTAACACAGTACATTTTTGTCAAAGTCTAGACTGAAACACATGTTTCCTAACAACCAGCTCTCTAGAATTTTGGTATGCAAAGCAGAAGGTTCAAACAGCAGCATCAAGAACTCATTAGAAAAGCAGAATCTCAGGGCGCCTGGGTGGCACAGTGAGTTAAGCCTCTGCCTTTGGCTCAGGTCATCATCTCAGGGTCTTGGGATTGAGCCCCCCCCCCATCGGGCTCTCTGCTTAGCAGGGAGCCTGCTTCCCCCTCTCTCTCTGCCCGTCTCTCTGCCTACTTGTGATCTCTGTCAAATAAATAAATCAAACCTTAAAAAAAAAAAAAAGGAAAGAAAGAAAGAAATGCTTAATTTGGGGTCTCATTGCAGACCTATTGTATTAGTTGCAGTTTTCCAAAGAAATAGAACCAATAAGAGATGTGTGTGTGTGTCTGTGTGTCTGTGTGTGTCTTTGTCTGTGTGAGTGTGCAGATTTATTTTGAGGAATTGGCTCATGTGATTATGGGAAACAACAAACCTGAATTCCATAAGAAAGAAAGACTAGCTGGCTGGAAACTGGGGCAGGAGTTCTATGTTACAGTCTTGAGACTCAAGGCCTTCTTCTCTGGGAAACCGCACCTTTTGCTAAGGCTTTCATTTTATTGAATGAGGTCCACACATGTTACTGACAGTAAACTCCTTTACTTAAAGTCAACTGAGTGTAGATGTTAATGACCTCTACAAAATACCTTCACGGTAACATCTAGACTAGTGTTTGACTAAACAACCGGACTCCATAGCCTAGACATATTGGCATACAAACCTTATCCGACACACTTTCTGAATCAGAATCTGCATTTTAACACAATCTCTGCTGCTTTGTTTGCACATAAAAGTTTTAGAAGCTATAATTTAGCTATTTATAAGTTTAAGGGTATCATTTCCCCAATTCTGTAACAGAGAGATCCACTATAATAGTGCACTAGATAAGTTTAGAAGTTTCTTTCTCGCGTGTGGAAAGTTTGAGCATTGTAGTCTAGAACAAGGAAAGACATTCAGCAACCAGAAATACAGGCCTCTTCTGATTTGTTGTTCTGCCATCTCCAACATATGGCTCCCATTTCATGGTCCAGGGTAACTATTTCCACCTCAGCCATCATGCCTTTGCTCTCATCAACAAAAAGAGGGAAAAGGCCAATGAAGGGAACATCTTTTTCATTTAAGAACATGACCCAGAAGTTGCACTATCACTGATGCTCAGATCCCATTGTCAAGAACTTGGTCATCAGGCCACATCGAATAGCCACCGGGGCAACTGGGAAACACAGTCCTTTTACAGAATCATCCATTATTCCACCAACATGTCAGTAAATAGCAGAATTCTGTAAAGAAAGAAGGGTGGACGGGCTACTAAAGGACATTTCTACCACTTATTTTTCTGCACCAGGCTACTTTTGGGGCTGCAGATGAAGAGGTGGTAGAAGCACCAAAGGGAGACAACATCTTTTCTGCTTTCTCCTATAGCACGTAACTGGGAGGATGAAGAAACAGCTCATATTGTCATTGTTACTTCCTCAATGTGGAGTCGCTCTTGGCCAATGTGGCCAAAATGTAAACTTCCATTGTCCCAAAGAAGTAACTCCAGTGGAAGAAAGAGAATTTATACTCTGGTTTTTTTAGTATTTCATCACTTCCGTCTCCTCACTGCCACACAGGGATGACTCACTTGTGCCTATTTTCAAGGCAAAGAAGGCACATGAAAGAGGAAACAACTCCACTTAAAGAGTCTTCTCTTCTTTTTTTTTCATTTTTTTTCAGTGTTCCAAAATTCATTGTTTATGCACCACACCCAGTACTCCATGTAATACGTGCTCTCCATAATACCCACCACCAAGCTCACCTCTTTTGTTCAGTCCTAGTCATTTTCATGTCCTACAGCTGGGAAAAGAATGCAGAGCCACTTTCAGTGTTCATGTTGACCACAAAACTCTTTGTTATTTCCTTTCCTGAGGCAAATGCTGTGTGTCTAGTAGTATCTGAGAAGTAATCCGAGGTATGCCTAAGGATGGTTTTTATATGGGGAAGGATATTTGCATAAATACATTTTCATTTAATTGATGAAAACAGCTTTCCACAAAAGATTACTTAAGAAAAAAAAGATTACTTAAAAGAAAAACAAAAAAAAAATCTGCAAAAATATATCAGCTTCTCGGGGCGCCTGGGTGGCTCAGTGGGTTAAGCCGCTGCCTTCGGCTCAGGTCATGGTCTCGGGGTCCTGGGATCGAGTCCCGCATCGGGCTCTCTGCTCAGCAGGGAGCCTGCTTCTCTCTCTCTCTCTCTCTGCCTGCCTCTCCATCTACTTGTGATCTCTCTCTGTCAAATAAATAAATAAAATCTTTAAAAATATATATATATATATATATCAGCTTCTCTGTTTTACTACCTCCCACAATTACCCACAAACATACATGTAGTCCCTTTGGAGACCAACCAGGCATATTGTACAGAATTTGCTGTAACCAAGGTAACAAAACATTGTTTCTTTGTATCAACTTCCAGGACCAAAAAAAAAAAAAAATCACTGTTATGGTGAATGTTTCTTTGTAATAGTATTTATTGCTAAGATGTTTACCCTCATTTTCAAGACCTAAGTTATATCAGGCTATTTATTTTCTTCTAGATACTAACTGTAACTTTCAAAAGGTAATTAGAAACACCTGCATTATAAACCAAAACATTTTTTGGGCTATAAATAAGTAAGAATATAGCTATGACATGATTCTAATCACTTTTATGTTTCTATGAAAAATTATTTATTAATATAGCTGAATATCAGTTAACTGGTATCTATATATTGATCACATGGTCCACAAGCATGACCTACATAAAGATATAAATAGAATAAAACACAAAAAATAATTTGCATGCTTATTATTTTACATAAAATCATTTGATATCTTTCTCACCAAACTTAACTCATTAATAATTATCTACCATCTAGTTCTGTGATGAAATAGAATAAAACAATCCATCCCAAATCTTATGTACTCTTATAAGAGCACCATACCTCCCAAGTGCATATACACACAGCAGTACTTTCTTAATGTAAGTACTCTTTTCAGAGTTTTTGTTTATATGAGGACTTCACTCAGATGCTCAATATTGCTCTACAAATAAAACCCATTTGATGTTCATGACAGCAGAGCTCAGTAGCAGCCTGGAGTTCTGTGACATCATGTTCTCCCACTAAACTTTACCCTGGTGATCTTAATTTGATATGAATCTCTGATGGACATGTTGACACAGCCTTCGTTTCTACATAGATTTCATATTACCTTTTTAAAATATCACTGTTTCTTTGTCCAAACTGGACTCAGAAAGGCACTATGACTATTACTACTCTGGGCTTCTGGTGAATGACTATAGATGGTGAGGTTGTTACCAAGTTCCTGAAAATGTCTACCTTGTGTGTGGTGTATGAGTGTGTGTAATCAGTAATGCTTACAATTTATCACATTCTGCAATTCCAAATTGACGTTATCAATATCACTAATGTAATGATTGAGTTTTTTATTCCATTGATTTAACCAATGGCCATTTTTACTTGGGAAATTATTGGTTATCAAATTTTTTGCCTACCAGCTAAACTTTGAGGAAGAAAAAGAACCCATACAAAAGTAGCAAAAGGATGCTAGTTGTAAAATATTAGGCATGAAAAGTGACTTTTCTTCTCTATTTTAAAAGAAATAAACATTTTCTTACAGTTTAAGGAAGTAAAATTAAGTTGTTATCAGAGGGCTTCCAATTTCCTCTGGGAGTGTGTCACTCAAGCTGCCTCTCTTGTATGTATGTTTCCTTACATTAGGGAGAAATTGCCATGGTAAGGATTTGGATTTCTATCCCCTGGGACTGTGCTCCTCATATGAATTAGTTTGACGAGAATAAATTCCATTCTCAGTGAGGAAATGAAAGCATAGGGCAGTGTAATGAGCATGTGATTAAACTTTGCCAATAGCATAGACTTATTAGCCCTAAGAATTTGCAAAATTACATTAATTTTTCCTACTTCATGATATTTGCCCTCTAGCTCATGAATTAGATTTTTTATCCAACTTCACAGATGTCATTTTGGTTTCAGACTTAAACATTTTCTAGAGTTACATCTAGGGGCTATGTTTACATTCTTAAAGGAGGAAATTTCATTTTTTAAAAATTCTGAGTTAATTTTTGGAAAAGATTTAGTCAGAGTACAATTTAACATGTATTCTCAACTATTTAGAAGAGAACATTGATTAACAATATTAACAAAATCTGTCTAAAAATAGCATTGCATAGAACACATCTTAGTGATCTCTCAAAAGTGTCAAGTTTAGTCAAATACTTTAGAGTTTTGGCCATCACTATGACAATGGTTTTTAAATTCTCTAACTGATGTTAAGGGAGAGAAAAATCACTTGTGTTGATTTATAAAATCAAATTGCTTCTAGTTTTGAACCCTACCATCCTGGACAGCAAAAATCTGTTGTGACTGGGGCATGTGTTACAATATAAGAGTCTCTCCCCCCTTAAGCCATCATAGTCTAGGACTGTTCGGGGCAGCACCTCCAGTCACAGCCTCTGTTTTCCTCATAAGACATATTGACCTGGCACTGTTGCCCAGGTCTCAAGGAAGAGTCCTTTAGAGGATTTTCCCCAGGCCATTCCTCCATCCATCAGAGTCCTGCCATCAAGCTTGTGTTGCTAGGAAGACATGAACAGGCTATTCCCTAGGTATTCACCATCTTCTTCACTCTGCAGTAACGGGGAGCCACAGTTTCTCACAGGTCAGCCATGTTCTGTTTATTCCACTCCTCTCAATTGAGTCCTATCAACTTTCAGTGTTGTAAAATTCTGGCAGCCATCACAGGGAGCTTGGATTTTCCGAAAACAGTAACAACAATAGCAAAGCTCAATAAGAATACCTACTATATATGAGCACTTCAAATACAATCACTCGCTTAATAATCGCAACGTGAAGAAAGATGTACTATTATTGTATCCATTTTACAAATGAAATTATTCTTGTCCATAAGACAATCTCTTCATCTTTTCCCAAGTAAGATAAGTGATCTGTGACTTCAGTCTATAGAGGCTTGATTGCACAGAGTGGTGACAAAGGTTGGGGGAAAAAAGATATGTCAAAGAAAACACTTGCCATACTTACTTCTTCATGAAAAACCTCCAGAAAAATGCAAACCACTGTTAAATTCTCAATCAAGGGTGCCTGGGTGGCTCAGTTGCTTAAGCATCTGGCTTTGGCCCAGGTCATGGTCCCAGGGTCCTGGGACTGTGTCCTGCGTCAGGCTCCTGCGCAGCAGGGAATCTGCTTCTCCCTCTGACCCTCCCTCCTCTCATGATTTCTCTCTCACTCTCTCTCTCTCTCTCAAACAAATGGATAAAATCTTAAAAAAAAAAAAATTCAATCATGTTCTTTTGCCACATATATGTATCTGAGACCCAGCTGGTTAAATCTCAGTGCTGGTGTGAAACCTCCTTCTCCCTCCTCACAAGACATCAAGTGATAATGTAAGAATGGCCCTCATGTGCTCAGACTTATTTCCAATTATAACTAACTCAAACCATCAAAGGTAGTTGGAACAAACATCTGATCACTTTCCTCTCCTTCCTCTCTCATTACATCCTCCCTCTTTGCTCTATAATCCCTGGGATGAACCTTTTCATTCCTCTATATTATAGCCTCCTTCTATTCAAGATAACAAAGTTAACTTACACAGTTCTTTTTTTAGGTTATATTTTTGCAATTCAATTTTATAGCTATGAAAATCTTACTTGCTAGGTAGATGATAAATGGATATTATAATAACTGTTCTTAGCTTTAATCCACAACTCCCATTCCTTGAAAAGCCAGAAAATTAATGTTCCAGTTATTTATGGCCATGTAACTAACCACCCAGATACTTAGTGATTTAAAACAACAATCATCATTTGTTTTACTCACAAATTTACAATTTGAGAAGGTGTTGGCAGGAAGGGCTCGTCTGTGTTTTAGATTAAGTTAACTGGGGTAGCTCAACTGGGCCTAGTTGATACACTTCCAAAATGGCTTACTCATATGGCCATAAAGTTAATACTCAGCTGAAGCTATTAACCAGGTATCTTAGTGCCTTTCCACAGGGCCTTTCCATAGAATTGCTTCTTCCTCACAGCATAGTAACTATTTTGCAAGGGAGAAAAAAAAGTGGAAACTGCCAATCTCTAAAGTCCTAGGCCCTGCAATTGGCTAAGAGTCACTTATGTTGTATTTTATAAGTCAAAGTTTCCACAAAACCTCCTGGAGTCGAGGGAATTATGGAGAGGTGAGAGAGGAATATAGATTCCACCTCTTAACAGATAAAGTACAAAGAATCTGTGGCTTCCATTAACCAACCATAGTTAATTTAGTAATTTTTAATTATCATAAGTAATTCTTAAACATTTGCAATTAGTTATTGTTTAAAAGTAAGTCAAAGGTTAGAACTTCTAGTGATGATGGAGTAAAAAAATAAATAAAAATTATGAAACTATATAAAATTGTCAAAAACAGTTATCTAAGAGTTCTGAATATCAACCAAGGACAAAAAACAAATTAGAAAATGTTTATCTATGAAAAGCTGCTGACCATCCAGTAAGAAAAGTGAAAATGTATAATGTTCTTGTTTGAAGTCAACCTATCTCTTACCCATAGCTCAGATGGTAGGATACTGAGCAGGGCTGGCCATGAAAACCAACAACTTTACTGTTGGTTGGGACTGGCTTGTTTTGAGCAAAAGGCAAAAACTCCCTTCTCAATTGCACTGCTAGCAATTGCAACAAGCCTAATAGAAAAATAATAGGAAAGCATACAACCATGCTAACCTGAGCTGTAATTCCACTTGTAGAAGTCAGCAGATCAGGGACTAGAAATTTAACAAGGACATTCTTGAAATGAAAGAACCATAGATGGACCAGATAATTTCTCCATACACCCCTGGCTAAGATGGCAGGTATATGCACAGAAGAACCACAAGAACCACAATGGTCCCAACCATACATTATTGCCTGATTTCATCTGTGAAAACACAAAGAAATGATGTTGAAGAGTCCATGTTCTGTACACATACATGGCTGACAGAGAAGCTGTTTATTCATGCAAGAAAGACCTAAGAAGGCCTAATAAAAAGGAAGGACTGAACAAATCAGAAAAATGTCTGAATTTTGAAAACACTCACCAACCCATACAAAACTTCATCAATAGATGGTAGAAGCCATTTTAAGTGCAGGCAATGAAAAAAAGAAAAGAAAAGAGAAAATAATTAAAGCCATTAACAACAACAAAAAAAAATCAGAATCTAGAATTTCTTAAATATATCATTTAAAATGTCCAGTTCCAAATGAAAAAAAAAAAAAAATGAGACTTGCAAAGGAATAGGAAAAAATGACCCATATCCAGGAATAAAAAAATAGTCAAATAAAATAAATATGACTGAGCCCAAATGTTGCATTTGGCAGATTAAGGTATCAATGCCACTATTATGAATAGATCCAAGTAAGAAAACCTCATTTAAAGTTAAAGAATTAAAGAAAAATATTTTGATAATGAACGAACAAATGAAAAATTAAATGACAGCTACTTTGGAGAACAGTGTGGAGATTTCAAGAAATTAAAAATAGAGCTTCCCTATGACCCTGCAATTGCACTCCTGGGTATTTACCCCAAAGATACAGATGTAGTGAAAAGAAGGGCCATCTGTACCCCAATGTTTATAGCAGCAATGGCCGCAGTCGCCAAACTGTGGAAAGAACCAAGATGCCCTTCAACGGACAAATGGATAAGGAAGATGTGGTCCATATACACTATGGAGTATTATGCCTCCATCAGAAAGGATGAATACCCAACTTTTGTAGCAACGTGGACGGGACTGGAAGAGATTATGATGAGTGAAATAAGTCAAGCAGAGAGAGTCAATTATCATATGGTTTCACTGATTTGTGGAGCATAACAAATAGCATGGAGGACAAGGGGAGTTAGAGAGGAGAAAGGAGTTGAGGGAAATTGGAAGTTGAGGGAGGTGAACCATGAGAGACTATGGACTCTGAAAAACAATCTGAGGGTTTTGAAGGGGCGGGAGGTGGGAGGTTAGCGGAACCAGGTGGTGGGTATTGGAGAGGGCACGGATTGCATGGAGCCCTGGGTGTGGTGCAAAAACAATGAATACTGTTATGCTGAATAGAAGTTAAAAAAATTTTTAAAAATCATCAAAGAAATATTTTTTAAAAAATTTAAATGAAGAAATAGTTTTTTTAAAAATAAATAAAGCATAAATTTGAGATTGGCACAGAAGAAATAACAGATGAACTTGATGATAAATGAATAGAAAGTATACATCCTGAAGAATAGATACAAAAAGATTGAAGAAAATTTAATAGCCTCAAAAACCTACCTGTAAGAGTACATCAAAAATAACAAAATATTTGTAATAAGAGTCCCAGAAAGAGAAAAGAGAGACAAAAGATAAGAAAAATATTTGAAGGAATAATGGACAAAAATTTTACAAATTGAATTTTAAAATATTAATCTATAAATCCAAGAAGTTCAATGACACCCAATTTGGATAAAGATAGATTCAGAACTAGACACATTATAGGCAAATTGTTGGAAGCCAGAGGAGAAAAGGAAACCCTGAAAACAAAGGAAAAACAATTCATCCCATACACAGAACAACAATAAAATTAATAGGTAACTTTCCAACAGAAATAATAATGCTAGAAGACACTGGAATAAAATATGTTAACCATGAAAGAAAATTACAGTCAAAAAAGAATATGATAACCACCAATTCTATTCATCAAAAATGAAGGCAAAATAAATAATTGACTTAAACAAAGACTGAGAGAAATAAATGTTACCTGACCTCCTCCACAAGAAATTCTAATGGTTGAAATGACAGCAGATAGTAGCCAGAATCCACATGGAAAACTAAAGAGCATCAGAAATGCTAAAAATGTAGATAAATGTAAACGATCATATAAAATATTCTTTCCTTTCTTCTCATAATTTCTTTAAAAGATATAACATTATATCAAACAGTAATTACAATACTTACAATACTTTATTTTGTGTTTATAGCATTCTTATATGTATCTAAAAATAATAGCACAAAAATGGTGAGGAAATAGAACTATGTTAGAGGAAAATTGCAACATTGTATTGGAATTAAGTTGCTATATTTTACTGGAATTATATCACCTAGATAGACTCTATATAAAGTTAAAATGTGTATTATAATTCTTAGATCAACTGCTTAAAAAATAACTCAAAACTATCTTTAAACAATCAAAACAGTAATAAAATAAGACACTAAAAATATCTTTTAACATAAAAGGTAGAACAAAGGAACAAATATGAAAATAAACAAACAAAAGGCAGGTATAGATTCAACCAGAATAATAATTACATTAAATATGAATGAGCTAACCACATTACTCAAAATGCAAGGATTATTATACTGTAATAAAAAAAGCATAACCCATATATACACTGTTTGTGTGTATATATATATATATATACACACACTGTTTACAAGAGAAAGAGTTTAGATTCAAAGACACAGATGGATGGAAAGTAAATGAGCTGGAAAAAATATACTACATGAATTTCACAGTTCAACACTTTATGTATCAAAGAGCTGAAATAGCAAGAAAAAAATAAGAAATATTACTAGAAATAAAAAGGAACACTTCATAATAACAGAAGGGTCACCAGGAAGATATAATAATTATAAGTGTGATACACATAAAAAGTCCCATTTTACATATAGCAAAAACCAACAAAACTATAAAGAGAAATAGACACTGCACCAATTACAGTCAAAATTTCAATATTCCATTCTCAAACTGACATAACAACATGGAAAAATCACCTCAGATAAAGAAGACTTTAATAATAGTATCAACTAACTTAACTGACATTTATGAAACGCTCTACCTAAAGCCAGCAAAAAAATTTTTTTTTTCTGTCCAAGAATATATAGAATATTCTCCAGTATAGACAAAATGCTAGGACATAAACCAAGTCTCAATAAATTTAAGAATTGAAAATATTACAAATATGTTCTATAGTAACAATAGAATAAAATTAAAAATCAACAATAAAAAAACCTAGGGAAATATCTAAATATTTGGAAATTAAATAACACATGGTTCAAAGAAATTGTAAAGGAAATTAGAAATTCTTTTGAAGTGAATAAAAACAAAAACAATGTGTCACAATACATCAAAATAATGTGGAGGATGTAAATCAATGCTTAGAGTGAATTTATAGCTTTAATACATATTGTAGAAAAAATGAAAAATCTCAAATAAATAATTCAAACTTTCTCCTAAGAAGCTAGGAAAAAAAAAAAAAACACTAATTTAATACAAAATAAGCAGATGGAGGGAATAATAAAGATCAGAGCAAAAAATGATGAAGTAGAAAAAGAAAAACAATAGAGAAAATCAATGAAATAAAAACCTGGTCCTTCAAAGGTTATAACATTGATAACTCTTTAGCTAGACTGGCCAAGAGAGAGACAGATATGAAGTGAAAGAAAACAAAAATTACCAAAATCAGTTATGAAAGAAGGGACATTGTTACTGACTCTGCAGAAATTAAAATATAGGGTAATATGAACAACTCAATATCAACAGATTAAATAATTTATGTATTTTTGGACAATGTCTTAGAAAGACACAAATTCCCAAACTAACTAAAGAAGAAACAGATAATCGAACTAAATCTATAACAAGAAATAAAATTAATAATTACAAATTTTCCACACAAAAAAGCTCAGACCCAGACTGTTTTAATCATGATTTCTATCAAATATTTTAGGATAAAATAATATCAACTTTACACAAACATGTTCTAAAAATATAGAGGAGGAAATACTTCTCCACTCATTCTATGACTCAGAAACATTCTGATACCAAAGCCAGAAAGTCATCACAAAAAAACAGCAGACCAGTATATCTCATGAACATAAGAACAACCCACAAAAAAATGCTATCAAACTTAATTCAGCAACACATTAAAATACATATAAAGATACTCAACACTGTAAGTCATTTTAAAAATGTAAATTAAAACCATGAGAGATACTACTAAATACCTATTAGAGTGGATATGATAAAAATAACACGATGTCAAGTGTGGGCAAATGTATGAAAAAGCTAGAAGCCTCATACATTGCTGGCAGAAAACAGTTTAGCAATTTCCGAATAAGTTAAACATAAACATACCATTCTAATCAGCAATTCCACTCCCAGATATATACCCAAGAAAAATGAAAACATATGTCCATGTAAATACTTGTGCATGAATATGCATCACAACACTATTCACAATAGGCCAAAACTGGAAACAATTGAAATGCCCATCATCTGATGAATGGAAAAAGAAAATGTGGTATATCTATACAATGAATACTCTTCAGCAATAAAAATGTAGAATTATTGGAACATCTACAATATGAATTATGCCTAAAAATTATGCTAATTGAAAGAATCCAGACACAAGAGATTACATATTGTATAATTCAACTTATGTGAAATTTCCCTCCAAAATCCTGGGTGAATCTATAGATACAGAAAGCACCTTAGTTTTTCCCTGGGGGTTGACAGCAAGTATGTAGTAAAGAAAACTTTGGTATGGAGAAAATTTTCTTAAACCGGATTGTGGAGGATGTTTTAGCCTTATATATTTACTAAATATCATTCAACTGTACACTTATACTGGGTGTATTCTGTGGCATGTAAATTATACTTCAATAGAGTTGTCTTAAATAAAGCAGGTTGATTTTCCTTCTCCCCAAACCTCTGGTTTTTTCTTCCTCAATTAGCATATCAATATTTTGGAGTGGGTGTAGATGACATACAGTTACAGTAATCCCACATTGAAATTCGCTGAAAGTATCTACATTTCATTAAGATCACTGTCAGCCACCTTTTGTGTTCTCATCTGCTGAAATGCCTGCTGACCCACATGCCTTCAGTCACTTGTTAACATTGCCATCTTTGGAGAGCAATATTTTCATCTACAATTCTCTTACAGATTTTTCTGAACATTCTTCAATAAATCATATGCACACAAATTTTTGTTTTAGACTCTGTTTTTAGGGAATCTGGCCTCTTAGTTCTGATGCCCTATGCATTGTTCTGTATTTACTGACCCTATTTTGCTGTTACGTAGGGTGCATTTGTAAATTTCCCCAGAGTTCCAGATAAAGCATGACTATCTACAATTTCTAGCCTACTATATTGTACCATCTTGGTGTGAAATAATTGTCTCTGATGCTTGCTGTCTTCCCAAGCTTCATACCAAGCTTCACTCAATGAATGGGGCAAAGATTCATTCTATCCTCAATTCCTAGTATTCCATGAATGCAATATGAGGAAGCAGTATATTCTAATCTAAATATAAACAATCTTATTTCTGACTCTTCTCTCTCCCTCTCTCTTTTAAATTTTATTTATTTATTTGTCAAGGAGAAAGAGAGAGAGCACAAGCAAGGGAGCAGCAAGGAGAGGGAGAAGCAGCTTCCCAGCTGAGCAAGGGGCTCAATGAAAGACTTGATCCCAAGGCCCTGGGATTATGACCTGAGTCAAAGGCAGATACTTCACAGACTGAGCCATCCAGGCATCCCTTCTATAAACTTTTGATTATACTCAAGAAATCTCTTTATATTGGTCTTGGGAACCAAGTTTTCTTCACAAACCTTTGTCTTGGAAAGTCAAGTATATAGCATCATTGTTCTTGGTTTGGGAAGATTCTTTCCCTATTTGGACAGTAATAAGCCTGAATTGATGGGAACAGAGACAGTTTGTAACAACAACGAAATATGGGATTAAAAAACACCTTGATTAATATGAAAATATTACCCTAATAAATATGCTGTGATCTATATTCATATATGTTATAGATATATTGTATATAGTTTATGGTATGTAATACATTATAATTATCATTTCTAGCATTATCCCAGCCTCCCTAAAGTCTAAGAATTACAATCTGATGATATATTGGAAGACCTTCCATGATACTTGGCAAGTTTTTAAATGAATAAACATACTGATTGTTAATTTACTGAGTTGACAATATTCTGAATGGTGTTACATTTTTGCTTCCTAGCAAATGAAGTTTAATAAATTGTCTTTATCATTCTCTTTCTTTTAGTACTGCTAAGGCACATCAAGATGATCATATAGAATAATTTATTGAGATAAGGTAATAAAAAGTGAAGAAGTTTTGAAGGCAGATAAAATCTTGTGTCCCAGTCATGGATATTCAGCTTTTTGTCAATGGCAAAACTTCTATTTTGACTTCTTGAAATGTTATTTATTAATTAGGGTTTTTTTCTTTTGAAAATTAAATAGGATAAGTGCATAGGGAAGCCCAATATAAAACATAAAGCACTTCAAAAATGTTAATGTAATGGGATGAATTTAAAACAATATATTAAAAAGACACATCAATGGGATGAGTGAGGACCAAATTTCAAGTTTGAAAGGGTGAGAGACAGAACAGAGAGAGCAAGAAAGACAGAAAGGAGAGAAACAAAGAGATACATGGAAGAGAGACTTAGAAGAAAGAGAAGACTAAGAGACAGAGAAAGAGTTTTATTCTCCTACTTTTATTTTAAAAGAGGAGAAAGGGACAAAAAAGAAGGTGATGTCCCCTGCCATTGCACTACTGGGTATTTACCCCAAAGATACAGATGTAGTGAAAAGAAGGGCCATCTGTACCCCAACATTAATAGCAGCAGTGGCCACAGTCACCAAACTGTGGAAAGAGCCAGATGCCCTTCAACGGATGAATAGATAAAGAAGATATGGTCCATATATACAATGAAATATTATGCCTCCATCAGAAAGGATGAATACCCAACTTTTGTATCAACATGGATGGAACTGGAAGCGATTATGCTGAAGGAAATAAGTCAAGCAGAGAGATTCAATTATCATATGGTTTTACTTACTTGTGGAACATTAGGAATAACACGGAGGACATTGGGAGTTGGAGAGGAGAAGCAAGTTGGGGGAAATCGGAGGGGGAGATGAACCATGAGAGACTGCAGACTCTGAGAAACAAACTGAGGGTTTTGGAGGGGAGGAGAGTGAGGGGTTAGGTGACCTTGGTGGTGGGTATTAAGGAAGGCATGCATTGCATGGAGCACTGGGTATGGTACATAAACAATGAATCTCAGAACACTGAAAAAGATAATAATAAAATTACAAAAAAAAAAAAGAAAAAGAAAGGAAGGTGATGTCAAGAGAAAGGCACTCAGAAGCTTTTCCTTCTTTCCTCTTCTTTTAATTATTTCACATTCTCTTGATGAGCTGAGCTGTCAGAGAAACTGAGAACACACAGTGAACACAATCAGAGAGACTAGAAGCTGAGCATGAAATAAAGGACCTAAAAGAGGTTGAATGTGTGACAGCTAATTTTATGGGTCAATTTGACTGGACCACAGGGAGCTGAGATACTCACCAAGATATTTGGTCAAGCATTCTGGGTATGCCCCTAAGGAAGTTTGGGGATGAGATTAACATTTGAATTAATACAGTGAGTAAAACAAATTGATCTCCCCAATGCAGGTGGACCTCACCCAATCAGCCGAAGGCATAAATACCACAAAAAGGCAGATTAAGAAGGAAGTTCTCTGGACTGTTTGAGCTGGAACATTGGCTTTCCTAGGACTTCCAGTTTTCCAACAGCAGATCTTAGGACTTTTCAGCCTCCATAGTGAGATGAGACAATTTCTTATGACAAATATATTATATAATTATATATATAATATATGCATATATATACATGCACTTTATATATATTCTGGTTCCCTGGAGAAACTTGACAAACACAGTAATATAGATAATGAAGAATACAGGTGCTAACAGTTACACAGTAGCTATGTGTGGAGGGCCACATGGTATAGCAGAGGGAATGGACATGCTTGACTCCTCCTTCTGTTCTTTACCAACTGCTGGGTACACCTATTGCTAAAATATGACCCTGGAAATAACACTTGAGAAGACTGGAGAAAAGAAGTCAGCCGAGGCCACGGACACATCAACTTATGCAGCTTCAATTTCCTTGTAGGCAAAACAGCAGCCGGCTGGGAGAACTGGAGATGATGTGTGTGAAGGGCCTAGCACATATTAGGTATTAAGTGAATCATGCCTCTTGTTATATCAGTGTGCAAAAAGGAAACCTTCCCTATCATGCCAGCCAAGATAAACGAAATGAGATACTTTGGGGAAAAAATGGTGATTTTAACAGTTTTTCAGCTTCCATATCCATCTGTAGGTATAATCATTTTTGCACTTTTATTGTTGTTACTAAACTTTACATTTTCTTGTACTAAGAGTAAAGGCTGAGAATGAAGGAACATGAGGCTGTCCAAAATAATGGGTAGCTTCTAGTACATGCAACAGAGTCCTGCCAGGCAGTGTGAGAAATTCCTAAAATAACAACTGTGGAAAAGGAAATATTTATTGTTGTCATTATCACCATTATTATCATTAACATTATTTACTGAATCTCTGCAGAACCAATTAATCTCTAAGGGGATGAGGTGGTATGAGTTTCAAGTCTGTACTACTCCACTTGGAGGAGTCCTGAGCATTTTCAGCTTCGATCTTGTCCAGGCTGACCTCACAGCTCCTCACCACCTGCCTGGCTGTCTTATCTTGCATGGGGTGAAACCATTGGCTCTGTTCCCCAAGTTCAAAACCTCAGCCTCATTATGGACTCATCCATCTGTCTCTGCCCTGTCTTCTCAGATAGCCAATATCCTTGTCCATCATACCTGCTGAGTCTTCTAAATCCCTTCTCTCTACTCCCTGCCAGCTGAGGCCATCTTATTTCAAGATCTGAATTAAGAAAAAGCTTTAATGGTCTTTCCACTGTCAACCTTTAAGGAGAAGATCTCAGGTTAAGGATTCTTGTCCCAAACAGTGTTGTTTTAAAAAATTAGAAACTTGAAAGTCAGCCCATAATATGACTTTGGGATACTCAAGTGACAAGGAACTCCCTTTAATTTAGGGTGAATTTATCATATCCTCAATTACTTTTTTTTCTTATAAGGGAACTAGTCAATGTTTCCACTATACCCCCTTGAACTTTGCATTTTTCTATTCTTCAACAGTCATTACATTTCACTTTAAATATTTACCCTGGTTATCACTCTGTACATTCTAAAAGGCAACTATTATGTCTTCTTCTTCCATGATTTTGTTTGAACACCTAGAGCATTGTATAAACCATAACAATATCATTATAAACAGCAACTGAAATTTTTGCCTTAGACAAAAGTAGTATTTGTGGGGCACCGGGGTGGCTCAGTGGGTTAAGCTGCTGCCTTCGGCTCAGGTCATGATCTCAGGGTCCTGGGATCGAGTCCCACATCGGGCTCTCTGCTCAGCAGGGAGCCTGCTTCCCTCTCTCTCTCTCTCTCTCTCTGCCTGCCTCTCTGTCTACTTGTGATCTCTCTCTGTCAAATAAATAAATAAAATCTTTAAAAAAAAAAATTTTAAAAAAAGTAGTATTTGTGAGAGAAGTGACAAAGCAATAACTCTTGTGTCAAGAAAATATATAAATATGCCACTAATCAAAGACCTGGGATTGCAGGCAGTCTTGGAAGACAGCCCCAGAAGATAAGCAGAGAAAAGGTTTGCCAGAGTACTCCAGAGGTCACCTAGTCTAACAGGGATGATATTTTCCTCAAACACATGAAACAGAGAAAACTGTAATTATTATGAGAGATTCTACTTCTGTATATGCCTTTAAGAGTCTCAGTTTACCAAAGGGGAAACAGAAAAATTATCTCCTCTCCTTACAATTTCAGAAGTTTAGAGGGAAACTGGAGCAGATGCTGTGGGCATCCTGCCCATATATGGCAGCCCTCACACTATAGCTGGACTTGCAGCTACCAACACCTGCATTTCTATGCTGGAGGCCTTTCTCAAGCTGACAAAACTTGCTTTGCCCACCTGTGCAGCATTCTGGATATGTTTGTGTATTAACTTCTCCTGAGAGTAGACTTTAAGCAGTTAATGAAAAGAATTGGTGTATAAATACCTCAGCAACCTTATCCCTTAGGGAGACCAGTTCTGAGGTATATGTTCTGTGCTAGCTTTTAGAGTTTTCCCTGCAGGATTGAGCCCTGGTGGACCACAGTGTAGGAGCCTTGATAATGCACAGTTCAGAGGCTGTTTTTCTCTGTTGTCTCACATCCCCATTCTCCTACCACTGCTTTCTTCTTTTCCCAGATAACTTACTTATACATTACTCTGTATCTTAAGATCCATTTCTGAGATACACCAAACCAAGACTCTAACCATCTTTCCACCAAAATAAGAAGTGATGCATAAATCAGAAATAGTGAAAAACTCCAGGATAAATTAATCATTGAATCCAATTTACATACCGTATCAGGAACTATGCAAATATGAATAACACATAAACTCTGATCTGAAAGAGATCACTAGTATCAAAATAAATAATTACTGATTTTTTTTAAAGTACAGTACAGTAATCTAGAAATAGATACACATCCAAAATAGAGAATAATCAAAACCTGGTCAGTGTGGGGGTGTGGATTAATGGAAGTCTTACCAAAGAAGAAACACTTGATCTAGTTTTCATAGACAGAAGTAGAAAGGGGATTATCAAATAAAGGGAACATAATGCACAGAACAACATGTTATAGTCTCCCCAACACAAGGATTTTGGAAAGACCTCAGAGAGGCGAGATGGAAGAGTGGTTAAGAGCATGACCACAAAAACGAGACAGTCTGGGTTCAAGTCCTAACTTTTTTGTTTATCGTTTGTGTGACCTTGGGCAAAACAACTACTCTCTCTATGACTCAACTTGTTCATCTATAAAAAGAAGTTTCCTACCTCTAATTTCTTTTTTTTTTTTTTTTAGTCATTTAAAAATTTAAGTAAATTTTTGGAGTAGAAACCGGCATGTAAAAAGTATTGAGAAATGGTAATTGTGATCTAATATCATGACTGGTTAAACTCACCAGGAAAAGAATAAGAGATAAAGCTGACAAAAGTGACAGGAGACAAACCATGCTGGGTCTTATATTCCAAGGTCAGGAACTCTTTCTTCATCGTTGAGGTCAAGGATGAGCAAACTATGTATGACTCACTGGCCAAGCCCAACCTAGCAACAATTTTTGTAGTTAAATTTGTAATGGAACATAAACATAGCTTCACCTAATTTGTGTATTATCTATGACTTTGTTTATGATACAAGAGGACAACTGAGTTGTTGCAAGATACTATATGGCCCACAAAGTCAGCAATATGGTATTATCTGAGATGATCTGGGAAGAATATGTTCCAAGACCCCCAGTGGATGCCTGAAACTATGAATGGTACTGAACCCTAAATATACTGTACTTTCTCCTATCCACATGTACTTATAATAAAGTTTAATATAAAAATTAGTCACAGTAAGAGATTAGCAACAATAACCAATAATAAAAGAATAAATATAAAAATATACTGTAATAAAAGTTACATGAATGTGGTCTCTCCGAATACCTTATTATACTGTACTCACCCTTCTTCTTGTGATGATGTAAGATGATAAAATGTCCACAAGGTAAGATGAAATATGGTGAATTACATAGACATTGTAACATAGCATTAGGCTTCTGTTGACTTTCTGGAGATCTGTCGGGAGAATCGTCTATTTTTGGACAGTGGTTGACCATGGGTAGCTGAAACCACAGAAAGTGAAACAGCAGATAAGGATAGACTCCCTACTTACTATCTGGCCTTTTACAAACAAGCAAACAAAAAAAAACCAAAACTGCCACCTCCAGCTATAGATGAAAGGAAGTGACATGCAGAATGAAGGGTAAATAGTATAGAATAAAAATCTGCACGCAGAGTTAGATGGCCATTCCACAGGTCAAGATTAAAGTTGATAAGGTTAATAAAGCCAAATCTCATAGTGTCAAAGAAAGAAGGGTTTCTTATATAGACAAAAAAGGTATATTTTAGGAGTTGATGAAGGGTAGAATGTTACAAACTTGCAGGCTACAGGGCATGTTTAGCCTAGAAATAAGTTTTATTTAATCCATGGTTCATACATTTTAAATTTGTTGTCAATATTTAAAATATAAATATATCATAAATAAAACCTGAATATCTGGCTTCTTTGGAAAAACTGAAAGATCTGGCAAGAGTATATATACAGACCTGAATGGCAGAACTTTCTTTAGCTCCAAAGTAGCTGCCATATTTATATGAGGCATTTATTTCTTTCTAGTATATCACATTCTCCACTACGTTCAACTTTATTACAACTGGGTCAGCTTCATTCACACTATAAATGTGTTGATCTGAGTCCTCTAAGATTTAAGAGTGCTACATCCTGCTACTTATGGGCACAGACCATGGAGTATGGGGGAAGGAGCAGTTTTTTTCTCAAAAAAGCTGTCACAGAGGGCGCCTGTGTGGCTCAGTGGGTTAAGCCTCTGCATTCGGCTCAGGTCATGGTCTCAAGGTCCTGGGATCCAGCCCCGCGCTGGGCTCTCTGCTCAGCTTCTCCCTCTCTCCCTCTGCCTGCCGTCTGCCTGCTTGTGATCTTTTTCTCTCTGTCAAATAAATAAATAAATAAATAAATAAATAAATAAAGCTGTCACAGAAACAATGGCCTTGCAGGACAGTCAGATTTGGGTAAGAACGGAGGAAGGGAGAGTACTGAATGAAAAAGTTGAGGTATAAAATCAATTTATTTATGAAAGAATAGAGGTTTACAATGGCAGAGGAGAAAAATGTTTAGGAGCAATTGTATGAAAAGTCAAGAGGGAACAAGTCCACAGCAGGACCAAGGTAACTGAATAGTTACATTGGTAGTCAGAAACACTGAATTTTGGTTGATGTATGAATCTGACTGGGATAAAAGTCTAGCAGAAACTGATTAGCTTCAAAGTCCCCACCTTTCTTGTAAAATTGCTGTGGTATTAGAACCAGTTGTGAGTAGATTTGGGTTGGGGTTATTAAGTTTTGTCTTCAGGGCTCCTGGGTGGTGCAGTCAGTTAAAGCGTCTAACTCTTGGTTTCAGCTTAGATTGTGATCTCAGAGTCCTGAGGCTGAGCCCCTTATTGGGCTCCATGCTGAATGGGAAATCTGCTTAAATTTCTCTCTCCCTGTCTCTGGGCCCCTCCCTCCTCCTCTAAAATAAATAAATCTTTAAAAACATTTTTTTTCTTCAAAGATGCTGCATACAAATCTGTCCCAGTTATTTAGAACTGCCTTTATGTTAAGTCAGGGCCAAGGTGAGGTCTCTGTCAGGGAAGCCCTAAGGAAAAGTACTGAGCTGATTCAGTTACACATTTCTGTTTTTGCTTCAAAGTCTACGGTCATATATTTCTAATATCTTTAGAAATGGAGGAGGAAAAGGTCAACTAAAACTTCAAGTACCTTGGAAGGAAGCCTCAATCTCAGGACTGTTATGTTTCTTAAAGAATTGACAATCCCAGTGCATCTGCATGGCTCAGTGGGTTAAGCCTCTGCCTTCAGCTCAGGTCATGGTCCCAGGGTCCTGGGATCAAGCCCTGCATTGGGCTCTCTGCTCAGTGGAGAGCCTGCTTCCCCCTATCTCTGCCTGCTTCTCTACCTACTTGTGATCTCTCTCTCTGTCAGATAAATAAATAAAATCTTTAAAAAAAAAAAAAAAGAATTGACAATCCCTTCTTTTCACTGAGCACCTTGTGAACACTGAACTCTTGATGGCTTTTGTGTATGGGAAAGCATTGCCCCTAAATACCTGGGAATGTGGGTCATCTCACCCATATCCTGGTCCTCCATGTGCCTTCCTTTGTTTTTCTCTCATTTTTTCCTCCATTTTCTGTCCTTTTCCTCTCACGAGTTACTAATATATTTAGTAGTGAGTTGCAAAACCTTCAGCCTTTTCAATATCTATTATTACCTTTTTCAGGGTAAAGATAAAAACATTTCCTTAGTCTTGTGTAATGTAATATTTCCTACCTTGTATTCTTTGGTGTTTGTCCTAGAAAATGCTACAAAGTCTTCTTTTATTCCATTAGCTATTAAGAATGGCCATGAGGGAATGCCACCTGTCAGCCACATCAACTCAGACACTGCAGTAGAGGAATCAAACTTAAAAAGGAAGAAAAGGACAAGGTCCTGAACTACTTACTCGGCAATAGCTTTACACAACATGCTTGAGATGGAAAGATAGTTCCATGTCTGCATTCTCAGTCAAAGATGAGTCTTTACTCAAAATGGAATATTTTACACTTCAGAAAGAAAAATGAGACTGCACAAGTTGTAGATACAGATTCCAACAGTTACGAAGTTTGGTAAATAAATTCACTTAAATTTCTTCTCCAAGGAATTATCAGTGGGGAAAGAGAACAGGCAGTATTCCAAGAAATGGTTATAAATAGATAAAAGTAAAACAATAGGAGCCCACATTCAATTAAGAGAAAGATTATAAAATATTGCATATAGTGATCTTTCTTTTCTGTACTAAGAGTCATTCTGGTCTCCGCCCTGGGAGAAAAGTCTATTTGGAAATAGATAAGTAAGAATTATGGAGGACTTTTCAGAAGTTAATACACACAGCTCTCTTCAGTGTTTTATAAAGTTGATTTCCCACAAAGTTTTAAGAAAGGAGGAAGGAAAAGATGAGACAGGAAATACGAGTCCCTAATGACTTCTCTTTTGACCCACAAATACAAGCGGAGGATGAGAAAACACAAAGTACTGCTCAAAGTTAAATGATTCTAGCTCAAACTTCTGCTAGAATTAGAAGTTCTTTACTTAATGGGAAAAAAGGAAAACTGTGGATTTATATTTAGTCTTCTTAAAGCTGAAAGAGCCTAAGAATATGGAGTTTGTTTATTTTTTTTCTTCCCCTTTTACTTTCTTCTTTTTTTCTAAAAAGATGGCTGAGATCTATGATTTTTATTATAATAATATATATGTTCTCCTTATCCTCTTCTGGGCATAGAAAAAGTATCCCTTGGTAAATATTTGATCCAATTTTTCCTTTTTTTGGGAGTTTGAGGAACGTAGTCTTCTTTATGATACAAAATTTGCTTCCTATGTCTTAAAAGTAAAATTAAAAATTGTGTTTTATGTGTGTTACTGTCCTCTTAAATATGAGAAATCCAAGAAATCCAAGCAGCCACTTATTTTCTCCACTAGACACAGAGGTCAAGATCCAGTGGTATGTCACATCTGTTGTGAGCTCTGTTGCAAGTAATTTGTTACTATTAATAGTTCAAAGTTTGCAAATGATTTACTTTTGTTTGTAAGTTATAGAGAAGTTAAGGTTATCCTGAAATAACTCTCACTCAGCTGCATTCTGATATCCTTCTCTGAGTAGGAGGGAAGGGAGCTTTTCTAACTAGGATGCCAGTGAGTGAATGTCACCCACTCTTTGTTTTCAGAGGTAAAAAGGTTGAAACCACTTCATTAGACTGAGGGCAGACAACAAAATAAGCTGTAAATATTGAAAGCAAGGTGCCATCTGAAAGTTAAACTAGAAAATCAATGCAGGATGGATGTGATCAGAGACATGTAAAGCCATTAAGAATAAGGTGTGTGGGGCCATGCACTGGAGAAATTCCAGGCATCTCTCTTGGGATGAATACATCAGGCCCACAGCCAGTAAATATTTGAAAGACTCAATGTTCCTTGGTCTGAATGCCATACTCAGAAGGCTGAGTCTTATTTGGTTTTATAGTTTTTTTCCCTTTATTCAAAGAGTGTGAGTATCTAAGACCTCAGCATTTATATTTTATTATAAATTTAAAAATTAACATTCTGGATCTTAACAACAAAATGGAATGTAGTGATACCATTTTGTTCCAGATTCTGTGCTAGGCATTAGATTTACAAAGAAAAAGTCCTTAGGAAAACACTTTCTTCTTAAGGAATTTCCCTTGTGAAATTAATTAATGTGAGTTTGTTCCTGAAAGGTTAATATACTCCCTCTATGTGCTCAGAAAATCATATCTATGAGCCTACACCATCAAAAGCAGACTAGATCAGGCTGAATTCATCAAGTAAAATAGCATCTTATGAAGCCTCCTGAGGACCAAACACTGATCTCAACTGATAAAAATCCCACATCATAATTCTTTTCGTATATACATAAAGTTTTAGTCATCATGGAAAGTCCTCATCACTGAGCTAAAAATCAGACAATTCAAGTCCACTACTTATTAGATCTAATGAGTGTAAATAAGTTAACATCTTTGAGATTCAGTTTTCTTGTTTACAAAATAAGGCTAATCATTCTTCCTATTACTCCACAGAGATCTCATGAGGATGGCACAGGAGGCCAAAAACAGGGACCCACTCTCTCAACAATGTTATGCCAGGCATGGTGTTAGGTGATTCCCCATGTCCTCTCCGTTACCCCTCACAGCAAACTTCACTTAGGCGTCATTACCTTAAAAGTTAACTTACTCTTGGCCACATCACGTGGTGGCAGAGCTAGAATTTGAAGAACTATTGTCTGCCTGTAGGATCCGTGCTCTCCTTCACCCTCTCCGTGTAGCACCTGTTGCAAGTCTGCAAGCCTCTTTGAACATTGGAAGGGATTCTATAATTACCATACAAGTCTGTGTTCTGAGAATGAAGATATCCCCTAACTCACTACTCCTTTCCTTTGCTGATGGCAGTTTTTCTGCTGGGAAGTTTCTGTTCTTTTTTTTTTTCTGTGATAGAATTCATTCATTATTCCCAGTGGAACCCCAGGGGAAAAGAGACCATAAATACATGTATCAACACACCATCTCTATCTCTAAAGCCCAGTATTTAACTATTGTGCATCTACTGACTACTTAAGAAGTTTCTAGTTTTTCAGTTTTATAAACACTTGAACATCTTCATGGCTAAGTAGAAATCGTAATTAATTCTTAGGTTATACTAAATTTCAAGTTCTCAGATAAAAGGGCTTACAAATTTTCTAATGCATCTGATCAAAATTTCCAAGCATATTCCATTCCCCATTTCTACATAACAACTTACTACAAACTGAGCAGCTATCCCTGTTTCCAGGGGTCAGGAATCTGAATATGGCTTAACTGGGTCCCCTGCTCAGGACTCCATAAGGCTGTAGTTCAGGTAGTGCACAGGACATCATTCCCACATGAGGCTCAGGATCCTCTTCCAAACTGGCATGACTGGCAGAATTCATTTCCTTGCAGCTGTAGAACTTATGGTAACTTATTTCTCTAAAGCCAAGAGGAAATGGGATATCTGATCTCAGGGAAGATCTAAGCCTTCTTTTAAACTAATTAAGGACCTTGATTCCATCTTGAAAATTTCTTCATCTTGGACATATAATGTAATGGAGTCATGAAAATGACTTCTACCATATTCGTAGGTCCATCCCATGCTGAAGAGAGGGATATCTTAGAGGGCATGAACACCTGGCAGGAAAAGCAGAGAAGAAGGGGATGAACCTTGTGGGTCATCTCAGAATTTTGCCTACCACAACAAGTTACCCTATGAAAAAGGTATGTATTACTATATTCCAGTCTCAAAATCATTTTAATTAACATGTAAAAATTCAGACAAATGCAAGAACTATTTACTCCCAGTACATTTATTCTGATTTTTCTTCCATTCTGTTTATGATTTCATTACCTATGCAGCAAAATTTTGACAAACCTCTATCCCTTACTTTCCTTCTGTTTGCCATGACTTTTCAATGACCCTATTTAATTCTTAAATAAGATCCTATTCATTTTTCAAAAAGTAAAAGAAAACACAGTGGAATTACGTCTAGATTTTTACCAAAAATGTAATTAGTTATTAATATGTTTCTAGGAATTCTGCTAGTCAATGATTATTGGGAAAGAATAAGAAAGTAAACCAGTCCTTGGTTTTGTAGGTGCATGTAGTCCATGATGAACAGTGAATGACAAATATAACAGGTATTCTGACTAAAATAAAACATTCCTGGGGGGGGAGAAAGCTATTCATTCATTCATTCATTCATTCATTCATCCATTCATTCTTTTTTAGAGAGGGAGAGAGAGAATCCCAAGCAGGCTCCACACTCAGCCCAGAGCCTGATGCCGGGTTCAATCTCACAACTTTGAAATCATGACCTGAGCCAAAATCAAGAGTCTGACACTTAACTGACTGAGCCACCCAGGAACCCTGAGAAAAAAACTTTTTAAACATGAAACCAGTAGAAGCTCATAGAGAAAACAAATGATGAATTTCACTGCATAAAAAGTAAGTCCCTCAGTTTTCAAAATAAAAATATGTCAATTGCATTAAAAAATATATATATGCATAGTATATATAGATACAAAAATACACACACTTAAAGAAATAGGTAAAACATAAAAACATGAATAGGAAAAATTGTAAAGGATATGGATCCAAAATTTAAGGAAAATTACAAATAATAAATGCTTGAGAAGCTATTCTACTTCACTGGTAATGAAAGAAATGCAAAGACAATATATTCATTTTTCAAAATAGATAATTTTACAAAATGTTATCACTAAGTTCCAGTGAGGTGTGACAAACTAGTCTCTCCTACCTATCATGTGGAAGAATAAATAGAGCCACCTTTTTAAAAATGAATTTGTTAATATTAAGCAGAATGAAAGATCTCATACTTTGATCCTGTAATTCCAAAATGAAAAAAAAAAAAATTGGAAGGAATTGAAGACTTCAACAAGAAAGGAATCTTTAAGTAAGTGAAATACTATAGTCAATATTCTAAAAAGTCATGGCTTTAAAATTATTTTAATGATGTGGGAAAACAAATACATTGACATGTTAAAATAATGAAGTCTACAACAAATTTCATCCCTTCTAGATAATCAATGTAGATAGAAAAAAAAATAAACTGAAAATAAATACACTAAAAATTTTAGCCATAATTATCTCAAATGCAGGTATGTTATTTTTATTTTCTTACTGCAAATATTCTCAGTTAACAAAAAATTCTTAAAAAAATAAAACAGGTCCATAAAGTTCTGAAGTTGATAAACAGATTAGAAAAAGTTAATGTCGGGGCACGTGGGTGGCTCAGTGGGTTAAAGCCTCTGCCTTCAGCTCAGGCCATGATCCTAGAGTCCTGGGATCAAGCCCCGCATCAGGCTCTCTGCTCAGCAGGGAGCCTGCTTCCTCCTCTCTCTCTGCCTGCCTCTCTGCCTACTTGTGATCTCTCTCTGTCAAATAAATAAATAAAATCTTTAAAAAAAAAATGAAAAAGTGAAATAAAGCTGAAGAGACTACAGAAAAAGTCTGAGATCATTTATATGAACCTTTATTTTTTCCAAACTTTTTATAAGAATTATGTCAACAAAATTTTCCAAAA
This sequence comes from Lutra lutra, assembly GCF_902655055.1. Taxonomy (NCBI): domain Eukaryota; kingdom Metazoa; phylum Chordata; class Mammalia; order Carnivora; family Mustelidae; genus Lutra; species Lutra lutra. The sequence continues at coordinate 91,040,790 of NC_062283.1, read as the reverse complement.
TTTCTTTGAATTTCAATGATTAACACTTATATTTAAGGATATGAAGAGTTATGATGAAGTTGCCAACAATTTGTTCAGCATCTTCATAAACAATTAACTAAAGGAAGAGAAAACAAGCTTAAATCACAGTTAAGAGAAAAAATTTTTTCTTTTGGAGGGGAGGAGCATAAATAAAAAAATCATGATGAAATTATTGCAGCCAACTGCTTTCAAGTTTATTGTCTTGCCAGACTCAGAGATCTTCAAATTAGTACATTCAACAGTCTGGCTTGCTTTATTTAGGCTTGCACCTCAAGCCTGAAGTGTCTGTCTAAAAACAGAGGTATAGCTAGAATGACCTGTTCCTCTCCCTTAAAATTCCTATGTTAATAGACCATAGCACATTGCGTAAGAGAGAGAGTAAATAAATAGCATGCTATATTTTAGTCTTGAAAAAACAGTTAATAGATATTGCATTAAGAAGATGCCAGATACATATTGGACCATTTGCCTTTAATTGCACATCACATCTCTAAATAGTCAGCCACAGTGGATGGGGCATACCTGGAAGAGGACATTGTGAGAATAGACGTGAGGCCTGTGGGTGGGCCTTGCAACTGTTAAACCATTAGTGAATGGAATCTCTTTCCTAGAGGAGAAATGTAATTTTGTCAGGAGAAAGAGGGAACTGTTTTCTTTTTTTATGAAGCAGAATTCCATTCTAATTCTCTGAGCCTTTTACTATAACTGCTGTAGCATGTGTTTTAAATTACATTGTATGCATGTGTTCCCCATAAAATTAGCCATCCTGACCCATTGTTCCACAGTCCTTCCTTTCATCACATTTTAGAGGCCTGTGTTCCATATTAGCAAATAACCCTTAGGGAAAATTATGCATTTTCCGTACACCAGCTTTGTTACATATTTGATAACACTTATTGTATATTTAAGGATATGGTCGATATAATTTTTTTTAAATAATAAAACAAGTGGTCAATTGTTTCCTTGTGGAAAACAAAGTAGGAAGTCAAAATGAGTATATCTAGCATCAATATCAAAACAGAATTAACAGCTCCAGTTTTAACCCATATGTTCGTGAATATATAACTCCATCAATATGTTAACTAGGGTGAAGGCACATTGCCAAGTTTAGAACCCACTCAAATTCCTTGGGTTCTGAGTTTAAAATGAAATTTGAAACTCTCCAGGTTCAAGGTCCTTTTTGGTGCTGTAAAAATGTGACTTCCTGGTTGAAAAAACTAAAATTTCTTGGACACCAGCTTGCTCACACAAAACAATATGATAAGTGTGAATGAATCAGTAACATATGGTTACATTTTCTTTTTAAAAATCTATGATTTTTTAAAACATTCTAAATGGAAAATTCATGGTAAAAACATGCATTGGATTTAGCCAACTCTAAATCATTTTAAAAATATTTTTAAGGCATTTTTCTCTCAATGGATATGTGGTAGAATTTCCAGCCCGTAATGTTAGTGTAACTGCACTCTTTTCCCCAACCCTCCCCCAAGACCTTCAAATTAATGCACAAGAGAAAACAAAGCGCTGCTGAGTTCTCCTGTCTCCTGCTCTTTTTCTCTCCTACTTCCTTGAGTGTGTCCTGAAAAACTTTATGTATCATTTCTGCAATGGCACAGATGTTTTTAAATTAAATTGTGCTTCAAACTGCTCTAAATGTAAAGCTCTAGGGAATAGCAGCGAAGGCTATACATTAATGATGAAAAAGAATACATTTGTTAGTAATTCAGAATAGACATCCCAGAGATGAGAAGTGTTTCCTTGTCCTCAACCTATAATCTATCAATCCATTCATCAAAATTAACTACTACACGGATATTCTCTCAAAATGACTCCTGAGTACCCAAGAGTGGTAAATAAAAATACAACAAAATAATTAAATATTGTTGCATCGCATATCTCAGTATGATGATTTGTGTGTGTGTGTATATAAAATACTATTTTCTGTATTTTATTTCCTTTAAAATGCTTTCTGTCATCAAGTACCTACAATTACACTTTGACATTAGGAAAGTTTCTAGGCTGTAGTCAACCTTATATGCAAGCTCACTTAATTGTCTGCCTAAATGGTTTCTGAAAACAAGATTATATTATCCCTGTGAGCTTATGACTGCAATTCTATTCAGTTTTCTAGAACTCTACATGTTCATTTCTCTGAATACTGCATGTTTTCTGAATTTGGTCAGGGCACTTTGCCAACTGCACATTTTGAGAGTTGTACTGACTTACCTACTCAGCTCAAACATTGCAGAGATCTGACCTAGGTTTGGACTACCTATCAGAATTTATTACTTAATGGATTTCTAATTTCAGAGTACTAAAAACAATATTCTATTTCTTCTAAATACTAATTACCTTAGTATAGATGTGACAGACCACTTATTTATCTTAGTTTTCATTCAAATAATATATATAACCATATGGACATTGTATATGGAATATTTACTACCATAGTGTGTAACATCCAACTAGGTTATTTACAGAGAGGAAATAAAAAAAAACAAGGAAATTATTTAATAAACCAAGAAGACTGTAAGTTTTTATATTTTATGTGATAGTACAAATTTGGCAATACCACAAGGCATTTATCTATATAAAACTTAGTTCTAAGCCACAGATAGTTACAGTTCCCCAAACTGTAGCAGATTAACCCATGAAGGTTGTCTCCCAAATCTCTAATTATAATTAATGAATCAAATTACTGTGATGACTTGAGTATTTTGTTTTTGTATCATAATATACTGTGTCTGTTTTCTGCTTCCCATGAAAAGAACATCACCCTACAATTTTCAGGAATGGTGAAAATTTCCTAAAAAAATAGAAATTCAACTGTAATAATGTTGAGTGTAGTTATTCAACACTTAACAAAGTTTTATTGGGTATCTGTAGAGGAGGAGGTATCTTCCTACATTCTGGAGGTTTTCAATAGCTATATAGATTTTATGCCATACATGTTGAGAAATATCATTATGCTATGACTATGATTTTTTTCATGTTTCCAAAAACTATCCAGTTTTCAACTTTGTCTTCTTTAGATTTTATTTACATTTAACATCATATTATATGAAAGACATATTTTAACATCCTCCTTCTAAATAAAATTTTATTTAAGTAAAAAGGGAAACAGCATAAAGCAACATCCCTATGTTATAATTACTTGCTAACTTCTTATACATTTTTAAAAGCTGGAAGAAGTGGTGTCTTAATAGATGGATTTGGGAAATTTGATTTCTATTGATCAATTTTTAATCAAGATTAAAGTATCATTCAAAATGAAAATGAGAAGTACATCTTCAAAATGTTTTATTCCATAACCAATCAAGTTAAGAATGACTCTTGTGTTCTACCCTGACAAGTTTGGGTTCCGTGTAATTGTGAATAATCAAAGTGACTGAAATAATAAAACATTTACAAATGATGAGTATTTCTAATTAACAGGTTATATTAGCAAACATGCATATGCCTAGATTTATGAATCAACAAATAAAAACAATTTTAGTGTCACTTCCTATGTTTAATGACTTTTTCTCTTATTCACCATCCTCCCACTCAGGAAGAAGATACAGTAATAAAGTAATTGCTGAAAGTGATGCTGCATTTTTTTTCAAAGTGAAGAAACAGATCTGGTTGAGAAATGTACCTACAGAGTGTAATACCGGCCATTCAGCTTACTCACTTAAATTATTCATATTATTGAACACAGAAACCTAAGGATTGGAGACGAGTGCCAGAAATAGTTAAAGGAAGAGCAAACCTTCTAAAAATGTGTAGGAGTTGGAAATATTGTAAAGAACATCCATGGGTCTAGACACATAGAATTCAAGAGGCTTTAATTTGAAAGAAACCTCCTTTACACATGTAGTTGTTTATTATCAAATTTCTGTCAGATCGCTATGAGTTCCAGTTTACACCATTTTGATAACTGGGAATCCACTGCTTCCTAAGGGCAGCTGAATTCATTTTTTAAAGAGCTCTAGCTATTTTAAACCTCTTGCTTCATCTGCCTCACTAAAAATTCTACTTCTGGATCTGAGTTCTTTCCTCTAAAGTTAAACAGAAATCCACTCTATACATCATTCCTTCATATATGTAATCATCACGTCTACTGTCTTCACTTCTTTACTTCTACAAGAGAAATATCCTCGATTCATATAAATATTTCTCAAAGGGCTTGGCCTTCAACCCATTCAATCATCTTGATGGCACTTTTGTCATTATCCTCTGGGAAGAAATTCTCCTCTGGTGATTTAGCAAGAGTGAATTCAATAAAGGATAAATGTACAAATATGTCCACTGATGTGTATATGTTCACTTAATTTGGTAATTCAGGATTACAATGAACAATGAAGGTCCATTGGGTGAGAAAGCATGGAAGTGTGATCTTGACCAAATGTTCTCAATGAAATCTGTTTATATCATTAAGGGACTTGGCATAGTGGCTGAAGGTGATTTCAGGTATCCAAGAACACAGATTACCCTCACCCCTGATGATTTCACCATGGAAGTGTATGAATATAAGTGTATGTAAGATACACGATACTGGAAGCAAATCTATAGAGTGATTACCATGGTGCCAAACAGGGAGTTTTGTGCTGCTGTGGACCCTCACTCTGCCCACACATATATGTGCGTGAATCCAAAAGGAAAACCTTACTATTAATGACTTTTATATCAATATTACCTTTCCTGACTCGCTGTCCAAAAAATTAGTCTCACCATTCTAAAAGAATAGTCTCACTGGTGGAGAAGAAAAAGTCTTAAGACCTTCTTTCCCTCACCTGAAGTATGGACCCTACAAGATAGCCAGAAGAAGAGAAGAATCAATGAGCATCACAAAAATCCAATATTTCTGTACTGAATGTTGAAAAAAAAACAAAAGTCGGGTTGCTTGATTTTATTTTTTGTTTGTGAGTTTGACTTTGGAACCCACGGGTCCATGAGATGGAGCAATGGGAAATAGGCAGTTACAGCCAATTTGTTGACATTTTTGGCCAAATACAAGACTCTAGATGGCAGCATGTCACTGAGTAGGGTAAAAAGCTAGTTGTTCAAAGGTGATTCATGTTGAGCACCGAAATAGGTAGTGATGGTCAAGGCATTCACAATTACATACATAGAGTTTAGCCCTGCTTACCTAACTAGAACAGCCAGTGACCATGGCTGCAGCAACATTCACAGCTGCTCTCCCAGGCCCACAGTGAACACACTGAGAGTCTTCAAAGGGTAATAGAATCCCAGAAATTTGAGTAAGTAGGAAAATGTCAGAGTTAAGAGTTGACTTTGGAGGGGGGAAATGCCATGCTTGGGAACTAGACACCATCTCCCATTCTCCTAGATGTGAATACATACAAAATACATGTAAAATAACAAAATACTACATCTGCATTTCACAGCACGAAGTTCCTTGACCTCATTGGGCAGCTGAAGAGGTGTATTTACTAAAACATACCAGGCTGAAGGAAACAGGATTTTGGCCCAGGGACAGGGTTGAACACATCTATTAGCTCAAAGACTTTGGAAACACTGACAAACATTAAAAGGAAATACTTGATTGGTGTAGGTTCTCAACTAGATGATTTTAAATTAATACTAGTAGAAAAAATATTACATACCCTTTAAAAATCTCCCACTGCCCCCAATTCCATTTTTTTTTTTTAGCCCCGTATCTCATGCTCTACTTATTTTTCAAAATCAATTCATATTATAAGCTCATTTGGTTTGGGTCAACAAAAATTCCAAGATAGATTTTATATGAATTATATTCTGGACTTGTCTTTTCTCTCCTATAGGTGGAATTAATAGCGTGAACCTCAATGTAGGTATCAATGTTGATTCCCATTACATTTTATCTTGTTAGTTTTCATCCATTATTTGAGCCTATTGAAATAATTTTTCATCTTGGTTCTCTCATCCATTATATTCTCTCTCATCCTCATCACTGTATAAATTAGTTGATAAATAGTATCCTTTATCCTTGAGGTCCAAATGGGCCAATAATGAATAGAAAATGTTCCTTACGAAGGGATTTTCTTCAGTCTATTGACTTTTGAATGCAATCCATTTGCCTATTTCAGGTTTAATGAATGTTACAGGTTATGGTGTGACATTTTGTCTAAAGACTAATATATATAGCTTTTGGAACAAAGCATCATTAACCATGATTTGTAGAATGATCATCAGTCAAACCATTCTTCTTATTTACTTCCATTTTCATTAATGCACTTAACTTTTATTATTTTTTTCTTCACATACTTTCATTTTTCTATGACACATTCTCTGAAATGTTTAATCGTTCAATTCATAGAAAGAAAAGGAGAAGAGAACTAAATTCGTCGTTATTCCATATGATTCAGGAACTTCATATGACATATGCTTGACATCTTTCATCTCCACAATCCCAGGCATAATGTTTTATTCTCATACTTTTTAATAGGTGAGGAAACTGAGATTCTAAAAAGAATTATGTGCATTGGCTAAAAGCACTGAAGTGATCAGTGGTGAATCTCTAACCCAGAACCAGGTTGACCTGCTTTGAAAGGTTGCTTATCTTGCTTTCTATGGAGGGTGCACTCCATCTGACTTCACAAGTATCCTTTGATGATGTGTTTTAAGATACTGTGCAAAAAAGCACCTGGAATACAAGTAGAAACAAAACAAAACAGCAGAAGTAAGGATAGTAAGGATAAGACAGGTATAAGAATATCTTGAATACAACGTGAATGGGATTGGCAACAAGAAAGAAACAAATGTTGTGGTTGGAAAAGAAAGAGAAGAAAAGCTGCCTTTTGTTGAGAAAGCTGTGTTTGTCCCATGCCACTTCTTTCATCTGGACTTGCATCTCTGATTGCATGGATCACTCTGGCTTCTCCCCACCCCTTACAGTGCTGTGAACAACTGCCCTGCACAGGAAAAGAGAGCATGCTTTGGAATCAAGTACACCTGGATCTGTTCCTTGGGCATGTCACTTTACATTGCTAAGCCCTCACTTCCTTTTTTCAGGAAAATTGTCACATTAACACCTAAACACAAGATTGTAATAACAAATTAAGTTACATCATACATGTCATATTGGTCCACAGTATGTATTCACAAAATGGTTTTCCGTAATCTTACTGTGTCTCAAACTATTTTTTCCTGAACATTATGTGTTATGTGTAAATCCTGTTTTTTGGTGTTATGTCTCATTTCTCTGCTAATAATCATTAATTACTCGGTTTGCCTTCCTCATCATTTTGTGCCAGATTGATAAAATCCTCCCTAATCCATTCTTTCCTACCTACGGACTTTATGACTACAACTGTGTATGAGTCAGACCAAGAACGCTCCTGACTTATGAATATGTCTCATCCTCATCCCAGTCTCAGGGTCTTTGGCCATTTTTACTCCTCCTCTTCCTCTACTTATTCTTCACACAAAACTGATTCATCACCAAAGATTCAGCTCTGGTCCCATAGTCACAATTATTGACTTATTCTTCTTCCTGTGAACTCTTACAGTGATTAGTGTTCATAGAAAAGAATTTAGCACTTCATTTCAGACCTTCTCCCAGACTCTACCTTTTTTTCCTTCAGACAGACCCCCAAACTAGGCCTTCCAACTTAATCCTGTCCTAATTCTCAGGCCAATCAGGATGTGAGGCCTATAGGCCTACAAATATCATGTAGGCTCAAACTATGCTACTCTTCATAAAAATTGGCCCAACATAAGACCCTGTGGGTCCAGACCCCCAATCCAGCACAGCCTCTTAGGCTCCCTGAGTCTGTTCAATAACATCCCCTTGGATCATCCTTGATGTCAGTGTGTTTTCAATGTATCTGTTCCTTTTGTTCTCTAATGTTGCCTCAGTTCACACAGTTGAATATCTGCCTTGCTCCTCAGATATCAGCATTCAAATCTTGCTAGGAAATTACCTACCTCATACATATACTTCTCCACTCCCTTTGATTTCTTCGCTGCTCTTACCAGTTATACTACCCCAGAATAATATAACCATAACAACAAAAATAACAACAATAATATATAACCTCTGCTGAGTGCTTACCTCGTTTTAGGCACTGTTCCAAAAATTTTACATGTCTTATTTCCGTTAATCTCTACAGCAATCCTATGAAGCTTATTAAAATGAAAACTGAAGCTGCAAAGGATATCTCTTTCCCGGTCATAGGGCTAATAAGTGAATAATCCAGGAGAGGATGTAAAGCGAGGTAAACAGCATCCACAGCGTACCCTCATAGGACTGCTCCAGAATTAAGAGTTGTGCCACTTCATACCCATTAAAGGATTCCCTGAAAGGTAATCAGTTGTGTCAGCTGAACTCGAGATGTGAGTATAGCCTAGCTTACCCACTCTGAGCTTCATTTTACTCAACTGAAAATTCTTGAAACCAAACTTGGGCCTCATGCACCAGCTCTATCATTCGAACTGGTCCCAGCTGGGTCAGTCTCCAGTATCTGGCAAGCTCGGTTAGACAGGTCTTAGAGCACAGTCCAGCTCTCATCTGCCTCATGCCATAAAACAGGAAAAGTCTTAATCTGAATGTAAGTTTCTTAAAGTCAAATAGTGTGCAATCTAATTGGTATACCATCCTATATCTGCAAAAAACCAAACCATACAGAATAAACAAGATGTGCAACCCTATACATACACACATATACAAGCCCTTTGGCGAAAGATCACACCGTGGGAGCAAGATCTAAAGTCTTCAAATGATTTTAAGAGAATTGTAAAAAAAAATATGATACAAAAGAAACATAAGAAGCAGGAAAAAAGAAAACAGAACATATAATAAAGAGATTCAATATGTGACCTCTCCAGCAGTAGGTTTAAGTAGGAACATTGTTGTCACTTTTATTAGCTGTATAATTTTGGGCAACTGAACCTGAGTATTCTCAGTTGTAAATTAGGAATGATAATTTAGACCTAACTGCAATGTCTTATGGGAAGGATAAAAAAAGAATAACACATATAAAAACATCTGTTACCCTTAAATTACTATATAAATATTGTATTGAAGCTTTGCTCAATTTTATTTACACTTCAAACAACCCCATTGAAAGTATCACCTCAAATTCCGCAAACAAATAATTCTAAACACACAACCTCTACCTACACATACAAAGTTAATGACTCAGTACATAAAGTGTTTTTTTGGTAAGTACTTTAAAGTTTGTGTTGGAGAAAATATTTAGTGAGTTGTTCTCTTTGTTTTGCATGTACAGAGTCAACCATGTTCTTAATTCTCCCAACTCAGACCTCAACCTCTGGTTCTCAGTAGTTCTTGGACAATGTACCCTGAAGGAGTAGTCACCTGAGAAAAATGCACTGGTCCTCCCTCTATACCCAGGCTAAATCTAACAGAGTCTTTCATAGAGTCCCCTTATTTCTACTGCACAGAAATTCAATGTATTAAAAAAAAATTCAAAATTCAAGCAAAAACAGCATTTCTATGTCTTTATTTTAAAACATCCACATTAACTTCTTGTTCTTTGGTTTTACCTGAATACCTGAAAACACTATTACTTTGATTGCCAGAATAATGTACAATTTTCTCTTCTATTTGGTACAGGGTTAGGATTCCATCTTGAGTCTGGAATAACTCTGAGATGGGTTACATAAGCATGAAAACACCTTGTCATCATTTGCTTCAAGACTTTATTTGAGAATGTTTTAAATCCTAGAAAATCAGAGAAGTGTCAGCAAAACCTAAATTTGGTATGGCATTTGAGAATCGCGCGATTAGAGTCCTCTGTTGAAAAGATGACTGAAAACACGGTTGTTCAGAGACGTCTGTGCTATGAATGTGGTAAGAGGCTGCAGCGAGAGAGCTTGGCTTTGATGATAAAGCAGCAGAAACGTGAAATGCCAAAACAGCTCTGCACTTTCACAGAACTGGTTAGAATTACAGGAGATCATAGGCAAGGAATCATAATCTTGTTTGGCATTTGAGAGTATTAAGTAAAACAGCAGCCCTGGTTTTATTTTGTGGACTATTCTATAGGAAGAAGGAAGTGACTGAATTAACAACAACAACAATTTATTTGTTTGGTTCATAGCCCTTTTCTTGGGGACTGTCGCTTCAGAAAGATTGCTTTGGTTGTCACTTAGAATAATAAATATTAATGATTTGGGGACTGTTTTGCATCCCAATCCTTGGAGAAGAAATTGGACCTAATTTTAAAGAATCTCAGATTTACTAACTTTGTTAGCCAAGCTAAGAAGATAAGGACTGCTAGGTTTTTCTTGGTACGGACAATTTTTATATGGTTAAAGCATTCTGCCAAAACGTTGTAAGCACACAAAATTTTGATGGGAGAATTTTCTTTTATCGATGGTGTTGATATTAAAAGCAAAAGAGCCAGTTATTTTACCAGAAAAATGAGTTTATTCAGGGATAGCAGAAGAACAGCAATTTGGGAAAAGCAAACTATGGCAAACCATAGGCAATTCTGAAGAACAGAGGAGAGGGGCTTATTTCTATAGGGGAAGGGGGAAAGTTGAGTGGGGGTGTTTTGCTGCATTATCATTGGCTAGGCTGTTGCTAGGCAATGACAAAATCTTCTTTCCTTCTACTGAGGTATGTAAAGTAAGTTTCTTTATATGGGGAAGTGCAAGGTCTGCTTAGTATGATGAGTGGTCGTGCAAGAAATCTCCCCTTCAGGGCTGCCCAACTCCAGTTTAAATGAGGTTTCCTTTTTTATTTTCACTGTGGCAAAAGCAGGTATGATTATCACATTTAAGTTTACAAACCAATTTCTCGTCACTCTTTTCCAGACTCAAAACTTATTTATCACTGGCTCGATACAGGAAAAGAGAACTGCCTCTAAAGCATTCGTGGGAGGCTGCTGAGCATTTGGAGAGATTTTAGGTCAGTATGTCTTAGTAAGAGGGGGCGTCTCCTCCTAAGGTAATAACTGAAGAGCAATTTCATTAACAAATGCCAGTTTGAAGCCTATCTGGTCCCGGTTTGGCTACATAGAGATAAATATTAATCAGAATCCACTTACTGGCATTTTTCTATCAAAATAAGCAGAGGCATAATTCAGATATGAGGAAGTTCTGCAGAGATAGCAAGGGATAAGTTTTGGAAACAGTAACCAAATGTAAGCTCTGATGACAAAGCCAATTCATTAAAATGTACTGGCTCATCATCAACCTCTCTGGCAGCTAGAGGGGACCACACTATCCCATGAAAAGACTGAGGAGGTGGAGGCTTACATTACTATAAACTTATTATGAGGAATGGCTAAGAATTAGGAAAATGATACTACCCTATCACCATGTCCCCAAATCCATGACACCCCCAAAGGGCTCTGCAATACAGCCTTTATAATAGCAAACACATACTTTGGATTCAATGTTCTTCTTAACCTATATAAGAAACACCAAAACTTTCAGCCTTACCTGAACCAAATGAAAATTAGATAAAAGAAAACAGAAGTATTCAAGAATTGTGTAGGTGGACTTTCATATCTTTCATCTATAATAAAAGTGAAATGGGACTCCCAACTCCTATTACAGAAATAAACCAGAATGTAATTTTGAGGAAAATTCACGTAGTTCTAAGAATAAAAGTGGAAGAATCACCATTCCAAACCAGTTAGTGGAATTTCCTCTCCAGGATTTTTCCTTCCAAAAAGATAGAGCTAGAAAATATGAGAAGGTTATTTTAGGCTTCTTGAAACACAACATAAAGAGCAAGAGACACACAAACATGCAGTCTTTCATAATGAGCTCAAAATTGTTGGCTTTGCAATAACACCACCTGGATTCAAATCCTAGCTTGTTTGCTATGTGAAAATGGGAGTGTTACCTAACCTCTCTGGGCCGAAAGTCTTCACTTTAAAAAAAGGGAGTTAAAAAGAGTTAAAAAAAAGGAATTAACTCAAAGATTGGCTGTAAGAATTAAGTGAAACACTTAAAGTGATTAGAATGCCTCCCAACATATTTCTAATACTTCATTCACTCATTTTATTTATTGAACACCTGCTCTGTGCAATTAGGATCCTAGTGCTTGGGTTACAGCAGTGAACAGAACAATGTTTCTGCCCTCATGAACTTTATATTCTAGTGGATTTTATCTATTATGTGATTAAGCAATTATCCAAGAATTTATTAAAAATTAAAATTAAATATTTTTCATTTCAACATGTACCAATGCACTAATGCATTATAGACATAAGACACAGTCCAGCACTCATTTTAAAGTAACTGAAGCCTGAGGAGGAGAAGTGAGAAAAGACTTTAAAATAACCAAAAACATCTGCACACATGCCCTCAAAGCAATGTTTAAAAAAAAAAATTAAATTTGGGATGTAGAGATCTTTTTGAGAGTTTATTAAATACCACAGATCTGTTTCTAATCAAGTTAAAATACCTACCTAAAGAACCAACAATTCCACTCCTAGGTAGTTACACTCCCCCCAAAAAATTAAAAGATATGTCCGCAAAAATACATGTACAAGAATGTTCATAGTACCCTTATTCATAATAGTCGAAAGCAAGTCAAATGTCTGGCAATAGTAAAGAGGATAGTGGAATTGTGATATAGTCATATGGAAGAACACTGCTCAACAGTGAAGAGGAATTAACTCTTGATAGATGCAATAACATAATGAAGCGCAAAAACATTAGAAATTAGACAAAAATGAATGTATATTATATGATTTCATTAAGGTAAGTTTAAAAAATAAGCAAAACTAATTTATAGTGATAAAAATCAGTAAGTAGTCACACTATGGTAGGTGGAAAATTGATTGGAAAAGGTGCCCAGGAAACTCCAGATTCCAGATAATGGAAATCTTCTATATGTTTTTTTTTTTAAATAATAACTACACAGGTGTATACAATTGTCACAACTCATAGAAATCAACTTTTAAGGTGGTTGCATTCCAATTATCAATTATACACATTAAAAAAGTAAGTCATTAAAAACTATAGACACTTCTCCAGACAGATACCCACATACTATATGTAAAATTTCAGATGAAAAATAGACCCCAAGGTAAAATTTTCTCATATAGGTATTAGTGACAATAGATTAAATATAAGTGTTATAATTTTAAAAATGTGTATAGATAATTCAAGAAGAATCTTGTAAAGAAAAGGCTTGGTCTAATTCACTGACATTTTCTATATACTAAATCTGTTTTGACTTGCTTTCCCCACAGATAGTCAAAACAGAAGGCTGTACTTGATCAGGACATATTTACCATTAATTTTGAAAAGTGTGGATTTTGGAGTCATTTTTACTATTTCTCCTGAAAGTTATGTTGGGTGGAAAAGAAAGTTGTTAAGTGTACTATGAGGGAATCTAGTCAAATCTCTCCTTAATCACCATATTGTTCCTTGAGCAATATTTTTAAATATTCTAAAGAAATATGTGCTCGGGCACTTTAAAAAAAAAAGCAATTTTCTGTCAGGGATCTGTGACCCAGGCCAAGCTATACATCTGCAAAAAATGCCTATAGAGACTAATAAGGAACCCGATTGTATGCTAATTTCAAATTAGCTTTTATACTAGCTTCAGGCTTCAAAGGGGGCTAGAAGGGAAGAAATACTTAAAGGAAAGAAAATTACTGTTGGTTAGAAAAAGACCATCAGGAGAGAAAAAAAACATCCCATTTCTCTCTCCCTTCTGATTGGAGCAAAAGGCCATTTTTGGAGAGAAGAAAACAGAATTTTGTGAAAAAGGAGACAGAAGAAGAAAGCTAAATATAAAAGTTGCAGACTGGCCCAAAGGAGAGAGAAAAAAAATAATAATTCAGACTGAAAGTTTGTATTTATTTCTATGAGAAAAAAATAGGAGGATTAGGTTAAAGAATGATTGAGTTTTAATGAGAAGTTATCAAATAATATTGGCAAATATTTTCTGGGTATTATCTGGATGATAATTTATTATTTAACAGTGCTGCTTATTGATTTACAAAAGAGTTCAGTTTTTACAGAATAACATAATATCACAGGACAAGTGGTTCTATTTTATATATGCCTATGAGCAGTTCATACCTTTAACCTTGCCCGGAGTCTACTGGCTTCTGTCCCCCTGAGGAAACCAGCTTTTGCTGCAGGTATAGAACCTGAGAGACAATAATCTGTACCCATAGGTCTTATTCCTCTAATCCAAGCCTATAAAAAATGACTACTTTTATACATCTTACCTAAACTATTAGTATAGACTAATAGCTTTAAAACTTTTGACCAAGACCCTCAGTAAAAGACACATTTTACATCATGACCTAAAATACATGTCTACGTCACTGAAAGAGAAATCCAGAAAATAAATGAAATCCTTACCCAATGAGATTTGCTTGGATGGATTTTATTCTGTACCACTTTTTCTGTTCCATTAACGCTAATTGTTGCCCACCGAAATGATTTCCCTATTGCAGTTTAAGAAGCACATATTACAAATGCTTAATCCACTTCTCTTTGCCTAACTTATCTTTATGATTGGTAAAATGGCACTAAATGTCCTTTGGCAATATGCTAGATACTGAGGGCCTTAAGACTAACTGAGCCATGAACTTTGCATCTGCGAAAGACCTCTAGAGAACTTGTCTAAAGCAGTTGTGGAGCTAGTAAGATATCTTTTCCCCCTGCTCTTCCTTCTGCTAACTCTGATGCTCATACCGTCCCCCTCTGAAATATGATCGGCCTCCACTCCTGGTGTCTCAGAGCAGGACCCAGCATCCTGCTTTTTCTCAACTGGGCAATTCAACTTGGCCTGCTCAGAACCTGAGATTTACTGATTTAATACAGCTATACATTTTAATCAAATTGTGGTAGTTTCCAGCCCCTCAACAAAGGATTTATTGTTCTTTTCATTAACTGTGTTTTGCCCTCGAATCCACATTACCATCCTGAGTATAAATGGTGCAGATGGCAAATCAAAGGAAGGAAGGCTTTTCCTTATAGAAAATGCTGTGTATGGGGCACCTGGGTGGCTCAGTGGGTTAAGCCTCTGCCTTCGGCTCGGGTCATGATCTCAGGGCCCTGGGATCGAGCCCCACATCGGGCTTTCTGCTCAGCGGGGAGCCTGCTTCCCCCTCTCTCTCTGCCTGCTGCTCTGCCCTACTTGTGATCTCTGTCTGTCAAATAAATAAATAAAATCTTAAAAAAAAAAAAAAAAGGAAATGCTGTGTAATGAAATGGAGCCAAAGCACAGCGTCTGAACCAAGCCTATGTCTCTGCAAGATGTCTAAGAGAAAAAAGGTCAGTCTCCCAGCATGTTAACTCAGGGCAGCACGAGAAGGATTTATGACAATGGGAAATGTAGAAGGAGGGTAGGCAGACAGCAAATTATGCTGATTGTTGGTGAAGCAATAGGGACTAGATACCCTTTAAGTGCACAAGTTCCAGTCCAGTGATTCCTCATCTCGGAACACATTCGAACCACCTAAGAAGTCTGCTTAAACCATGATTAGCTGACCAGTGCGCTGTACAATCCGAGCCCTAACACTGGGCCACAGCACAGATAGGGAGAGGCAGATGCACAGAGTCCTAAAGAAGCAGGAAGCAAGTAAATGTAGAGAAGGAAAGTATAAGCCATACGCTGGCCATATTTTCCTAGGACAGGTGTTTCCCCAGGATCCTATGGCTGCTGAATCATAACACAGACCTAACCTAAACTGCTGACACTATAAGACTCTTAAGTAAGTTTGTAAGAAAAATGGTGGAAAGTTACCCCAAAAGGCACAACCAACTTGAACAGATCATTATCATCATTAAAACTATATACTATTCTAACTTACGTACTCATGTCTCAGTCCTTACCCCTTATGTGAGGAATAATAGCAGTTCACTGCTGTTGTAGCTGGGTTATTCTATGCTGCTTATGACGCTACCCAGCACCCTATAGCCACTGTTTTGGGGGTGTTATGGCCATAATAGTATCCTAAATTATCACAGAACAGTATGAGTAAAACAGTTCTACAGTGCAGCTACTCCACAAGACACATGGCCTCCAAGCATTGACCTTAGAACTGAACAACCATTCATAATATTTCTATGAAAAATATGTTCCAGGCTCCAAACATTCTTTCAGGCAAACTTTGAAAACACCGTCTGCTTAGGAACTGTCCCTACTGATCTGCGATACATTTGTTTTGCACACAAAGTTTGTTTCAGACTCTTTTTTACAGAGACATTTCCTGCTCTCTCTTGGAAGATGACTTCAAATAATAAATTGTCACCAAAAATGGACATGGAACTTTTAGAAAACAGTCGGGAGGAGGAAAAGATGAACAAGCTGAAAACAAGTCCATTTTGGGAAGGTTCTGAATGTCCTGGTTAAGGGAGCTTTTCACTTTAAAGGACAAACTACTCATCTGATGTGTGTTTCTTCATTCGAGGTCCTTAATATAGAACTCTACAATGTGAAAATAGGAAGCTGCATTTCTATGGCTTTTGCTCTAATGATACCAAGTTGCCTGGAATTTGTAGTGCACGCTATAGCAAGTTTCAGATATTAGAAGAAAAACTATACTACCAAACCCCTTCCTAAAGTTTTATATGAGGTCCCAGGCTTTGTGGACATTCAAGAGCAAATTGGGGCAAATACAGGAAATTCATAGACAGTTTAGCAGATTCAAGCTTCCCAATTACATTAAAAAGTTGAAAAGAGGGGGGCGCCTGGGTGGCTCAGTGGGTTGAGGCCTCTGCCTTCGGCTCAGGTCATGATCCCAGGGTCCTGGGATAGAGCCCCACATCGGGCTCTCTGCTCATCAGGGAGCCTGCTTCCTCCTCTCTCTCTGCCTGCCTCTCTGCCTACTTGTGATCTCTGTCTGTCAAATAAATAAACAAAAAAAAAACAAAAAACAAAAAACAAAAAAGTTGAAAAGATGCTCTGGCAGAATCATTCCCTCTCTGGTTACAAGTCATAAATTCCAAAGTGTTGGTGTCAAACTGTGTCGATTGCACTCATTTATTAATATTTGGGATTCAATAAATGAGCTTGCTGAACCTTAAGTATTAGCCACTTACTCTTTTACTGTGGTCTAATATAACAGCTCCAGCCAGCATTTTCAGACCTCTCCCTGAAACCATACATGCATTGCACCAGGGGGACTTACATAAGCCCCATCTGAGGAGAGGAGAGGGGGGAGGAGGAAATAGCAAATTGCAGGATCTGCTGATCTTGGATATAGGTCTCTGCAGGAGCTCCCAAATGTGTCTTTGTTTATGTTCTGGGCTCTGTGTTGTTGTGGGGCACACATCTAAAGAGGAAGGAATTTGTTACCTCGATAAAAAGAAAATGTGTAATTAAGATTAAGATGTGGAAGAAAGGTAAAGTGAAAGGAATTTAAGGGCTATCTCAGTGTATGCCAAAGCAAACATTTACACATTTATAAAACATCTTTTTTTTTTTCTTTTTAAATATCTGGTCTTTAGTCTTGTATAATGGTTAATAAATCTCCATTTCTCCACACAAAATAAAAAAGGTATGCCAATGATGCATGCATTCAGACCCAAAAACTACCCTGCATGATCCATCCATGTAATTAATGCAGTGTTTCTTGGCTAGTGTTACTGAAGTCTTAATTCTCCACATTGTGGAACTTACTATGTAGCAGAAAGATCACTGGCTCTGCTTCCTCACCATGCAATGTGAGTAAATTAGTCAACCTGCCCGACCCTTAGTTTTGTTTTATTTAAAATGTACATTATAAGGAAATATTAATGTGATGATTAAAAAATGAAAAAAATTAAGCAACCCAAGTACTTCTAAGATGCAGTTTCTTCCCCCCCTTTCCCTTCTCTTTCTTAAGAGCTATATGTACATTTTTAATAAGAAATGATATAAATGATCACAGCAATTATCCGGAAAGCATAATATTTCATTGCAGCTATTGGTAGTGCACGCCACATATCGTTGGGCATGAGTAAATGGGACACCACTTTGGTGGCTAATTCCGGGGGTGGGGGGGAGAGGGGGAAGAGGAGAAGGAAGGGAGGAGGGAAACAGTGGGTTTAAGTGTTAGCCAGAGTCTGGTCATTCCATGTGTGAAGCTCCATGGTGTTTCTCCTTAGACTCCAATCGGGCAGGAAGTGATCCTGTCAGTCCAATGATGTTTAACTGTCTTACTCTCCTTACACAGCCATGCAGTAGGAAAGTCAGGCCACAGAATATTCACAAGAAAGGGACCAGCATTTCCCTGGATAATAAATATGGCAAGCAAGTGAGCCACATGTCATATAGCATATTGGAAGGAAGCAAAGCCTCCAGCAACATAGCATTAAAAGGACTCAACTGATATTAAGCCCTGAGTACTTGCATATGTACACACAAAGAAAGTGACACAAACAGTAAGAAAAATCTCCAGTATCTGTTCAATCTCAGTTCAGGAATATGAAACAGAGAATTACCCAGACGTGCGCATGCACTCCCACCCTGTCCCTGTACACCAGGCATGTGCACATGTTGGACAATGAAGGAAAAGAAATTTACACTATAGCAGAGCACAGACAAGTGTTCTGTAAGTATCCTCACTGTAAGCTGAGTGGAGAAAAATAGATAAGGTATATCAGAACTTCATTACAGAGCATTCTAAATCTGTGACACATAATTATGCTAGCCAAGTTTGTAACATGCACATAATTCTCTTTCATTCTTATTGCCAGCATTCATTTTCTCTTGGCTAGAGGAGGGCATGAGGTTTGTCTTTATTGCCCACTTTCAGACTTGTGATTTCCTCGTGTAGTAGATGCTCAGGAACTATCTGCTGCATGAATTAATGGATTTCTACAGTTCTAAAGAAGACTCTGTCATTTTAGGGGCAACCGGGTGGCTCAGTCAGTTAAGTGTCTGCCTTATGTCCAGGTCACAATCCCGAGCCCTGGGATCGAGGTTTGCAGTGGCCTCCCTGCTCAGCGGGGAGCCGGCTTCTCCCTCTCCTTCCGCCTGCTGCTCCCCCTGCTTGTGTTCTCTCTCAAATAAATAAATAAAACCATAAAGAAGAATAGAAGAAGAAGGAGGAGGAGGAGAAGAAGAAGAGGAAGAAGACTGTCATTTTAGATTAGCAGTTACAACAGAGTATGCTGACGGACATGAAAATGGACTCATGAATAGCAGATCAGGAGAAAGGAGCCTCCACCTGCGGATGAGGTTATTTCTTATTGTAGAGCCAGTATTTTCACTTAATGCATTTGTACTTTTCTATAGTTATTACACAAAGATTTCTTTTGGTCTGGGCTTATATGACTATCTCATCATTTTCTCTTAGCGATTGTAGTCAAGATTTTAATATTCAAAGGAGTCCAAACCCCTTTTGTTAGTAGTTTCCTTTCTAGAACATTGTGTCCATCAGGCCTGTTTCTGTATGGCTTTGCTCCAGGTGACTGAGGCAAAGCACATTTAGTACGTTAGTATGGTAGCCTGTTGAGAAGTAGCACCATGAAAGATATAGATATTGGTTATATTTGCACGGGTATCTACTCCAGGGTGTAAGTGAGTAAATCTCTGCCTCCCACTAATCAGTAATTTATGAACTTATCTAAACTGATTTTACACTAATTTATGTTTCCAACGTATTCTCTTTCCAGGCAGTGAGTTTCATATCATCATTCCCCTTTCTCCAAAATAATACATTTTATTTTGTCAGAATTCACCACAAGCTATTCATTAAAAGCTAATTAGTCTCCTGCAAAATAAAACAATACCAAAATGTTATCTTCATTAATACAAAGACTTTTAGTTTTTCTATGGTTTAAATTTTATCTATGTCTTTCCCATTTGTCATGACCTTACAAAGAACTATAATAGTCCAGTCATCATGATTTCCTCTTACAAAACCCGCATTTTTCCCCATGAGGTCATGTATGTTTAACCACTAATTGACTCCCTCATCATAACCTTCAGTGGATGGTGAAGGGGCTTGAGGGAGAATTACCAGTTTCTTTATGGAAAGGAATTTCATTAGCAACCCCCCAAAAGTGTCACAAGTTAACCCCTAACACTCCAGCCACTTTTTTATTATTAAAGTATATGTCCTAATGTATATGTCAAACCCTATAGAATGAACAACACCAACGGTGAACCCTAATGTAAATTATAGACTTTGGGTGATAATGACATGTCAGGGTAGGTTCATCAGTTGTAACAAATATAACATTCACTCTGGTAAATGATGTACATAGTAGGGGACGCCATGCATGTGTGGGGCAAGGGGTATATAGGAAATCTCTGACAAAGTACAGAGATTTTCCTGTAAACCTAACACTGCTTTAAAAATTAGTCTATTTTTAAAAAACAAAGAAAACTACATAGAACATAAACACTGGACACTGTTTGGAGCACTATATATATATATATATATATATATATATATATGTAAAATTTTATGTGTGCATTTATACATATATATGTATACATATACATATATATATAAAGATTTTATTTATTGGGAGAGAGAGCATAAGCAGGCATAGGAGCAAAAAGAGAGGGAGAAGCAGATGCTCAGCTAAGCAGGAAGCCTGACGTAGGGCTCCATCTCAGGACCCTGGGAGCATGACCTGAGCCGAAGGCAGACGCTTTGGCACCCAGGCGCTCTGCACTGTATACATTTTATGAAGCTGAATTTACATAATCCTAGAACAACCTTATGAGAGAGAGATTGATACTGATATCCCCTTTCTGATGATGAGGAGACCGTAGCAGAGAAAGATGACCTGACCCTGAATGGCACAACCTCCAAGTGTCTCTGCTGCCCACTGATAGAGCCTATGTACCCATCATTACTCTGCTGGATTACTTCTTAGTCATAATGAGCAAGTCTCTACTCACATGTTTCCCTTCCCCACCCTGAGCACACTTCTTTAAAGTCTTAGCTGCAGTTGCTTTCACAGAAGAATTGTATACTTTACATAAATATATTCTTAAAAATTCTGCATGTGTCAGTCTCAAGGATATGCTTCATAAGGGAAAGTGGAAGTGAAATAATCTCTAATGGTTTTCTCAGTCAAGATGAACATAAGGAGTCATTGGGGTTTTTCATTTGCATCAAATCAGCAGGTTGCCTCACTGGTTCTTTGGCTATCTGCCCAATTCTGAACTACTATACAAGTTCACATTTACTGAGGTGGCACCTTATTGCCTTGGTTATCCCATGATTATTTGGGGAGGTTTATATTTTCTTCTTTTATATTTTCTGTTTTAAGAATTATCTTGCTGACCTGAATCACTTCTAAAAAGAGAAAAAAATCATTAAAAAAAAAGTCCTTGAAAGAGAGACATCTGAAATTTTTAGATAGGTGGGGTGACACAGATGAGAGGACTTTCAGGAATAACTGTCTCTTACCAAAGTTCGGATTTCTTTCTAAGTAGTTTCATGAAAATTATTTTAAAAAATACATATATAAATATGTATATTTACATGCAGGTTATGTTCTGAATATGTCATCTATACACAAAAAAAAGTCACTTTATAAAGAGAGTTGCTTGGATACAAGAAGAATCTTCCAGAATACAAATGAACATGGAAGAATTAACAATACTTCAAAAACAATAGAGAAATGATAGTAAGAATTAAAGAGATAATTGAAATCTGTCTTTGGTGGAAATAGTATCTAAAAGAAATGTTGTAAGCATCTGCTGGCAGCTTTTAAAAATATTAATGATTACTGAAATTGAGAAATGCCAACAGTATGGAGTGAATAAAAACTCCTTCCCTAATGAGATTTCATAAGATGAGCAATTGTTTTTATATTTTCTAAGCTTTATTTTTATATTTGTGTATTAAAAAATAAAACAGTGCAAAGAGTGTTTAAATGTTATAAAAAAGACTCATAGCAAATTCAGATTTTGATATAATTGACCATTAAACTAGAAATCTCTACTTTAACCAGGAAAATGAATAGAGAAATAATAACTTGTGCTCTCTGTGGCATGTTTTTACAAAGAAAAAGTAGAGTGTTTACTTGAAATAATGTTGGTCTTCAGTGTTGAAATTTACAGCAGAGAAAAATATAGAAATAATGTGTTCATAGACAGCCCCAGGATGCACACAGTGGACGCATTGTGTTCTCTCCGGTTGCATAACTACTTTGAAAGAAGTTTTCTTTTCTGTGTCATCAAAGAAGAATTTTTGGCACTGCCAGGATACTCCACCATTTGGCCCCGTAGACTCTAAGCATGCCGAGAGACATGTGCCTGTTGGTTGTTGGTTTTTGAAGAGCATTCTGATCTCTGCTGAGTTACCCCACTAGACTCAGAAGACTCTGACCCACATGTCACATTCCAGCTGTTGGCTTGTTTGTTTTTAATCTCGATCTAGTTTAATTGGAATAAGGTGAGTCACCTTGCAGGTATGTCAGCTGACAAGTGTGCCGTGGTAACTGATTAAAGGGGTTGGACTTGAACAGAGAAGACTGAGATTTAATGGGCCCATAGGAACTGTGTTTTGTTTTGTTCTTCTTTTCCCTACTTGTAAACAGATTCCTGAAAATTTAAACTATGAGTCTTAATCTTTGACATGTATAGAGCCTTTCTTCTGTAAAACAGTTATTTGAGATGTCTGGCAGTATCTGGACACCCATATTTATCATCATAATACCTGCTATGTGTTAAGTAGTATTCAATGTGCTTTCATAGATTACCTCATTTAGTCATGAAAATACCCCTATTAATTTGGTTCTATGATTTAATTCTTTTTATGAAGAGGAAACAAACAAAAAAAGGCTAAATGACTTTCCCAAGGACATCCAGCTAAGATTGGGAAGAGACAAGGTGCAGATATAAGCAATCACAGACACAAACAAGTTGTCTGGCAATAGAGACCCTGCCTTACTGCCCTGCAATGTAAATTACAAACGTGAAAATTATTCACTGAATCAACAAAATGGAAATAAACAACTTTCCTAGCTGATTTGGTAATTACTAATGGCCAAAATAGTTATCAGGCAGTCTTGGTTGAAATAATTTAATGAGTTTTTAACAATAGCTCTCCTTCCATCAACACAACAATAGTTTCCTAATACCTGGCTGAACAATAAAAATGGGACAAAAAATATATAGTCATTTGTGCTTGTGGTCTCAATTTCAAATTTCAGAACGCTGTAACTCATAATAAGTTGTACAACACTCACAGTTCTTAGAACAGCCTAGGATGGCTAGACAAAGGTTGACTATTTCATGATTAAAAAATAATAACAGAACACACCAGTTCTCACTCAAAATAAATATGCTTTTTAATATACCTATATATTTTAAATTACTTCTAATTAGAGAGGTGTCATTGAGTATATTTTAAAGAGGCTTGTCATAACCAAAAATCCTCTAATGTCATTGCATCGAATATCATTTGTTTTTATATGCACAGAGTGGAATTTGATTGAGATTAATAAATGTCAAGATAAATAAAGATATCAAGCCTGATCTTTGATACTTAAGAAAATACTTCTCCTAGGAAATCAGGAAATCTTTTCCATTTAGTCTAGATCATCTAGTACTCAGACCATGCTATGATACAGAAGTGAACTGAGGGTAAGAAAAAAAGATCCTTCCTTCAGACTTTGAGTTCCCCCTGGAAGGGCCCAGGAAATAATCCCCAGGGCGGGGGAAACCCCAGGACTGACAGCAACATGGTGCTTGAAGGTCAAAAATAAATCTCCTCAAAAGAGAACTGGAAAAAATCAGATAGGGAGAAGGGAAAGACAAGGGAGAAGGAAACGGAGGACCTGAGGTTCGAGGCAGCAAAGGAAAATGGAAAGAGAACAGAGGAGCAGAAGGGAAAAGGGAGTGATGCAGGGAGATGGAGGCCAAAAGAAGAAAAAGAGAAGATGGGCAGAAGGGTGAGCATAGTTTCATTTTCTTTCCTCATCAATGAGCTAGCTTTAAAACCCTGAACTGTACACTGTAAAAATAAACTGCATGAGGTAAGAAAACACTTATAAATAATTTAAAAATAATAACAGGTATTATTGTTAATACTTGCTGTCATGATAGTAGAGACTATATAGGTCCCAACTACCATAATTGATTTCAAATGTCACTTTTTAAAAGATGGATAAAAATATCTATCTTCCCCTTGAAAAAAATTCCCATTCCTAATGAAGCTGAATGGGGTTGAAGCCATTTATTATAGATTCTACTTTCTTTGCATTGTCTCCACCCCTAACTACAGTCATAAGCAACCTTCACCAGAGCTGAGGGATTGTTAAACTCTGACCTGTCGCATATAACCAACTTTTATAAAATGCAAGTGAAAGCTAGTGCATTGTCAGTGGCCACTTGTGAACATAAGGAATTCACAAAAAAGGCAACTGAAAATGGCTTCTCATGTAATTTAGGTAATAGCACATCTGAAATAGTGAAAAGATTTGGGTGTTCTATAAACACCAAATAAAGCCACAGTGGTGACTAAGTGTACGTGTGCTATGCATATGTGTGTACACATACCTATACCACTTAAAAAGGCGGATCAGAAGAGCTAAAAATATCCCGACTTGATGACAGCTGAAGAGCTGATTATTGTCTTCCGTTGCTTCCACTGTTACACTGCTGTAACAAAGTAAATGCCAAGAGGGGAGGAATTGCTCAGGTGGGGGGTGGGTGTTATGAGATTTAATGGAATCAGTTGAGAAGAGGAACATTAAGCCTATCTGGGAAATTTCCTCCCAATGAAAACTGTTAGATAATGGAATCACCTCCTAAGAGAGATCTCAGAAATTTATCACTGAAGATGTTGAGAACTCAGCTGAACACAATAAGGCATTCCATTGTCCCAGAATTCAAGCTTTTTTTTTTTTAATTTATTGTTTTTTAATTTTCTGAATCTCAGTCCTTTGTCTTCATTTTTTTTTTAATTTTTTTAATTTAAATTTATTTTTTAAGTGTTCCAAGATTCACTGTTTATGCACCACATCCAGAGCTCCATGGAATATGTACCCTCCTTAAGACCCACCACCAGGCTCACCCATCCCTCCAATCCCCACCCCCTAAAATCCTCAGTCTGTTTCTCAGAGTCCACAGTCTCTCATGCTTCATCTCCCCCTCCGATTTCCCCCAATTCACTTTTCCTTTCCTTCTCCTAATTCATGCCCGTTTATGTCCAAATTTTTATTTTTGATAAAATGTATTCAAATCCCTTCTATGGGGACTATATATAAAGAAAAAGCATATATACATATGTTTCATATGTACTCATATATATGTTTATATATATTTATATAAATATCTGTGTGTGTGTGTGTGTGTGTCTGTATTACAGGATTTCTAGTGCCTATAGTTCTTTGAAGAGTGAAGAGGTAGACTAAATGAAGAGTGTTGGTATGCTTTTAAACTTGTAGGTCACAAATGAAAACACTAAAATCTGTGATTGATGGATATTTAAGAAATATGCTAAGATTAACAAGACGCTTCATTTTCCTTATTACTCTAATTATACCCTAAAAGTCAGAAGTGACCAGGTTTGCATTTCGTGTCAGTTAGTACTTGCTGCTTCTGAGAATAAGCCCAAAGATTAATCTAAAATTCCAATAACAGCAATAGAAAAAAGTACAGATGACAAATTAAAAATACTCAAACTCATAGCGAAACTTAAAGTTCAATGACCTAACTAACTTTTCCTTGGGAAAGGAACAATTACTTTCAGAAAACCTATGCCCCCACGGAATGACGCATCCACTTCCTCCTAAACATAGATCACATTATCAGTGTTGCCAAATATATCAACAACCGCCTGGCTGTTGAACACCATGTTTATCTAATGGACCATAACAGACAGCAAGAACAAGCACAGTTGGAGACCTTGATCTCTAGAAGTATTTTCCAAACCAATACAATTCTTTACATTTCATCCTTTTTTTTTTTTTCCTTCTCAATTAAGGGTTATTGAGCAAGAAAGATGCAAGAGGAGCACAGTTAGATCTTTCCTCTGAAACATTTTCTACTGACCAACATGGAGAAACGTATTTTTATGTCTTCGCATAGCAACTAGGACAGGGAGAATGGAGGAGTGGAGTTTATATTGGCCAGCCAACCAAATCCATTTGTGAATTGCATAGAGAAAATTCCTAAGGACCCAGAGATAAATTCTCAACTTTTCCCCTCTACAAAACGAAAGAATTCAAAGCTGAGGATGAGAATGGGGTTAACAGGACTTTTATGTAATTATTTATAAGAAAAAAAGAATACAGTTGTACAAACTGTTTCACATTGTTTAATTTAAAAAAAATAACACAAGTTTGTTGTAAAATAGTCAGGAAACAGGTAAGTCAAAAGGAAAAAAATCACATGTAATCTTACAATGCGGAAGTAAATAAACACTTCAAAAGTTGTGATTCTTCTTTTTATAATCTATATCCTGAAAACAGATATTTTAAAAACCAAAAGAGAATCATGTAATCTTGTGCCCTGTTTTGTTTTTGTTTTTGTTTTTTTTTTCATTATTCATTACATGCTACATTGTGCCCATATTTTTCAGGCAGTATTTATGTGCAATAATCTTTCAGCTGCTTTCTGATATTTTAATCCAGCATTGTCCCCCATTCATGTATCCAATTCTCTATTGTTGTTATCAAAGTTTTGCTGGCATTCGCAGTCTGTGTTGTGTATCCTTACATTGTCCATTTATGTACCTCCATAAATATTTCCCTAGAATAATTTATTTGAAATCTGTCAAAAGGTAAAGTCTCCAATACGCTGAGATATAAACAGTTAAAACATACTTTAGAAAGTTTGTAATAATTTTCTTCCTTTCTACAGCAGGTTTGTTTATTGTGGTTTTTGACAGAGTACCTCTTTGTGTATATTTGCTTGTTCAGTTTTTCACTTACTCAAAACTGTCAATCTTCCTTCATGGTTGCTTTCATGGGTTCCTGTTTAGAAAAGTTTTTCCTATCTGACACTACTTAAACACTCTATAGACAAATAAATTATCCAAATAAACTCAAATTTTTAAGGTGAACCTTTATTTTCTTCAAGTCTCTATACTTTTTTAAACATCTAATTAATATATTAGAGTTTATGTTGATGTGTGTGATAAAAGTCAACAAATTTTCTCAATCCTTTTATTAAATAACCCATCCTGCCTTTCCTGATCTGATGTGCTACCTCATAAAATTATTACATACACATTATTTTTTTAGTTCATTTCATCTGTAAAGTTATTATAACTTCTTTCTCACTTCTCTGAAAGACCCAGAGGTACTGATTATTTCACCTGAATCAGAGTAGCAAAACCTGAGGAAACTGTGATCTTCTATGTTTGTGTTCTTGGTTTCAAAAAAAAGAAAAGAAATCAAATGTTAATCTCCCCTCAAAAATGTTAATCCTACCCAGGATTGAGATGAACATAGAAATCAGTAGATGAAAATCAAGAGGAGATTCTGCAGCCTGACTTGAGTGGAGAGCCAGACTGTAAGAGGAAAAATATGTGCTTAGTCAAGGGACCAATAAAGTCTCAGTCCTTCTTCCTATCTCCTCATCCTTTTGTGATACTACATTTAACACAGTGGTTCTCAAAGCAACATCCCCAGAACAGCAGCATCACCTGGGAACTTGTTAGATATTAACCACCTCAGACCTTTTGAATCAGAAATTCTGGGTGCAGGGCTCAGGCTGTACCCAGCCCCTGTGGGTGATACTGAGGCACACCCAAGTTTGAACCACTGATTTAAAAAGACTTTGTCAAGAATGAATCTGAACAGAACCTACATAAAATATCATGATCTCTTTATGAGATCCCAGCCTTCGATGGGATCTGCAATGCAAACCTTTCTTTATTTGCCCTTTCCCCATTTATTAGGTATGTAATAATTTATTAAACATGTTTTATGGCCCCAGACTGTAGCTGGGTGCTGAGTATGGACATTGAATAAGCCAAATCCTTTGCTTCAGAAAATTTTATGTATCACTATCTATCTATCTATCTATACATATTTTTAATATGTATATATATTTTTTAAATAAGTACCTATAAAAGGAAATTAGTTTTTCATTTGTCATTTTTTATCTACATGACTAGTTAAAATAAATATGTTTTCTGCTTCTTCAAATATAAGCTTTTGTGTTAAAAGAACAATCTGTGATAATTTGCAAGATGAGATCCTACAAAAATAATACTAAAAGTATTTTTAATTGAATTGGAAATTAAAAGGAACCAGACATGGAAGAAGCCCAAGTAAATAAGATCTGTTTTAAAGAGTAGATAACTAAAACACAACCAGAGACCAACAAGTTAGTTTGAAAAGATAGTACCATAGCCCCCCCTTATCTATGCGGGATAACATTCCAAGTCCCCCAGTGGATGCCTGAAGTTGCAGATAATACTGAACCCTATATATACAATTCTTTCCTATACATACTTGCCTATGATAACATTTACTTTAGAAATTATGCACACTAAGAAATTAATAATAGCCAGTAATAAAATAGAACAATTATAACAATATACCGTAATAAAAGTTATGTGAATGTGGTCTGTTTCTATCTCCAAGTTTCTTATTGTGCCCTTCTTCATGTGCTTATGTGAGATGACAAAATGACTACCTGATAAGATGAAGTGAGGTGAATGACATAGGCATTGTGACACAGTGTTTGGCTTCTATTGACCTTACCGATATATCAGAAGGAGATTGATCTGCTTCGGGAGCATGGTTAAGCACAGGTAAATAAAACTGTGAAAAGTGAAATGGTGGATGAGCGATGGACTAACTCTAATTACAATGAAGGCTTAATTGAAAGGTTTAGCTCTGAGAAGGGGAAAGGGCCAGTTGTGATGTAAAAGATAGGAAAAGGGCAACAGTGTAGGAGATTTGAGGAGTGGATGTAAATAATAGAGGCAGAGAGCAGGATGATCTTGAGTATTCTAAACTCAAGAAAAAGAAAGAGAGAACCACAATTATTTTTTTTAAAGAAAGACTAACAGTCAGCTTGGTTTGTACTGATTATTAAACCATTAGTCTTGCTTCTCTAAGTCTGTGACTCTTTCCACAGCGAGTAAAGCAATCACCTTTCCCCTGATACCAAATTTCCACCTTCCCTTCCAGCTCAGCTCAAGACACAAAACTCTTCCAGGACACACCTTTCATGACACAGTTCTTCCTCACCTTGAAGGTAGTGTTTTACCCTACCTCTTATTCAAACAACTCTCTCAATCAATACAAGAGACCCTGCACTATTTTTAATATTCCAGAACAGGTTTATGAGGGGTAGAGGTGGTACTTACCTTGGGTCATGGCAGAATGATACAAAAGGGCAATGTTCTCCAGAATTTTCTGGGAGCAAATTCCCACACAGTATTTTCTACTTTCTGGGTGGGTGGGGGGACCTCACAACTCAAATCTGATCATACTTCCTTATGGGTCAATATCCTTTCTCCTCCTCACCTAGGCAAATCCTACTCATTCTTTAAGTATCAGTTCTGCCACAAAGCCAATTTTAATTTGCTTAGACTGTACAAATTCTCCTATTAGAAGTTGTCATTCCTCCAATCTCCCCCACCACCCCATGTGTTACAATTATAATTTTATATGTGTTAATATAGTTAAAGTCCATTTACTCACTTGACCACTCTCTCTGTGTTTTTGTTCACTTTTGAGTCATCAGAACCGAGGTCACTTTCTAGCACATGGTAGGCACTAACAAAATATTTAAATATTTGTTGAATAAATAAATGTTTACAACTTTGAATGTGAAAAGCAACCCTCTTTCCCCTTAAGATCTTACTGTTCTCTCAGTCAAGAATATCCTTCTGCTGAAATCCATATCTTAGTCTTAATAATTCCATTAGCATTAACATTCCATTAGTCTTAACAATTCCATTCAGTAAGCCACTTCCTCCCCCCATAGCTCTTATAGGTTCTTGCTTACCTGTTTTTCCCCCCACCCCTCCAAAAGAATAAACCTCTATGAAGACAAGAACTTTTGTGGGGTTTTTTTTTTTGGGGGGGGGGTTGTTGTTGTTGTTTATCTTTATCTTTAACAAAGGAATGTTGTAAGAAAGGCTGGCAGGAACAAAGTTCCCCTCCATCCTTGGAGTAAACTACCCTTAAAAGGAAAAAGAACCCATCTGTTATTCTTAGCATTACTTAATGCCCCCGCTTTAAGATTTAAGTTTTCCCACTGGGAAGACTTCCAACTTGTAGGCTACAGAAAGGAAGGGAATGGCCTTGGGTGTCCTAACCCACTTTGGGGGTGGGGGAGAGTGTGGAGCTCAACAACCAGTGATCATTTAAACAAAGAACTTGATTTGGTAGCATGTGGCTGCCATGCTTTAGAGCAGTGGCAGCATCTGCCAGCTGCCTGTCATCTTAGTCCCCAAGACAACAAAACACCACCCATTCCCTCCTGAACAGTTACCTGATGGGTAAATGAGCGTGTGGACCAAAACCTGATTGGGTGACAGGTAAATGGAGAGTTAATCAGATTAAAACAATCCACCCTAAAGGGCCCATAAAAACCTCTAGATTTAAATGCCAAATGACAACCCTCTTGGGCCCCCTCCCTCTTGGGAAATTTTGTAATATGGCTCAATAAACTTTGCTTTGCTTCCCACCACTCATCTGGTCTACCTCTTCATTTTTCAAAGCAGGGCGACCAAGAACTGCAGGCACTCTGCAATAATTCTGAAACAGTTTTTTGTTTTTTGGTTTCTTGGTTTGTTTTTTTTCTTTTCTTTTTTTTTTCTTTCTTTTTTTTTTTTTATTAAACAGCAAATCAAAATTGTAACACAATTTTAAATGTTTGCAAATTAGGTCACAAAATGAATGTAAAATGTTCATGATATGACTATTGCATACATTCATACAGCTAAAGTCAATCATCAAATCTCACACTGACACAAACAAAAGATTATTTCATGAGTAAAAGTATACCAAATCTAATAACCATAAGCTGGATTGATGGATTTCTTTTTCTATTTAACATTATTACATTATTTCTGATATTAATTTCCTTACTTAATGAGATCTACCTAAAGTTTAAAGAATTGTTAAAGAATGACTAAAAGTGGAATCTCTTCCAGTCTCGTCCATGTTGATACAAAAGTTGGGTATTCATCCTTTCTGATGGTGGCATAATACTCAATTGTATATACGGACAATATCTTCTTTATCCATTTGTCCGTTGAAGGGCATCTTGGTTCTTTCCACAGTTTGGCGACTGTGGCCATTGCTGCTATAAACATTGGGGTACAGATGGTCCTTATTTTCACTACATCTGTATCTTTGGGGTAAATACCCAGTAGCAATTGCAGGGCCATAGGGAAGTTCTATTTTTAATTTCTTAAGGAATCTCCACACTGTTTTCCAAATTTGCATTCCCACCAACAGTGTAAGAGGGTTTCCCTTTCTCCACATCCTCTCCAATGCATGTTGTTTATTATCTTGCTAATTTTGGCCATTCTAACTGGTGGAAGGTGGTATCTCAATGTGGTTTTGATTTGAATCTCTCTGATTGGTAATGATGATGAACATTTTTCATGTGTCTGTTAGCCATTGTATGTCTTTGGAGAAGTGACTGTTCATGTCTCCTCCTCATTTTTTTTTTTTTTAAAGATTTTATTTATTTATTTGACAGAGAGAAATCACAAGTAAGCAGAGAGGCAGGCAGAGAGAGAGGAGGAAGCAGGCTCCCTGCTGAGCAGAAAGCCCGATGTGGGGCTCGAACCCAGGACCTGGGATCAAGACCTGAGCCGAAGGCAGCGGCTTAACCCACTGAGCCACCCAGGCGCCCCTCCTCCTCATTTTTTGACGTGATTATCTGTTTTGTGTGTGTTGAGTTTGAGGAGTTCTTTATAGATCTTGGATATCAGTCCTTTTTCTGTACTGTCATTTGCGAATATCTTCTCCCATTCCATGGGTTGCCTCTTTGTTTTGTTGACTGTTTCCTTTGCTCTGCAGAAGCTTTTGATCTTGATGAAGTCTCAAAAGTTCATTTTCACTTTTGTTTCCTTTGCCTTTAGAGACATATCTTCAAAGAAGTTGCTGTGGCCAATGTCGAAGAGGTTACTGCCTACGTTCTCCTCTAGGATTTTGATAGATTCCTGCTTCACATTTTGGTCTTTTATCCATTTTGAGTTTATCTTTGTGTATGGTGTAAGAGAATGGTCGAGTTTCATTCTTCTACACATAGCTGTCCAATTTTCCCAGCACCATTTATTGAAGAGATTGCCTTTTTTACAATGTATATGTTTTCCTGCTTTGTTGAAGATTATTTGACCATAGAGTTGAGGATCCATATCTCAGCTCTCCACTCTGTTCCACTGGTTTATGTGTCCATTTTTGTGCCAGTATCATGCTGTCTTGGTGATCACAGCTTCGTAGTAAAGCTTGAAATCAGGCAACGTGATGCCCCCAGTTTTGTTTTTCTTTTTCAACATTTCCTTAGCAATTCAGGGTCTCTTCTGGTTCCATACAAATTTTAGGATTGTTTGTTCCAGCTCTTTGAAAAATGCCAGTGGAATTTTGATCGGGATGATATTGACAGTATAGATTGCTCTAGGTAGTGTAGATATTTTAAAAATGTTTATTCTTCAATTCCATGAGCACTTACTTGTGGAGCACAAGGAATAACACAGAGGACATTGGGAGATGGAGAGGAGAAGTGAGTTGGGGGAAATTGGAGGGGAAGATAAACCATGAGAGACTGTGGACTTTGAGAAGCAAACTGAGGGTTTTGGAGGGTTGGGTGAGCCTGGTGGTGGGTATTTAATGGAGGGCACATATTGCATGAAGCACTGGGTGTGGTGTATAAACAATGAATTTTGGAACACTGAAAAGAAATAAAATAAAATGAAAAAAAAAAGAAACAATCAGAAACTTAAAAAAATAGAATGACTAAAAGTCTGCAAAGAAGTAGAGTTCACAGAAAATTTTTGGAGAAGAAATGAAATAAAATAACAAGAAAGAATCAATTAGCATACATGTAAAATTCTCCCTTTTTATTCATGATTTTGATACTAACTCACTCTTTTTTTTTTTAAGATTTTATTTATTTATTTGACAGAGAGATCACAAGTAGATGGAGAGGCAGGCAGAGAGAGAGAGAGAGGGAAGCAGGCTCCCTGCTGAGCAGAGAGCCCGATGTGGGACTCGATCCCAGGACCCTGAGATCATGACCTGAGCCGAAGGCAGTGGCTTAACCCACTGAGCCACCCAGGCGCCCCTGATACTAACTCATTCTTAAGGGATTTTGCAAAAGTTGATCTACTGGGTACTACAAATAAACCTTGAGTCCAAACTCTTATAACCATTCTCTTCTAGATATAGTTTATGTAAGGTTAGTCCAACTTAATCCACTTTCATGTATATCCCCCAAAGATCTCATCTGTGCCAGAGATAACACAGATCTGGAGTAAAAACATTTGGAGTTAGTTACTACTGTTTACCAAGTACTTTCCCATTGTATTTCTATTTTTCCTCAAAATTTCATATTTCAGACATAGGCAAAACCAGAGCTTATCTTTTCAGATACCAAATGGATTATTTTGTACCTGAGGAACTTTTTTGTTTTGTTTTCCTTTTTTTTTTTTTTTAAGTTAAAGTCAATTAACATATAGTGTGTTAGTTGTTTCAGGGGAGAAAACTTTTAACAATAAATCTTCCCAATTTTACAACTCAGTTTCAAGAAAAATCTTCATTTTTATAGGTATGTTTTTAATTGATTAAAGAGAAACCAACAATCCTATCTTATTACCAAATATAGCAAGCCCTAAGTGAGAAAACATCTTATTTTGGTTGTGTTTTAGCAATTAGAGTTTAGGCTATGCTCATAGATGACTAACTATTGAAATTACTTTTACAAATGTGAAATTGATTTTTTTTTGTTTTGTTTTAGGGGAAGAGAAATGGGAAAGAGAAGCATACGGAGAAGAAGCACAAGATGGTGGATAAGATATACACTTGTGCATTCAATACATGATTTTAGCCCAACTTTTTCACAACATAATGGTTACTCTCTTGTTTTTCTTACTATGCCTATAATAAAAGAGCACTAACCCTACAAGCCAAAGCAAATTCAATCAAACATTTACTTTCATGTTCCATAAATATATGCACTACTAATTACAAAGTATCTACACTATATTTGCACATTTTCATGGACTAATATAATAATACACAAACCCATGGAAGTCTTCTATTATGTTCCTAATTTTGCCTAGATCTGACATTATCTTCATAACTAATTAAGCCACACACATTTGTAATTGATCCAAGTTTTAAAAAAAGATTGGCAGCACTTCCACAAAACAGAAAGGAGATGAGTCCCTAACTTTTCTTTGTTTTTTTTTTGTGTCAGATATTTGAAAAACACTAGAAGATGATGTGAAGTTTTCTACATATTATCCCTGAACTTGATTTTCTGATTTTAGCTTCAGATTTTCTTCCTTAACTGCATCTACTTTTGCAAAAAGTATTTTAGGTGTGTGTTGGAGTTCCAACACTTCTTGAGAAGTTGTGTGGTTTTTGTTTTGTTTTGTTTTGTTTTTGTTTTTGTTTTGTGGTTGTTGTTATTACTCCAGTTCCACCTGCTTTCTAGCACCAGCTACATCCACATCAGCATTCATCATCTTGGGTTACAAACATTTGGAACTTGGATACAAAATCCTTGATGAATGGATTGCCTATGGAGACACAAGGAGGGAAAGGGATCAGGAGGACACTTCAGGCCCCAACACTTGGACCAACCTGAAAATAAGAATTTTGACTGGTTCACTGCTATAGTTCCAGCTCCTGAAACTGTGTTAGAGTAAGTAGGCAGAAAAACAAAAGAAGTTCCCATATGTCTTGTGTTAGAATAACTGAAGCAGACTAGCACAGAACGAGGCACACTAGACTCTACCAAACTGTCAGCAGCCAAAAGATAAGTATATTATCCATTTCAGGTTGTTTAGAGTGGGAACAACAAAAATGGGAGTAGTAGAGAGCAGATTAGGGAGGTGATGATTTGGAAATAGGAGGGTATCTCACAACTTTAGCCATCATAAGCAAAGCAAATGACATCTCAAGATTTGGAAAACTGAATAATATGAGTGGGTAGGACAGGGAGGACTTTTTCAAACTTGAGCTAATAACATACGGCTAATATACACTACTTTCTGTTATTTAAATACATATACATCTGGGTCAAGAGCCTTTACAAGATTTAGGTTATAGTAGAAAAGAACATTGCCCAGTCTGGCATAATAGGTAGAAGTCCAGATACTCCCTCACCAAAGTGATTTCATCATAGCTGTTAGAATCTCACCCTTTCATGACAACAACTACCAGTATAGGTGGTATGGATACTGTGTGTCATGACATTTATTTTATTTATTATCACCCTCTGTTATGAGCCAAATTGTGTCTCTTTTCCTTCCAAAATGCACATGTTGAATTCCTAAACCCCCACTACCCCAGAATGTGACTGTATTTAGAGATAAGGTCTTTAAAAAGGTAATTAAAGTTAAAATGAGTTCATTGGGGTGGGCCCTAATCCCTTATGATTTGTGTGTCTGTAAGAAGAGGACACCAATGAACACAAAGAAGAAAGGCAGCCATCTACAAGCCAAGGAAAGAGACCATAGAAGAAATTATCCAACCTTGCTGGCACTTTGATCTCAGATCCCTAGACTCCAGAAGTGTGAGAAAAATAAATTTCTGTTGTTTAAGACACCAAGTCTCTGGTATTTTGTTATAGAAGCACTAGAAAACTAATACGGCCTCCATTTTAAAATGTTTGAATTTAAATTTAAGAACTTAGTAAAGTATATAATGTCCCAAAAGTCTATTTGTTGACTTTCTGAATCAGAAAGGAAGAAATAGTCAATAGATATCTGTAACTATTAACAACAACTGAAAGGAAGTGTTTAGAGGATATTCAGTGGTGATATAGCCACCTGGGAGAAAACGTGATGATGAAGAAACTGGTTCTCCAAGAAAACACAATATATATTCCACTTCAACTAAACTGACACCTAAGAAAACATCATTTATACATACTAATAAAAGGGGAGAAGATACAACTGAACCTAGAGAGAGAGGGAGGAAAAAGTGTACTTTAAAAGAGGTGACAAGTAGTCGAGATTTTGAAAGGTAGAAAAAAGATGTCAAAAATAAAATTATAGGAGCAGATCATGAAAATGACAATGAAAGAAAAAATAGCCTATGGAAGTGATAGAAAAATGAGTCTAAAATGTAAAGTAGGGGCAAAAGAGCAAAGAAAAAGAGTTATTATCACCATAGACCCAAGGCAAGAGTGCTATAATTTTTCAAGGACCCACAGATACATCTGAAGTTTTAACATAACATGTATTGGATCTAAAAATGAAAGCTGCAAAATTAAATTTCAAAATATATAAAAGTTTACAAATTATAATATTACGTTCTCTAAACCATTGTATCCTATACATATATAACAGTTGTATATCAACTTTATATTATTTGGGAAAAGGAAACTTTTTAACATGTTTGATATAATATATGTAGTGCATTTATAATGAGAGCACCGTGGACTTCTGAAAGTCTTAAAATTGCCCCAGGAAAAGATGATTATGAAATGTAGGAAGAGAAGGAGGATAATGGTAGAGACAAATAATTTTATCTGAGTTATAAAGTCATGAATTCTCTGGCAAACTCTACTTGTACACCAAACAGTTGTTCCAAGAAGAGGTAATAATCAGTGCTAAGAACTCAGACATCAGGTAAGAATCTTATTTTTTTAGTATTACAGTTGCTCAAATAGAATCCAAAAGTATATTCTTACATCAGCAATGTGTTGGCTTAAAAAAGCACTGGGTTATTATGTCTAAATAATGACCAACACTAATTCAGTGAACTCTGTGAAAAATCTACTATCAAAGGAGAAAACATTCTCCAGTTGCTTGACATTATGAAGAAAGAACTATTTTGGGGCGCCTGGGTGGCTCAGTGGGTTAAGCCGCTGCCTTCGGCTCAGGTCATGATCTCGGGGTCTTGGGATTGAGTCCCGCGTCCGGCTCTCTGCTCAGCAGGGAGCCTGCTTCCCTCTCTCTCTCTCTCTCTCTCTGCCTGCCTCTCTATTTGTGATTTCTCTCTGTCAAATAAATAAACTCTTTAAAAAAAAAAAAAAAGAAAGAAAGAAAGAACTATTTTACTTTTTCAAGAGATTGAATCATCACTTCCCATAGGAATGACCTAATAAAACATACTGCATTGTTCATATCAACATGAATTCATTGTTCAATAAAACATGGCCCGATCTGACCATTAAAAAATACTTTTTCCAGGGAATGAAGATAAGCAGTTGTTTGGTATCTTCAGGGAAATTTATATACTATTTCAAATACAATAAAGGACCATTGATTAACACTTAATTAAAAAGATAAAGCAACCCAGTGTGATTTCACACTCAAAAGGAGAATTATGACAACTTAATTTAATGCCAAAATATAGAACTTTATGTTTAATAGGATAGTATGGGAATTTTAGGGAGACTATAACAAATAATAAAAATCAGTATGTTTATCATATTAATAGGTCATAGTAAATTTTTACAACATTCTGCCAGCATGTGAACCCTGAAAATAAATTTGACTAGAATATAAAAAATTCTAAGTTTCAGTTCTCAGAAAAGGAAAATCAATTGTTAAGACCATGAAAACTAAGAACACATCTTAAATTTTCCAGTATTACAAATTCTAACACCTATAAGTACATACTTTCTAATGTGTATTTAGGTATATTTCTTATGCAGGAGGACTAAGTAAATTGGGTATCCTAGGTACTTCACACAATATGTTCAGATTATGAACTTTGCAGTTGTAGAGTATAATTATTAAATACATACCTTATCTCCTTCTTGAAACTGAAACTGTCATTTGGTATAGATCTATTACTACACATTGAGTGATATACTTTAAGTGCAAATATCACTGCATTCCATCAATATAAAAGAGATTAACCAGGATGCTCTGATTCACAGATGAATATTTCTGGAATAAGAGAATATGGGAAATAAACCTTCACTGTTAATGGGCGCAATCCTGTGAAGAAGTAATGATGGCCCATCATGCTTAATTATATTTTTAAGCTTTGGGCCTTTAAGAGTGAATCTTTAAAAGAGTAATGGTAATCAATACATACGTGTCAAAGCCTTAAACTCACTCCTATTTCACCAAGTATAGCTAGCCCTTGAACAATGGGGGATTAGGGGTGCCTACCCCTTGCATGGTTAAAAAATCCATACATAGCTTTTGATTTCCCCAAAACTTAACTACAAATAGTCTACTGCTGGTCAGAAGCCTAACCAATAACATAAACGATAAACACATATTTTGTATGTTATATGTATTACAGACTGTATTCTTAAAATAAAACTAGAGAAAAGAAAATGCTATTAAGAAAAATCATAAGAGTAAATACATTTACAGTACTGTGTGGTGTTTATTTAAAAAAATCAATGTATCAGTGAACCAGTTCAGTGGACATCCAAGTCATCAACTGCATATATGCTGAGAATCATCTTTTTATATGTGTATTCCTGTTATTACAGTGGGCATACTAGGCTAGATATTCAAATTAAACATTGTATTCCAAGCTCTACACTGCTTAGTTCTAGAACTGTGGCTAGTCCTTAGGTCTTGAGATCCAAAGTTTCATCTACCTCTAAAATGGGTATAAATGTACTTACCCTGCTTATCTTGCAAGAAAATAGGGGAGGCATAATTGTAACATAATAATTGTAAATGTTATAAGTAAAAACTCAGTCAAATGCTAAACAGATACTCCTAATGACTTGGGCAAATCGCTTCCATCTCTTTGGACCTCAGTTGTAACAAGAATAATGATAGTATCAGAGATGTGTGTAGCACTAACTCCACCTGCCAAGCAGTGTTGCCTGTGTTCCAAATAAATTAATCCATTAAATCCTCCAAATGCGTGTAAAAGCTGTATCCTTATTGCCTAGTGGATTTCAAGATACAGATTAAGCGGTCTATTGAATGAAAGTTGGATCAATAAAATAGAAAAGTGATTTGAAATGTAACATTCTGGCATTCTTCCTGTATAAGAAAAAATAGTAAATTTTCTTAACCTGTGAGAAAGGGGAAAAGGAAAAAAGGGTAAAAATCTCTGTAGGTAGAATGACTATGAAAATATATGTTTCTAATTTTCTTTAAAAGAATGAATTAAGAACAGAAGTATCTGAAAAAGTAATAGAAAAAAAAAAAGCCTACTGATAAATATGTGGAACAGTCCATGCTGTTAGAATATGTTATTAGGAGGGAGGAGTCAAGATGGCGGAGAAGTAGCAGGCTGAGACTACTTCAGGTAGCGGGAGATCAGCTAGATAGCTTATATAAAGATTACAAACACCTACAAATCCAACGGGAGATCGAAGAGAAGAAGAACAGCAACACTAGAAACAGAAAATCAACCACTTTCTGCAAGGTAGGACTGGCGGAGAAGTGAATCCAAAGCGACGGGAAGATAGACCGCGGGGGGAGGGGCTGACTCCCGGCGAGTGGCGGAGCAACGGAGCACAAAATCGGGACTTTTAAAAGTCTGTTCCGCTGAGGGACATCGCTCCAGAGGCTTAACCAGGGTGAAGCCCACGCGGGGTCAGCGTGGCCTCAGGTCCCGCAGGGTCACAGAAGGATCGGGGGTGTCTGAGTGTCGCAGAGCTCACAGGCATTAGAGCTGGGAAGCCGGCTACAGAGACAGAGCCGAGGAGAGACTCTCAGCTCGGGGTTACCTTGAACCGGTCGCAGGCTCGGTCAGCTCGGAGCGTGGCCAGAGGCCAGGGTGGCGGGAGTAATTGGGCGCTGTTCTCTGGGGGCGCACTGAGGAGTTGTGCCCCGGGCTCTCGGCTCCTCCAGGCCGGAGACCAGGAGGCCGCCATCTTCATTCCCGCCCTCCAGAACTCTACGGAAAGCGCTCAGGGAACAAAAGCTCCCGAAAGCAAACCCGAGCGGATTACTCAGCCCGGCCCCAGGTAAGGGCAGTGCAACTCCACCAGGGGCAAAGACGCTTGAGAATCACTACAACAGCCCCCTCCCCCAGAAGATCAGCAAGAAACCCAGCCAGGACCAAGTTCACCTACCAAGGAGTGTAGTTTCAATACCAAGGAGAGCGGCGGAATTCCAGAGGAGGAGAAAGCAAAGCACGGAACTCATGGCTTTCTCCCCATGATTCTTTAGCCTTGCAGTTAAATTAATTTTTTTTTCTTTTCTAATTCAATTTTTTTTCTTCTTCCGCTAAATTTTTTTAACTTTTACCCTTTTCTTTTTTAACATTTTTTAACTAGTTTATCTAATATATATATATTTTTTTTTCCTTTTTATACTTTTTCTTTATTGGTTTTCTTCTTTTAATTTTTTTTTTCTTTCTTTCTGAACCTCTTTTATTTTTTAATTTTATTTTTAATAAGCATATATTTTTATCCCCAGGGGTACAGGTCTGCGAATCGCCAGGTTGACACACTTCACAGCACTCACCATAACACATACCCTCCCCAATATGCATAACCCCACCCCCCCAACCCCCCTCCCCCCATCAACCCTCAGTTTGTTTTGTGATATTAAGAGTCACTTATGGTTTGTCTCCCTCCCAATCCCATCTTGTTACATTTATTCTTCACCTACCCCCTCAACCCCCCATGTTGCATCTCCTCTCCCTCATATCAGGGAGATCATATGATAGTTGTCTTTCTCCGATTGACTGATTTCGCTAAGCATGATACCCTCTAGTTCCATCCACGTCGTCGCAAATGGCAAGATTTCATTTCTTTTGATGGCTGCATAGTATTCCATTGTGTATATATACCACCTCTTCTTTATCCATTCATCTGTTGATGGACATCTAGGTTCTTTCCACAGTTTGGCTATTGTAGACATTGCTGCTATAAACATTCGGGTGCACGTGCCCCTTCGGATCACTACGTTTGTATCTTTAGGGTAAATACCCAGCAGTGCAATTGCTGGGTCATAGGGTAGTTCTATTTTCAACATTTTGAGGAACCTCCATGCTGTTTTCCAGAGTGGTTGCACCAGCTTGCATTCCCACCAACAGTGTAGGAGGGTTCCCCTTTCTCTGCATCCTCGCCAGCATCTGTCATTTCCTGACTTGTTAATTTTAGCCATTCTGACTGGTGTGAGGTGATATCTCATTGTGGTTTTGATTTGTATTTCCCTAATGCCGAGTGATGTGGAGCACTTTTTCATGTGTCTGTTGGCCATCTGGATGTCTTCTTTGCAGAAATGTCTGTTCATGTCCTCTGCCCATTTCTTGATTGGATTATTTGTTCTTTGGGTGTTGAGTTTGCTAAGTTCTTTATAGATTTTGGACACTAGCCCTTTATCTGATATGTCATTTGCAAATATCTTCTCCCATTCTGTCAGTTGTCTTTTGGTTTTGTTCACTGTTTCCTTTGCTGTGCAAAAGCTTTTGATCTTGATAAAATCCCAATAGTTCATTTTTTGCCCTTGCTTCCCTTGCTTTTGGCGATGTTCCTAGGAAGATGTTGCTGTGGCTGACGTCGAAGAGGTTGTTGCCTGTGTTCTCCTCAAGGATTTTGATGGATTCCTTTCTCACATTGAGATCCTTCATCCACTTTGAGTCTATTTTCGTGTGTGGTGTAAGGAAATGATCCAATTTCATTTTTCTGCATGTGGCTGTCCAATTTTCCCAACACCATTTATTGAAGAGGCTGTCTTTTTTTCCACTGGACATTCTTTCCTGCTTTGTCGAAGATGAGTTGACCATAGAGTTGAGGGTCTATTTCTGGGCTCTCTATTCTGTTCCATTGATCT
Organism: Lutra lutra; assembly: GCF_902655055.1. Taxonomy (NCBI): domain Eukaryota; kingdom Metazoa; phylum Chordata; class Mammalia; order Carnivora; family Mustelidae; genus Lutra; species Lutra lutra. The sequence goes on along the minus strand of NC_062283.1, from coordinate 90,999,070 downwards.
ATGTGTCTGTTTTTGTGCCAGTACCATGCTGTCTTGATGAGGACAGCTTTGTAATAGAGCTTGAAGTCCGGAATTGTGATGCCACCAACTTTGGCTTTCTTTTTCAATATTCCTTTGGCTATTCGAGGTCTTTTCTGGTTCCATATAAATTTTAGGATTATTTGTTCCATTTCTTTGAAAAAAATGGATGGTACTTTGATAGGAATTGCATTGAATGTGTAGATTGCTTTAGGTAGCATAGACATTTTCACAATATTTATTCTTCCAATCCAGGAGCATGGAATATTTTTCCATTTCTTTGTGTCTTCCTCAATTTCTTTCATGAGTACTTTATAGTTTTCTGTGTATAGATTCTTAGTCTCTTTGGTTAGGTTTATTCCTAGGTATCTTATAGTTTTGGGTGCAATTGTAAATGGGATGGACTCCTAAATTTCTCTTTCTTCTGTCTTGTTGTTGGTGTAGAGAAATGCAACTGATTTCTGTGCATTGATTTTATATCCTGACACTTTACTGAATTCCTGTACAAGTTCTAGCAGTTTTGGAGTGGAGTCTTTTGGGTTTTCCACATAGAGTATCATATCATCTGCGAAGAGTGATAGTTTGACTTTTTCTTTGCCGATTTGGATGCCTTTAATTTCCTTTTGTTGTCTGATTGCTGAGGCTAGGACTTCTAGTACTATGTTGAATAGCAGTGGCGATAACGGACATCCCTGCCCTGTTCCTGACCTTAGCGGAAAAGCTTTCAGTTTTTCTACATTGAGAATGATATTTGCGGTGGGTTTTTCATAGATGGCTTTGATAATATTGAGGTATGTGCCGTCTATCCCTACACTTTGAAGAGTTTTGATCAGGAAGGGATGCTGTACTTTGTCAAATGCTTTTTCAGCATCTATGGAGAGTATCATATGATTCTTGTTCTTTCTTTTATTAATGTGTTGTATCACATTGACTGATTTGCGGATGTTGAACCAACCTTGCAGCTCTGAACCTCTTTTTATCCCCTTTCTCCCCCCCCCACGATTTGGGATCTCTTCTGATTTGGCTAAAGCATATTTTCCTGGGGTTGTTGCCACACTTTTAGTATTTTATTTGCTCCTTCATATACTCTTATCTGGACAAAATGACAAGGCAGAAAAATTCACCACAAAAAAAAGAACAAGAGGCAGTACCAAAGGCTAGGGAACTTATCAATATAGACATTGGTAATATGTCAGATCCAGAGTTCAGAATGACGTTTCTCAAGGTTCTAGCCGGGCTCGAAAAAGGCATGGAAGATATTAGAGAAACCCTCTCGGAAGATATAAAAGCCCTTTCTGGAGAAATAAAAGAACTAAAATCTAACCAAGTTGAAATCAAAAAAGCTATTAATGAGGTGCAAACAAAAATGGAAGCTCTGACGGCTAGGATAAATGAGGCAGAAGAAAGAATTAGTGATATAGAAGACCAAATGACAGAGAATAAAGAAGCTGAGCAAAAGAGGGACAAACAGCTACTGGATCATGAGGGGAGAATTCGAGAGATAAGTGACACAATAAGACGAAACAACATTAGAATAATTGGGATTCCAGAAGAAGAGGAAACAGAGAGGGGAGCAGAAGGTATACTGGAGAGAATTATTGGAGAGAATTTCCCCAATATGGCAAAGGGAACAAGCATCAAAATCCAGGAGGTTCAGAGAACCCCCCTCAAGATCAATAAGAATAGGTCCACACCCCGTCACCTAATAGTAAAATTGACAAGTCTTAGTGACAAAGAGAAGATCCTGAAAGCAGCCAGGGAAAAGAAGTCTGTAACGTACAATGGTTAAAATATTAGATTGGCAGCAGACTTATCCACAGAGACCTGGCAGGCCAGAAAGAGCTGGCATGATATATTCAGAGTACTAAACGAGAAAAACATGCAGCCAAGAATACTATATCCAGCTAGGCTATCATTGAAAATAGAAGGAGAGATTAAAAGCTTCCAGGACAAACAAAAACTGAAAGAATTTGCAAATACCAAACCAGCTCTACAGGAAATATTGAAAGGGGTCCTCTAAGCAAAGAGAGACCCTAAAAGAAGTAGATCAGAAAGAAACAGAGACAATATACTATAACAGTCACCTTACAGGCAATACAATGGCACTAAATTCATATCTCTCAATACTTACCCTGAATGTTAAAGGGCTAAATGCCCCAATCAAAAGACACCGGGTATCAGAATGGATAAAAAAACAAAACCCATCTATATGTTGCCTACAAGAAACTCATCTTAAACCCGAAGACACCTCCAGATTTAAAATGAGGGGGTGGAAAAGAATTTACCATGCTAATGGACATCAGAAGAAAGCAGGAGTGGCAATCCTTATATCAGATCAATTAGATTTTAAGCCAAAGACTACAATAAGAGATGAGGAAGGACACTATATCATACTCAAATGAACTATCCAACAAGAAGATCTAACAATTTTAAATATCTATGCCCCTAACGTGGGAGCAGCCAACTATATAAACCAATTAATAACAAAATCAAAGAAACACATCGACAAGAATACAATAATAGCGGGGGTTTTTAACACTCCCCTCACTGAAATGGACAGATCATCCAAGCAAAAGATCAACAAGGAAATCAAGGCCTTAAATGACACACTGGACCAGATGGACATCACAGATATATTCAGAACATTTCATCCCAAAGCAACAGAATACACATTCTTCTCTAGTGCACATGGAACATTCTCCAGAATAGATCACATTCTTGGTCCTAAATCAGGTCTCAACCGGTATCAAAAGATTGGAATCATTCCCTGCATATTTTCAGACCACAATGCTCTGAAGCTAGAACTCAATCACAAGAGGAAATTTGGAAAGAACCCAAATACATGGAGACTAAACAGCATCCTTCTAAAGAATGAATGGGTCAACCAGGAAATTAAAGAAGAATTGAAAAAATTCATGGAAACAAATGATAATGAAAACACAACAGTTCAAAATCTGTGGGACACAACAAAGGCAGTCCTAAGAGGAAAATATATAGCGGTACAAGCCTTTCTCAAGAAACAAGAAAGGTCTCAGGTACACAACCTAACACTACACCTAAAGGAGCTGGAGAAAGAACTACAAAGAAAGCCTAAACCCAGGAGGAGAAGAGAAATCATAAAGATCAGAGCAGAAATCAATGAAATAGAAACCAAAAAGAACAATAGAACAAATCAACGAAACTAGGAGCTGGTTCTTTGAAAGAATTAATAAGATTGATAAACCCCTGGCCAGACTTATCAAAAAGAAAAGAGAGACGACCCAAATAAATAAAATCATGAATGAAAGAGGAGAGATCACAATGAACACCAAAGAAATACAGACAATTATAAGAACATACTATGAGCAACTCTACGCCAACAAATTTGACAATCTGGAAGAAATGGATGCATTCCTAGAGACATATAAACTACCACAACTGAACCAGGAAGAAAGAGAAAGCCTCAACAGACCCATAAGCAGTAAGGAGATTGAAACAGTCATCAAAAATCTCCAAACAAACAAAAGCCCAGGGCCAGATGGCTTCCCGGGGGAATTCTACCAAACATTTATAGAAGAACTAATTCCTATTCTCCTGAAACTGTTCCAAAAAATAGAAATGGAAGGAAAACTTCCAAACTCATTTTATGAGGCCAGCATCACCTTGATCCCAAAACCAGACAAGGATCCCATCAAAAAAGAGAACTACAGACCAATATCCTTGATGAACACAGATGCAAAAATTCTCGCCAAAATACTAGCCATAGGATTCAACAGTACATTAAAAGGATTATTCACCACAACCAAGTGGGATTTATTCCAGGGCTGCAAGGCTGGTTCAACATCCACAAATCAATCAATGTGATACAACTCATTAATAAAAGAAAGAACAAGAATCATATGATACTCTCCATAGATGCTGAAAAAGCATTTGACAAAGTACAGCATCCCTTCCTGATCAAAACTCTTCAAAGTGTAGGGATAGACGGCACATACCTCAATATTATCAAAGCCATCTATGAAAAACCCACCGCAAATATCATTCTCAATGTAGAAAAACTGAAAGCTTTTCCGCTAAGGTCAGGAACAGGGCAGGGATGTCCGTTATCGCCACTGCTATTCAACATAGTACTAGAAGTCCTAGCCTCAGCAATCAGACAACAAAAGGAAATTAAAGGCATCCAAATCGGCAAAGAAAAGTCAAACTATCACTCTTCGCAGATGATATGATACTCTATGTGGAAAACCCAAAAGACTCCACTCCAAAACTGCTAGAACTTGTACAGGAATTCAGTAAAGTGTCAGGATATAAAATCAATGCACAGAAATCAGTTGCATTTCTCTACACCAACAACAAGACAGAAGAAAGAGAAATTTAGGAGTCCATCCCATTTACAATTGCACCCAAAACTATAAGATACCTAGGAATAAACCTAACCAAAGAGACTAAGAATCTATACACAGAAAACTATAAAGTACTCATGAAAGAAATTGAGGAAGACACAAAGAAATGGAAAAATGTTCCATGCTCCTGGATTGGAAGAATAAATATTGTGAAAATGTCTATGCTACCTAAAGCAATCTACACATTCAATGCAATTCCTATCAAAGTACCATCCATTTTTTTCAAAGAAATGGAACAAATAATCCTAAAATTTATATGGAACCAGAAAAGACCTCGAATAGCCAAAGGAATATTGAAAAAGAAAGCCAAAGTTGGTGGCATCACAATTCCGGACTTCAAGCTCTATTACAAAGCTGTCCTCATCAAGACAGCATGGTACTGGCACAAAAACAGACACATAGATCAATGGAACAGAATAGAGAGCCCAGAAATAGACCCTCAACTCTATGGTCAACTCATCTTCGACAAAGCAGGAAAGAATGTCCAGTGGAAAAAAGACAGCCTCTTCAATAAATGGTGTTGGGAAAATTGGACAGCCACATGCAGAAAAATGAAATTGGATCATTTCCTTACACCACACACGAAAATAGACTCAAAGTGGATGAAGGATCTCAATGTGAGAAAGGAATCCATCAAAATCCTTGAGGAGAACACAGGCAACAACCTCTTCGACGTCAGCCACAGCAACATCTTCCTAGGAACATCGCCAAAAGCAAGGGAAGCAAGGGCAAAAATGAACTATTGGGATTTTATCAAGATCAAAAGCTTTTGCACAGCAAAGGAAACAGTGAACAAAACCAAAAGACAACTGACAGAATGGGAGAAGATATTTGCAAATGACATATCAGATAAAGGGCTAGTGTCCAAAATCTATAAAGAACTTAGCAAACTCAACACCCAAAGAACAAATAATCCAATCAAGAAATGGGCAGAGGACATGAACAGACATTTCTGCAAAGAAGACATCCAGATGGCCAACAGACACATGAAAAAGTGCTCCACATCACTCGGCATTAGGGAAATACAAATCAAAACCACAATGAGATATCACCTCACACCAGTCAGAATGGCTAAAATTAACAAGTCAGGAAATGACAGATGCTGGCGAGGATGCGGAGAAAGGGGAACCCTCCTACACTGTTGGTGGGAATGCAAGCTGGTGCAACCACTCTGGAAAACAGCATGGAGGTTCCTCAAAATGTTGAAAATAGAACTACCCTATGACCCAGCAATTGCACTGCTGGGTATTTACCCTAAAGATACAAACGTAGTGATCCGAAGGGGCACGTGCACCCGAATGTTTATAGCAGCAATGTCTACAATAGCCAAACTGTGGAAAGAACCTAGATGTCCATCAACAGATGAATGGATAAAGAAGAGGTGGTATATATACACAATGGAATACTATGCAGCCATCAAAAGAAATGAAATCTTGCCATTTGTGATGACGTGGATGGAACTAGAGGGTATCATGCTTAGCGAAATCAGTCAATCGGAGAAAGACAACTATCATATGATCTCCCTGATATGAGGGAGAGGAGATGCAACATGGGGGGTTGAGGGGGTAGGAGAAGAGTAAATGAAACAAGATGGGATTGGGAGGGAGACAAACCATAAGTGACTCTTAATCTCACAAAACAAACTGAGGGTTGATGGGGGGAGGTGGGTTGGGAGGGGGGTGGGATTATGGACACTGGGGAGGGTATGTGCTATGGTGAGTGCTGTGAAGTGTGTAAACCTGGTGATTCACAGACCTGTACCCCTGGGGATAAAAATATCTTATATGTTTATAAAAAATAAAATTAATAAAAAAAAAAGAATGTGCTATTAAACTTCACCTAAAAAATAAAACAACGCTTTGTATATGCTTGTAGAAGCCTACCAGTGAAAGGCTCCAGTCTAACTTTTTTATTTAATGGTGTCTGGTTGCTAATTAGTTAAAGACACTATGGGACTCATTCACAGCTGTGGCTCTGTACATTCAGGACAGGGCAGTTAACCAGAGGGCGAATTATATACCAAAAACCTAGGGAGAACCATGATCCATTTTCAGGATTTAACATCAAGAGTGGCAAGAAGGAATAATTATACTGAGCTAAACACACACATATAAACGCACTGAGATCATTTTAAAACATTTAATGGTGGTGAAGAGTAAATTATTTAACTCTAACTAGGGATAAGAGCCTTTCGGTTGTGATCACTTACTGTAGTAAATTTGCTGAGGTTTGCCTTTCCTGGCTGCTGGCTCTGTTTATTTAAAGTCATTCTGAATGCTCTGCTAGAAAGGATTTCAGAGGTGCTGCCAAATTTTCACTAGATTAAAAATGTGCACTGCTGATAATATTTTTATAAACACTGCACACAGAACGAGAGCAATGTTCTTTAGATATCAACTTGCTCCTCTAGACAACCCGTCTTCCTGCGAGGTCTTCTCACTTGGCAGAATCGATTCAGTCTGGTTATTTCTGATGAAATGTCCTAGAAAACTTACATCAAAGTCCCCTTATGGGTTAAGTGCTGAATTAGATGTCTCTCATTAACTGGTAAAGCCATAGGACCATTCGTCAATGTGAATGTTGGAATGTCTAAATATTTGTTAGAAAAGTGTCCATGAAGTGGGGCCTTTCAACTCCAGAAAAGATAACAAATGATGTGATGTCAAATGTGCCTTGTAGAAAAGTATTCAGATTAAATATAGCTTCCCTCACCCTAATGCTCAGGTGCAAGTTGCTTTCACTTTTATTGAAGTAGTTGTAGTTAAGGAATTCTCGGGCTTTCCATTATCCCCTTAGCTTTATCCTGGGATACAAAAACCACAGGAGTTTTATTAAAACAGAGTTGCTCACAATAGGTTTCGTGAGTGGCAGAAAGGAGTCTAAACTAAAAACTCAGGAGTCAGCAAAAGTTAATGGCTGGAGCAAGGGGGAAGTCAAATTGTTAGAAAAGAAAAGCTTTGTCTAAGGAGAAGCAAAAGTTGAAGATAAGAATAGAAAATGCACAATGAGAAATAGAAATGCAGTTCTATGGGGTCAGAGGCATTAGAAAATCAAACAAGGAGGTCAAACACAAGAAGCAAGAAAGAAAACTCTGGAAGAAAATGATCAAATAGTTCAGAGTGGAAATGTTTATAATATTTATAATTCCTCCCTGGTTACTCCATCTCTGGATCTCTTCCTTCCGATTGTCTAAAATCACTTTCAAAGCAGAGTTTCTGGACCCGGAAGGATATGGGGCCTTCCCATCAACATAGACCAACCTATTGGCATCACAAATCTTGCTCAGAGATTGGGGGGGGGGGTAACATTGCTGTTTATTTTTTAGAAACAAATATGGACTGAAGTTTTAGAGAGCAATTTACATGATTTTTTAAACTAGAATAAATTGAGATTTGCACAGTTTCACTTAATGCTTTGAGGTCTCCTGTCTTCCTATCTAGTTAGGGGCACTTCAAGGAGCACAGAAAGGTAATTAAATTCCAGCCACAGAAGAGGGAATGAGGTTTTAGATTAAGTTCAAGAAAGGTTTCTTAATTCTTCCCAGGTACTTAGACTTCCCTCTGGTAGCTGCTACCAGCTTCTTAATAGGACCTCATTAGGGTAGGGCAGGCATGACCTTTTAACTTTTAGCAGAGGTAACTAAGAAACAGTTATGTCTCAATTTATTTTATATAGATACATACACACATGTGCGCATGCACACACATGCAGAGAAATGTAGGTAGAAAATAGATTAATGCCATTTTTCTAAATTTAAAAGTTGAGATATAAGAGAGAGCAAGTGTAAAAAAATCAATTCGGGGTAGTAGTATTTTAACTGATTATTTTTCTTTCAGATTTAGTTAATATATCATAAGCTCTTGAGCCTAAGAAGATTGAATATGGGATATCGATGCTAGACATGATATAATTCCAACCCAATTACAATTGCCATTGACTTCTTTTTGTGAAGGCTAAGCACCCTCCTTAGAAAAGAACTCTAATTATACTAATGATTGGGCTTCAGGCATGTTTATTTGGTTAGCAGGACTCAAACAGAAACCAAATGCCAGGTACAGAAGGTGAAGGGGAGGAAACACAGTTTCTTTGAGACTCTAAGAAAAAATTTACAATGAGAAATGAGAAAGTCTCGCGCCTTGAGTTACATTCTAGAATGCAGACTGAAGACAGCAACGGCATAGGGTGCCAAGAGCTGTAGTAAGAACCTTGCCACCCTTAAATCATAGAAGGTCCTGTGGGGAGTAAGTATAAGTACAGATGAGGCCTAACAAAAGGAAGAACACTGACGGTTAAGCTCTACTGAGGTGGAGAGCCTCCAAAAGAGCCCAACACAACAGATGCAGGGCTGTTGCTCCTCCTCTACCAGTCTTTCTGCAGGGTCTTCTCTGTAGGTCTGAACAGAAACTCATTCAAAAATAAATTCATAGCATTTCAATCCTATACAGACGAAGGGGACAAGAAGCAGTCCTAAGCAGAGTACAGCACTGCTTCACATAGTGTCCCAAGCCAAACACCTAGAATTCAGCCTTGAGTAGCATGCCAAGTGATGACAGCAGCAACAGCCTAAGGCAATGACGGCATTAGGGCTGGGAGCTGCTTGCACAGCAGACCAGGCAACAAGATGTCAGAGTACAGAGGAAATGCAATGTGTGGGTGGAGCCTGAGTTCCTGGCAATTTATGGGTGAGAAATAGCCTGACAGGAAAAGTGGGGTGTGCATACCTCTGCATCATGGTGCCCTAATCCAGAGAAGCGTGGGAGGACTCAGAAAGGAGAGAAGAGAACAGGAGATATGCGGCAGTAGAACTAACTGAAAGGACTCAGGAAGGAGCCAGAGAATGGTGACAAAGAAGAAGGAATAGTCAAGAACAATAGCGATGTCTTGAATCTGAGTTTCTCATGGAAGATTTAGAAGATTATTTTTATAACAAATAATATTTAAAAGTAAATAAGTGTTTGTCAGTTTCAGTGTCATCTGGTTTCCTGACTAGTACATACAATACAATCAGGAAACAAATCTCCTAGTCTAACACCTAAGATGGTTTCTTTGTCCTTCCCTGAATTCTCTAGGGCACCAAGATGCAGAACACTTACTGAGATCTCTTGATTCTTCCCTCATCCTTGTGTCACATCCGGGATCTGAATTCTCCAAGTTCCACCTCAGCAATAACTTCCACATGTCGTGGTGCTTCCTGTCTGATTGACAGAATCTGCCACCAGTACCTTTCCAGTGGCTTGAAAGAAAGTTCCTTTACTGATCACACACAAACTTGACTGAACTCTCAAGCAACAATCACTGTCTCCTCTCATTTCCTAAAGCATAGTACTTACTATACATAGCCATTATCACTATTTATGTGAATTTTTATGGACATTTCATCACCTCTCTCAGACCGTAAGCTTGTGGGAAGAATCTGTAATGATTCACTTTCAATAAACCTGCACATGGTAGCTGTAGAATAAATATTTGTTTGAATTTTGGCTGAATAATTATAAGTGGAAAAATAAGTTAATGGCATTCAAATGATATACAGACTGCGTATGAGGTAATGTATTAAAAACAATCAGTGTCTGTTTTTAGTCTAGTAACTAATACTTATATTGACATTTATAAACTCCTCACATAAACATTGTCTTAAAATTCTTCCACCTAGAGATGTCTAGGAGGATCTGCATACATATATCCACGCATACCTGTTTTGCTATGCTATTCAAACATATTGCATTTAATAATGGTAGACTTAACTGAAAGACCTGAGTTTTTGTTGAGCTCTGCCAATTACTGAGTCATGTATACTGGCTAACTTACTTTACCTCTCTAAGCCTCCAGTTTCTCTCCCATAAGTGATTCAATTTCTAGACTTGTTTTAAGGCTAAAATGATATGAGGAAACAGTCTGTTCAAAGTAGAGCTCAGTAATTCATAGGTCTTAAATAATACATGTCCTCACAGTGGAAATTGATAGCATATTTGCCCTTTTCCTTTTATCTCTTCCTTCTATTGCTTCTCTCCCTCTCACTTTTCCTCTCTCTCTTTCTTCAAACTACTATTTAGTTTACTGGAACAAATGCTGGTCTAGGAGCCAAAAGATTTGTGTAGAGTTTAATAGTTGAGTGACCTTGGGGAACATACTTAGTGTTTACAAATCTCAATTTCCTTTTCCATATAATGAAAAACAAAAATGGATGTGAAAAATGCCATGAAAGCTATAAATCTTTATTAATCTATAAGTTTTTTATTAGACTTAAGAAAAATAACATAAGGTTATTATGACTGCCCTAGTTGTTTCAAATACTTGCCCTTGAGATCTTGCTCTTGAACTTGAGTATAATACAAAGTTTTAAGGGATGCAGATTTTATTTCTTCAGCAAAATCTGAAATTGAAGTTTAATTTTAAGTATATAGATACCCATATCAAACAATTCAGTTACTAAAGCACAGGTTGGTAAGGCTAAAGTAAATCAGCTACAAAGTCATTCTCATTTGCCTTTGTAATGTTTTGGGTGACTCTATCTGGACATTGATACATGTATATTTTGAGAAGTAACAAAAATTCAGGCCTTGAATAAGGAATGTACCCTGTGACAGTCCGAGGGAAAACGGGAAGTTTACCACATTACCCATTTTACTTCATGGTTCAGAATTTTCTGTTCTCCTCATATAGTCTAGAGACAGGTGGACCTACTGGACATATGGTAATAAAACACCATTCTGATTGAACCCTACTTTCCTACTATCTCAGAATTATTACAAATGCTTTTCTGCTCATTGCTGGTACTGTGGGAGAATAAAATCAAATAAAACTTAGAAAAGAACTCCTAAAGTACTTTATTACTTAGTACGTTTAATCTCATCAGTAAAATCTGAAAATAGAAGCTGTCAGATATGCAAATACTCAAGAATTGGCTAGTATTTTGCTTAGCTCTTCATCATAAAATTTCTGCATGTTCTGGCAAAGATTGTCAAATCATCCTAGCTGAAAGAAAACTAATTTCCACAAACTGTTATTTGCTATATTCTTCCAAAAGTCTGTCATTACCACCTGTACACATTAGCTAATTATCTCCTGTCTGTTGTTTCAATAAATGTATTTTGTTTACAATTCTCTGTACCACTAAGTAAGAGGTCTTTAAAAATAATTGATAATGGAAAGCTTGAATATGAAAAAAATAATAAAAACTTGTGGAAATTAATTATAATGTAAGGGAAGACTATAGGTAAAGAGCTGCAGGGAAAAAGACATAGTGGGTAAGAAAAGGACAGGGGGAGAAGACGCATTCATGTTATTTATTTAATACACTCAGTCATTTTTAAGAGGTGAGAAAATATGCATGTAGAAAAAAATAAGACATAGTTTTTACCAGGTTATGACTGGTGAGGAGTTCTTCGAGGAGAAGACATGGCATATCACCATTTTAAGGGAAAGTCCTGCATCTGCACCTGCATTTGACTATGGTATGAGTGAGAGTGAAAAATTCATTTATTGTGCAGAGGCACTCAAGTATTTTTGTTCTTTTTCTTAACACAACAATAATTAAGTACCTTGACAAATACAATAACTGAATGCTAATTCGTAAAGTGAAAAATTTTAAGTGTTATAAAGTTTTTAAAGGACAGAAGTCTGTTAACATCTACCCATGGGCTCAGAGACTGCATAGAGTCCAGCTGTTTCACACCTTGTTTCTTAAATGGGTTGAAGCTGTCAAGAGAAACAAAGCAGGAAAGAGGAAGAAATCAAGCTGGACATTGGAGGTAAGTGTGTTGTAAGTAAATAGTAAGGTGACAATATCAAATCTCTCTGATGCTCAAATAATCATTTCCAACATCAGTCACTCTTTGCATATGAGGATTTTTTTTATGGCTTTTTATTTCAATTCCATTATGATTAACATACACTGTTATTTTAGTTTCAGATGTATAAAATAATGATTCAACAGTTCTCTACATTAGTCAGTGTTCATCATGATAAGTGTACCCTTTAATCCCCATCACCCATTTCACCCATTCCCCCCAACCATCTCCCCTCTGGCAACCATCAGTTCTCTATAGTTAGGAGTCTATTTCTTGGTTTGCCTCTCTCTCTATCTTTCTCTCTCTCTCTCTCTCCTCTTTTTTTCCCCTTTGCTCATTCATTTTGTTTCTTAGATTCCACATATGAGTGAAATCATAAGATATTTGTCTTTTTCAGATTTATTCTACTTAACATTATACTCTCAAGCTCCATCCATTTTGTTGCAAATGTCAAGATTTCATTATTTATACAGCTGAATAATATTCCTGTGTGTGTGTGTGTGTGTGTGTGTGTGTGTGTGTATGACAGTTAAGCTGCTTCCATAATTTGGAAACAACAAAACTAAAAAACAATCTACCAAATGGGAGAAGATATTTGCAAATGATATAGCTGATAAAAGGTTAGTATCCAAGATCCATAAAGAACTTAACAAATTCAATACCCCAAAACCAAATAATCTAATTAAAAACTGGAGAGACAATATGAAGAGACATTTATCTGAAGACATATAGATGGCAAACAGACCCATGAAAAGATGTTCAACATCACTCATCATTAGGGAAATGCAAATCAAAACTATAATGAGATATCATATCAAAGCTGTCAGAATGGCTAAAATCAAAAACACAAGAAAAAACAAATGTTTGAGAGGATGTGGAGAAAAAGGAACCCTCATGCTCTGTTGGTGGGAATGCAACCTGGTGCAACCACTTTAGAAAACAGTATGGATGTTCCTCACAAAGTTAAAGATAGAACTACACTACAATTCAATAATCACACTACTGGGTATTTACCAAAAAAACAAAAACAGTAATTCTAAGGGATACGTGCAACCCTGTGTTTATTGCAGCATTAATTTCAGTAGGCTGTGAGGATTTTTAAATTACTCCCTCACACCAGAAATCAACATTACTTGAAATCTTTAGGATAATTTCTTCAGATTTCAGCCCACATTTCATAATCCCATCCTCAGACCATTCATTCTCTTTTCTCCCATCCCTTCCTCCAGATTCTTAACTCTCCTTAACACTTTTTGTATATGTCTATCTTGTGAACTACATGTTTTGTAAACATTTTTACAAGGGTATAAGAATATAAATATTAAATACACAGACTGAAGAATTTTTGTTAAGTGAACATACCACTGTAACCACCACCCAGATCAAGCTAGGGAATACGACTGGGACCAAAGGAGCCTTCTCTAAGCCCCCTAAGAAGTAACTACTATTTTGATGTCTATCACAAGATTTTAGATCTGCTTTTGATTTTTCTATGAATGGAATAATAATACAGTGTGCATTCTTGTGCGTCTGACTTCTTCTGTACAATATAATGTATATGAGATAAATCCATGTACCATTTTCCATTATAAGATTATAAGATTATAAGAATATATATATAAGATTATACTAAAAATATTCATCCATTCAACTGTTTATTAGTGCTGACCTCAGTTTTCACCTATTAGTAATAATACAGCTGTAAACACTTTTCTGTTGAAAATATATTGAGAAGTGAAAATGCTAGATCAGTGGGTATGAGTAGGTCAGCTTTGTATATAATGACAAGGAGTTCTCCAAAGTAGTCATACCAATTTAAACCACCATTATCTACTAAAGTTCCAATTTCACTAATTTTATATTTGGTATTTTCAAGGTATTTTGTTTGCTTGTTTCAATTTTAGTCATTCCAGTGGGTTGCAGTGGATTCTCAAAATGACTATTAGTTGCATTTTTCTGATGATTAATGATATTGAAGATCTTATAGGCTTATTAGTTGTGTGTCCTGTTATAAAAGTACTTCCTGGATTTTTTGCTGATTTTTCATTGGATTGTCTACAATTTTCTTTTTACTGTTTTGACTTCTTAATATGTTCTGTTTAAAAGTGCTTTGTTGGACATATTATTGCAATAAAGTCACCTTCTTTGTGTTAGCCTTTCAGATTCTTATTGATGTTTTTAATAAAATTCCATTTATCAATATTTCCTTTATGAGGCTTCAGAGTTTTCTTGTTCTCTATTGAAGAATTCTTTGCCTATCCCAAATTAAGAGGTTTTCTTCCATTTTCTTCTAAAGTTCTATTGACTTCTGATTACCAAGTAGATCTACAACTAGTATGGAATTTATTTGGGGGTGTTAGGTGCAGATATCATGTAGATATCCATTTGACTTTGCACCTTTTTTTAAAAAGATCATCTTTATGCATTATACTGCAGTCATTTGTTTGATCAATACCACACTATACTGTTTACTTTATAAAACTTAATATCAGGTCATGTAAACTCTTAAACTTTGGTCTTATTCTTCTTCAAGACTCCACTATTCTTCTCTTAATCTTTGCATTTTAATATATATATTAGAATACACTTGACAATTTCTACAAAATTACCTGTTGAGATTTTGATTGTAAATGCAGTACTCTATAGATCAATTTGGAAAGAATTGCTTATCTTTGTAATAGTGAGCTATCTAATCCTTGAATACAGAATATCCCTCCATTTATTTCAGTTTTACAGATTTCAGTGTAAAAATATTTCACTTCTTTAATAAGATTTATTCCTAGATATTTGGTATTTCTTGAAAACATGGTGAGTAATATATTTAAATTTTAAATCTTACTTAAATTTTAAATGAATAAAATATAGAAAAATCATTTCAATTTTTTGTTGGTATATTAAAAACCTATTATAATCACCTTTATTGGGGGCGCCTGGGTGGCTCAGTGGGTTAAGCCGCTGCCTTCGGCTCAGGTCATGATCCCAGGTCCTGGGTTCGAGCCCCACATCGGGCTTTCTGCTCAGCAGGGAGCCTGCTTCCTCCTCTCTCTCTGCCTGCCTCTCTGCCTACTTGTGATTTCTCTCTGTCAAATAAATAAATAAAATCTTTAAAAAAAAAAAATCACCTTTATTGAGATCTTACTTATATAAGATAAAGTGTACCATTTTATATGATGACATACAACACAAGAGTTCCATATTCTTATCAGTATTGCTATAATCAGTCTTTTAAATTTTAACCATTATAATGGGTGAGTAATTGTATTAATTTGATTTTAATTTTTTATTTCACAGATGAATGTAGATTTTCAATATCTTTTCATGAGCTTTTTGGCCATTTGTATATCTTCTGTTATATATATATACATGAAGACATACACATACATATACAGCTAAATTAACTTATTTCTAGTAGGTTTTTTAGTTGATTCTTCTAAAATTTATTTGTATGAAACCACTGAAACAAACCAAAAAGTACAAAAATTTGTACAATTTTTTTCTTGCCATATTACATTAGCTAGGATGTCTAGTATAGTGCTGAATAAAAGCAATGAGAATATTTACCCTCCTTTTTTCCTAGATATTAGGGAGAAAGCATTCACTCTATTAGTATTAAATAGAACTTCAGCTATAGGAATCTTATAAATGTCATTTATCAGGTTCAAGAAGTTCTTTTCTAGTCATAGTTTACTGAGTTTTACTTAATCTTTAAACAAGTGAGTGTTGTCAAATACTATTTTTGTATTTAGGACATAATCTGAAATTTCTCCTTTATTATTTTATATAATTAATATTCAAATGTTGAATCAACTTTGATTTCCTAGAATAAACTCTTCATGGTAATCCTTTTTGCTGGACTCAATTTACTAGAATTTGGCAAGTATACTTACATCCATACTCATGAGGGATATTGACCTATAATTTTCCCTTCTGTAATGTCTGTTTTGCTATCAGTATCAGAGCAATTCTGGTCTCATAAAATGAGTTGTGACATATTTTCTCCTCTTTGATTTTCTAAAGGAGTAAATGTATGATTGAGATTAAACTTTACTGAAGTGTTTGATAGAATTCACCATTAAAGATCTTTGAAAACCTGAGGTTTTTCTGTAAAAAAGTTTTTAATGACAGAAACAATTTCTTTAAAAAATATGTTTATTTGGATTTTCTCTTATTGTCTTGGGTCAGAATTGGTAATTTGTTCATGTCATTTATTATTTGAAAATATATTGGGATAAATTTGTTCATAGTATTTCCTAATTAGTCTATTCATGTATATAGGATTTATTATGGTGATCCTTTCTTTTATTTCTGATATTGGTAACTTGTTTCTTCCCTTAAACTTTTTCTTCCTCCATCTAACTAGGGATTAATCAATTTCATTGATCTTTTCTAAAAACCACCATTTGATCTTATTAATTTTCTCTATTGTTTGTTTGTTTCCTATTTCATTTGTGCTCTTTTCCCTATTCTTTCTTTCTTTCTACTTAGTTTGGGTTTACTTTTTTTCTTTTTATTGTTTATTTAAGATGGAATCTTAAATTTTTTCATTTTAAATATCTTTTTTCTCTTCTATTATAAGAATTTAAGGTATACGGTTTCTTTTAAACCTTGCTTTATTTCTTAAATTTTCAAATATTGCATTTTGATTATCATTGTGATCAAAATATTTTCTGATTTTCATTGTGATTTGTATGCTTTCAATTACTTAAAAATATGTCATTTAATTTCTAAATATTTGAAGTTTTCCACATTTTTTTGTTATTGATATTTTAAAATATTCTTTTGTTGGGCACCTGGGTGGCTTAGTCAGTCAAGCGGCTACCTTCCCCTCAGTTCATGATCCCAAGGGCCTGGGAGGGAGTCTTACATCTGGCTCCTTGCTCAGCAAGGAGCCTGCTTCTCCTTCTCCCTCTGCTGTTCCCCTGCTTATGCTTGCATGTGCTCTCTCTCTCTCTCAGATAAAAAATAAAATATTTAAAACAAGAAATAAATAAAAAATAAAATATTCTATTGCTGTCAAAGACAATATTATTTCAACTCTTCTAAGTTTTTTATGCCTTGTTCTTCATTAGCTGTCTTGGTGCAATTGAAAAGAATGTGTATTTTCTATTGTTGGGTAAGTATTCCACAAATGTCAATAAGGCAAGTTGGTTGATGATGTTGTTTATATACTCTGTAAACTTACTGATTTTATTTACTTGTTCTATCCATATTGACAGATGGGAGTTGAAATCTCCAACTATAATAATGAAGTTGTCTATTTTTTTCCTTCATTTTTATCAGTTATTATGCCAATACTTACATTGGCATACAATATGAGATAGATATATATATTGTACTGATGTTTTTTGATGAGCTATGAAATAGCCCTCTTTATCTCTGCTATAATTCTTATCTAAAAGCCTGTATTTTCTGGTATTAATAGTCTCTTCACCTTATAATCCATGCAAGTATGGTTTATCGTTTCTAAATTTTACTTTTAACCAATCTGAATCTTTATATTTAAAAATTTGTTTCTTTAAAGTCTTGCTTTTTATCTAACCTATTTCTGCCTTTTAATTGGAGTGCTTACCTTTTACATTTTACATAATTTACAGTACAGTTATTATTTTGTAATGTGGTATCTATTTTACTCTGGTTTTTTTGTGCCTTCTTTTCTCTTTCCCTGTCTTTTTGATTGTATATTTTCAATATCCCAGTTTACCTCCACTTTTGGATTATTGGTTTTTTTATTTGGTGCTGTTTTTTGTTTGATCTAAGCTTAGTTGAGAATATGCATTATTTACTTCTCACAGTAAATACCATCAAATAATATTATTTCTCCTCATTAGTAATGTAAAGACCCTTAGTTATTTTATCTTCCCATTTTGTGCACTGTTTTTTAGGCCTTTTTACTTCTATATATTTATAAAATACCTTTCCTTCCACTTTTGATTCCATAATATTTAAATTTGTAACTGTTTTTTAAAATAGCATATTTAATTATATTTTCTGGATTTGAGTTTCCACCCCATATTATTTTCATTCTTCCTGAAGAGCTAACTCTAACTGCAGATTTACTGGAAATAAATTCTCTCTGATCTTGTTTTTTCTGTAACAATCTTTAATTCTCTTTAAATCTTGAAAAATCTTTCAAAATTCCAAATATAGACTTGTAAGTTGACAGTTTTGATTTTTTTTCGTTTGAGGGGATGGGGTTACAAATGTCATTCTCCTGTCTTTCAATGTGCATTTGTTTCTGATGAGACATTTTTAGCCATTCTCATTTTTATTCCCCTATATATAATATATTTCTTTCTCTTACAACTTTCAAGATTTTCTCTTCATCATTATCAGGTTTTTTCTCCATCAATTTATTATTGTATCTGTGAATTGTCTGGACTTTTAAGTACACAATCCCGTGAAAAAATTGACAGCTTTGCTTCTTACTTTACAATTCTTAAGTATTTATCTTTTTTCTTGGTTTATTGCACTGAGTAGGATCTCACTATGATGTTGAATAGAATGGTAACAATTAGCATCTTTGTCTCATTTCTAATTTGGGGAGAAAAGATGTGCATCAGGAGCCCACTAGAGACATAGAGTCACGTGGTAAAGTCATAGCCAACTATATGTAAGGAAAAACTAAGTTAGTTTCTTTTCTACATTAATAATAACAACAACAACAACAAGTAGGTATACTATTCTTATAATAGGCTTCGGGCAATGCAGACACCTTAATTTACCTATCAACTATAATTACCTGTATTAGAATAGAAAGGTCAAAGTAATCATATAGTCCAACAATCTCATAAAATGCTGAGATCTCCTCTCTAATGTCTCCTAAATTGATATGACGTCTTCACTTAAGCATTTCCAGAAATAGAAAGGTACATTTTATTTTTGAAATTTTTTGTTACAAAAGCATACATCAAATAATTCCAGAATCTACATGTGTCCTCCCTTATTCAAACAGGTAGGTTTTCCTAAGCACTCTTTCTACCACTCTTTCCTAAGCACTATTTTAAAGAAAAATGAAACAAAATTTGAGTTTTCTCTCTCCTTTTGTATCACTTACAATTAGGTTTGCTTAAGCAAAAGAATAGGAGTAGGATGGCGGGGGGGTGGAGGGGGGGCGGGAAGCAGTAGCATACACAAAATAGAATTTTAGGTCTCCCTCAAATAAAATATCTGGGTAGGTACCCCAAAGAAGCTTCCCAGACTCTGTCACATGTCATTTCTGCTTAGAGTCCCCTGACAAAACTTACTCATTAAGCCGTAGCTAACTGCAAAGGAGCATAAAAGCTGTAGTAGGCATTTGTTTTGTAGTAAGTTTCAGCTGACAATCAATCACTGCTCAGGACTCAAGCAATCCCCTGCTGTGGTAACTCATCCCATCTCCTAAGGCTGCTCCTCCTGTTCTGCCACTGCTTTCCAAACCCTTCCCTCTGCTGTGGCTGCTGAATAACCTTGCTGTCTACTGTGCCAGAATTTCTGTTTACTGCCCTTTCTCTGTGGCTCTGTGTCCATCATACTGCAGTAACTCTCCTTCTATGCCTTAGATTAAAACCCTCCCAGAAAGTGGATTTTGATTGTTTTGCATAATTACTGCATAGTGTAGAGTGTCCCAACGGGGCACAGCTGTCAGACTAATTCATACCCCAGCATCCTGGCCAGCAGAGAGGGCTCCTTACAGTTTAAATTCAAATTCAAATTTTTCTAGACCATAAAAATTGCTCTTGTATTCTATGTGAACTACAAAGGACTATTTAAAAGGACGTGTAGTATGGGATTTATTTAGTTTTTCTAGACCACAGATAATCTTCCTAATAGATTTTGCATAGAAAATTGAAAAGAAAAAGACACTAATTTCAGCCTGTTAAAAGTCACTGGCCAGATGTTGTAAACAAAACAAGACAAAACAAAAACCCCACTAATGAAAGGTCTCCCTGGAGATTTAAAATCTTTATATTCAACCTAATGCCCTTAAAGAGAGTATCACATTTCATTGACATACAAGGCATTTGAGTTAAATTAAAAGGTTTGAAAATGTCCTTCTCTGAATTGAAGTCTAAGGGACAGGTTCTGAAGTTTACCTACTTTCCTAGAAGACTTTTACTTCTTTCTGCCATAAACTGAGTAATTTTTTTCAATTTGACTGGATGCCACTCAACCTTCTAAATTAGGCCTATAGTTGGATGTTCAGTTCAGGTGAAGTTGAATCAAGAGTCACACTTTGTTCAGGTATAGGAAGCAAGAAGCTAAACTAGAAATTGGTTTAAAAGGTAAAAATAAAAGTTCTTTTTGTTCAGAATTCAAGAGGAGGGAAAAGACAAAGTAATTACATATTTTAATTGGTAGGCTTCCCAAAAATCAGTGGTCAGTTGTTTTCCATGTACTTGACTCAAGAAATAATTTATCTGGGAGAAACTAAATTTAAGAAGAAGCAATATGTTTAACTTCTTTTAAACAGACCTGACATAGTTATGACCTTATCTCCACAAGTAATTCAACATTTTCTTTTTCTATTTTTTTTTTTTTTCTAAAACCAACTAATTTGCAGTTACAGTGTTCATTCTAACCGATAGCCTGCAAAAACTCACTTCTGGGTTATTCATAGCAAAATGATTCTTTTCCCCACCCCCACCTGATTCTGATGTGATGAGGTAACTTGAGCAGTTGTGTGAGTAACTCATTTTCTTCATTGCTGGGAAAACATGAGTTGCTTGGGGGGAGGGGAAATGCTTTTTTAAAAGCGTAAACCTTGGCCTGCTACAAATTTGTATTTTAAAGAAAAATGAAACAAAATTTGAGTTTTCTCTCTCCTTCTGTTCACTTTCATTTTGTAGAAAAGAAAGATAATTGCCATAGTAAATGTTGGTTTAGAAGACTGCTATATTTGTAGAGGAATTTGGGAGAAAAATAGATTGGAGAGACTATAAATATTTTTTAAAAATTACAAAGGCAATAGGGCTGTAGGAGGTAGAGAACTTGAAGCCAAAATCAGAGAAAGAGCAAGTTTTGAGAGAACATCTAATAAAGACTAAAGCATGGCTTGGGTGACTTTTACATATAGGCAGGCAGGTTCTACTCATGTGTTGAAAATATTTTTTCCTGGTTTCTGTATTGTTCCTTTTCCTTGACCCTGCAAGGAGCCACAGGATAGGAAAAAAAAAAAAAAAAAAAAAAAGATAGTAATTAGGATATTCAATAGGAATTACCTGAGCTGACAACTCCCACAGGGCAGGTAGCAAATGCCAGGGCAAAAGCCAGAAAGGGACATGGGCCTCTGCATAGGAAATTGACACCTTTGTGCAAGGCCTCTGCTGATCTCATTGAATGAAAAATCCCTGAAAACCCAAGAATGTGTTTTACACGTGAAAGTCCATGGTTGTTTCTGTGAACACTTATCTTTCTGTGAACTATTATCCCCTCTATCCTTCTTACCTTACACTTCTGTCCCGTTACCCACCTGCTTGCTTATTTTACTTTGACTTTTTCTTTGCACTTCATTGACTACTCTACTAGCCCTTTTATGTAGCTCACTACCTTAGGTTATCCCTCTTGTCTGTGTACTCTGTGCTCTATAAATGTTTCAATGCTTACAAGTAATACGAGGAGGATAGTCCTCCAACTGAGCAAGTAAGTAATCTAATTTGGTATCTCTCATCTGCCCTAAGCAAATGACACAGACAATGGGCCCCCAATATTGATGAAGTTACATGCTTCCCAAATCAAGAGGGCTTAGCCCAGGCAGCTGCACCTGATGACTCCACCTGTTCACAAATTCTGAAAAAAGCAAAAGTTAAAAGAGAGATCAATTATGAAATGTACGTATCAGAAAGGGTCAAACAAAATTTGTGTTGGTTTGTCCTCTTCTTGAAACAAAAAAGCTGACAGCTATATAGCCATTGGAGTCATTGAGTCTCATGGAACAACTATGCTTCATCTAAATCCAGTAATCAACAGCACAAAAACATTAACAAAACCTTCATAAGACAGTGAGATCTTACAGAAAAATTGCTATGTTTTTGAAAAACACATTTGTTCTCAAAAAATTTTGTTTTTGTTCTCAATAAATTTTAAGTTTACTTTGCAACTATTTTTGTTCTCAGTAAATTTTAAGTTTACTTCACAACTCCAAATGTCCAAATTTTGGTGTAGGGTCTGACATAAGAAAAAGCTTCCTAAAAAATATTTACAACTTTCACACCATGGGCCATGACATCTCCTTACCACAACACTGTCACCTTGCGTATATAATTATTGCTAATTAATTATTGCTCAGCTCTGGTGGAAGGGGATTTTCCATAATTTTGTCTTCCTACTAAACCTTCTAACTTTGTTCAGTTTGTGTTGCCGAGCAGTAACACAAGAATTACAGGCAGAGATGCTAAAATAAAAGTTATATCGAGCCAAAATATCCCCAAGCCATTTTTTTTTTTTTTAAAGAAAGCATTGCCACTACTTCTACTAAAAAGTTTGAAGAAAAGATGATAAAAGGGTATGGAAAATAAACATGTAGAACTTCAGACCATGGCACAGCCTCAGTGTAGGGAACATTTATTCACACTTACCATGTAAACATTCTCTAAGAACCTCAGTGGGTCAGGCTTAAGCATGTTAAGGAAATGGTACAGACAATAATCTGAGGGACTAACTATAAAGCAGAGGTTGATCAGGGTCATGAGGAAGTAATCAGAGCCTTGACAGTGCCAGAACATATCCTAATAAAACTATGGTTCTCAATCGTGTTTCTAAACCAATAGTGTGCCACAGATATAATTAAATATTCTGTGGGGGAGGAGGGAAAAGCATGCCTTAGCCAAAAAAATTGGGGAACACTGGATTAAACAGAACTCTTTACTGTAGAACTTTTCTGTATGTAAGTCCATTTTGAACCACCAGAAAGAGTGATAAAAATGCAACCCTTTCCAAACTAATTGGACCGTAAAACTCTCTGATCACAGAAAACATCATTAATACCACCCAGAACACCATTCTCCCAAAGAACGGCTTGGAAAATGCGATCTGTGAAGTTAAATCTTTGATATCAATATCTTTATTGAACATTATGGCTCTTCATCAAAATGATAAATTAATATAAGAATAGCTACATATGTAATTTATATTATCTAATTTAATACGTTATCTAATTTAATCATCACTTTCCAGAAAGTATAATCAAATAAGCAATCAACAAATTTATTATGTGCAAGCACTCTGTAATACATGATCATTGCTTAAAGTTTATACAGATTTTAGAAATACATATTGTACTTTGGGGAAATTTTTGCATTTCTTTCCATGTGCTTGTTTTCTTTTTTTTTTTTTTTTAAGATTCTATTTATTTATTTGACAGAGAGAGATCACAAGTAGACGGAGAGGCAGGCAGAGAGAGAGAGAGAGGGAAGCAGGCACCCTGCTGAGCAGAGGGCCCGATGCGGTACTCGATCCCAGGACCCTGAGATCATGACCTGAGCCAAAGGCAGCAGCTTAATCCACTGAGCCACCCAGGCGCCCCCATGTGCTTGTTTTCATAAGAAAATGTAGTATGAACAATTATTGCATTAATTGTAAAGTACCTGCATCTTAATCTTTTATCTCCTCTATTGTTTACAAAGTTTTTTGGAGATTTTCTCAGTTAAGTAAATAGGTAGAGTGGCTCAAAATGGAAAGATTGTTTTGTGTCCAAATATTTATTAAGAAGTCACTCAGATTATTGTCTGTACCATTTTTAAGCTGATGATTGAAAACTCACCTGTGAGTACCAAGGAATTGTTTCTCTCTTTTGATAGCTAGAGTAACTCCTTTCTGCATTTTTCCTACATTACTGATATCCAGTCTGAAAACTCAGGGTCTCTTTCAGATGTAGATAGGGCCCCTTTACAAGCACTGAAATTGTTGAAGCAGCTTATTTTTATACAATAAAGCCTACATATAATATGTGTCATCCTATAACCCTCATGCTAATCCAAAATAAATAGAAATCATACAGGAACTGAAATCCTTGAAGCATAGCTCCATGGGAAGGCAGTGCTTTAAGATATTTACATTTAAAAGAAAGGCAATAATTCTTTTACCTTGAAAAACCTAGTAATTTTAGAAGTTTGGGAGACAGTTAAGTTTTATCCAAGGCAAAAAGGTCCACATAACTTAATGTTCACATATCTTAAAAAAAAAAAAAAGATTTTTAATTCAATAATCATTTGCTAATATCTGCAACTTTCTTTAAGGCTAAATAAACGAGGAAGCCATCTTGTTTTCCACATCACTGGCTCTAGCAAGCTATAGAAGATCACCATGACAACAGGAGCTGGTCTGCCTGGTGTGAAGACAACAGTATAGGCCTCATTTCCTAAATGCATGTTTCCACTAAAGTTGAATCACCAATTAAAAGACTCCTTTCTGTCCTTGGGGGCTTCAGAGATGCAAATGGTGTTGGGAAGGTTGGCAGGTCAGCTGCTATACCTAGTAACTCCTCCAGATTATCTAAAAATAAAATTACTATTGTTTAAAAAGACAGAAAGTATTTTTGAATTATACAGAATAGGAGTTAATACTTAAAATCAAAAGACTTGCTTGAAATTGTGAACTACTTCACAATAGTTGTGATCACTCCTTAAATCCCTGAAAAAAGACAATTCTGAATGTGTTTTTAAGTATCTTATTATGATATTATTAGATACAAAATGTTTGTTAATGCTTTGTCAATCATTATTTGTCAATCATAGCAAATACAGACTTAATGACAAAAATTAATATTCTTCAAAAGATATGAAAAAGTGTGATGATTACAGAAAAGTAAAATTTAGGGTGTGGTGCATAAACAATGAATCTTGGAACACTGAAAAAATAAAACAAAATTTTTTAAAAAAGTAAAATTTAAATTTTATCCTGATGATAGTCCCTAAGAATACCTTTATAATTTAAGGCAAGACCATAAAATAATTTTTTAAAGACTGAGGTTCATAAAAGAGAATTTTCTTGACATTTAACGCTCAGAAGGCAAATGTCATTAATGGGTTTTGATTTAAAAAAGAAGTGTATGTCTATTTTAGTGGATCAGTAAAGAAACTAAACAGTTTAATGGAAGTATTTTTTAATAAATACAGTAATTTTAAAAAGAGATCAGTATTATTCTTTGTGCACAATGACAGATGATAACTAATGCTTGTCACCTACTTCTCTAACATATATTAGTCTCTGAATTTCCCTTTTCTGTACCAACTTGATGAATAGATATTTCAGTTTTGACATTTTACAGTCCTTATTTACAAATGAAATGCTAAAAATATCCAAATTATGTTACTCCATATATTTCTTATCTTTATAGTAAGAAAAGGAGGATACAAGAAATTCAACGTAATTAATTTTCAGGTAAAATTACACATTTCCATCAATAGGCGTGTGATAAAGATATATGTTATTAAATGGAGCTATTTAGGAATTAATGTGGACAAAATTAACGATACACACTAGCCAATTTTCTGTAACGTGTGTTTGTATATTTAACTGTTTCTTTGTATACCTAATTAAATATTTGTTGCAAAGTCTCATGGGAAGCTCATTTGCATGTACCTTGTTATAATGGCTAAACACTTTCTCACTAAGTATCGCCTGATGAATAGATATTTCACAAATGCCTGGCATTGACACAACAACAAACTATGGACACATGTCATTATTACTGTAGTTCATCAGACAACTCTCCATGGTTCTCTCTGCATAATTAGGCTCATTTAGGAATCACTCATTTGCTTATGAGTGGTAACCAGTCTAGCATTGCATTTTAATTTTTAAAGTTTAATTGAAGTAAAAATTTGTTCCATTTTTTTTTACTTATTTGAATATGTATATATATTTGAATGTGAGTTCACACACAAGTCTGATTTTTAAGAGAAAATGTCACAACAGGAAATAAATTGTCAAATGAAGATACAAACTGAAATAAGAATCAACAACAAAAATGTTAAAACTGTATCTTCTCCACACAGTTATAGTGAGAATCACGAGACAATCCAGGCAAATAAAATGACCAAGGACAGTAGGTTTCACTAAGTGTCAATTTCCTCTTAGCTTTTTCTTTAGAATGAAACAGTTTAGAGTGACCTCAAAAGAACAGTAGGTAACTTGTGAGTTACTTTTTCTAAGAGATTCACAAGGTACACTGACGTGGTATGAACAGATGTTGCTTATGTTTAAAATGTTGTTAATGCTTAAAACCAACTAATGTTAGTTTTAGTCATGTGACATCATAAGAGCAGAAGTCATTATGCCTTCTTCCACTTCCTATAAGTAATTGGTGCACTGAATAATAAGCCTTTAACACATTCAAATCAATATTTTGTAATCTAAATATTGTTTTACTATTTCTTTCACATATTTCTAACTTCCTTAAATATCTATCTTTACAGATGTTCTCAACATCTTCCAATTTAGCATCATCTATAAATTTAATTGAGTGCTTTTTTTTATCCCCTCTTGTAGATCATTAAAAAGTGTGGCAAATTAAACCACAACGAACTTCTAATAGACCCCATATTGCCTTGTCATGTAAAACGTTTTACCTCACAAAGCACCAAATGAACAATAATGTTTTAAATAATGCAGGAGCTATGCTGGTATCTCATTTCTGCCAAAAGAAGAACCCTGAACATTCCTTGCTAGGAGATTACTAAAATTTGTAACAGTTATGGCAGCCATAATTTTGATATATGAATAAGTTATATTAAATCAACTGGGCTAAAATTTCTAAAGACACTTGAATCAACAGTTTTATATGACATATGTGAAGCTATTTTTTATGTACATATGTGAATGAATGAATGCATATGTCAATGCAGAAACTCAACTGCTCAGAGAACAGACTGGGAAATAAAATCTAGGGAGAGGAATTTAGGGGCACCGTGACTTTTTTCAGTTTTTCTGTTTTTTGTTTTTTGTTTTTACAGTGAGCACGACTTACTTGAGTATTTAAAATTCAAACCTATTTCTATATATTATAGAATGTACCTGCATGATCTGCCTTTACCCCCCAGTTGTGGCTCTTTGAATCTGGTGACACGAAGTTGCTCAAAGAAGAAAGTGGCATTTGCTAGTTCAGGCCAATTATCATTTTAAAATATCAAATTGTGTGCATCCAGTCTATCAACAAATTTACCTTGAGAACATATTTCATGGGAGACATTTTGCTAGGTGGTCCAGGGAATGCAGAGTTCATTTATGAAAAGACAGTGTGGTTTTGTGGTTAGGATAAAAAGCTCTGACTTTAACAGCTACTAGCTGTGTGGCCTGAAACAGATTCCTTGGCCTCTCTGAGCATCTATTTCCCCAGTTTACAAATGAGTATCACCCTATTGCCCATTTCATAGGATAGTCATGAGGATTAAATAAGGTGGTTTTTGTGATTTTTGTAAAACCTTAAGAATAGTGCCCGGTGCTAGGTAAGAGCCCTCTAAATGTAGTATTTATTTAAATTAATGAATTCAATACAAAGCTATTGAGAGATGTTGCCGGCTATCTTACATCCTTTTGGTAAAAAGAAGGGTTGTAGGTCAGTGCTATAGACCGAATATTTGTGCCCCCCCAAAATTCTTATGCTAAAACCGAATCCTCAGCAAGATGGTGTTTAGAGTTGGGGATGCAGAGAGAAGACAGCCATCTATAAGACAGCAAGCAAGCCTAACCAGGTAATAAATCTGTGGGCACCACTATCTTGAACTTCCCAACCTCATGAACTGTGAGAAATAAATTTCTACAGTTTACAAGCTACCGAGTCTGTGATATTTTGTCATAGCCAGAGTGCACTGAAGATGGCAAGCCAATAAGCATATAAAATATAATTAATTAATTAATTAATTAACAAAAGCAGTCGAATGAATTACAATAAATGATCTCTTGATGGAGTTTATGTTCTAATTAAATGGAGAAACAAACCAAGTTTGTACAATCTGCTACATTACCATGATCCTCTGAATAAAGCCATGGGGAAACAGAAACAAGTGATTTGTTATACCTGTGAATAAAGAAAGTTTCAGAAAGGATATGATATCATTGTTAAAGCCTAAAATAAAATATAAAATGCAGACCTTGAAAATCATATTAAGCCAGGCTTTCCATGCATGCTTCCTCTCATGTTTATAGATGCAAGTCCAAACTCATTAGCCTTTGAATAAAATATCCCACATAGTCTGGCTCCAAATTATTTTTCCAGTTTCATCTTTTTCACTCCACCTTAACATCCTTAACAGAATTTCGTCCTATATCCCTATCATCTCTTATCCAACAGTGGTAGGTACAGACGTGCCTTAAAATTTACAGTCTCTCAGATTTTAGAATGGTAATTCAGTACCCAACTTTAGATGACGAGAGGTCTGGAGTAACACCATATAATCAAGTACATCAATGCATCTGCAATAAAGCAAGACTAATCACCTAAACTCCAGTTCAAGTGAGGTTCTCTTGACAACTGAGGTCAAATCAGATCAGGGTTAACACCAAAAGAGTAAAGACAAAACTTTAAGTTTATGAAACTTTTGGAACTTTGGATTGTTTATTTCTGTCACCTAAAGGTGCTATGCTCTTTTCTTCCCCCTTGAAAATCTGTTACTAATGCCCTTCTGCTTCCTAAAAACTTTACCTTTCAAGGCCCAACTCAGATGTCATCATCTTGATGAAGGTAATCTATGACATGCGTGATATGTCTCTGGGCCTCATTAGCACTTTCTCAGTTCCTCTCTTTGATGATATTGTACATTAATTATTAATGAAAATGTTCGACACTTCCTTTTAACTGAACTTTTCAGGGCAGGGATTGTATCTTAGTATCCTCTGTCCATAATATAGCATCTGTCATGTGGCAGATGCTCAGTATTGGTGGTGGAATAACCTCATAACCATTGAGGAATATAAGGCAAGTATACAAGTGCACAAAAATCTATACTCAAGCTTCAAGCGATTGAAGTCATAGGAGTAGCTCAGACTGAAGGTTAAGAAAAAGTTTCACTTTACACCCATAGATTAAAGAGAGTATTTAGGAGACGGTAACTGAAGAAACACATTTATGAAGAGGACTCCAGGCTTAAAAAGCACATTGAGGAAGCAGTCCAGATGAGATAGAGGAGAGATTAATGCAGGGAACAAAAAGGAGATAAGGCTGCACCTGTGAGCTAAACTGAATAGAACTGGGAACTCCGTTGTTCTCATCCTACAGCACATCAGAGACCTGTATTTTTATGCTTCTGTAATGGACAAGTGAAAACCTAGGAGAATGAAATTGGGCAATAAATCCTCCATTCCAATATGTTATGATTTGGCAGGAAAACAATTTATACTGACTAATAAGCAAAACAATTTTTTTAGGTGGATGGCTGATGAAGGAAATCATTGCTCATTCCTGCACACCGAACCATGAAAAACAAATACAGGTAAGTTGATTTGACCATGAGGCAGTAAAATCAATGAAGAACAGGTTAATAGTTTTCTAAAGGAAAAAAAGAAAAGATAATTGATGGACAAATTTTTAAAATGCTTTAGTATTTTATTCCAACACTAGAAAGAAACAATATTCTGGCAAATTTGATGAAAGTGCAGAAGACAATTCAGAATTTCTAAACCTAAGGGAAGAGGGAATATGAACTTCTGCAAAATTTTCATTGGTGGTGATGGGGTTACAGAATTCTTTTTTTTTTTTTTTTTTAAGAAAAGCACATAGTGTTCTGTAGGAGCACACTAATTATTAAAACTGATGTTATATATCTGATGACTTCTTTTTTCTAAATATCTTCGCTTTAATATCAATGGTTTCCCTTTACTGAATTGAAAGTTAGTAAAAATTCATATTTCCAAATGACATACATGACAGCAGATCCAGACAATTCTGTGGTGTGATTTTGATGAGTTCATCACAGAAATCTTTCTTCCTCCAGTATCAGCCTCTGGCCTATGATGGAGACTAAATACCAGTCCTCAGACACCATGCCATTGGGTAATACATCTACCTATTGGTTTTCCTATTTGAAAGTAAATATTTTCCAAAAGGTAATTGTTTAAGTTCGTATCAGCTATGATAATGTTTAGCACTTATTCATTCGTAGGCAGCTGCAAAGTTGAAGGTAGTGAGGGAGAATGTAGACACCGCATTTAGAATTACACAAAAGTGGTGCCTGGGTGGCTCAGTGGGTTAAGCCTCTGCCTTTGGCTCAGGTCATGATCCCAGGGTCTTGGGATCAAGATCAGCATCCATTCAATTCTCTGCTCAGCAGGGAGCCTGCTACCCCTCTCCCCCGCTCTCTCTGCCTGCTGCTCTGCCTACTTGTGATCTCCCTGTCAAATAAATAAATAAAATCTTTAAGAAAAGGAATTAAACAAAAGATAGGAAGCATGTGTGTGTTGGGGCCTGGGGTGGGAGAGGGGGGAAGTTGCAAAGAGGAGTTGGAGACAGAGAAACTTTACTGTGTTTCATAAGATTAAGCACACGTAGAAGTGCATTCCTGAAATGCCAGCTCCTCTTCCCTTGCAATACATGGGTTCACAGCAAACAAAATTGACCCTCAGTTAATCATAAAATGGCATAAACCAGGAACTTGGATCTCTCAGCCATGCCTGTTAATTCCAGTATTACTCTGCCAGATCCTTCTGATTTTTTTGAATTGCTCTCTGTTAGAAATCATTTTAGATTCCTAGGCAACTCTTTAAGAGATTGTATTGTGGAACCACTTACCAGAAAATATATATCACATTTACAAAAAAGAAAAAATAAACTAAAACAGTAATAAACACCTTCTTTTAAAAAAATTGAGAATTGTTGACATAGAGCAGGATATTAGTTACAGGTGTACAACGTAAGGATTTGCTATCTGTGTACGCTGTGAATGACCACACAATAAGTCTGGTTAGCCTCCATCACCAAATAGTTACAAATGTTTTTTCTTGTGATGAGAACTTTTAAGATCTACTCTCAGGAACTTTGAGATATATAACACAGTACTGTTAATCATAGTTACCATGTTGTACCTTACATCCCCATGACATGTATTTTATAACTGGGTGAACATGGTCAAAAGGTACAAACCTCTGGTAATAAACATCTATAAGTAAATGTTTACATTAAATCAGAGAAGGTGGTTTCCATTCTTAAGCAAAAGACATAGTACTGAACTACTTAGAAGTAATAACACCAATAAGTAAAGAATCCATTAAACTCTCAGTCTTATCCATTTTAGCATGAACTTTATTCTAATTTAATCACATGTCAATTAGATACTTAGTTCCTATCAACATAACTGCTCAAATCTTTTTTGGAACCGAAAGAAATAATAAATAAGTAAATCTTGTTTTGCTAAATTTAATTGAAGGCACACAAAAAAATGTGATCTATGTTCAGAGTAATAGATTGGCTGACCTCTCCAACCACTTTCTTATATAACCTCCATAAGGCCTTGGAAGTTTTAAGGCAGAATTCACACAATTTTAAGTGTTAATATAGTCTCATGGCCCTCCAACTCACAAATTTAGATTTTTTTGCTCTATTTTTTTTTCTGCATTTATCTAGAACAATGTCATGTCACCATGGAGTCTGAATAATTTTATGATGATTACACAGAGATAAGCGATAACATATAGTTTATGAATTTTGAGAAATGTATCTCTCTCTCTCTAATACACACACACACACACACACACACACCTGCAAATACATATAATTCTATTAACTCACTTATGCCCTAACCTATCTGAACAAGAATAAATAATGAGTTATTTTTAAAATGTGTAAATACAGAAAGATTTAAAAAAAAGTTATGACAAAATAATGACCACAAATAAACACTAAAGGAAAAATCCAGAGGAAGAATGCAGGCAGGAAATCCTACCTGAGGAACAGTGCTGTAATTGGGCCAACTCCTAGTGTATTGTTTCCTAACAGCCCAAGCAAAGGGACAACATGATGGATTACAGGGCTATCATTTTCTACGGAAAGAAAGCACACCAGTTCATCAACAGAGGCAAACTTTCCTATCCCGGAGTTCGAAGATGAATTTGTCAAAACGCTCTTTATATAAGGGCAGTGAGCTCCATAATGTCCCCCATAGCAATTTTACAAGCAATATAAAGACGTTCCACATGGCTATTCCTTATATTGCTCTGACACTGAAGCCAAGTGCACGTTAAAAGTTGTAGTTCTGAAATGGCAGTGTGAGAGGTGAAGCTGGGGAATGGAGAGAAAAAGGAAAAGGTGGCAGAAAGAAAGGGTACAGATATGCGTGTTTCTTCAACATGGCATTAATGGAAATTTATGATAAGCAACATTGAAAACCTGATAATTAATAATTACTTAAAATATCTTGCTTGAATATCAGCATCTCCCTGAGCTCCTGGTAAAAGATATATGGCAGATCATTTAGGTATACTAAGTTGTCAGTCATGCTACAGACACAAAGATGGCATATTATTATGACAACTGAATAAAATTATTATGAGTTTGCCATAGTAAATATCCAAATCACATGCACATGAGGTGGGGTGCAGATATTATCTGTTTTTTGTTATTTTGCTTTGTCTTGTATTTCTCCAGAAAATGGCTCTGTATTTTGAAGAAGAGCTCAGTAGAGGTGTCAAAGTTCTGCCCCACATGCACATAGCTTGTGTGCTCACTGAAACTCTTGGGTCACTGACGTGTTTAATTGGCTTCGTGGAGATCTTAGAACATCAAAACCATATTTCAAAGCTCCATAATTTGCTTAGAAGGACAGGTGTTAGACATGTAATCCATAAAGGTGATTTTGTTGCCTATCACTTATAAAAGAAACTATTAGCTTCAGTTTTGAAACTTTCCTTTAAACTAAAAAAATGTAGTTGGACATTACAAGAGACTTTATGGTTAGACCTGGGTTTTAATCTCAGCTCTGACAAATATTGGGTAAGTGAGTTTGAACATATGGCTTAAGTGTCATTATCTTCAGTTTCTTTGTCTATAAAATGGCAAGGATGATGCCTCCCTTGGAGCTTTTCTGAAGGTGAATGCACCATGTCCAAAAGACAATGCAAATATTAAATCATTCAATCAATCAACCTGCCATAGTTAGCAAGCATTCTGAATATTACAGTCCCAGCATCAGAACTAGCTATTTCTTTCTTTTCAGAAAAGCAAAGTCTCCAGTTTATTCCACTGAAGAATTGTTTATAATTCTTTGCTAAAAAACTTTTGGTCTCTAAATGCCAGAAATTACATAAAAATAAATATATACATAAATAAAAGAGGTAGGGAAGTAACTCAGGTAGCAAACATATCTCTCACTTTAGCTAGCAAAGTGAACCACAAAAATCATGAGTTTTATTCTGTCCATAACCTTTAGGACTTATAATTGTTTTTTAGGTGAATTTGGATAAAGAGATTTCACAAAGACTATCTAAAACAATTTCCCAAAGAAAAACTTTGCTAATATTTTCATGATAATCTTTATGGAAATAAATTTTTACTTAAACTAAACTCCAGTGAACCAATTACTCCAGGAGCTGCTACAATGAGTGAAACCTAGTGATTTCTCTCTGGCACCGAGCTAACATGTTTTCTTAGTAGACCATGACTTTACACCATCAGCTCATTTTGTACTAGTTGGGGCAGAGTCCCAAAATATGAAAAAGGGTCTCAAAAACCTGAGCTTATGCTAAGAGAGTAGCACTTTGCATGACTTTATCATGAAAGTTTGCTGACCTTGAGTGTGTTTATATGATAAATATGAATGAGCAATGCCTTTCCTTCCCTCTCTCAGGACATTGTATAAATGAGGACTATAATTCTATAATCAACTATTGTTTTCCTTTTATCTTGTTTATTATCTACAAAAAGGAGATGGTATTGACTCTCCTACCTGTTTATCTTCTCTCATGTAAAGACAGTTTACACTTCTTAATTAGACTAACCTGTATGCTAATTTTGCTTTCTCCTATTTACTAGTTGAGGGAATTTGAAATCACACCTACAAATCTTTTTAAACCTTGGTTTCTTCATTTATGCATAGGACTGATAACAACTATCTCATGTTTAAAGTCAACTTTTCTACTATACGGGGGAGTAAAATGATGTTTCATTCCCCTTTCATTAATGCACCAGTATATAGAGGCAGACACTCACAGGGGATAAATGAAAGCCCAAGCAAACTTCAGTGCCACCTTTTTTCTCCAATGTTAAAAAGATAAGGAAAGGGAAAGAATTCCAATCAGCTAGGGATGTTAAGGGTTACACATCTTTACCACTCCAACCAGGCATGGGATACACTGACAACAAAGAAGGACGGCAGTCTTATCTTGACAGCCACTTACCCTTAGAAACCCTGTTCTTCTCTCACAAGCCAAAGGAATAACAGAACTTCTATCAGAAGATCCCAGGAAGGATATGAGCAGAATGTCAAGCCAAATTCATGTCTGTGGCCTCTGACTATCCCAGAGAAAGACTCGAAAAAGGCCCTAGTCTTAAAGGTTCAATGGAACTGGGTAGAGCCTGGGTAAAGCCTGGATATAATGGGGGTAGGAGGCAGCCTGATCACATTTAGAGTAAGGAAGTGTTTAAGGGTGGAATTTGTTAAGGGTGACCAAGAAGATGGGGCCTACCATTGGCTAGGCAACCCCAGCCAAACACAGCTTTTTAAATGATAGCTAAAATTCAATCCTAAATGTTTAGTGATTTCCAAATCAGACTGTGGTGTTAGAGTCAAAGGCCTCACACATTTTTATAACTGAAGCCGATAGCTTTTAAATTTCTTAACAGACGGTTTTGTGACCAGTTTAATTGTACAAATCTCATTGTAAAGTGGTTTCTCCCTGGAAGAGTCTAGGAAGATGGAATTGTCCCAGGACCCCTTACCAAGATGAGATCCAAATGAAATACCATAGGAAAAGTGTCTGGCCCATAAGAGTTACTCAATATGTACTAATTTCTTACCATTATTAGATTCATTTCTCCACTCTTACAAAAAAAAAAAAAAAAGTAAATATATTTGTTGAACATCTCCTATGTTTTAAGCATTACGCTTGATCCTGGGGCTAAGTAATGCTGAGGAAGGCAAATCCAGACCCTCATAGAATGTAAAGTCTGGCTTTGACCTATGCTTTATTTTTCCCAGAGATGGTCTTAGAATGTGATTTCTTAGAATGAGCAATCTACTAGGAGTTAAAAGAAAAAAGTTAGGATGCTAGTTCTACCATTAATTAGCTATGACGTTTGAAAAGCCATGTAATACTCCTGGATGTTAGTTTCTATAGAGAAAGTACTTTGGACAAATAATTTCTGAGACACGTTTTTTCTGAGCATAGGTAACTAAATGGATATCAAACATGAGTCTTTGAACTTGTTTGTGTATAGTTCAACCAACCAAGCTCATTAGTCTGCTTAAAAGTTATATATATATAGATATATAGATATAGATATAGATATAGATATAGATATAGATATAGATATAGATATAGATATACACACGCGCATGCACGCATGTGTGGGTTTGGGAGGTTTTTTGTTTGTTTTCTTTTTTGTTTTTGTTTTTGCCTGATCCTATTACCACTTTCTCTTTATACCTACTTGGCTAATAATGACAACAGTGTCTTTTTGGCCCAATTTTAGCCATGTTACTGTGGCACAAAGGTTTGTAACCAAAGTGACTAGCAAGGCTTAAAGTGCAATCATTGACAAACAGATCTCAGGGCACCCTCTCCAGCAGTGGACAGCTGCTCGGAAGCTGTCTACACCATGATTTAACACTGTGAACTTGTTTTGAAACAGCTCTTTTCGACACCAGATGTCCAACAATGGCTATTTTCACAGACCTTACAGAGTCTCTGCAATGCTCACGCATGTCATTTTGCTCCAGAATGTGCTATATCAATGACATGTCTTGACACCATCTCCTATCTCAGGTTTCCTGAAAAAAGGAAGGCACTGGGGTGAAATGCGGAGACTCCCCTGGACTGATTGGTAAGTCTCAGCCTTATCTAGATTCCCCCGTGTTTCAGGGTAGTTTTGTGCACTTTGGTGATGCTGAGAACAGATTGATACCAATAAGCCATTTGAGATAAGAACTAATTGGAAACAGAAGGTTGAAGAATGATGATGTTGGGAATGAGCAAAGGGGACAGACAAGTAATTATTCAGGCAGAATTTCTTTACACAAAAGGCAGATGGAAAAGGGAACAAAATTCCAAAGTCCATGGCAGAAGTAAGCAGCTGCACATTTCTTTTTTGTGGAAAAGCAAACAGAGTGAGTGATTCACTGGGTTGGTAATGGGCTCCACGGATCCCTAGGGATTCACAACGTGCTGGCAGCCCACAGCATGTACAATCACTCAGTGGTCTCAAGCTAGTTCACCTCCTCAACTGACTCTAATTGTGAGGCATATGAGACAGGATTTAAGGGAGGACCGAGGAGAAACAGCCTCCGGTTCAGACACTGAATCAGGCAAAGGTGCGCTGCGAGGAAAGCAGGAAGATCAACACATACCCGTTCCACATTTGTAACGAGCCATAGATTGGATTTAACTGAACATTTCCATATATAAATATAAACTGGCTACAAATAAAAATCATGAGAAAGTGGAATCTTGTAAAATATTTCTCAAAATTATCATAGAGTCCTCACATTGAGGCTACCTAAAGCTCTATGATCTCTACACAGAACTGAAAGACAAAGGCAATAATAATTAGTAATCAGGGTGGGAAACGGAGCCTCACAACTTCCCCCCAAAGCAAAACCCATTAGCAGGAACCTTACTCAGCAGGACTAATTTAAAAACTGTTTAACACTGTACTGGTTACAAAAAAAAAAACACCCAAAAAAATCTTCCTTAGTTTTTCTCTCAGGCTCTATCTGTCTAAATATATATTCTAAAAAATATGTGTATATACACATATATATAATTTAGATAGTATATAATTAATCTATTCTATATAAATTATTTATATGTCAATTATGTACTTATAAATAAATACAATTTATATGCAAAATGGATCTATATTTATAACCTATCTAATATATTTGACCTAATACATATAACCTATCAACCTAATGTATATACTATCTATCTAATATACATATTATCTATATAATATATATCTATATATACTATCTATCACACACACCAGAGTGACTTAAGGACAAATGTCCTTACAAAAACATTTTCAGGGACACCCCTCCCCGCAAAATGATCAAGTCAGAATGAAGCTGGGCCCCCAGTTAGCTGGAACCTCCCCAACTTCACAATGAAGGAAGTTTTTGATATGTAGAAAATTATAAAGAAAAGAAAGGAGAAATTAATAATACACTATATGTTAATTAATTGAATTTAAATTTAAAAAAAAGAAATTTTACAAAAGAAAGAAGGAAGGAGAGAGAAGATCTCATACAAGGTAAAAGCCATAATTTGGTATTAAGTAGTAAGAAAACACAAGAGCTGTTATCAAAGAAAACAAGAAAGAAAAAGAATAGATTCCAGAACAAGAGCAATAAGAGATTTCAGAATAATACATTTTAGAGTGGAATGAGTCCCGGACTTTTACAGTGATTGATTGGTTTAGGATTTTTACAAATTGAAGTTGAAGTACATCCAACTGCAACCACTTCTCTGCCCCAAAACTCTTCCATTTTCCCCTCAAATGTCTGAACTTCAAGCTGCTTCAGTCCAGACACCCAGAGTTCTTCTACTGGCCCAACCTTTTTTGACCCTTTCCTGCAGTTGAATAAAACTCAGTCTTCCAGCTTCCGACTCAAAGTCTCAGAGAAAACTGGTTTGACTACCCTTCCTATATCTAATATGGAACCTCTAGTTTATTCTCCCATAAAACTCATGGCTTCTCTTGAACATTACATAATCCCATGTAATGTCTCTGTTTATCTTCTCTCAAAACTATAAACTCCCCTTGGGCAGGGACCTGTCTATTTTGTTCACCACTAGGGTGTCTAATCTCCAGCAAAGAGCCTGGCACAGAGTAAGGACTCAATAAAATTTGTTGCCGAATTAACACGACATAACCCTCAGAATCTCTCCTACACCTTGGCAAGTTAGAAAATGGTTGGGAGCAGAAAAAACAAACAAACAAACAAACAAAACAAACAAACAAAAAAAGACCAAAAGACTGATATTTATAAACAAAATATTAAATTTTGAAAAAGCAAGTAGAACTTTAGACACCTATTGTTAAAAGTATTAATAAAAAATACATAGAATTATATTATGCAGGATAAAAATAGCAACAATTATGTCTAGGACTTACACAGCAATTAACCATGTGTCAGATACTATTCTTATTTATATTAATTCACTTAATCCTCATGACTCCCCTGATGATATAGGTGCTATTATGATATCCATTTTAGAAATAAAAACATTGAGGCACAGAATGTTAAATAACTTGCTGAAAGTCACAAAGCTATTAAATGATGGAACCTGTATTAGAAAGCATTCTCCAGGGCAACAGAACAAATAGGATGTGTATGTAAAATGAGAGATTTATTTTAAGGACTTAGCTTATATGTTTGTGAGGACAGACAAGTCTGAAATCTCTAGGGCAGGCTGGAGGCCCAGGGAAGGGTTGATATTGTCATTAGAATCTGAAGGCAGGATGCTAACAGAATTCCCTCTTCCTTGGGAATGTTAGTCTTTTCTCTTGAGGCTTGCAGCTGAATGGATGGGGCCTACTCATCTTATGGAGGGTGATTAGTTTTACTTCAGTCACATCCAAAAATCTCATCCAAAAAAAATACCTTCATATTGACATCTAGGTGGTATATGATCTATGTTAATCACATCCAAAAAAAAAATACCTTCATGTCGACATCTAGACTGTATTTGATCAAAACTGGGTACCATGGCCTAGCCAAATTAATATATAGAATTAGCCATCACAGAGGCAGTATACAAATTCAGTCTGCCCCCAGTATCCAAATCCTTAGTGAATACACTACCTAGGCATTTAGACTATAAAAATTCCCTTAAAGTTTATTTTCTACCCTTAAGACAGTGAAGAAAGCATAGGCATTTAGGTGTATGTATGAGTATATGTGAGAATAAAGAATAAAACACAGAACCACTGTGCTTTAATA
The DNA here is from genome assembly GCF_902655055.1 of Lutra lutra. NCBI lineage: Eukaryota > Metazoa > Chordata > Mammalia > Carnivora > Mustelidae > Lutra > Lutra lutra. The sequence goes on along the minus strand of NC_062283.1, from coordinate 90,959,815 downwards.
ACTTCAAATGAGCGACATATTTAGATGGCAAGAAAAGAACTCAGCACTTCAAAGCAATTCTTACACCACAGTATCCCAAGATAGCAGAATAACTAAAGTAATAGTTATGTTTTTGAAGTAGAACAGTGAACAGAACTGGCAACCTGAGTTTTGCTTGTGATTGTGCCATGAGTTGGAAAGTGGCCATCAGTGGAGCCAAACGTAAACACTCAGGATGGCCACGAGTTCTCCTCCACAGCATCTCCATCAACTTCCCTTCAAACCCAATATCCAAGTTTCACGTTCAGTCCTTGGAGCAAGGTACTGCCTCTAGACATCTGGGTTAAATAAAAAGTATGTCACCCTGTGGTTAATATATTAGTTCATGGGGACACTCTCACACAAGCAAAATGTTGTTTATTATTTATAAGCCACCATAGCAGAAAGACAAGTCCTGTCATAATGGAGCATGGATCCATTCTGCTATATTTTTCACATCCATAAAGGAGGGATAGAATTTCCAATTATGGATGTTGACACATTATAGAATACTGAAAGAAGCAATCACAGAAGCACATTTCTCAGAGAATAGCTTCTTCTTTAAAATACAGAGTCTGAGATCAGACGAGATCGGGCGCGTTCAGGGTGGTATGGCCGTAGAGAGGAGATGCAACATGGGGGGTTGAGGGGGTAGGAGAAGAGTAAATGAAACAAGATGGGATTGGGAGGGAGACAAACCATAAGTGACTCTTAATCTCACAAAACAAACTGAGGGTTGATGGGGGGAGGGGGTTGGGAGAGGGGGTGGGGTTATGGATATTGGGGAGGGTATGTGCTATGGTGAGTGTTGTGAAGTGTGTAAACCTGGCGATTCGCAGACCTGTACCCCTGGGGATAAAAATATATGTTTATAAAGCTGTAAAAAAAAAAAAAAAGAAAGAAAGAAAGGATGAATCCCCAAGTTTTGTAGCAACATGGATGGGACTGGAAGAGATTATGCTGAGTGAAATAAGTCAAGCAGAGAGAGTCAATTATCATATGGTTTCACTTATTTGTGGAGCATAACAAATAGCATGGAGGACAAGGGGAGATGGAGAGGAGAAGGGAGTTGAGGGCAATTGGAAGGGGAGGTGAACCATGAGAGACTATGGACTCTGAAAAACGATCTGAGAATTTTGAAGGGGTGGGGGGTGGGAGGTTGGGGGCACCAGGTGGTGGGTATTGTAGAGGGCACGGATTGCATGGAGCACTGGGTGTGGTGCAAAAATAATGAATACTGTTATGCTGAAAAAAAAAAATTAAAAAAAAAATAAAGGATAAAAAAATAAAATAAAATAAAATACAGAGTCTGGCTTTACAGAAGATGACCACTGGAGAACTGAAGTAAATATTTGCTAGGATTTTTTTTTTTTTTTTTTAAGTGCTGAGGATAACAGAATAACAGTTTCCTGAGAACTTTTATCTATCGTTAAAACAGATAACCTGAAGCTTGGCAGTGAATGGTATTCTACTCAGCCCCTGACATACCCACTTTTCAGTGTGAACCACAGTAGAGATGATGAATCAGCAGATCCCAGAAAAATAAGACTCTACAGGTCAGTTCCTTGGGGCAGAGCATCCAAATGGAATGATAGCTATATCATTAGCCAGAAATAGACATCAGTTCATCTAAAACATTCAAGTTAAAAAGTCCAGATTGAGGAATCAAAATTTTATGTATAACTTAGAGGCATGATAATTGATGATTTGGAACACCAAGAAGCAATGTTTACATTTCAAACACAGAGAGCTTGATTTTCCTGGCATGAACATGAAAAAGACAAAAAGGATACACACAGTTACACGGGAGGAAACATGTTTCAGCTATGAATGTTTCACTGGAAATGACAAAAAGAGCCTATGGGAAAACCCAGAGGACAAGAGAATGGAGTGAACACAAGAGGGACTTTCACATAGAGATGATTTTAGGGGGGTAAGACTATCCTCTTCAAGGAAAGGAGAGAATAAATCACATTTCATAACTTCCCCTTTGCCTGGTCCCTTCAACTGCTGACTGTAAGGAGGGGAAAATTTGACCAATCTCCTGCTGGCTCCCCCCAAAACAATGCCATGATAAGGCAATTCTGCAGGGTTAAACAGCAGAAGCAATGTAGATAAGGTCAGAGAGGATATTATGAAAAGGATGTGATAAATATATTGGCTCAGAGAGAACATTAGAAAGGAAGAGGTGAATTGTGAAGCTGGTCGGTGCAAGGTTTAAAGAAAAAAAAAGAAAGAAAAGCTTATTTGTCAAGGGGCTGTATAAACAGGGGAAGGCAGAAGTGAAATGCTCTCCCCAATTCTAAGTGAGATGTTGGAATAAAAAGACATACTGTCCATTTGAGCAGAAAACTGGTCAGGAAGAGATGCTTTGGGGAGAAACTCAACAATAAACTGTTTTATGACACTCCTCCACTCCCATGCATCTGGGATATATTGACCTCCTGTAGTGTGCAGGTGGTTGTATCTGAAAGGCAAAAGAAAGGTAGGTGAGTACAACAGAGCAAAGAGTAGAAGGTGGAGAAACATGAGGGGTCGTTCACACATGCAGCAGGTGGTAGCTGAGGCCTAGTGAGTTAACAAGCTCCCCCAGGTAAAATAGCAGATGAAGAAGACCAAATGGGAAAGTCTAAAGGTGGGGCAGGCAACTGAAAGAGGTGGCAAAGTAATACAAAGAAAAATTGGATTATACAGTGGATTAGAAAGAGGAAGTATTAAATTTAGTGGAAAGGGGAAGAGAAAGCCTGTCCAATAAAATAGGCATTTGATGAGGCAAAGGGACCCAAATACAAAGTAGAATGTTTAACTGATTTCACAAAAATTATACAACCTGGAGATAATTCAATTATCCTGATCACTTGAGTAGCACAAATGTTACCGAGACCTAGTTTGGAGGTCCTCTTCTTCCCGAGGCCTCCAGCAAGTTTACAAAACCTGCAGTTCCTCTTGGCAGTGTATTCCTACCCCTGAGCTGACAGCTCAAGCTCTTAGTCACAGAGGAGCAAGAAGACCGTGGAAGCTTCTCAGGGTTCTGAAAGCCAGTCAGACATCTTTCTGTTCTACAAGGGTCAGCACTTCTGTGATTACTAGCAGGTTCTAGCTATCATCCGATATGACTGAGTATTTAACACCTGAAGCCATGGGGACACTAAAGTATTTTGAAAGAATGTCCCACAGTGTTGGCTATTGAAGCAACGTTGGTTTTCTTGAGCTTCAGTTCACATTCTCCTTTCCTTCATTTCCTGACTGATCTTCTCTGGGTACCCACTGGAATATCCTTGAACTTGTCCCTGCCTTCCACTTCATGAGCGTCTTGGAAAGACATATTGTCAATTACCATAGTGTGTATTTAACCATTGTGGAGCCAAGGGACACATACCTGGGCTTTAAATCTTCATTAAAAGAACTGTTTTTTGAAATCTGAAAATACCTTTCCTTTAGTTTTGTGACTTTTCAACATGCTAATAAATTCTCTGCCTTTCTCAGTTCTAAAAATGAACAGATTGAAAAACTGTCATCCATAAGTCAGAGGCAGGTTTGCAGTGGGAGCATTTTTCCCTCTATCCTGTCCACCACAATATTTTTAAAGTCTATTATTCTTCATGTTTGTAGAAAAGCACAAGGTCATATTTCAATTTCCCCTGAATGCCATCTCACATGGCTAAAGATTTTGCAATAGTTTATGAGGCAACAGCATGCTAGAGTTTAGCTGGTATGGTGCGGTGTGGTGTGGTGTGGTGTGGCGTGGTATGGTGTGACGTGTGTATATGAGTCCTTCCAAAAGGAAGGTGTTCTTTTCACCTCTTTGGGGCTATAGCAGAAAGGAAAGCCTCTATGGTTTATGCTTGCTTTGTCAGCCCCATAAGCAACCATCTGTTTCAGCTGTGGAGTGCGAACTGTCTATTTTGTTTTGAGTTGGGATGCAGTGGCAGGAGATTGCTCATTGTTGCTTCTTCGAGAACCACAAAGTAATTAACCATTCCAGTAGTGGCTACAAAAGAGATAACCACTCTCAACATTGGGCCAGATTTTTGCTTTATCCAGTGTTGGAAGTACTACAAAAAATTGAATAGCTATTCATCGTGTTTCATTGTTCCCTAAAGAGGCAACATGCTCTTTGTTATAAAGGCAACCTGGATTTTCCGACATACCATTTCATTTCAATGTCTGTGTGCCAAAGATGGAACAAAGTCTGGGCGCTGTAGACAAACAATCAAAACATGACAGTGACAAACACCCTGAGAGACCTCATTCGCCAACATGTGAACAGTGACATGTTGTTCACAGATGATGGGAGGTGTGAGTGAGGCTGGGAAGGAAGTAGGAAAGAAGAGGAGGCAGGGGTTTGATTTTTAATATGTTTGGGGATGTAATATTTTTGCCAATTGAGCTTAACTTCATAAGGCACAGTCCCGATAAATCAAAGACCTGTGGAAAGACATAAGGACCAACAGGCTTTATATTTCATCCTATTTTTCTCATGGTCTCTCTACATTTTTCTTCTCTTTCTCTTCAGTCTTGAATATGATGCTTGGTCTCCTTTCCCAACCATAAAATGGGATTAACAATTAAATTTTAAACCACAGAATGTTAAAAAAAAAAAAAAACACCTGTCAAACAGATCTTTAAAATAGATTTTAAGAACTACTGGCAAGAGTCACTCTATAAGAAAAAAGTAAGAGAAATGAATAGTTTACTGTTTTTTTTCTCACATCAAGTTCTCTAAATACTGTATGGTATGTGTTTATTAATTTCATAGGGCATAAAATGAGTCTAACTGCTATCAAGCATAAAGGCTATCTCTACTTTCAACTCACTCGTTCTTCTCCAGCAAATTTAAAAGTTTGATGAAACAATTAAGTTGGCTTTCATGTGAGACAAGAAAATACTTCCAGTGTAGCAGGCTAAGGAGTCCACATGTGTATCTATTCTCGCAATGTGCTTAATAGCAGGGTTTGAAAAATTAGGTTATCTTCCAAACATATCCTTGAAAAGTTTTTCCCTGACATTTTCCCTGACAGCTTATTATATATCTTGGAGGTTTTGTTTTTTTTTTTCCTAAATTATTGTTTGTTTGTTTGTTTCTAATCAGCTGGGTGGCTCAGCCGATTAAGCCCCCCACTCTTATTTTCGGCTTGGATCATTATCTCCAGATCATGGGGTCGTGCCCCATGCAGTCCCATGCTCAGTGTGGAGTCTGCTTGGGATTTTCTCTCTCCTCCCACTGCCTCTACCCCCACTCATGCTCTCTCTTTCTCTCTCTCTCTCAATTTCACTTCCTCTATCTCAAGAATAAGTAAATAAAATCTTTTAAAAAACTACTTATTAATTAATGAGTGTAATCAATCCATGTCTACTCACCAATGTTCCTTTCGTTTTTAGGCAGATCTCAAGTCTTCCATTCTTCTTTCCTCAACACTGATCACTCAACACTGTTTGGTTATTCATTTCTTTTGTATGCTATTTTGATTGTTTCTTAAAAAAAAAAAGTACTGTATATACAAGAAGTATTGAGGCCTAACTAAAACCATGTGAAACAAATTATGTTTGCTTCCTATTTTTTTTTTTAGAAATTAAACTCTTTAAGTTTGAAGAATTATTGCTTTTCAAGTTTAAATTTATTATTCTCTTTACTCACATATTTCACCTATGATTCTCTGTATAACTTCAAAACTTCTGGAGTATTTGTGTATTTAATTATAATTAGGATCATGCAAATGTTTCTGTTGTCTTGATTAAAGTTAGTTTTAGAGCATCTTGTTGGTGCTTACAGAATGAGAGAATGTCCTGGATCTGACCTTGAGGCCATCTGGTCTGGTGGCCACAGCATTTATGGAAAACATTGACTCAACAGATATCTTTATCCTGCTGTCTGCATCCAAAAGATACAGATCACTCTTATCAAGGTACAGTCTTCTCAAGAACATTGAAAGCCCAAAGAGAAAGATCTTGACAAAATTAGAGAGTAAGTGATGTTTTAAGTTGTAAATCTCTGACCCTATCATTGGAATTCAGTGTCTGTGAAGACAAGCTCAATGTTATGTTCAACTTTGTAATTCTTCCCTTTCCTCCTCCCCCCTCTGCCTTAGTTTTTCTGGCCTAATAGCCTCAGGATAGATACCCAGGAAATGTCCATACTACATGACACTTGCCTATCCCCACTCCTTCTTTCTTTCATCCCTATTTCTCTAGGGTATTCAAACAGAATCTCCATGAAGACCTGTTCTCAAGAATTTTGTCATGTTCTTGCCTAGAGTTCTCAAAACATTGATGAGGTAATCACCACCTTTTTTTTTTTAAGACTTTTTTTAAGACTTTATTTATTTATTTGACAGAGAGAGAGATCACAAGTAGGCAGAGACAGGCAGAGAGAGAGGGGGAAGCAGACTCCCCACTGAGCAGAAAATCCAATGCGGGGCTCCATCCCAGGACCCTGAGATCATGACCTGAGCCGAAGGCAAAGGCTTAACCCACTGAGTCACCCAGGTGCCCCAACCATAAAATCTTTTAAACTAACATATTTATACAATTACAATTCTGCACTCAATTCTGATTCCAAATGTGCAGGGTCCCCCCCCCCCCAACTACCAAGAAATTAACTCAATTTTGACACTATCTACCTGGAGATAGCATCGGATTTCAGAGGTTAAGGGCCCACAAGACCACCCACAATTCAGATGCCAGTCCCAAGTCCAGATTGTCTCCTGGGCTTCTGACCAATTGGCTATAATAGGGAGGTTCCTAGAAGATTTCCATGACCTCCTCCTCATGTTCCATTAACATGTAGAGTGGCTTACAGAACCCAGAGAAACAGTTTACTTACTACATTACCAGTTTATTATAAAAGGATATAACTTAGGCACAGCCAGATGCATAAAGCAAAGTAGGTGGGAGGCGACAAAGAGCTTCCATGTTGTCTCAGCATCCCCACTCTCTCTCAATCTACACCTGTTCACCAACTTGGAAGCTCTTTGAACTCCTTCTTTTTGGATTTTTATGGAGGCTTTATTACATAAGCCCAAATAACTAAATCGTTGACTATTGAAGATTGAACTGAATCTCTAGCCCTTTTTCCTCTTCAGAGGTTGAGAGGGGATAGAAAATGGGACTGAAAGTTCTAACCCTCTAACACACAGTTAGTTCCTCTGGTAACCAGTCCTCATTCTTAGGAGACTCAGGAATCTTTGAAAAGTTACCCTATTTACATAGCAAACGACACATTTATGGTTCTCCTCACTTAAAAAATTTCACTACTTTTAGAAGCTCTGGGCAGGAACAGGGACATAGGTCAAATATATGTATATTTCTTATTATAAATCACAGTTTCACAAGATGTATATATATACTTGCAAATAGATATTTTAATAGAATGAAATAAGGAAGATATACATATTCTCTAAAGAAGTTTCATTTTCCTTATTGATGGTACAAAAGATTTTGCTTTCAGAAAATGTATTATCATTTTTAATGTTTTTGTTTTGTTTTTAGGGAAAGCAATTTTGAAAGTGACTTCTTTTTAAAGACCTTTAAGTTTAATACTTACAGGTATACTAGTTGAAAATGTATGATAATAACTTCAATTTATTTTGGTTCTTTTTTTTCAAGATTTTATTTATTTATTTGACAAACAGAGATCACAAGTAGGCAGAGAGGAAGGCAGGAAAAAAAGCAGGCTCCCCATTGAGCAGAGAATCCAATGAGGGGGCTCAATCCTAGGACCCTGAGATCATGACCTGAGCCAAAGGCAGGGTCTTAACCCACTAAGCTACCCAGGCACCCCTTATTTTGGTTCTTGATTTTTGTGGCTGTTATTTCTGAAAAAGATACCTCTCAAAGATAGGGATAGTCTTATAAAATCAGAATACTAGTTTTTTAACCCTACCCAATAATTTCAAAAAGAATTTTGTTAAAATGTGGCTGTTTTAGAAAAAATTGAAGGTGTTATAATTTTATACTTGTGACAAGTAGGCAAATTTGAAGTTCCTCAGCTGTAATATATCAAAAAAGGCTTGGGAATCCTTTTTCCAAAGCTTTTAGGTATTCAGATGTGAGACTTTAAATAGATGACATAGTCACATTGTTTTTAGCAACAAAATCGCTCCATATTTTCCTCGCATGATTTTTTTTCCTAAACTTTCTCTATAGCACACATATCTTTCAAAATTGAGCCGTTGCTTTTTCATTCCTTATAGAAAATGGCACATTTACAGCTATATATGCCAGATCACTTACCATTGACAGTAGTTTCCTCATAATTTGGATGATAAAGAGCTTCTATTAGGGACACATGTCAATTGCACCATTTTCTTGTTTCCATGTGTCTGCCTTGCTAGTCATTTCTCAGCCATAGTTTCTGTGACAGGAATCGTATTAATACACTTGACTATTTTGTCCATTACCTAAACTAGATAATGTAATGAATTAATCAACTTAATGTAGCTTTACGTTAATAAAATTAATGAATTTAAAATTAATGAAATTTAACATCACATTATTAAAAGCATATGAGGTTTAAAGAGTAGAAGAAAATATTTCCAAATCACATACCCAAAAGGACTTGAATCCAGAATATATAAAGAATTTTCTAAATCCAAAAATAAGAAAATAAATGAGTCAACAAAAGGGCAAAAGAGAGGAACAGATATTTTGCAGATGAAAACAAAGAAAAGATAAGGATGGCAAATAGATACATAAAAAGATATTTAATGTCATTAGCTATTAGGAAAATGCAAATTAAAACCATAAATGAAGTACCACTCTGTACCTATTAGAATGACTAAAATAAAAAATACTGATAATACCAAATGCTGACAAGAATGTGGAACAACTAGAACTCTCATGTATTACAGGTGGGGATGCAAAATGGTATAATCATTCCACAAAATATTTTGATGGTTTCTTATAAAGTTAAACATATACTGGGGTGCCTGGGTGGCTCCATCAGTTAAGCATCTGACTCTTGGTTTCAGCTCAGGTCAAGATCTTATGGGTGGTGGGGAATCTGCTTGGGATTCTCTCCCTCTGCCCCCACCCCCACTCTCCTCCTCTCTCTCTTTATCTCTCTCTCTCTCTTTCTCTTTCATATAAATAAATATTTTTTTAAAAGTTAAGCATATACTTACCATGTGACCCAGCAGTCCCACTCTTAAATATCTACCTTAGATAAATGAAAACTATGTTCACTTAAAAACCTGCACACAAATGTTTAAATGGCTATTTTCATGATTGCCAACATTGAAAACAACTCAAATAAACTTCAGTGGGTAAATAGATAAACCATGGATAGTCACACAAGGTAATATTACTCAGCAGTAAACAGGAGCAAGGAATTATGCTGAGTCAAAGAAGCCAGTCTCCAAAGGTCACTATTTTATGATTTCGTTTTTATAACATTCTCAAAAAGACAATTCTGTAGAGATGGAGAAATGATCAGTGATTGCCAGGGATTATGGGTGAAGGAAAGCATGACTGTAAAGAGACAGCCTTAAATAGCTTCTTATGGTGATAGAACTTCTCTAGATACAAATTATGATGGTGGTTATACGAACTTATGCATTTCCTAAATTCATAAAACTGTGAACTAAAAGAAAAAAAGCCAAATTTACTGTATTCATAATTTTAAAAAATAGAATTAAAAATAAAAAGTAGATGAGGCTATAGTCAACGTATCAGCATTTTGACCATTTGACATAAGGACAGAGTGAGGGCATAATACATGTTAATAAAGCCTGATTTATTTCCTTTAGGTGAAAAGTAAATAGAAACAGAAACTTTCATGTTTTCCTGTAACTCAATAGATTGTCCAAACACACACCTGACTGAAGACCGCTTCCCTAGACCCTTGCTATTCAAAGCATAGTCCTTGGATCAACAGCATTTTGCATTCCCTGGAAACTTCTTAGAACTCTGGATGTGAGGTCCAGTGATCTGGGTTTCAACAGATATGCCAGATGATTCTGATGATGATAAATTTTGAAAAACACTGCCCTGGAGTGTTTATTAAAATGTAATTTCCTGAGCCCATCCCCAGAGTTTCAGATTCAGTAGATCTGGTGTAAAGACCAAGAATTTTCATTTCTAAAAGTTCCCAGATGATGTTGTTGACCCTGGGCTATATTTCAAAATTTGAGGACTACAGCTATAGCCCACTGTACTCATTGTGCTAGCCACTAGTTACAAGTAGCTACTTAAACTTTAATTAATTAAAATGAAATAAAAATTAAAACTTTAGTTTCTCATTTTCACTAGCCCCATTCCAATTGCTAACAGTCACGTGATTTATCATGTGCCTCTTTAAGACAGTTTCCTAAGTGGTCTAGGGAAACACTACTCAGTAGAACCCAATAGTGATGGAAATGCCTATATTTATGCTAATATAGTAGCCACTAGCCACATGAGGTTATTCAAATTTAAATTTTGATAATTTCAATGAAATAAAATTAAAAATTTAATTCCTCAGTCATACTAGTCACATTTCAAGCACCTATTAGCCACCTGTGGCCAGTGGCTACCATATTAAATGGCACAGATATAGAATATTTTCATTATCACAGAATACTATTGTGAAATTGTTCTATTAGAAAGTTCTTTTCAAGATCATGGGTCAGGGAATGTTTTCTTAAAATTCCCTGAATAGAAAATAGTAAATAATTGAGATTTCCAGGCCCCACAATGTCTGTCACAACTATTTAACTCTGCCTTTTGCAGCAGTCAATGGGCATGACTATGTTCTGATGAAATGTTATCTATAAAAAAAAACAAGCCTCTGGCCTATAGATCATAGCTTGCTGACCCCTGCTCTAGACCATTCCCATCATAAGCCTTCAAAGTCTCTGAGACCCTTCTTTCATATCACAAAATGAACACTTCTTATATTAATATAAAAACTGAAATGAAGGAGTCTTCTAGCAGCCTTATTGGCTACTTTAATCCTGGTTATGTCAAGACAATGTCCAAAGGTTGTTCTGAAAAGATTAACTAATATTACTGGTGGTGATTTAATGCCAAGTGAGAGGGAAGATTGGGGTCTATGGCAAGCCTAAAATGGAGATATTTTGATGCAGATTGAAACACTTTGGAACACATTGTTTTATTGGCTTAAAGAAATAACTACTATGCAGTACTTTGTTTTCCTAGTTTCATTTCTGCTTTAAATGTGTATCTCCATATACCTTTTGTCATTATAAGTCATCCTAGTCAGTTCTTTTTGTGCAACAAAACTGATATATGAAAATCATCATTCATTCTCTCTCTCTTTTTTTCTTCCTTTCTTTCTTTCTTTCTTTTTTTTTTTTTTTTTTTTTTTTGAGAGAGAGAGAGAGAGAGGGGTAGGGTGGGAGAGAGAATCTTAGGCAGACTCCATGCCCAGCGTGAAGCCCAACACTGGGCTCGATCTCACAGCCCCAAGATCATGATCTGAGCCAAAATCAAGTCAGATTCCCCTCTTTCATTCTTTATATTAAAAAAATATATAAAAAACAGGAGGGACTCAGTTAACTATCTCTCTAGTGCTTAAGAGGGAAAAATATTCCTAGTATTTTCTTTCAAGGTAAAGAAACTTTTTTCTATAAAATTTGGGTTAATAAGTCTCTAAGTGCATATGATCTACCAGGCACTGGAAGACTATGAGATAAACATGAAATGTTGCCTTTGCTAAGTGTTTAATTGAGTGGTAAGGTTTAAAAGTACCTAGAATCTTGAAGTAGAAATGTATGTGTTGTTTTCCCCACTTGATCTTCTCACAGGTCTGTTGGTTGTTCCCAGGAGCCTTTGGATTTCCAGGGGGAGTAGCTGAGAGAAGCCCCTGGTTGTTAATCCAAGTGCTCAGAAGAATGGTCAAGTCCGTTAGATAGAACTCTTTTTCAATTATTTTATTTTTACTTTTATCTGCCTTAATTATCATTTCAATTTGTCTTCATTTAAAAAAAAATTTTTTTTAAAGTTTCAAAAAGAAAAAGCAAAGAAAAGAGATCTACTGGCCCAACCATCCAATAACAATGAATGTCTGCTCTCATGTAGTGAATGTCATTTCTAGGTAAATAGGGTTGGGGCACCCTGTTCCAGATGACAAATATTTTCTGTCCAGGAAAATAGACACTTAGTCCTGCTGCCTTTCCAAAAGATTTCTAAAGCTTGTGCTGTTTTGTTTGTTTGTTATCCGTTTGTTCTCTTTTTAGTGTTGTACTAAAATCTGTGGACCTTTTCATAGTCCAAACCTCAAAACAACAGGATCCTGACAGAAAAATGAGCATCAAGGGACAAGTGTCAGAATTCAATCTAATAAAAGGTGAGTAGTAGTAAAGGAAAGTCATAGGTCATTGTACTATAATCAGGTCACTAATACAGATTGTGGAATTTTTATCTATTGAGAAAAAAACTATTTAAAATTAAATATGGGGAGGAAAAGTACACTTTGGTAAATAGGAGCTTTTATGTTACTCTGAAAACTAACATTCTTTCTATTGACTATATATTATAACTCTAAAGGGAGAAGATTTATTCAATTCTCAGTAAATTCAATAATTTAAAAAATGTCATAGTAAATGTTGAATTTTGAGATAATTGAATATACTAAAAACCTATCAAAGATTTTTAAGACTCACAGGAATGGGCATCCTTATCAATGTACCAAGCACACAACAGATGCATGGCAAGTGTTTATTTGAACAGTAAGTGAATTTAGAACTGAAATACTGAAACTATAGGGTTCCTGTGCAAGCCTTTCCAGTTCATGAATTTATAGAAGACAAATGATCTCACTTAAATAAGGTAGAGCTGATTAATCCATTGGACAAGAAAAATAAGGTGAATGTATCTAGCTGAAAGGAATAGATATTTGGGAAAGGAGTTCCTCAGAGTTTACAGATCAGCGGCATTGACACTCTGCTTTACATTGCTTTAAAATCACATTGTTTTTCAAATATTTGTCTTTCTGCCAAAGACTTTACTCTCAGCATCTGATTGGCAGTTAATGAATCATGCCTCCTGTAATCACATGCTAACTTATCTTGATCTTTCCATGTAAACAAACAGAGGAAGAAGAGGCATGTTTAGAGTGGAATAGTATAGTAGAGTTTGCAAATGCTTCTCTCATTGAACAATGATTCGGGGGAGTAACAAAGTCTGAGTAAGTATGTAAATTGTACCAATATGATAAAATAAATTTAAAGGACATCCTTTAGATAATCACAGTATTTTGTCAAATTTAAGGTGCTAGCTAAAACTTAAATACTTTAGGTAAATAGAACAGAGTCTAAATGGAAATATAAGACCAAAGAAGCAATTTACTTAGTTATTAATATACCCGTGGGAACATTGCTCTAGGAATATCCTGAAGAAACAGTTTTTAAATAAATGATTCATTTGAAGAAGGTGTTTATAGTGTTTTGAATTAAGACCATAAGTTAACTGAATAAATAAACCCATTTTTGTCTTATTGGGAATTTTCTAGGGCATATTTAAAAGCTAACAGATTCTAAGTGATAAAATCATTTGGAAACCCCATGCAGATGGTCATTTCAAAGATGCCCATAACAGTATACATTAGATTTGATCAAAGTTAGGATAGATTTTAACTTAAGGCAAAAATCAGCCAAATTTGGTAAAAGCATGAACCCAATTTTGCAGACATAGTAATTATGGCTATAAAAATGAACTATGGCGGGACCAACTTCAAAAAAAATTGTGTAAATGTGTTAACAACTAAATACTGCAAATAAAACTGTCAACATTCATGGTATGTTCCATTATACCTCATGTGGCAGAAAGTAAAATGATAGAACTAAAGTTTTCTCTGATTAATAAAAGAAGTCCTGCTTCATTGGGCCAATTCAAATATCTCTTTCTTATTAGACTGTTGAACAAAACTTTCTCAGCAAGTTTGGAGATTTATGTTAGCTTTAAGTGACAGAGTATAAACAAGAATGTTAAAAGTAGAACTATTTAATAAGTAGAAACTTAGTATGAAAGTATTTAAAACCATATTTTTGGGATTTTCAGTGTTTTTCACTATTTGGCCTGAAGTTTTCCAATTCCTCACAATAATATATGAATACAGATCTTTGCAAATATCTCAAGTACAGTAATACTTTATTACTATATCGATTTTTATTACTGCACACTTGTTTTATGCTATAAATATTAATACTTTATCTCAGATAGCTAGTAATTGATTCCATTGAGAATTAGTACAATAGACTGTAGTTCAGTTGGTGTTTTCCTTACTTCTAGTTATTCCCTTTGTTTCATTATTTCCTTGTTGGAGATATAGCACACTGTCACAATCAAGAAAAATTTAAATTTATATTTATAAACATTTAAACAAAACCCTTCAATAGGTCATGAGCATTCTGTGTCATCAACATTCCAAAGGTACTTAAAAAATGTTTGCCCTTCACAGTATTTAGAAACAATTTCTTTAATTTTAAAATTGAATATTTCAAATTTGTGTATTTAGATCATTGTTAATAAAGCACATTTTCCTATGGCACTGGATTAACTAGAAAAAAATCAGTAGGTATAAGTTATTTGATAACTGAATTACAAAATTAACCTAAAGGGATATAGGATAAAGTAACAACAAATTATCTATAACAAGCTGTAATTCCATCATGGACTTTGATAATAAAAAATAATAAAAACTAATCTAAGGAATATTTTAAAAACAAATAAAATATTTAAAAGATCGGTTTTAAATAATAAGTGGAATTGAGTGAATAAAAATTTATCACTTGATGCAGTGATAAATGAAAATGTTTATTTAGAAACATTTTTCGGTCTACATTTTCATACATAAATGTCTACTTAGGACTTTTGTTCTATTTCTTACTCAAAACATGCTTACTTTCTTAAGAACTAAAGGTAATTGAGAGAATATTTATTCTGTGACCACATACCCAACCACTACCCAGTCTCCAGTAGTTGTGTACAGGGAAGATAAACCACATTGACAAAGAGAACTGTTTTTGGTCTGCTCTGCTGCTAACACATTTGTGATCTTGGGTAACCCGGAACCTCAATTTCTTCATCTTCAAAAAGAATTAGATGCTGTTTAACTTGCTTCCAGTTCTGATATTCTGAAATTCTCTGAAGTTGTTTTCTTGCCAGATACTGGTATTAGTGGCATGCTAAAAACAAGACTAAGGGTAACTTCACACAAAGCACCATATATGTGATCATATCTATGAAGAGCATGTAGTTTGAGCTAAATGAAAATCCAAAAACAACTTAATCAAAATCTGTAGGTTATGGCAAAAGTGGTGCATAGAGGGAAATTTATAGCATTGAATGCATACGTTAGAAATAAAGAAAGATCTAAGATCAAGAATCTAAATTTCTACCATATGAAACTAGAAAAAGAAGAGCAAATTAAGCTCAAAGAAGCAGAAGAAAATATATAATAATAATTAGATCAGAAAGCAATAAAATTGAAAACAGGAACTCAATAGAGAAAAAGCTCTATTAATGAAACCAAAAGCTATTTCTTTGAAAAGATCAATAAAATTAATAAGCCTCTAGCCAGGTAAACTAAGAAAAAAAGAGAGAGAATACCAATTAGTAATACCAGAAATGAAAGAGTGTGCATCACTACAGATCCCCTAAACATTAAAAGAATATTACGGACATAAAAGGAATATTACAACAAACTTATGCCCACAAATTTGATGACCAAATGAAGTGAACCAGGCTTTTAAAAGACACAATCTGCTAAAATTCACACAACAAGAAATAGATTATCTGATGGGGCCTATATCTATTAAAGAAATTGTATCAATATGTAATTGCTTTCCAAAACAGAAAACACCAGGTCTGGATATGTTTGCTAGTGAATTTTTACCGAACATTTAATGAAGAAACTAAATAGTTCTCCTCAATCTCTTCCAGAAGAAAGAAGCAGAGGGAATATTTTCTAATTCATTCTATGAGGCCAGAATTACTCTAATACCAAAATTAGACAAAGGTATTACAAGAAAAGGAAACTATAGACAAACACATCTCATGAAAATAGATTCAAAGATCCTAATCAAAATATTTGCAAATCAGATCTAACAATGTATGAAAAGAATTATACTCCATGACTAAGTGGGATCTATCTCAGGTATGCAAGCCTGGTTTAACATTTGAAAATTAGTTAATGTACTCCAGCATATCAATCAGCTAAGAAAGAACAATCATCTGATCATATTAATTGAGAGAAAAACCCAATATCCACTTTCAGTAAACTATGCAGTGGAACTTCCTCAACCTGATAAAGAATATCTACAAAAAAACCTATAACTAACATCACTTTTAATGGTGAGAAATTCAAAGCCTTACCACTATGATCAGATACAAAGCAAGGATACCCCTTCTCACCACTGCTTATCAACCTTATACTGAAAGTTCTAGCTAACGCAGAAAAAATAAAAGGTATGCAGATTGGGAAGGAAGAAATAAAACTGTCTCCATTCACAGATGACATGATCATCTATGTAGAAAAATCAGAAAGAGATGGCCAACAGAAAAAAAACAAAACAAAACAAAAAACCTACAAAACTCCTGCAACTGATAAGCAATTACAGAAAGGCCATAGGACACAAGATTAGTATATAAAAAACAATTGCTTTCCTGCATACCAGCAATGAACAAGTGGAATTTGAAACTAAAACACAACACCACTTACATTAGCATCCAAAAAAAGGAAATATTGAAATATAAACCTAACAAAATATGTACAATACTTATAAGAGGAAAACTATGAAATCCTGATGAATGAAAAAAAAAAAAAAACTAAAGAAAATAGAGATATCCATGTTCATGGATAGGAAGACTCAATATTGTTATAATGCATATACCAATCAAAAGTAAATCAAAGCAATACCAATCTAAATCTCAACAGATTATTTTCTGGATATCAACAAACCAATTCTAAAATTTATATGGAGAGGCAAAAGCTCCAGAATAGCCAACATGATATTAATGGAGAACAAAGATGGAGGTCTGACACTACTTGACTTCAAGGATTAGTACAAAGCTACAGTGGTCAAGATGGTGTGGTACTCATAAAAGAATAGGCAAACAAATCAATGGAAGAGAATAAAGGGCCCAGAAAGAGATCCACATAAATATAGTCAACTGCTCTCTGACAGAGTCAAATGTAGTATAATGGAGCAAATATAGTCTTCTTAACAAATAGTGCTGGAACAACTGGACATACACATGCAAAAAAAAAAATCTAGACACAGAACTTAAAAAAATTAATTCAAAATAGATTGTAGATTAAATGTAAAACACAAAACTAGAGGATAACATAGGAGAAAACCTAGATGATGCTTTTTAGATACAATATCAAAGGCACTATCCATGAAAGAAATAAGTGATAAGTTGGATTTTATTAATATTTTATTAAAATTTTATTTTATTATTTATTTTATTAAAATTAATTAAAATTTTATTAAAATTATTAAAGATGATATAAAGAAGAAAAACCACAGACTGGGAGAAAATACTTGCAAAAAACACACTTGGTAAATGACTGTCATCCACAAAATACAAAAAAACTCTTAAAACTCAACAATAACAAAGCAAACAACCCATTAAAATGTGGATCAACAACCCTAGCAGATACCTCACCAAAGAAGACATGCAGATAACAAAAAAAGCATATGAAAAGGTGCTTCACTTCCTATAGTATCAGGGAAATGCAAATTAAAACAACAATGAGATTCTACTACACATCTATTAAAATGACCAAAATCTGAAACATGGACAATACTGGTGAGGATCTGGAACAAGAACTCTCATTGATTGCTGATAGAGATGCAAAAGAGTACAACCCCTCTGGAAGATAATCAGTGGCTTCCTACAAAACTAAATATACACTTCCCATATAATCCAGGAATCACATTCCTACTGGGATTTACCCAAGGAAATTGAAAATTGATGTCCACACAAACATCTCCACACAAATGTTTATAGAAGCCTTATTCATAACTGCCAAAACTTGGAGGCAACTAAGATGTCTTTTAGTAAGTGATGGATAAATAAACTGTAGTACATTCAGACAATAAAATATTATTCAGTACTAAAAAGGTACTATCAAATTATGGAAAGATATGGAGAAATCTTAAATGCATATTACCAAGTGAAACAAGCCAATCTGAAAAGGTTATGTATAGTATGATTTCAACATGACATTCTGGAAAAGATAAAACCAAAAAGAGGACAGTAAAAAAGATCAGTGGTTGTCAGGGTCTGGGTGCCAGGGGTCAAAATGGCAAGGAATGAATAGACAGAGCACAGAATGATTTTTAGAGCTCTCAAAATACTCTGTATGATACTCTAATGATGGATATCTGCCATGACACATTAATTCAAACTCAGAATATACAACACTAAAAGTGAACTGTAATGTAAACTATGGGCTTTGGGTGATTATGATGTGACAATGTAGCTTTCCAATTATAAAAATGTACCATTCTGGGTGCACCTGGGTGGCTCAGTGGGTTAAAGCCTCTGCCTTCAGCTCAGGTCACGATCTCAGGGTCCTGGGATCAAGACCCACATAGGGCTTTCTGCTCAGCGGGGAGCTTGCTTCCTCCTCTCTCTCTGCCTGCCTCTCTGCATACTTGTGATCTGTTTGTCAAATAAATAAATAAAATCTTTAAAACAAAAAACAAAAAACTGTACCATTCTGGTGGGGGATGTTGATAAGTAGGTAGGCGGTGAATGCAGAAGAGCAGAGAATATATGGGAAATTTCAGTACCTTCCCCTCAATTTTGGATAGAACATAAAAATGCCCTAAGAAAATAAAATGTTAAGAAACATTTTATAAGCAAAAAATAAAAATATCTAAAGATACAAAAAAAAAGACCAAGTAACAGTGGTAGGAATAATAGGACATGTTTGCATAAAATAGAGCTTTTATAAAATGAAAGAAAAAATGTAATAAGATATAATATGCCAGCACCATCAAAGCTATGTTTAGGGTATACAACGCAATATTGACTCAAAGTGAATATGATTAACACTGCCATCAGCAACTGGAGGTCTTAATTTCTTCAATGCAGGACCATGATGATTTCTTTCTGTCACATCAGAATCTAGAACAGAGCTCTTCATACAAGTAGGTGCTATGTAAATGTGTTTTTAATCAATTGGCAGAAGATGTCTATTGGAATAGGCTGAGAAATCTGCACACAAGTAAGTGACAAACGTAGGCAAAAAACCCACCAACCCCAAAAGGCAATCTTTTTGTCCCTAATATAAAGAACAGATATGCAGTACTCTCCAGGAAGAATCATTGTGCAGAAATTAGCCTCGAGGTCAATAATGAAATGCTTAAGACAGTCAGGAACAGAAACCTGAGATGTGAAAGACAATGATATTTTTGTATGTCTATAGGACTGTAAGCACCATTGTATAAACCATTAAAAATTGTCAGCTTTCCCATGACATATTATATTCTCATAAAAAGACACAAATGCTAAATTAAGTTTGAATTTGAATTAGCAAAGAATAAGAAAATCAATCTAACTGTTCCCAGTGCAACCTCAACCCTTGCACTCTTGCTTTGCATCTGTGTATTTCATTAGTATATTTTGTTACATGATCATGTAATATTTATGCAGTAACATAATACGCTCTGTACATCTAAGATTAGAGAAAAAGTGCAGTTCCTTTCCATTATTTTGTGCCCTTTATCTGCTGAACACTCTGTAACATTACCCGGGGTTTGGTGATTATGTAATGAGGGCTCCATTATAATACACACTGCACAGTTGGAGGATTGCTGTGGGAACTTTTCGCTCTGCAAATCCTGAGTTTTGGAACAATTAAAGCTTTGGTTTTAATGTTACATTCACCTCATTTTCCCCCCCAAATATTTTGCTTTTTCCCCTTAAAGCCCATAAGTACTGCAGTAGAAGAAATGTAACACGAATTATAGGAAAAAGTTCCACAGCAGATGAAAAAAACAGCTGCCATCTGGTGCATAGCAGATGTGTGTTCCACGAACTTTTTTTTTTCTTTGAGTTCTCCTATCCAAGTCCTGGACCGACCCAAACACTATGCCTAGCTTATGAGATCTGACAACTTTACAGCCCCAGGCTGGATGACTGCAGGCTAGTGTTTTTCCTTGAATTCATCGAAGCCCCAGGGAACAGACTAACAGGTTCAAGAATGATACCCAAAGGTTATTTTCCCCCAGAAAGCTGTGAAGGACTGGCATTAAGTTCCCTTATAAGAAATAAAGGGAAGATAGTTTCCACTAAAGGAACACTAAAGATTCTTGAGCTTCGAAGATAGATTATCAGGGTTTGGCATCTTTAGCAGATGCCATCCCAGTCCCAGAGAAAGGAATCACATGGAGAGCCATGTTGTTTCTTCCATCCAAGTAAAATAGGTCAAACGTGATTAGCCATTAGTATTTGTATAAGTACAACCCTACTGAAACTGATAAAGCCACCTGCTTCCTAGCACCTGGTCATGGGTCCTGCAATTTCTAGGGCTGGTGATTCCCATCAGAAAGCACTGACACGTGTGAAAAGTAATTAGAAGTTTGAAGGGCTGTAATCTTTGTGATTTTATAAATTGAGGCAGAATTGTTTTTAAAAGGTTGAATGACCAAATTAAAATTAAAAATCATTTTTTTCAAACTAGTCCATGGAAATGGTATTTGCTTTATAAATTTGTGTTTGCTTCAAGAGCTACTTAAATCAGCTCTTGGACTTTTGTCAGGGCGCCTGTTTTTAGGGGTCAGATTTGTCTATTCTTAACGCATTGTGATCATAATGCATTTGACATGCCCTTAGATTTCAACAGTTTGTGTGTGTGTGTGTGTGTGTGTGTGTGTGTGTAAATGAGACTTTGGTCCCTTTAGCTTCCAACTATGTGGCTCTAGAGAGCTCAATCAAGCAAATATGGGTGACAATGACAATACAAGGGTAATTGTTGGAACTCTCTTCTTTACTAGCATGTTCCATGTTTTTTCTTCTCTATATGGCCCCAGAGTGGCTCAGATTTCCACTCATGGTCATTAATCATTTTTCTCCTTAAAGCCACTGTCAGATAGAAATTTACTTTATTTCCTTAGGGCCTCAACCATGCTGAATTTCTAGATGATCCACTGAGGGTCTTCCTGGTATTTTCATAAATTTGTGAAGGTTTGTCTCCTTTCTTGGTTTATTCTTCTGCCTTACTCTTGTTTCTGATGATGTGGGTTCATAACACAAGTGTGACTTTAATATTGTCCACTTTGTTATCAGAACAATGGTCATCACCATAATTACCTTTACATCAATGCATTCCTCCTCTGACTTCACCTCCAGTAATGAATCCCATCCTGTGCACTTGGTGGTAGTAGGATGAAATCTATAGACTAAATTCAAGATTATTTATTTGTTGGTCATGGAATTAATGTGTTAATAGAACACAAATATACATAAAAATCTTTACACTGTAAAGTTGTATGTATGTCAATCAATAAACACTAAGAAAGGGGTACCTGGGTGGCTCAGTATGTTAAGCCTCTGCCTTCCGCTCAGGTCATGACCTCAGGCCCCTGGGATTGAGCCCTGGCCTCTCTGCTCAGCAGAGCGCCTGCTTCCCCCTCTCTCTCTGCCTGCCTCTCTGCCTACTTGTGATCTCTCTGTCAAATAAACAAACAAACACTAAAAAATATGCCTAATTTAATTGGAAATCATTGGGATAATGCCTGTTTTTGGCCTCCCAAATAGGGTGGCTTTGAGGTCTGAGTCATTACAATAACCCAGTTTTACAACACTTCTATTGAATTAAAACAACAGTTCTATACTCTGGAAATCTGAAACAAGTTCCTTAGCAGAGGTTGGGAGATGGGGTCTGAAAACTGAAAACAAAATTTTCTGCCCATACATGAAACAATCCTGAAAGCAAAATGTAGTATTCTATCTTGCAAGACTGGATTGAAAATATTCCCTGTCCAGGTTCTAAAAACCCTGTTTGATATCCTACCTGATTTTCCCTTCTAAAACACTACTAAGATTTTGTAAAGATGGTATTCTTCCTCATCTAATACACATGGTTCCCCCTTGACCAACTGGTGTTTCCAGGGGACTTCAAGGAGTCAGTAGTATACAAACCTAGAGTTTTCATAAGGATCTAATCAACATCTTTTCATTGCTTTCCCCAATACCTGCAGAACCGAATTCCCCTGAGGCTCCCTGATTCTCTAAGCAGGACCTTCAGGTTTCATGGTATAATCACCAGATCTGCTTGAAATGTAGAAAATCCCAAGTTAGACTCCCAGTGGAGCCACATTACTTATTTCCATTCAAAAAGAAATTATGAGGAGCTCTTGATCCTCTAAGTTGAGATTGAAGGAGATCCTCTAAGTCCAAGTGAGGTATGACCTGAATTGGGTCTAAGCTCTAGTTTCCTTTCATCAGCTCATATATATATATATATATATATATATATATATATATATATATATATTTTACTTTCTCAATGAAGAATAAAGCATTTTATGAATTCTTCAATGAGCAACTAGAAAACATCCCGTCTTTTTTTTTTTTTTTTAAACATTTTGATTTATATTCCTGTCTGGCCCACTGTTATGAGTCCATAAGAGAAAGCCTACAGGGAGAGAAGTTACATAGATCCAGTAAGTCCATCCCCAAGAACTAGAGAGTTCAGAAACTCGTGTAAGACTGGCATCCTTTGGACAAAATTTGCAGTATGTTTGAAGTGAATATAGTTTATTATCGTAAGTTATGTGTTAATAAAGGTGATTTAAAATAAACATTTAAGAACTTTCCTGAGCCTTGTCTTTGCATTTCTAGAAATGCTTTATTTAGTTTTGCCTGCCCTGAGCTCCCAGCTGTTAACAACTCATCTTTGCCCAGGTCTAAAGACACAAAGTAGGAGCTACCACCTCCTTCTGACTTTTGCAATCTATGAGGTTCTTTTTTTATGTATTCACTCTTGTGTATGTCTCTCCAACATAATCCTACCCAGGAAAACCTAAAATTTCAATAGCCACTTTGGGAAACTTTTGGCATGAACAAGAAGTTTATTTAACAGAGGCACTAAAACAAATAGAGAGATTATAAAGAGATTCTCAGACTGATTTGTCTGTCTCGATGGAAGATTTCTTTGTTTGAAATAGGAAACTCTCCCTTTCTGGTGACTATACTTCAAAGTTTTATGTACTATTAAAGAGCACACAGCTTGATGAAGTAGCAAGAAGTCTGAGTTTCTGTTTAAATCAGTTATAATAATTTCCTCTCTCTTTTACTAAGTGTATATGTATGTGTATATGTGTTTGTGTGTGTATGTGTGTGCATGTGTGTGAAAATGCATTCTTCTGAAACTCAGGCTTCTCTTCTTGCAGAGAACAAGATCATTTGCCTTTTACAGTGATCATTTAATATCTATTTGAAAACTTTTCTTCTCACCTTTTCTCCTTTCCTCTCCTACTCTTTTTGTTTGTTTTGTTTCTTGCAAAAATTTGGAGAATAATTGATCAAAAAATAATTGTTTTGGGGGATGCCTGTGTGGCTCAATTGGTTAAGCATCCAACCCCTGGCTTCAGCTCAGGTCACAATCTAAGGGTCATAAGATTGAGCCTAGTATGGAGTTCCATGGTCAGCACGGATTCTGCTTGGGATTCTCTCTCTCTCTCTCTCCCTCTGCCCCTCCCCTCACTCACTCTCTCAAATAAATAAATAAATAATCTCTTAAAACAATATGTGTTTTGTTATTCTGTACATACTCTAGGAACATCTAGCTCAGATAAGCAGTCAGTAATTTCCAAAAACAAAAATAAATAGTTCTAATGTTATTTTTTTTTCTTGCCACAACTATAAATCAGAAGAAAAAGTTTATCTGTGAATTGGATAATGGTTGTGTTAGATGAAAAGAAAAGCTAAGCACACAGAGTTTCTGACATGAATTCAGAATCTTATTTTTCTGATGTATAAATACAGAGGTTAATTTCTATTTTTTAAGTTCATGCAATATAAATAGATGATTACTTAGACAAATTAAGTGATTAATTCTAATTTGACAATAATTTTAGTCTTCTCCATAGTATCATTACCAGAAAAAGTAATGCAAACACAATATTTTAATTAACACATAGTTCGGGTTTAATTTCTCATGTTTAAAGCTTTTTAAACTTCCTACACTAATTCCATGAGTTCTGCAAATTATCATTATTTTTATACACCTACAGTAAAATGTTTAAGTGAAGTTTAATAATAGATATCTCTTTAATATTGTATATTCTTTTTTTATAATATTGTATATTCTTATGCTAAAAATTTAAAGGATTTAATGTGTTAACTCATAAATTTCCAGATTTATAGTTAACTTGGAGAACTTTCCCTCACATATAACTATGTTTAATAAATTATTTTTTGATATACAAGTTCTAAATATGAAATAAGTACTACAAACATTGGTCACTAAATATTATTTTAAACAATATTATTCCTTACTTTTATACATAGAATGGGTACCTATGGAGTAAGATGTATAATTCCCTTTAAATTATATAATACATATGTTTATTCTGACATTTTAAAATATGCTCCAGTTCCACAATATATGTGTTTATGGGGAAAAAATTGCCTTAATAATTATTGATGTGCTACCTTCTAGTTCTTTCTACTGTTTACACATCAAAATTTGGCTCCTTTAGTTAAAGGCTGTAATTAATATAAATGAATACAGAAAAACGGGTGTATGTACACAAGATAATAAATATGGTTTATCTGGTTTTTAAAATAATGGTTCTAGGTTATTGAAATAGTAATGTTAAAACCTATATACTGATTGTGTGTAGGTGATTTAGCTAATTATATTTAAAGATAAGATTAAAAACTTCAACTTTATCATCCCTTTGCATAGATGTGTATCTAAACATATACATAAAAAGATATCTTAATATTGAATCAGAGATGTACAAACAATAAAAGAAAACAAATTTAACAGTATACTGTAAATATAAAATTTCCATGACAAGAAAACTTTGTTTATCTGATAAAGACTCTATCAGATACTACTAACAATTGACACAACAATAAAATTCTAAAGTGTTGGTCATTAGATTCACATTTCTCAGTTGAAAACACAAACATCTTTTATGAATCATGTTCTAACCAGAGACATTCTTAGGAGTCTTCCAAAAGCAGATGACATTTGGGAAGATAAAGCTTCCACTCAAAGTTTGTGTATATAAAGATGACTATAAACAGCTTCTAGGCAAGACTCATAAACAAGAGCCACAGATTGTTACACTTCAATCTGCATGCTTTATTTCTTATTTTCTCAGTGATTTTCTTTCCTCTTAGCTATTATAAGGTTCTAGGTTTTTAACAGACTCTTATTATCTCTTAACTTTGACATTTATAAGATGTTTATCCTTAATATTGCCTTTAGTGTTCTTAGTCTCTCTTTGGTATAAATTCAGTACCTGACTAAAATTTGCTTATTATTTGGCAAAAAACATACAATCAAAATGATTATTGGGTTTGCACTCATTTTCCTAGATGTTACCAAGTTTCTTTTGACAAGAGTCACTTGTAAATTAATCTTTTGGTCTTCTTAGTAATTGGATTAAGCCATTAAGCAACTTTTAAAATTACAAACAATATAGAGGGTTTAAGATGGTTGCGTAGGAAAATTCTAAACTCCCTCCTACCCGTGGACACAATAAATATACAACTACATATGGAATAATTTACTCTGAAAAATCCCAGAAAACTGGATGAACAAAGCTGCCATAACAAATGACTAAAAAACAGCATCAGCATGGGTAGGAGAGACAGAGACATCATCTCACCAGCAAAAACCCCATACCTAACAATACACAATCAGGAGAGATCTCAAAAGCACAGGACCTTTTCCTATGGAATAAGGGGTTTGCACCCCACATCAGGCACCTCAACCTTTAGATCTTACACAAAAGAGGTGATACCCCTGAGTGCTGGGGTTTGAAAACTAATGGGAATTATATCCAGTAAAACCATAGAACTGTAGAGAACAGAGAGCCCTCTCTTAAAGGACTTGTGTGCAGACTCACTTTCCCCAGGACCCTCACAAAAACACCAATTTGAAAAGTGCCAACCACATGTGAAAGAACCCACCTACTAATCTTAAAGTGCTTACTAGAGAGGCAGGGAACTATTGAGACTTTCTTTGAGGATGGAGACACTGGTAAGCACCATATTTGTAACTTCATCCTACCTTGCTAAGGTTGGCACTGATGGGTGTATTTTGAAACTGTCATTCTAAGTTGCTACAGTCCGTGGATGCACCCAGCTGAAAACCCCACCTACCTCTGCAGCAGTTACACATAGCATCCAGACCAGGTGACAGCCCAGCCTACTCCCATACCCCAGCATAACTGTGTGTTGCAGCCATTCTGGGTACAACCCAGCCTACTCCTGCTTCAGTGGGGTCACATGTCATAGCTGGGCTGAGTGCCAGCCTCATTTACCACCATGCCACAGATGTGGCAATGGACTAAATACTTTAATACTTAATGAGATAAGGACATGGAATGGTTAAGGGGCACCTGGGTGGCTCAGTCAGTTAAGTGTCTGACTCTTCGTTTTGGGTCAGGTCATGATCTCACCATCATGAGATCAAGCCCTGCATGGGGCTCCACACTCATCACGGAATCTTCTTGATATTCTTCTCCCTCCTTCTGTGTTCCCCTACCCCACTCTCTCTCTCTTTCTCTCTCTCTCAGATAAATTAAAAAAATAATAAAATCTAAAAACAAAACAAAACAAACAAACAAACAAAAAACCTAGGGTGGCTGAATGAATTAAAAAAAATAAAAAAACAAGACCCATCAGTATGCTGCCTATAAGAGACTCATTCCAAAATTAAGGACATACACACTGAAAGTGAGGGATAGAGAAAAATATGCCCTGCAAATGGAAACAAAAAGAAAGCTGGCATAGCTTTCTTCATAGGCAAAATAAACCTTAAAACAATGAAGAGCATTATATAATGATAAAGGGGTTAATCCAACAAGAAGACATACATTTATAAATATATATGCACTCAACATAGGAGCACCAAGATGTATTAAACAAATATTAATGGACCTCAAGGGAGAAATTGACAGCAATACAATAGTAACAGAAGACTATAACACCGCATTTATATCAACAAATAGATCATCCAAACAACAACTTAATAAGAAAACATTGGCCTTAAATGACACTTTAGACCAGATGGATTAAGAGATACATGCAGAACATTCCACCAAAAGGAATAGAATACACATTCTTTTCAAGTGCACATGGAACATTTTCTAAGATAGATCACATGTTAGGTCACAAAATTATTCTCAATTAATTCAAGGAGATTAAAGTCATAATCAAGCATCTTCTCCAACCATAATGGTATGAAATGAGAATTTAATTACAGGAAGAGGCTGGAAAAAAACACAAAATATAGAGATTAAAGAACATGCTGATAAACAACCAATGGGCCATTGAAGAAATCAATTTCACTACAGACAAGTGAAAAAAAAATATGGTATGTTAAAATCTTTGGATGCGGCAGAAATAAGTCCAAGAAGGCAGATCATAGCAATATAGGCCTACCTCAAGAAACAGGAAAAATCTCAATGAAACAATCAAATTTTATACCCGACGGAGCTAGAAAATGAAAACCAAAAAAGTTGTCAGTAAAAGGAAAGAAATAATATACATCAGAAAGGGAATAAATGAGATAAAGACTGAAAAAGAGAAAAAAAGAAACAATGAAACTAAGAGTTGATTCTTTGAAAAAATAAACAAAAAAGACAAATCACAGCCAAAGTAACCAAGAGAAAAAGAGAAAGGATTCTAATAAAATTAAAGAGGAAATGTTACAACTAACACTGCAGAAATACAAAGGATCATAAGAGACTATTATGAACAATTATATGCAACTGGACAACACAGAAGAAATGAATAAATTCCTAGAAACATACCACCTTACAAGGCCATATCATGAAAATATAGAAAATTTCAATAGACCAATTGCTAGTAAGGAGATTGAATCAGTGATGAAAAACCTCTCAACAAACAAAGTACAAGATCAGATGGCTTCTATTGTAATTTGTACCAAACATTCAGAGAAGAGTTTATACTTATATCCTTCTCAAGCTCTTTGAAAAAAAATTGAAGATGAGGGAACATGTGCAAACATTTCATGAAACCAACATTACCTTGATACCAAAACCAGGCAAGCACACCACAGAAAAAAGAAATATTACAGGCCAGTATCACTAATGAATGTTCATGCAAAAATCCTCAATAAAATATTAGCAAACCAAATTCAACAATATATTAAAAGGACCATGCACAATGATCAAGTGAGATTTATTTCAGGGACATAATGATGATTTAACATCTGCAAATTAATACCACATTAACAAAATGAGGGATTAAAAATCATATAATCATCTCAATAGATGCAGAAAAAGCACCTAACAAGATTCAACAACCATTTATGACAAAAACTCTCAAAAAAGTGGATATAGAAGGAATGTACCACAGTGCAGTAAGGCCGTTTATGACAAACTCACAGCTAATATCATACTGAATGATGAAAAGCTAAAAGCTTTTCCTGAACGATCAGGAACAAGACAAAGACGCCCACTCTTCCCACTTTTATTCAATGTAGTATTGGAAGTTCTAGCCACAGCAGTTAGGCAAGAAAAAAGATAAGAGGCACCCAAAATGGAAAAGAAGAATTAAAACTGTCACTATTTACAGAAGATATAATACTATATATAGAAATAGTAAAACACTACACATACACACACACACACACACACACAATTAGAACTAATAAATGAATTCAATAAAGTAGCAGGATAAAAAATTAGCATACAAAAATCTGTGGCTTTTCTATACACTAATAATGAACTAACAGAAAGAGGAAACAATCCTGTTCATAATTGCATCAAAAAGAATAAAATAACTGACTAGCCAAGAAGGTGAAAGATCTGTACACTGTAAACTACAAAACACTGATGAAAGAAGTTAAAGAAGATACAATTAAATGAAAGAAATTTCATGTTCATGGACTGGAAGAATTCATATTGTTAAAATGCCCAGGGACATTTAATAACTAGGGACACCTGGGTGGCTCAGTTGATTAAAGGACTGCCTTCAGCTCAGGTCATGATCCTGGAGTCTCAGTATCGAGTCCCACATTAGGCTCCCTGCTCAGCGGGGCATCTGCTTCTCCTTCTAACCCTCCCCCATCTTGTTTTCTCTCTCTCATTCTCTCTCTTTGAGATAAATAAATAAAATCTTAAAAAAATAGAAAAAGCCCACACTACCCAGAGCAATCTAAAGATTGAATGCAATCTCTTTCAAAATTCCAATGACATTTTTCACAGACCTAGAACAAATAATTCTAACATTTGTATGGAACCACAGAAGATTTTGAATAGCCAAAACAACCTTAGGAGAAAGAGCAAAGCTGGAGGTATCATGGTCCCTGATTTCAAACTACAGTAGAAAGCTATAATAATCAAAACACTATGACATTAACATAAAAACAGACACATAAGTTAATGAAACAATTGAGATCCCAGAATTAAACCTACACTATATGGACAATTAATTTATGACAAGAACTAAAGAACATACAATAAAGAAAGAACAGTTTCTTCAATAAATGGTGTTAGGAAAATTGGACAGCCACATGCAAAAGGAAGGAAGGAAGGAAGGAAGGAAGGAAAGAAGGAAGGAAGGAAGGGGGAGGGAGGGAGGGAGGGAGGGTAGGAAGAAGGCAGGAAGAAAGAAAGAAAGAAAGAAAGAGAGAAAGAGAGAGAGAGAGAAAGAAAGAGAGAAAGCAAGCAAGCCAGCTAGCCTAGACCACTATCTTGCACCACACAAAAAATTAGCTCAAATGGGCAAAATACTTAATGTAAGACCTGAAACCATAAAATTCCTAGAAGAAAACATAGGCAGTAAGCAAGCTGTTTGACATTTATCTTAGCAATATTTCCATGGTTCTGATTCCAAAGGCAAGGGAAACAAAAATAAAAATAAGCAAATGGGATTCCTTCAAACTAAAATACTTCTGGAATGGAAAAAGAAACTATCTTCAAACAAAAAGGCAACCTACCAAAAGGGAGATTTTTGCAAATCCCAGATCTGACCAGGTATTAATATTCAAATATATAAAGAACTCATATAGCTCAACAACAACAATAACAACAAAAACAAACAAACCTAAAAATTGGGCAGAGGATCTGAACTGACATTTTTTCCAAAGAAATACAGATGGACAACAAGGTCATGAAAGGATGTTCAACATTACTATTAATTCAGATGAAAACCACAGTATCATTTCACACTGGTTAGAATGGCTGTTATCAAAAAGACAAGATATAAAAAGTGTTGGTGAGAATGTAAAAAAAGAGAATGCTTACACGCTGTTGGTGGGAATGTAGATTCACACAGACATTGTGGAAAACAGTATGGAGATTCCTAAAAAAAATTGAGACTAGAACTACCTTATGATCCAGCTATTCCATTTCTGAACACTTATCTAAAGAATAAGAAAATGTTGACTTGAAAAGATATATGAATCCCTATCTTTATTGCAACATTATTTACAACAGTCAAGAAATAGAAACAACTTCAATGTCTATCCATAGATGAATGTATAAAGAAGATTTGAGATAAAAAACAGGTGAACAAAAACAAACACATAGATGCAGAGAACAGATTGGTGGTTGCCTAAGGGAAAGGGGGGTGAGAGCTGTGCAAATAGGTGAAGGGGCTCAATTGTATGATGATGGATGGCAACTAGACTTTTAGTGGTGATCACTTTGTAGTTCATAGAGATGTCGAATTATAATGTCATACACCTAAAACTTATATAATGTAATATACCAGTTTTGCCTCAAATATATATGTATGTGTAAACCAGAAAAGAAATCTAAAATTCTCAATCATGTCAAACCTAAAAATAGACATCTCTCAGAATGAATCCTTATAGAACTTTCACAGGAGCTATATACTCTGCAAAGAGCTAAGGAAAAGATGATAATATATATTTGAAAACTATCCCATTTTTACAGACCTTACTCAAAGGCATACTACTTAGGCTGTACCCTAACTTTTCTGGCTAATGATCTCTGTATTACAAATTCATCACCTGGTTTAGGACTGTAATTGATGAAAGACACCAACTATTATAATGCTGTTTAAAAATTATATAGAGATATCTTGACTAAAAATATATCACTACATGGTCTTCTAGTATTAGATTTATGAGACAAAAGTTTCTTGTCTATTACCTGCAAATTAAACAAGTATCTGTTATGTTGGTAAGCTGACACCTGCCTTCAGTGTATCCTCTGATATCATCAAGTGTATTTCTGGCCTATTTCCTGCCTCCAGAAAAAAAGATCTTGACATAATTTAATTCAAAGACAAAAATTGAGTCTTGAATTAAGTTAAAAACTTTAACCATTAAGAGGAAATTTGAACTGTTTTCTTCTGTATCAAATTCTCTTTAAACAGGGGGGAAATTACACATGCTATCATTCAAAGAATAGAAGATGAACAGGACTGTGTCACTAAGGCTATATTGGTTTCCTATTAATTCTGCAACAAATTATCACAAACTCAGTGACTTAAAACAAAACAAATATATCGTCTTACAGTTCTGGAGGTCAGAGGTCCAAAATGCATATCCCAGAATTAACATCCAGGCATTGGCAGAGCTGAGATCCTCCTGATGTCCCTAGAGGAAAATTCATCTCCTGAGTCTCCCAGCTCTAAAGGCTACCTGCGTTCATTGGCTTATGACCTCCTTCAATTTTCAAAGCCAACAATCTCATCACTCTGATAACTGTTTCTATAGTCACAATTCCTTCTTTGTATTTGTCCTCCTTCCTTCTTTCACTTATAAGGCCTTTGTGATTACACTGTGCCCACCTGGATAAACTCTCAATTGTAAGGCCAGCTGAGTAGGAGTCTTTTTTTTTTTTTTACTATTTTATTTATTTGTCAGAGTGAGCACAAGCAGACAGAGAGGCAGGCAGAGGCAGAGGGAGAAGCAGGCTCCCTGCTGAGCAAGGAGCCTGATGTGGGACTTGATTCCAGGACCCTGGGATCATGACCTGAGCTGAAGGCAGCTGCTTAACCAATTGAGCCACCCAGGCATCCCCTGGGTAGTATTCTTAATTCCATCTGCAACCTTAGTTCTCTCTTGCCATGTGACAGCATATGCATAGGTTCCAGGAATTGGGAGGTGGATACAGTTGGAGGACTTTATTCTGTCTCTAAGAAAGGCCAAGAGATTCATGAAAATTACAGTGACAGTTTCAAAGAGTCACTTTAAACCCTGAGCTCTCCAGGTGAAACAACTGCTTTCTGAAGGAAAGAAAGCTACATTTATATACCTACCTATCTTGCAAGTATATTACTAATAAATATTGGAAACAACCAAATAATGAAGGAAGGTAATTTGGCTAATATCCCTTATGTGATTCTATAGACTTTTTGGATTAGGAAGTGGATATGTTCTTTTGTTTTAATTTGGGAACCCTTAGCTCCTGGCCTAGACATATGTTACAATGATCATAGTCCTTTTCTTTATATTTGTGTTGCAGTTCTCAAATTTGTGATCTCTATAGACTTAAATGCTGCTATGCATTTGCTATAAGAAAACACTCCAACAAATAAAATTCCCACTTAAAAAACAAGAAAATTAGACAAATACAAAGATGTGGACAAATATCATCAGAAGTTCTAGATACTATACAGTGATGCAGTTCTGGACTGATCATTTTCAAGATGATAATCACCTCTCTTCCAGCTTATACTGAAGAATGACCAATAAGGAGACAGAACTAAAACGAACTTTGCCCCTAAGTGAAACACCACTTGGATCATCAAGCATAAATTCCTGTCTCATTATTGTGTTACACAATACTGAGAACAAGAAAAGATAACTTAGCTGCTTGCTTCAGAAAACATCTGCTCCTAGAAGATAAACTGTAAACCAATAATAATTAATTACTTCTTATAGCTAACAACTTCTTCATCAAGTTCTTCAAGGGACACCTGGCTGGCTCAGTCAGTAGAGCATGTGTCTCAGTGCCATGAGTTCAAGGCCCGCATTGGAACTTTAGCTTACTTAAAAACAAAATTGAACATAAAAAGTTATTCAAGATCCTTACTCCTCTATGCCCAAACCAAAACTATTATAAATATTGCCTACTCTCCAATGACTCTTTACCTTGAAAGACTTTAAAATTATCCAGCCCACACTCTAAAGGCTAGAAATACTCTTCCCTGACTTTTCTGAGACATTATTAAGTCTCTCAGGTACATTTTTCCTTCTTCTGCTATAAGTCTAATAAATGTAGCTTTGGTATACAACAGATTTTTAGGTGATCATTTGGGAAATTTAGAGTTGACAGGGGCCAAGTTGGAAAACTACCCTCTTACGGTAACTTTTTGCCCCTATGCAGAACTATGCAAAAGTTGAAGGGGTTGCCCATTGTTGTTACCCTTTACTGAGAACCTTCTTCATCAGTTCAACTATGAAGTCTCTGTGAGGATCCATTCGGTTGTCATACAAATAAAACCACAGTCAGTCAGTGTTCCAAAAGGGATAATGGGAAGTTCACATTTGAAATATTATCATTATATGTGTGTGTGTGTGCATATATATATATATATATGTGTGTGTGTGTGTGTGTGTGTGTGCATATATATATATATGCACACACACACACATATAATGATAATATTTCACACACACATTATTATTTCACACACACATTATTTCACACACACATTATTTCACACACATCATTATCATTATATATGTATATAATATACATATATATATACACACACACACATAATGATAATATTATCATAAGGATGTAATATGTGAAATCAAATTTAATTTCACATATTGCATCCCATTTATATATATTAAAATGTATATATTTTTACATTTAATTTTCTAATTTCATCCATTGTCAGAAGAAAGTGATATGATAAATTTTCTTGACTAAATCTAAAATATATACAACTAATATGTATGAATCTAATTCTCAAAGAAGAGCATGACTTTACTAAAATATTTCTCAATATTTTTAGTTTTTATTAAAAAAGATATGCCTAGCTTATCTAATTATGATATTAGAACATTTTTAGTAGAATAGTAATATCAATGAGACTCACTGTTTTATCAGTTTTTACTGAGAATTTGCAGGTCTATAATTATGAATCATCTAGATATACCATGCACACACTGTCATACTGTCTATTTTCCCTCACCTATCATGGTTCTATCATGACTACTTCTAATTATGATGATTATTGCTCAAGTAATCTAAAATTTTTTTTCTAAAATATGAAGTTGGCTTGATTTATTCATGTTGAATAACTCCCAAATGAATATTCTAACCTAGCACATAATTTATAAGTTAAGAAAATAACACATGGTTCAAGTTCAGGGTGAACTATAAAATGTCTGTGACCACTTGATCTAATCCTTTTTATATAATTCATAGTCCAATTGAGTAATTTAAATCAAAGTCAGGGAAAGAATATAGAGGTAGATCTAAAGATCTGAAGTTTTCATATAAGTTCAAAATATTCAAGGTTTTATTGTTTGAGTGGAACATAAAACAAAAAACTTAGCTAGGAAAGCAATGATTATTAAAAGAGCCCTAACCCCAAAGAATATTTTAACAAACAAAATTCTAAACAATTACCACCTTGGTGCTCTCCAGCACATCATCTCATTTTGCCACTTCACCCACTGATAACACTCTAATAAAATATCTGGAATCGTATTTTAATTTGAGTTTATCAATTGGTTCTTGATAAGCAAAGTACATTCAAGACATTGAGGTTTTCAGATGAAAACTAAGATTTCTATAAAGTCATCCTAGGGCCATCCAATCCCAGAATTGACTTTGATATAGAACAAAAGTGATGATGGAAAAGCAAATGTACAACATATTTTAAACACTAGAGGGAGTGAAAAAAGAAATTTTTAAAGGATGGGATGTTTGGGGTTTGCAACAACTATAAGTGGCTCTTACTCAGAAACTTCAGTCACAATTCAACAACTGAATCTGTCAATGCATGACCAACTTTGCTATGTAACATGAAAGATCATGTATCTTAGATTACTTAGCATTGAATATTAAAGCTATTCAGGAACCCAGAATTCCATATAGGCTTGCTGTGTTTCTTTCTACAAAACATCCAAACTGTCTGGACCTCAACCCTCATGTATTAATTGAAAATAATGCAAAAAATAAACTAGAAATAAATAAATAAATAAATAAATAAATAAATAAATAAATAAACAAAATATTTATCTTTTTGCTCTATATTTTAAATCAAATTACTAATATTAATTAAAGGAGAAGCTGCTGAAAATTTCATGTAATGGTTACATTTTTAGCAGACTAACTACAATGGTAGCTTCAATACATCTCTGCATTGAATTTATCAAAGCTTTAAATTAATATGTAATGACATTAATATGAATACATAAAATAATATTTTTTCATTTTATTGAGTAACAAAACAGATGATCAATCTTAGACTGAAGCGTTACTTTCTTATAGAAGCCTTCTCTGACATCCCTATCACCTCTTCTCCACATTTGTCTCCAAAAGACTAAAAAAGCTCACCATCACCATGTGTAGTTAAGCAAAGACGTGCTATAGAAGGTATTGAATAATTAAGAGAACAGTTCTGAGAGTTAACAAGAATTGGTTTTAAATACCCAAACTATCCAAATCCAAATTGTAGTGACTTTGCTCTACTTATAAGACTTGTCTTAACCCTTCTTTTCTTATCCATAAAGTGGAGCTGATCTGTGTCTCAGGAATTTTGTAAGATTTATATATGGGAATGGAGTAAATCTGAAATGCTATGCTAGTAAACAGTAGTTATTAATACTTGAATAAAAAGTGGGCTAGTCAGAAGATTCACCCACAAATTCTAAAGGTCCCTTTCAAGGTTCTATGTTTCTATCCTACAACCACATGAATATACTCAACATTAATCTAAAATGGATTCTTTTGGAACTTTCCTTGATGTTATCAGAAAGTGGCAAATACTATGCTTGTGAAGCTACATAATGGCCACTAACAACCTTAAGGCAACTATAAAATACCAGATATTGTAAAATAGCATAGATTATTAATGCATTAGAGAGGTGGTCTAATTTTTAAAATGTCTGTCTTAGAATCAATGAAATATCGTTAACCATTCATGACTTGTTAGAACTGAGACTCTCGTCCCAATTCTACTTTTCAGAATTTTCTTCCACTAGGTCATTAACTTTACCTGCACACTCTTTCCCTCTTCTCAGATGTTCTCCTTCCTAATTTAACTCCACCTCCTCCTTGATGTCTTCTCCTCTCCTTCTTTCCTCAGAACACCTGAAATCCTTTATTTGTTCCTATCATGTTGGAACATAATGCATAATGTATATGTTTTGTTTTGTTTTATCCCATACCAGAGGGCAAAGCTTTGAAAGCACAGAAAATCTCTTCGATTTTTGTATCCTTTATAGTGTTTCACATAGGATAGAAACTTAATATTTATTGTTCAATCAAATAAATGAAACTATAGCAAAATTATTTACATTTCAGGGAAGGGTAAGTTGTTTCTAAGAATTTCGAAGATAACCAATTATGTGGACCAAAATGATGTTAACCTACATAATTCTTATTTTAAGTAATGTAAACACAGAGTGGTTCATTCAATCAAGTAAAATGAAAACCAGAAATATTCTCCACCCCTCTTTTTGACCACTAAAGATGTTATTTAGTTTAAAAGTCCTTAAACACACCCTCTAGTTTCCTGTTATTGGATACATCACCCTTTAAAATGAGAAAAAAAAAAAAGATAGTATTTAATGATCATTATCTTAGCAATAAAGTCCTGAACTATTTTGAACAATAATTTTATGAAGGCTCCTGTAATACCATGATATCCTATAAAATACTGCCAAAAACTGAAATTCTACCTGATTACAAGTCAATCTGCTCATCTGCCACAACCTCATGAATGCTACACGGAAACTGTTAGTCAACAACAAAGAGAAGTGTATTAGCAATATTAGTGGCCAAAGAATTGGCATTTTTGTATTACTTCTCCAAAACCTCAATCCCCGTCAGGTGATGCAAAGAGGGTCGAATGACACGTGGACAGACAATTGATGGCAGGAAAGAAATCCTAGGGTTAGGGAACCAAATCTTTTCTACTGAGCAGCAAGCATCCCTCCTCATTATTCTATCTTCCTGTGTTATAAACATACCTGCCTTTTGCTCCAGAGAGAGATACTTTCTCTAACTGCAGAGACTGTTTGCTGTATAAACATCCTTGAAAAGATCATCTGGTAGAAAGACACAGAGTTGTGCCTTTGCTCAGAAGATGGGCAGAAAAGTGAGACACCTATAGGTGATTATCTCCCTACAAATGCTATTTATTTGACTTCCAACAAAGCAGAGTACCAGCCTCCAAGATCCACAGCTCTACCACACGTAGAACAGAATCAGCTCTACAATCATGTAACAAGCATTCCTAAAAAGTGCCATGCTATGCAAAATTATGCAATAAAAATAACAGAGCTTATGGGAAAAATTGGTTTAAGGAGCACAACACTCAAAAGCTTTGCCAATGACACACTAAAAATAATATAGAAACCTAATAAAAACAGCAATGTGGCTCTACGCATATGAAATATTTAGCTAAATATAAATACTCCAGTAAATATGACACTTTACCTTGAAAAAACTTGAAGTTTATTTGTGGAAGTGACTGTTGAGAATTTTGGTTCTGAGTTATTGTGAAGCAGAGAGGGTTATCAAAAATCAGATGGAAAATGTAACAACAGATGTACATGGGTGTGACTCATAATACAAGCAGTGACTGAGATAAGCAGCAAATGTTTGAGGCGTGTGTGTGTGTGTGTGTGTGTGTGTGTGTGTGTGAGTGTTGTGTTTTCCTCATGACTCAGCTGAACCCCGTGCTGTTCTCTGCATTCACCTGGTGTTTCTCATGGATAAAATCAAACGTAAAGAAATAGAACACTTGTGTTATACTCAATTTATTCCCTAATCCATCAATCTTGTTGGAAAATTTCACGTTTTTCAAGACAAATGTTATAACTATATGATGATCTAGTCACAAGTAACCCATTTTCTTATTTATTCGTGAAAACATATTTTTTGCAGAACTCTACCAGCTAACATTCTCATTAGCTTTATTTGAATTAATCTATGCATTTGAACATCCATTCTTTTTACTGGTGTTACCAAAATAAAATATTGTTTTAAAAATCTAGAACAATTTCACAATTTCTTCCTCATCTTTCTTTGCTACAACCCTGTTTCTTTCCCCAGAGTTATCTGGATGTCAATTTTGTAGTATCCTTCAAAGTATTTGTAATAGTTTTATACATATAGATAGGTGGTTCTTTTTTTTTTTGTCTCTCTCTTTTTTTTATGTCTATGAGATCATTCTGTACTTATGTTTTTGAGACTCATCATTTCCATTCTGAGATTCAATATATTGCATAGGTATTTCTGTTAGGACATCATGCTTGTTAACTGTTATTTAATATTCCATGCTGTGAATGTCAGCAGTTCCACCAATTCACTGCTTCTCTATAAACATTCTTGAAAAAGGGAAAAAGTACTGGTGCTCACATCTAAATTTTCTATAGAATGACTTCCTGGCAATAGCATTAATGGATGAGAGAGTACACAATTTTACATTTTGATAGATACAGAAAAATTATCTAAAAATAGAGTACTATCAAACTGCACTATTACTCTTTTCTCTGTATCTTTGCCAACACTGGATATTACCCATCTTTTACAATTTTTGTCAATATCATCGCGATTTATTTTCAGTCTGTATTTACCAGTGAGAATGAGCATGTTTTTCAAGTTTCTTTGTTACTGCATTTCATCTCTGAATTATTGATTCATGGTTACTGCTTGCTTTTGGCATTGGGTTTTTTTATATGTTTTTCTGGAATATTTATTTGCAGGTTTTTAACATATTATGCCTAACAATCTGTTGTCTCTTAAATTCGGTGCAAATAATTTCTTCCAATATGTTTTATATTTTAAATGTGGCATGGCTAGCTTCAAAAAAGAAAATTTTATTCCTATAAAATATTCTGAAAATTTTTTTCATTATTTCCCTAATCAGGTGTTAGAAATAATCAGGTGTTAGAAAATGCATAAATAAAGTAAGTCAGAGGGCGTTGAGCAATAAAAATACAAAGAACAAAAGGAAAGGAAGAGAAACAGCAAGCCCAATAAGGTATAAAATGTCAGTGAGGATCGTGAAAGACACATCAGCCTTATACTGCTTTTCTCCTAGATGAATCCTGTTAAGAGCATTATGACAAAAGTAAAGCTCCTTTATCTGGGGAAGAGAAAGCCTTCCAGTAAAGAATAACACAGATCTATAAATAATACTAAGACTATTTTTACATATGTAAAGAAAATGTAAAGGGAGATGCTATTATTAGGTTTAATTATAATGTCAGTTAAGTGGAAAGGCTACATTTGATGGGTTCAGTAATATTGCATATGAAGAGTTTTCTATAAAAATTTCTGTCTTAGAATTAGTGCCATCCCAAGGTCATATTCCATTTCCTGGTGTCCAAACCGAAGCTCTGAGTCAGGGTGGTGGAATAAAAAACACCAGAGGTCTCCAGACTCATAATACAAAAGGAGGTCAAGATAAAAACAAAGAATACACAGGCTTTGTCTGAAACATATTTATAGAAAGGATAAAAGGCAAATACTCTCTACTTTGTTGAATAACTTTAAAATATTCAAATATATTTGTAACGGTTGTTACCAGTTCTTCATGTAAGTAAATAATACATTTTGAGAACAATTTTTAAAAATTTTTTCCCAATATGATCACCTGCATTTGCAAGGTCAGTGTAAAAAAGAGGACAAATTGTGACAATTCAATGATATCTGCCCTCTCAGATTAAGTGGAAAGAAATGCACAATCCACAAGGGGCTGAAATATGTGGGGGTGTGATTATAAGACTACCGTCCCTTGAGAACCTGGTGGAAATAAGATATGTATCTCTCGAGGCCCTTCCAAAGATGAGAGAAATTTAGTGAATACAAACAGATAGACACGTTGCCCACATTTTTCAGCTCTAAACATTATGTTGAGCATAGCTGGGTTCCATTATTGCAGTTAGGCTGTAGGGCAGTGATCTGGACTGGCTTTGTTCTCCCCAGTAAGAACTGATGCATTTCAAGTCGCTAATCAGCATTGTCTGTGCTTTTGCTCAGCTAATCTTCTGGCAATGTGCGATGAACAATCTGCCTATTGACTATCTCAGCGGTTGCGAGTCCCTCCGCCCTCACCCCATGTTGATCCCCATCTAGTTTCTGCTGGCTGCTCTTTTTTCCTATAAAAGAAGGGGGTATAAAAAGCTGGCCATTCTCTTCCCCTCCCCCAAGATACAATTCTCACTCTCCGAGAGAGTTCTCTGATCCCCTCCTCTCAGTGATTCCTTCTGGAATTTGAAAAATGCTGCCTAATTCTTAGTGTGCACTGAGATCATTACTGAGTTTCTGGCCACCTTGAGCTCCCTCTCAAACAAGAGAAGAGTTTTTGCTGTATTTCACTGTGTGTGTGTGTGTGTGTGTGTGTGTGTGTGTGTGTGTGTCAAGAAATAATTTATAAAAAATACGGACATTTTGGTAACATCTGTCATCACTTCATTGAGGAAATACTTGTGATTAACTCTTTGTATTAGGAGATAGAACAGGCAGTCAGAAAGATACTGACCTTTGTATTACTGAGATTAAAATATACACTTAAAGTGGATCTCTTTATAACACAAGCCTAAAATGGGAATATAGAAAATCTCTGGATTTCCTGTCTTAAAACTTTTTATCATTTGCACTCCTGCAGAAGTAAAACAAAGCATGAATTTTGCCAAGACTCAGCATGAATTTACTTTTCACGGAAGGTGTAGGAGAAGCTACAATATAAAAAGTACTTAACAATAACTTTTAAAGCTACTAGCACAACGCAAAATATTATTGCCAGATACTACGTAATTTGACTTTACCTGTTCACATAAAGCTGCTCACACTCAATCCCAAGGGAAATTGTCTTCATTTGCTAAGAGCAAAGTTAAAAAGGAGGCCAGATAATTACCTATGTTTTTACTCAGCCTCGTCTTCTGGTCTCCCCACATATAACTATAACCACATATAACTTAAAATAAAATAAAAATAAACATTTTTATTTTTAAATAAAATGGACAGAACATAAAATTCTGTCCTAGCAGAAGAACACATACTGCAAAGAATTATTTGCTATCCTTAGACCACAATCTCCTCCCCTTCTTTCCTCTTTTTCTTTGTTTCTCCAGAGGAAACAAACACACAAATATCACCATTGAAACTGAAAAATTTGAAAGAAAAATATACTTCCCTTACTTATAATAGCAGGATCTTAGAATAGTCATTGCTTAAACGCCCAAGATCTCTGGGCATAGTTGATTCTTGCATATAAGCTCAAAATCTTTAGAGATTGATTCTAGACCATCTGTGCTTTTGCCCTATGGGGATTCAGACAAACTAAAAATTGCCCGTGGATCTAATAAATGTATCAGAGTCCCTTTACTAAGCAGGTTATTCATCTAGGATTGTGGTATGGTTACTCCAAATTTTCTGCTTAGTCTAGGAAGCTAGGCTTCTCCTGGGGCATGAAGTAAAATTACATAAATTTTAAAGACTCAGTGAAAGAAGCTGCTGAAAATCAACAGATTGCTGATATAGTCCGTAGGCCCCCTGTGCTCCCACTCCGCTTTGCCCATCTCTTTGTAATAGCACTTATTTATATTGTATTGAAATTTTTCTATGGCTGAATCTATCCTTTGGTAGACCTTGATCACTGAAGGGCAACTTAAAAGTAATTTTCATTTCTCTTACGTCAATTCTGTGCCATGAGGCAAATTAGAAATATATGTGAAAATACATAAATAAATAAAAGTTGTCTTTCCCAAGATACTGTACTAGGATTATACTAATGCCTGATGTATATTTGGCAGACAATCAGCTCATTTGATTACAAGAACTAATTTGTGAATTAATATAGAGGAAAGAAGGAGGCTCAGATCTTCTGATTTAAACTCATTTGAATTGAAAATGCATTTGAAACTCCCCTTGCCTGTAGTTCTCTTTCCAGCCACTACCTCTTTTCCTTATTTGTCTGCCAAACATCTTGCAAGAAATGTCTGCATTGAGTGTCTCTAAGCAGAAATGTCCAAGACAACTGAAAGTCTTAACAATTCATTGGTTCCAAAGTGGAAATTTAGAGATTGAAAATCATGAAGTAATGATACTTTACTTTAAAAAAAAATGAGCAATATTAGAGAACATAGAGACATCTACAGAAGGGTCAAGTTTCCACAAATTCTCATGAAGAGATTCATTGCATTTTCTTATTTTATTCTGGCTTTCTAACAAGTTCCAGTAACAGTATCACCTCCTGATTATGATTTTTAAACTGTTCTGCATTCTCTGGAGAAAATACTTTTGAGGACTCATTGCCTAGTCATCTTGGTACATGGTATGACTCATTTGAAAAACTTTTCATCTTCTGAATCTTTATCAGAGCTTTAAAAATATATTCAGTTGTT
Source organism: Lutra lutra (assembly GCF_902655055.1). Lineage (NCBI taxonomy): Eukaryota > Metazoa > Chordata > Mammalia > Carnivora > Mustelidae > Lutra > Lutra lutra. The sequence continues at coordinate 90,917,109 of NC_062283.1, read as the reverse complement.
TTGTACCACTTAAAAGACTTAGCTCCAGATAAGTGGAGTAATCGAGGCCATTGTTACTCAAAGACACACAGGCTCACCCCTCAGCACTCTGGGAAATTTTTCTACCTGGTAGGTGAGTTTGTTGAGTTTCAAAGGAAACTGGGCAACTCACCCTAGTTTTCTCATTTAATGAGGTATTGCTATTGTTGTTGTTTAATGAACCTCTACTATGAAAGTATTAAGGCTACCAAAATCAATACCATGTTGAAAGGGTGGATTAGATTCTTCATTCAGATTGGTGGACAACATTTAAGGGAAGATTCCACTTCAACAGCATGGCTCTGGAGAAGACCATAAGTAACAAGTAAATGTTGCAATGATATAAACGTTTCAGACCTACCACCTTGAGGCTTTTCCTATTAATGTTTCACAAGGCTGTCAGTGTGCTACTCTTCAGATTGTTTTTAGCATTAAATTAGAAATCTTGATGAGTAGTATAGAGCCAAGTTTCCTAATTTGTTCTGTTTGAGGATAAATCAAGAGCCTAGTCATACGCATATAAAATCCTGCCAAGACCTAAAGGAAGGGTCCCATAAACTTACTCTCCAAACACATGCTCTTTTAAATATCAAAGCTCTAATTTTAGTGTTTTATAAATGGTTAGGAAGCTTTTAAGTGACTTCCTTTTATTATCATAAACAATTCTGCTAATGTATGAATGGAGGAGTAAAAAAAAATAAATAAACACAATACCCCCAAATCAGGAGCGGATGGTGAAGATAGAACATCAACATCGAAAAGACCCAACAATCACTATTTCCTCCTAAAAATCTTGACAGGAAAACACAGATATGATTATAAGTAGGTGAAATTATTCTTTAAAAATAGGATTTAAAACATATACTTTATTTATGTCAAAAAAAAAGTTAAAACTAAGTGGAAAAGAGATTTATACCTGCTTTAAGTAATTTTATAGAGTCCCACAGCAACCAAAAAGAAAGTGCTCATGAACTGAGTTAAATTGGATCATATATAGGCTCAAAAATCTTACAGTAAAATAAAAGAACTCATTAGAGAAATGAAAAGCAAAATAAAGCTTGAAAATGTCTGAAAGTAGAGATTGAAAAATGAGAACACTGTGATAATTCAGAAAATTATCTTTGTGCTAAGTTATCAAGGTGTTAAGGACTTACTATTATTATTAATACACAAAGTGAATTATAGATTAACAAGAGATAAACTCTAGAATCAGACTCCTTGGGTTCAAATCTCAGCTCTGCTCTCTAGCTGTGTGATCTTTAGCTGTTGACTTAACCACTCTGTACCATTTCTTATCTGTAGAGTAAAGACTATCATAAAGCCAACCTGAGGATAAATTGAATTAATACACAGAACACACTGTGCCTGGTCCACTGTCAAGGTTTCATAAGCCCTTATTATGCTCAGCCTCATACTTCCATATTGGTGCATATATAGTTCAGTATATAGTTCTCAGGTCAGGCCCATACTAGGTTTGTATGATCCAGTAGAAGACAGAGAAGTCATACTCCTATTTATGTGTCTCTCTCAACATGTAACACCACACATTGTAGTGTGGCCTCGTGTCCTTCAAACTGGATTGATGTCATAGGAATGAGAGTAAGGCAGAATCCCATTTTCTTTGTTTTTCAAAAACTAACTAGCACCTCTGTGCTTCACACATTTCAAATGCAATTCCTTGAATTTTGAGAATTTTCTTTTTTTAAAAGGTATTTTATTGAATAAAACCCGACCAGTTTGTTCCCTGTTTGTCATTTCTGAAGCTGCTCTTCCAAGCCAACATCACCAGTCAATGAGAGAATGTGTCAGCAGGGGGCTTCTCTTCTTTTTCTGAGGGTCTGTGATGTTTGTTTTCCAACAGAAACTGAGCTTTAAGTAAACACAAATTTTTATTTCAGAGTAAATGTTTTCAAGTTCTACAGCACCTTTGTTTTCTGAGAATGTCAATTTTGTGTTGGTTCCCAAGTTGATAGAAAAAGAAATAAATCATTTAAAGAACACATTTATTTCTTGCAACAAAACAGTTTAAGGAAATAGTGAAAATGTTCAGTAAACCAAGGCATTTGCTAAATAAATGAAAGCTTCACAAGCTAAATACTGAGTACATGTCTGCATGCATGCCCACAGAAGAAAGGGAAGAAAGAATAATTAAGTCATGCCAACTTTTAAATAAAAAGTGCCATGGCATTGTACGTCTCTACAAAGATGGTAAAACAAAAACAGAAACAGATTTGGTCTCTGTTTCCCCAAAACCTTGGTACGCATTCGTGTTCCGCCTTCTGAAAAAAGGGAACTTAAAATTCAATATGAAATGGTTGTGTTCGTATTCTGCAAAACATCCTTATTAGCGAAGTTCCAAAATGTTGCCATCAGTAGGAGATTCACAATCATGTAGGAAGCAAGCCCTTCTACTTACTGATAGTGATCCTGTTTGTTATTTTACACGTTAATTTAACCACTGCTTCTAAGGATAGGAGACATACGATCAGGGCTGGGTTATATCACGCTGTCTTTCCTACATCCCTTCGAGTCTCTACAAAGCTGTCCGCAAGTTGAAGTTTTAATGAACCCAGTTTAAAGAGCCACAAAAATCAAGTGGAAGGTTGGCAACCATCTGTTGAATTTGTGCTCCGTAGATAGACAATCCCCACCATTTAGAAACTGGAGTGGATTGTTTTTGCCCTGAATGGTGTGAATTTCCTCTCCAGGCAGTCCAAAAGCACAGATAATGACCACGTTGTACTAGAGAGGCCTGGCCGCAGAGCTGGGAGACCAGAAATAAAATCATACATTGTATTCCTTCTTGAGGAGGTCAACTTGCTTTATGCACACTATCTAATCAATTCTCAAAGCATTCCATTGACATGAGGGAGAGGCAGCTACCATATTCGCTTTACAGATGGATAACCTGAGGCTCCGAAAGGTTAAGCAGTTTTCCAAGGTCAGGAAAGGCCATTTCCACACAATCACAATTACCTGTCCAATGGAGGCAAAAAGCAACAGACACAGACCGAGACCAGCTTTGCTTAAGTGGAGGTGCAGTACCTGACTGACTACAGGAAAACAAGGACTGGGTCAGAATTCTCCACAGAAGCTGGCCTATATGCCCAGATTCACCAGATGATTGACAATTTTCTATTCAGCTTGAAACTGGAAACAGCTAAGCAAGGGAGAGAACAGGAATGAGGTCACAGATCTGCTATTTATAGGATATCAGCCACCACACTCAGCTGCTTTTCAGTTAAGGTGAATATTGAATGTAATTTTCTTTTTCCAACTCCATACAGAGAAACTATTTCCAGAAAAGGAAATTATAGAATTTAATAATATTTCATGTGACATGGTGATTTGCTTTGTGACGGTCTCAGCAAGGTTTACCACATATTCATCTGGGCTTATTGACCATAAATAAAAATCCAGTCACATTCTTTCTTGCTCCACAGACTTTTTTTTTTTTTTTAAATAAGGCAATAAAGATTCCATAGGCTTTTTTTTTTCCCTCACCTGCAAAACATTCATTGAATTTGCAAAGTTATAACAAAACAGAACACCAGTGTGGACGAGGAAAACACAACATGGTCCTTTATGAGGTAAGGAATCTAAAGCAGCCTGATGGGCCTGTTTAGCTGCAAGAGTTAATTCCTGTGAAAAACACACTTCCGCACATTTCCTTAGCCGAGCATGGTCTGAGGCTTGTGAAGGCTTCAGACAGCAAGCAGAGGCGGGCCGGAAGCCACCGGTTCTTTTGATGTAGATTGATGCATGACAGTAGCCTCTGTGCTAAATATCAAGTTTTCTTTCTCTTCTGCATTTTTCCCAAATCATGAAAAGAGATTCCTTCAGTCCAAATACACAGAGCGTAGTCCTAGAGCGCACCAAAAGTTGCAGATAAAAATGCCTCGTGTTTTCTGTGACTCACCAACCGTAACCAAAACTAAACCAGCAAGCTGAAACCGAGAGGCCTGAGTGAGACTCAAGATGAAAAATAAAAGGCAAAGAAACCCAGGGAGGAAACTGCCCCTGGAGTGTCTCTAAGCTTCTCATTTGGAAAAGGCTGAAGGAGGATGAGAGGCTGAGGACCCTGTACCTTTCCTCCGGGGAAAAGCCTCCAGGACAACTGCTGGGGAGCCTTGGGCTTCGAAGCCAGCCTGGAGCTCCTCCTGCCGAGGCTGCCCTGCCGCTGGGCCCTTGCAGCTGTCCACACAGCAGGGGCTGTCACCCTGCTGTGTGGGCAGCTACCACCTAACAACATCTCGTTCGTCGTGCAGATTCCCAGGCTTACAGAAACTGATGCTGATGCGGTCGGTTTGAAGGTCTGCGGAATCTGCATTCTAACCAAAGCTCAGATAATTCCAGGGCCACTTGGAGGTGAGAAATTTACTGATCATGTCACCTGGAGGGTGTTTCCAGAACTGCTCACATGTCCCAGAAGCCGGAGCACCACCTTAAACCTGGTATTTGGTGGACATGAGGACTAGTCTATTTAATAGGTAATTACAGGGAAAGGCCTAAGAACAAACCTGTAAGCTATCATCTAAAAGCCTCTTTTCAACCACAAAATGAGATAGAGATTAAATTTTTTAAATAGTCATGGTTGCAGCTGCCAATCTGGAATTGACAGTTAATTTTACAAGACAACACTTGGCAAAAAACAAAACAAAACAAAAAAAAACATCATTCGGGAACATTTCAACCCTACTATCCATTTTTTCATGGAAGAGATACTTCTCCAGAAGCATGTTTGATTGTGTGTCTGTGTCTGCGCGTATTTGTGTTTGTGTGTTTCTTCCTCTGACCAGTATCTTCTGTGCCTTGCCCTTCCCCCACCTCACCATATGCCAGTCTTTCTTCCTGTGCCCTCACTGTCTCCTTTGTCTCATTTGACAGCCCCCCTTTGTCCTCCTTTTCTCATCATCCAGCTATTGTCGATACAATAAAGCTTACAAAGAAGATGGCTCATCAGTGAGGCTGTTGACCAGTTTATGGAGAAGAGAACAAGAATCATCAAAATCACAATTCGACATTTTTTAACATTTTAGAATTTAAAAGCATGTTCACATTGTGTCATTGACATTCACAAAACAAACAAATACACCGAGGTGGTATTATTACGCCAAAAAAAGGCATTGATACTGAGAGTTATACAGGACCCTTGAAGGCCACGCTGTTGGTGAAAGCAAGCCTTAACTTAGACAGAAACTTTCAGTTTTAGTCACACTGCTCTTTACCCATACCATCTGGGAGAAGGATGGCTTCTAGCACCACTCAGATTTTGGGTATTATTGAAGTGTTCCAGTTTGAAACCAGGTTTAAAAAAAAATTGATTACATAAAACCACTGGGCTGTAAACAGGATTCAATTTATCCTGAGGTAATTTGTCCAGTGGTGTGAAGAAAAGCTTTTTTTTTTTTTTATTTTCCTAAAAAGGGGACAGAAAAAAACAGCAGAGAACACTGTCCAGTGAACCCATGCAAGGAATGAGCGCTCTGTGTCTGGGCACTGACCCCGCCTTTTCCAGGGTTCCTGGTGGTCTTCTAATTCGGTCCAGTGGATCTTGGAACGTTTTAAAGTTGATCATCCCAATCAACAAAAGGACATCGTTCAACCACCCATCTTGCGTTTATTAGAAAAAAATGCCGAATTAGCTGAAATACGCAGCAGAACAATGTAATGTTGCAACCCTTCTGTTAAATGAGTGGATGTATTCAGAGCAACAATGGAGAGCCCTTCCAGTGTATGCTGGCACACCAGACAGGTCCCGTAAGAAATCACTTGAGAAGGCCAATTTTCCAAGTTAGCTGCTAAGCTTGATCAATAAATAAGACAACACCTTACTCTCCACTGTACTTTATAACTTGTAGAAACAATATCTGAGGCCCAGAAGGATTCCCAAATTGCACCGTTACTCTTACAGCAGGAGATGCAAATGAAAACGGAAAAAAAAAAAAAAAAAAGGTAATCACCACTCAAGTGCTGTGTGGTCCTCTAGGTGTTGTAAAACATCCTTAATATCATTTTAAGCAAATATTATAAGGTTATTTTAAAAACAATCCCTCCAAACCAATTACAAGCTATGTTGAAGTGGCTTAAAAAAAGAGGAGAAGAACTCAGTGCAATTTTAATTTGCATCCCCTATTGCCAGAGCATAAAACTTGGAATTTGCTAGGGATGTGATTTCAGGAAGTCCAAGGAGCAGTGTCTCCTTAGAAGCACATGGCAGAAAGCTTCATGACAAAATCATGCTTTAAAGTCAGAATTCTATCTTACTTTCCTCCAAAAAGAAACTGACACCTCATGTGGCTAGTGTTTTTGTTTTTGTTTTTGATTCAAGATACGCTCTAACCTTCTCAGAGTCCACTGCTGAGGCAGTCATCTCGTTTGGCCGCCATGGGCAGCAAGGATTCTGAACACTCAGCGGTACATTTTTTTTCTGTATTTGGAGGTATTTCCTGCTTATGGAGGTCAAGAGAAGCAGCAGCTGTAAATCTGAGAGAAAGATTTGACCCAGAGGAGAGACTTAATGGCAGAGTAGTGATGTAGATATGAAATGAACTTTACTTGTGCTTTATATGCAGAGGATGCTAAATAAGGACTCATGTAGACATAGAAAGAAAATAGGCTGTGTGACTTAGCCTGCCCCAGCATTTTCCTCTCAAACCCTGCCAGCATGTTCTGGAAAGTGGTAATACTCAGAGGTATGCTATGCAGATTTTTTGTTTTGTTTCATTTAGAATACAGTTATACATATGTCCAGATTTATTTAACCTTCTCTTATTACATTCCCATGCCTTATAAAAATGGTCATTCTACTGTGTCCTTGGGCCTCAAGATGCTTCCATCATGGATTCCTCCTTCTTTGAAGACTCAGTAATACCAGTTTACAAGAACTGGGTAACAAGTTGTCAATGAAATCATGATATAGTACAGAGTTGTCTCATTCTTCATCCCTGCCCTTTCTTCCTTGCAGTCACTTTCCCAGTGTGCCTTTGCCTGCCAAGCACCCAAGACCTGATTTCTGACCCAACATCCCTGCTTCAGAGGAAAAACAAAACCTGTTTAATAAAATGAATTTCCACTAGATAATTTATGTCTTAATGTGTTCTTTCACCCAAGAATTTGCATAAGGGTTACACTAACTAATGGTGGAATGAAGGCATTTGTCACAGGCTATTGATAATCTGGAAGGTTTTCCTGGAGCCTCTCAAATACTGCTTTGTAGGTGACCAACATATCCTCCAATAAGCCTTCACTATGAATGTTGGTAGAGAACTTAAGGTTCCAGATGCAACTCTACAGTGTAAAATGATGCAGAATGTCATTTCCTGTTCTGGCTACTGAAGCAAATAAACTGCTATGGCATTGTTTAGATGAAAAGAAAAATAATATCCCAGATACTAATGAAGTGTTCAACTAAATATGAAAAGTAAATACATGATGACTCAGGTAATTCAGCTCTTATACCTAAAATGATTCCAATAATTTAAATAAAAGATGATGAAATGCTTGAAAATCAAAATCAAGTATCTTTTAATTGATCCAATAAATGTTTAATGCTTCACTTCACTTCATTTTGTGGACACAACAAGGGAACACTTAGTAGACGGTGATTTGAGACAGTTGTTGAAAATTCCCTCCAGGGTGGTCATGCTATATAAACACTGCTAGTACTTTTAGAGAACATTTAATGTACTCTATCTAGGTTTTAATTGTTCTGCCGTGGCAATTCCATGGGGACCACGTGTAACAAAAGGGAGCAAGAAGATAGAGACAAAGAAAAATGTTGACTCTTTGCTGCGGGGGACCAAATATATTTATGGGGGTTTGTATAAATGTTTGCCTATAACATATACATTCACAGATGTGAGGGTGACCTGGTCATGACATCTGAAATCGCTGGGCTCACTAAGAAATCCAGAATCTATCAGGTTGAGTTCTCCATCTCAGTGAGTGTTCCCTATCATATGGCGGTCTCCCAGAAATTCTGCATTTGGTCAAAGAAGAGTTCTTAGGCAATGGCATATACCAACTTACACACATAAGTAGCAAAAAGATGAGAATGCTTCGGGACAAACAAAATACATCTTTGCTTTATACATTTATGAACTTCAATGTTTTGTTTTTAATTTCAAAACTATCTAAAGTACCCAAGATAAATAAAAGAGTCTCCCAAGCAGAAATGGCAGAAATGCCCACTTCTTTAAATTAAGATTGCAAATATATTTTATCTTCTTCTTGCAATCATGTTATTAGGCTACTTTTCATACTGAATAAGAGAGGAAAAGAAAGAAATGAATTTACTATTATGTGATCAAATTTACAAAGATTTTCACACTGCATTTATGATAGATTTTGCAAGGGTATTGCTATACCCAACTAATCAACTTTTATACAGAATAAATTTATTCAACATAAATCAATGGGAAGAGTAAATAAAACAAAAGACAATGTTCAGAGAGCATATTGCAACATCAAAAATTCTTGCAAAGTGTAGAAAGAGGAGTGAAGACAAACAGAGCTGAAATTAATAATTTTGTTCATTACCTAAATTTTTGTCCTAAACCTACACATATTTATTGCTCATAAACTAAACTTTTCCATTAACAATCATCAAATGTGTATATAACAAATTTGAACATTTTCTTTCATGAACTGATTATTTAGTAGATACATACTATATTACGAAGTTCTTAGCACACTAAACACATTATTAAATAAATTTCGAATAATAAAATTAGTGGAAAACTAAGGAAAAATTACTATCCTGGAAACTATACATAACTCATATACAAAATGAATGTATACCAACAGTAGAAGATGAATGATACACAACCAGGAAAGTTTAGTTTGGTGCCAGAAAGCTAAAGCGAAATCTAACTGAAACTTCCCCAAAATGCTAAAAGGTAACCAAAAATAATTGACCGCTAAGAAAAAAAAAAATGCTTTAATGTTAATAGATGACTATCAAGAAAAACTCAAACCCAGCTCTCAAGTATGCGAGAAGTTTCAAGCTAAGAGGAAGGAGGGTAAGATGAAAAAAACTAATCAGGACATATCCTGGACAGAATTGATCTTTGTTACTAAGAGTAGCTCCTCCAAAATGGACCAGCTGTTAAAATATCAAGTCCAAGAAAGTCAGTGTTTCTATGGAAGGCAAGATGTGAGTCGTTTGACTTTAGGAACATGTCTTACTTACTTGTGTAACCCCAATAGCTGACATGATTCCACACTGAAAAAGGAAGGGAGGAAGGAAGGAGGAAAGGAAAGAGGAAAGAGAGGGATGGACTGAGGGAAAGAAGGGAGCCAGATTATGAGACATTATAAGCATATTTTATTGTTGTAAATAAGTTAAAATATTTAGAATCCAGCAAATTGTATCCAAGCTTAAAGATAGTTGTCCTAACTCTCAGAAAAGAGAATTAGATGAATTCCAGAATTCACGTAGTAAGTAGTGAGTTTGAAGTTGATCCCTAGCCATTTTCTAGAATGATTTGTTAAACAGACACTAACTAGGTAGGCTTTTAGAAAATAGCACTGTGAACACTAAAACCTGGCATGATTCACTAAGAAAAAGTTATGTAAATTAGCCTTTATTTTATTTTTTATGTGGGTCACTGGATTATAAATTTATATGGATGCCTATACTGGAAGGCCAATATAATGAATATAACCTTCAAAAGTTATTGAATGTGGCTTCATGATATTCTTGATTTTTTATACAGTTATGTAGAATCATAGCTGCATGACACATATCAAAAAAGTGTTTATTAAAAGGATTTTATTAACCAAAAATGTGGTTTCTAATATGTTGCTCAAAACCTTAGTCCACAGAACAATCTTGGGTTTTTTTGTCTTTTTTCTGTTTTGTTTTGTTTTGTTTTGTTTTGTTTTTATTTTTTTGGTGGAGGTGGAGGCAGAGGGAGAGAATCTTAAGCAGGTTCTATGCCCAATGCAGAGCCTGATGTAGGATTCCATCTCATAACCCTGAGATCACGACCCAAGCCAAAATCAAGAGTTGGATTGCTTAAGACTGAGCCACCCTGGATCCCCAATCTTGTTTTTCAAATGGGTAAGTTGGCTAAAGATAGAAGGGATGTCCTAAAGCTAGAAGAAATAGCAACAAACAAGATTCAAAATTATCTTAATAGCCTGAAAAGCTAATCTTAATAATAAGATTAAAATTTAAAAAGATAAACATTAAATCTTACTTGTAAGTTAAATAATCAATTGGATGGTGTATTGCTTTTATAAAAGGCCTGGTAATTTTAGTTAACTAGAAATGAAGGGTAAGCTAACAGATTCACAACAATCTAGTTGGATAGAATTCAAGGGGTTCCATGAACTTGAAGGGGGAAAAAGTATGTATGGTAATTTTCACTAACTTCTGACTGAAATTTAGCATTGTCTTCCATTATGAAAATAGTCAAAATATCACAGTAGTATTAGTAGTACTGCAACTTTGTCAGAACAGCAATCACAGATATTTTCCTATCACATTATAATTTTTGCATATATTTCTCAAAATGGCATTTATTCTCCACTATTTCAAAATTAGTATAATTATTGGACCCACCACTAGGTCTTATAATAATATATGAATGAAGAGATATATACATACATATGGTATAACACTAAGCCATCAGTTTCTTTTCAGTACTTTATAATTGTTTTTTTTACATAATTTGTTGGTTTGTAATCACATGCATTATATTTTATGCACTTAAAAACATTATTCTGAGAAATGGACATTTTAAACCAGTGACATATGGATCTATGGTGCAAAACTAGTTAGGAAGCCCTTTGATAAAATTTAGATACGTTGCTTTAAATATAGTCTGCATGTATAGAAACATGTGGCTTAGCAGTGTTTCATGGAAAATCTGCTGGTTAGCTCACCGTGCACAGATCGTGCTTGAATCTGCATTTCAATAGTGAACTACTGACAACTGGCTTATGTTCAGGGAGTGGAGAGAAGCCATAATCAGGATGACAAAAGTCTAGAAATTATATCATGAAGAACCTAATTCCTCTGGAAGCAACTATTAATTAATGCAAGACACAGAGAGGAAACATAATGTGGAGAAGAAAAAAAAAACATGCTTTGATATGGGCAGAACTACAAACATCTCCCCCTCCACCTCTTGGGGTGCCATGTTATCTTGGTTGGTTGTTCAATATACTGGTTCTGGGTTTCAGTGTCCATATCTTGAAGATAATGCATATGGCACAGATTCGTGATAAGGATCAGAAAGAGTAGATATTTAAGACTAACAGAGCCTGGCACATAATAGACCCCCAAGAAGTTCCATCATGGTTGGCATGGTCTTGACAAGGGAACCAAAATGCTCACATTAATATGCCCAGGTGTCTTCTACCCCAGCAGAAGTTGGGGGTAATTTGGACAGGGCCTTCTGCCATTAGGACTATCATAGAAAAGCTGTACAACACTGCTTTATCCTGCTCCCAGAAACAGGGACAGATTTTAGTTTCCTGTTATAAAGAATTGCCTAGCCATTAACACTGTCCAACAATGGCCTTGATTGCTTCATAAAAGAATGAGAATCTTGCCTCTCCATGTGTTCACACAGAGACTAGATTCCCATGCATTCTGGATGTGGTAGAAGAGTGGGCTGAGATGAGGTATCCACCCACCAGGCCTCCCAGGTGACCTCCAACTGTACTTCTCAGAGTCTCTGAAGCCTCATGAACAATGGCTAAACACAAAGAATGTATCAGGCTGTCAGATTCAACAAATGGTTTTCCTCTGCTTCTGAGGATGATCGTCATCATTTAAATAAACAGGTCATTAATTTGAGAATAGAATTCTCAGCCTCTGTAAAACAGACATAATATTGGACAAGGAATATTTATATTTCAAAGAGATGAAATGACAGTCATAGCTGCAGGATTCCAAAATGAACTGAGGTTCAATTTTGTAGTAATTAATGACCACATAAAATGGCTGAAATGATAATAAAAATGTACATGAGCATGCTGAAATCAAGGATATGCTTAGACAGACTACTGTTTTCTCAGGGGAATTACAGTCTGAACGTCAGTTCCAAATAACACCAACAAGCCCCTTTAATGAAAAGGTCCATCCCCCAAAACAGCTGAATAGCAGGTTGAGAATTTCTACTTTGAATACCAGCAAAGGAATCATAAACATATTCTTGCCAGATGCGCTTCCCAGATGTAAGGACACTCAACGTTGTAGCAAGTAAAGATAGGGAGAGAGAAACAGCAAGCTGAAAGCAGTACATGAGTTAATCGGTTGTTTTAATAAATATCCAAATACCCAAGAGATATTGATCATGTACCTTATAGTTCACAGAAGAACTTTCTTCGTCTTTACCTTCTCTTCCTTTTCCTTAGCATATTCACTCTCTTCATTCCCTTGCTCCGTCTCTCTATCTCTCTCTCTTTCTTTTGAGATTTTTTTCTCTCTCTCTTTTTCTCTGGTTATTTCCTCTCCCTAAAGGGGCCCCTTGAATTGCTTTCAAAATCTGAGGTTTCCCCATAATCCCACACTTTCACATGCCCTCCCCTCCTCCCACTCCATCTCCATTCTGCAAAGTCTATTCTTCAAAAAATAGAAACAACTTTTTCCAAAGAAAATCACATCCTGATAGAATCACTGTTAAGTCACTCACATTTCCAAATAAGTTAACCACAACAAAAAAGACGTCTGAGAAAAATTTCATGCCATTTAGACCCACAGTTTGGCCCTTGAACAACGAGTTTGAACGGCATGAGTCCACTTATACATGGATTTTTTTTCAATAAATGCAATACAATACTAAAAATGTATATTCTCTTCCTTATGACTTTCTTAATAACATTCTGTTGTGTCTAACTTACTTTATCATAACATAGTATCTAATGCCTATAACATGCAAAATATGTATTAATTGACTGTTAATGTTATCACTAAGTCTTCTGGTCAACAATAAGCTATTAGTAGTTAGGTTTTTGAGAATATCAAAAGTTACGCGTGAATTTCCAATCATTCAGTGCATTGGTGCCCCTAACCCTGGCATTGTTCAATAGTCAACTGTATTTAGGTGCAAAAATATTTACCATTATGTGGTATTTCTCCAGATATAGAAAAAAAATGTAGGAAATAGATTTCAGTACATATATTAGCATCTAAAGATTTTCCACATAAAATGTTTCTACATTAAATTCTGGTCTAGGGGCACTGGTTCAGTCAGTTAAGCTTTTGCCTTTGGCTCAGGTCATGATCTCAGGGTCAGATCTCAGAGTCCAGGGATCCAGCCCCTTTTTGCCTTGGGCTCCCTGCTCTGTGGGGAGTCTGCTTCTCCCTCTCTCCCTCTGCCCCTCGCCCCTCTTGTGTTTTCTCTCCCGCTCTCTCTCTGTCTCTCTCAAATAAATAAATAAAATCTTTATAAAAATTTTGGTCTAATTCACACTTTATGTAATATTTTACTGATGTCCTCTTTACATAGAACATAAATTTAAATCCTTCCCACAAAAACACTACAGTATATATTATGCTGCAATTTAGAAATCTGAAAGTTGCCCCTGATTGAATGTGTGTTATCATTGAAGAAGTTCCAAGAGAAAAAGTCACCGGACACCATACTACCTTGGGATGTCCAGTTAGTGGCTCAAAGTCCCCCAGAAGGGGAATTTCCTGCTCTGAATTTCAAATCCAGGAACTTGACTTTTCCCACCCCCATAGTGAAACCTCCTCTAAAGAATGAACTCCTAGCACCCACACTCCCAGAGAATGGTAAGTTCCATCCCAATTTATTAAGATACTTTGGAGATGTAAGTGCTAACAAGACATTCTTTCTCTGTAGAAGTTTTATAGGCATTTAGCCTAAGATGCCCTGGTGAGCACTGAATTAAGAAGGAGAGAAAGAGAGGGTTTTAAAGATGAAGAGAATGTTTGATGGTAAAGCCCAAAGTGTTTGTGTCAGTTGGGTCTATCTCTGTGTCTAGACCAATTTCTCAGAACAGGTAGTTCTTTTCCTAGAGAGTACTAGAAAGGACACTGATAATGATGACCTTTTTCTACTTCCTCATAAATCCCAATATTTCAATTATTACACTTTTCTTTAGATACATAAATACATTCAAAACATATAATCAAATACTGATGATCTGGGTACAATTTATATTTTTAAATTGATTTTGAATTTCTCCAGTCTGATCTACTAATTTGTTGATGTGAGTTTTTTTCTCTAACGTGAGGAAATGGAGGAGATTTTTCTTTAAAACACAAATACAAAAAATGTATGCCCATTGGTAACATGAAATGGAGCCAAGACAATTTTTACATATTCACAGCGAAAATGATGCACTTATAAGCTACATACAGCTCATAGAGAGTAAGAATGACTCCTGGCCCCATCATACGCCTCTTGTGTGAGCACTGGTCAAATTATTTAATCTCTTGGATCTTCAGTTTGATCATCTGCAAAGAGAAAATAACATTTGCCCCCCAAGTTGTACCATGAAAATTTCATTGATAGAATGATGTGTGAAGAGCCTGAGATGCTAACAGGCTCTGGCACATTCTTCACTCGATTTTTTCCTTCCTCATCACCCTCCCCTCTCCAAAAGGTGAGCTTTTGCATCATTGCGCATTACATTTGTAACAAGTTAAGCAAATTCAGGTGGGACTCAGGTAAGACTCGCTCATTTGCATGTGCACCTCCTTCCTCTCTAGTCACCTGGCAGATAGCTTTTCTGATGAGCATCAGCAAAGTCATCTTCAAGATTAACATCCTCCCTTACATTTCCCCTCACAGCATTGCGTTCCCAATCTGTCCTGTGTCAATTTGCACTTGAGGACACACTGCTCAGTTTCATTACTTCCTATGTGCCTTGTTGCCCTGAGAGTTCAGCTTCTTCACAGGAAAGCTTCTGCTTTCTCGTTCTTTGAAACTAGCCCCCTCAGTCACTTAAACCCCCACCCCTACCACTAGCTAATGCCGCAGTGGCATTAATTTTGTGTTGACTCTCTGGCTAATGAGAAATTATTTTAGCACTACAGGAGGACGTCTACAGAGGAGCTGTTAGATATATCAAAGCTGCAGAAAAAAGGAAAGGAATCAAAGAAGGTGAGAAAATTGCTTGCTCTTCCCCTCCTCAAAAAGGCAAATGATTTATTTGCTTCAATATCACAAGGAATACAGGTACCTTCCCTGTGGCTACTCTACAAATAGTGGTAGCAAAGAAAGTCAGAAATCCAAGTATCAAAGCAGAGGTAACAGAAACACTTGAAAAATAAAAAAAGCCACAATAAACCAATAGGTACTTAGAGTTACAAAGAAATTAGAGAATCTAAATGCGAACATTTTCTCAAGTGTATCTTATGTTACCATCTTAAAACATTCACTGTAAAAACCTACATTTTCAAAAAATAAATGTGTACATGACACATACAATTGAATATACATAGACAGGAAGTATTAATAACTAACCCTATCTACAACTTTTGTGTAAATTCTCTGTTGACAGAAATAAAAATGAATGACTTCATCATGGATAAAATGGGCAAAAGGCAATGTTCTGCATTTATTAAAATGAGATTAACAGAGAAAAAAACATGGAGCTCATAGACAGTTATCATCTCTGTTTACCCATACAAATCCTTAAAGAAATTTTTCCTTCCTTTCATTTCCCAAGGAGAGACATTAACTCCAGAAATGTGCCTCTCTCCAGTTGGAAATTTCATGTTTATTAGAAGAGAATTACACCCAGGAATGAGTATTTGAATTTCGGACAGATCTTGAAGGAAACTTCTAGTAAATAGGATTCAAATTAGTGCAAAATAAAATCATAATAGACAAACAGTAAAGCAAATCCCATCTTAATATGCAGTAGTCAGATTTTTACTAAACAATAAAAATGGGAAAATAGCCTCAAGATTTAAATATCATTTAAATACAGCCTCACTGGAACTCAATAATTCTGAATGCCTGGGTGGCTCAGTTGGTTAAGCATCTGCCTTTGGCTTGGGTCATGATCCTAGGGTCCTGGGATGGAGTCTCACATCAGGGTCCTTGCTCAGCAGAGAGCCTGCTTCTTTCCCTGCCTGCTTCTCCCTCCTGCTTGTGAATTCTTGCTCCCGCTCGCTCGCTCTCTCTCTCTCTCTCTCTCTGGCAAATAAAAAAATAAAATCTTAAAAAACAAGAGTAATTCTAAGTGATTGTGATAACTTTAATATTGTGCAAGCAATAGAAGACTTTGATTAACACGATCTGATGGATGGGAAATAAATTTTCCTCTAACAGTGTTTTAGAATGGCTACAAAAGCAACTACTCTAAAGTCACACATTGAAATTATTTTTAAGGGCGCCTGGGTGGCTCAGTGGATTAAGCCGCTGCCTTCGGCTCAGGTCAAGATCTCAGGGTCCTGGGATCGAGTCCCGCATCGGGCTCTCTGCTCAGCAGGGTGCCTGCTTCCCTCTCTCTCTCTCTCTGCCTGCCTCTCTGTCTACTTGTGATCTCTCTCTGTCAAATAAATAAATAAAATCTTTAAAAAAAAAAAGAAATTATTTTTAAATGATTTATTATGATTAAAAATTTTAAATTTACTATGCTTTCTAAAAAGCATATTGCTAAACATTTCTATTAACATCAAAGTGGATTTAGGTTGATGTTTTGAAATTTTTAAAGGACTTTATGGCACACCAGGGTAATTCTTGACACTTGGAAATCACTGATCATTGATAGTAAATCACTTACCTGAATGAAGACTACAATACTCTTCAGTGAAAAGAAATTTAAAGTAAAATGAACAAAGACTATTCTGCATAGGAAAAACTCTAAAACACATGTAACATCTTTGAGAAGTAAAGCAGAGGAAGCCCTTGAACTTAAAACATGTTTCTTACTAAGTGTTCATAGCTCTTAGAAAACAGAGTTCATTTCAGTCAAAACTTTTTTAAAAAGGACAGATGCGGGGGGTAAGAAAGAATGGCAGCAAGCTCTGAGAGTTTTAGAAAGAGGTTTATAGGGATAAAAGAGCTTAGAGAGGTCTTTGACTTGGGGTTACCCCAAGATTAAGTGTATGTACATTTTCCATAAATGAGAAAATTTAGTCAGAAGCTACTGGACAAAACAATCTGTGTGAGTGTGTGTGTGTGTGTGTGTGTGTGTGTGTGTGTGTGTGTGTGTGTGTGTTGTATGTTTGAATGGTTCAAATGGCTGGAGTCATCTATCTTGATGATTCTAGTTGGATTATAATCCTATTCTCCAGGAATTAAATATAAGATTTGTAATGTGGATGGGACCACTTGAGATCAATCAAAGGGATAAAAGACAATAGATTCATGTTCCTATTTCAGATAATAGTAGGAAAAGATAAAGTAAAGAACTGAAGAATAGAACTAAGGAATAAAAAAGGGAAAAAATTTTCTTCCTTCCTTCCTTTCTTTCTTTTAAAGCAAGCACTTTGCAGGCACCAGGATTATTTTATTATGGTAATTAAACATTTTCTGAAATTCTTAATTTTTACTAAGGGACAAAGGAGAGGGAAGGAGAGGAGGAGAGAAGTGTGAAAAGCTGAGACAGATGGAAACAAAGAGAAGAGAATGGAGAAAGGCTGTTGACTACTGCCTATCTACTTCTTCCTGTAATCTTTCATTTTAAAGCTAGTCTATGATGGTTCCATTGATTTGTCACAGGTTAAGTTGAAAACTTCCAGAGAGATTTTGTACCAGGAGATAACTAGCATCTACTGAGACCCCTTTTAGTACCAAATTTTCTGCCAAACACAATACATAAGTAATCACCTTAAAATCCACTATAGCCTTAGACTGTAGATACTACCACTGTCAGTGTTTTTAAGATAAAGACACAGTAGTGTGTGATGTGCCCTGGGCCACACAGGTAGCCAATGGAGAGCCTGGGATTCAAACTGTCCTTTACTCTCCAAGTTCAGGTTACTGATTAAAGATGATGTTGGTAGCAGTGTCCTTGTATCATCACTAAATCATTATATCAGTAACTGCATAATTCTTTGCCTTAAGCAACTACTGTGACAGTTGCTTAATTCCTACCATTCTCCCCCTGCTTTAAGGACTTTTTTTTCTTGTATGTTACCCAGTCACTTCAGATTAACTTCTCTAGAACTGAGTATATGTTCAAAGCTCAGCTCCCTGATGTTCTCAGGCTAGTAGCTGGAAATCTTTTTTCCATGTTACATTTATATTGTTTCTCACCAAATATCTCCATATCAGGCCAACCTTATAATAGATGTTTCCATCCAACATTCCCTAGCCCCCACTCCAGCAAAATTTCATATTTGTCCAAAATATTAATTCCCTCAGCCTCTCAGGCTGGTAGACCACAACTCAAGAGCAGTAGCCCCCTCATCTGTTCCCACGGTGAGCTATGATAGGTTTTTCTGTACGAACTATGATCCTAAAAGTTTTGGTAGATACTGTTCCGACCCATACTGTGCATCAGATTGGTTTATTTAAAATATTTCTTTTGCAATTTCTTTATATTGAACAAGAACCCGTATACTGTATTTCAGCTTAAAAACCTATTTGTAGAGTAATGATTTTCAAATTTTGTTAGTAGTAGAAGCCGTTTTCCACTGTACTCAGGATAACCAGCTTTATCATCATTAGATGGAAATATAATCACTTTTGAAAAATATATTTAAGTAATTTCTCGAACTACCACGTTTTTAATAGTGGAGGATCCAGTATCTCTCCCCAACTATATTATCCTATGAATGCCAGATCTCACTTAGTCCAAGTTGGCTTCACTTTTCCTCCAAATCTTCTGGGCAGAGAAAAATGAATCAGAGATCAGACTGATATTGCTGATTTTTTACTTCTACAGAATGTGGAAATCAAAGACTGGCTACACACAGTCTCACAAAGCTGTGATTGCCACAGTGATTACAAATTTTGCATGGGCCACAGTAGTGACTCCTACCAGAACCTCAAAGACGTCAGGAATCTAGGTTCACACTCACATGTTCAGTCATTGTTACCCAAAGCACCAGACCATGCCAATGTGTCTGGCTGCTAAGAAGATTCCAACTTTCTTTGATCTTATGTATCTCCCCCAAAGGAGTACTCAATTCCTCCTTTCCTTTGGATGGGAGCCCTTTTTGGAGAGTCCTGGTAACTTGTCCTTCCTCCAGACCTTGTTAGGTATGGTCCACCCGAAAAGTTTCTGGACTTTGTATGTGTGTGGTCAGTTCCATGTTGGCGTAACCATAGATAAAGATCATATCTAGAAATAGCTTTTAACCTGAGGATTCTTATCCCTAACTTACTAGCAACTGTACTGATACTGACATTTACTCTGAGACCCTTTCAAACTACTTAGGTAAAATTCAACGCTCTGAATGGGATTTTTGCCAGTAGGCTTCTGGTTATGAAAACTTAGAGGATGGGACGCCTGGGTGGCTCAGTTGGGTGGACGACTGCCTTCGGCTCAGGTCATGATCCTGGAGTCCCGGGATCGAGTCCCGCATCGGGCTCCCAGCTCCACGGGGAGTCTGCTTCTCTCTCTGACCTTCTCCTAGCTCATGCTCTTTCTCACTATCTCTCTCTCAAATAAATAAATAAAATCTTTAAAAAAAAAAAAAGAAAAAAAAAGAAAACTTAGAGGAAAAGAATTCAGCTTGGTATATGAATGTGGTTTTCTTTTGTCAAACTGACTAGATAGATCCCAAATTATAGGAAGGTAAATCAAACTTAGCTTGCAAGCTGAAGGCAAAAAGTTCTTCCCTTCATCCCCTGTATTTCAGCTTTCTTGTGGATAGGTTCTAACCCAAGTTTGTCTTACTTGATGAAAACACCAAGGGACAATCAAAGCAAGCTAATATTTTGAGTCTTTTTTCCACCATTCTTTCAATGACTGTACCTATGATGGCATGCAGTCTTCAAGATATAGCAGGCAACAATATAGTTTTTGCAGCCATGTATTATGGTAACCAGTTTCCCAACTTTCAATATTTGAGTACTTAATACCTTCCTTCCACTGAATTCACCTAGCCAATGTCACATCTTAGGTTCTGATTTACAGGACCCCATTGCTGGTGCCAAGTTCATTATGACTTTGGTCAGCTGTATGTAACAGGTATCTTACAAATAACAGTGGCTTAAACAAGATAGATTATTTCTCTTTTATTAGAAGTTTGAAAGGAGAGTATCCAAAGTAGGTATGGCAGATTTGTGGTTCAATGAAGTTCCCAGTCTTTTATTTTTAGCTATCATTCTGCCATCTTTAGCATATGGTTTACATCTTCAAGACCACCATGTGCCAACCCAAGATGGCTGCTAGAGCTACCAACCAAATGCCTCATTCTAAATAGCAAGAAAAATAAATAGACGAAACGGAGCATTCTTAACTTTATAAGGAGACCTTACAGAAATATTGCACAAAATACTTTTACTTAATTCTCATTGGGCATAACCTTGTCATATAGCCACTGTTGGATGAAAAAAGAGGCTGAGAAATGTTATCTTCTAATGGGATAACTTGGGCTGACCTAAAAACATCAGGATTTTTTTATTGTTTTTTAAGATCTTATCTACTTATTTCACAGAGAGAGAGAGAAACAGAGAGCAAGCATGAGTGGGGGAGAAGGAGAAGCAGGCTCCCCGCTGAGCAGGGAGCCTGACAGGAAGCTCGAGTTCAGAACCCTGGGATCATGACCCCAGCCGAAGGCAGATACTCAACCAACTGAGCCGCCAAGGCACCTCAAGATTTTTTTATTAAGGAGAAAGAAGAAAATCCATGTTATGGGATATTTCTCATATATCGTTTTAGAAATTTCTCATAGAAGATTAAGCTAATTTTATGTGTCTACATTTGTCATCAAGCATGTTTTGTTACCAAAACACTAACAAAGGATTTCTTTCTATTTGTTTATGTTTTTCAGTTATATACACTAGAGAAACATCTGCAAATTCACACACTCTTTAGAGATTAACCTGATCTATGTGTATGTATTCATACGGATACACACATATAATGGACATGGAGTCCCTATCTATGATGAAACAAACCCCTATTATGGTGAAAATTCTACCACACACAGAGATCCTGTTTGCCATAATTTGTTGTATAGAATAATATTTTCTTATTTAGATCATATTTGTCATACTTAAAACTAATAGCAAAAGAAAATCATTCCAAAGAAATTATATTACTGAGATGAAATTTTGGCTAAATTTTAAAATAAATCAAATTGGTAAGTTTCTCCCCCAAAATTGAGTTACTTTTTCCATACCTATAAACTTCTTGAATACAGCTGGCACTAGACATAACATATTACAAGAAAGGCAGTTTATTTTGGTGTTTATAGCCCCCGAAGTACTGGATATCTCCCAGGAAATTCCAGTCTGAGGAAGATTCCAACAAACATGCTGGGCTGAGGGGTTCAGATTGAGGCGCAGCTTGGAATCAGAACATAGACAGTATTCTAAATCCAGTGTGTCTCATTTTTTTTACATTCAGCCTTTACTCACACAGGCTCCTATAGTGACACATTTATGAATAAATTCTGAGAAAAAATGGAGTCAATATGTCAATACATAATTTTCATTACTGACATAATGAAAATTAAAATTTATCACTTTCACATAATCTATTATTTCCTCCATGGATAGATGGTAATTTAATATAGTTTTCTTTAAAAAAAATTTTTTATGCTGACCCATACTTTACAAAGATGCTGTACAGAAATGCTTAGAATCTCAAGCAACACAAATAAGATCACCTACAACCATTTATTTTCATAAAGTAAGTTGTTCTAATATATGTTTAAAATATGCTTTTGGTAGTTATTTGTGTTATTAAGCTTTATTTTCAGTATAATGTACAATACGTGCATTTTCTTAATAAAGATACTCATGGCTCTAACACTGAGCCATAAATTAGTGGGTTATTTCTGTAATATAAATTTCAATGTTCATATAAAGTAACACTTCCTCCTTTTTACTCTGTCTTTATCTAGTAAAATATCCTGCACATGGAAGTTATTCAATAAATGAGGTTAAGTAATAGGTAGGTCAGTGGTAATATTAGAATTACCTTTTCACAAAGAGATGTATTAAGAAGTAATGTAGGTCAGTTCTACAGAGCCTGAGCAACTGGTTCTGATACTGGCAAACGGTTCATTTTGTCTAATTCTAAAGATCACCTATTACAAACACATGCAATTTTAACTTACTGGAGTCAATGTCAGACATAAAGATGACAAAATGATCCAATCAGTATTACTACACTTCAATCACTGAGACAAGATCTTTTAAGATTTCCAGACATTATAAAACTACTATGTATCCAGTAATTAGAAAAACCTATTAATAAGGGAAAGCTACAAATAACACAATTTGTACTGTTATCCATTGATCTGGGGTGGGGGAGGAGATGTACTACATTTATTGACCTCAATTGACAATTTATATTGATGATCTTAACGAATCTGTGATATCAAGAGAAAAGTAAACTTGAGATCATTGATAACAATTTTATCAATTTTCCAGTACGCATCTTTACCCTTTTTAATATTTCTTCCAGCCTAGATGTTTTCCATGTCTTCAGTATTTGATAGGTGTATTTCCAATTTCACCACTCCACTAATAAACACAAAGAAAATGGACAGAGAAAAAGATGGAAAGGAAAAAAAAAATCACAGATACATATATACATATTGAGTATTTATTATTTAATATAAAAAATTAAACAATTAGCCTGAATGAAATTAGGAAAGCTCAGTTTTCATCCTGAATCTGTCCTTAGTTTCTGGGCGACCTTTAAGAAAGCAGCTATTTTTCTGAGCAATGTTTTTCTTGTCTGTAAAATGGGAATGATAGTCTCATTTCCTCTTCTATGGCATTGTTGTAAGAATCTCCTAGAAAAATTTACATCAAATACATTGAAGTATAAAGAATCCTATAGCAATGTGTCAGCTTTTTATTAAAAAACTATCTGAACTATGACATGTGATGCTCATCAAAGAGATAAATTAGGTATTTCAAAATGATGATTTGCTTCACAAAACTTTGCCACAAGATTATTTTTAGTTAAGTGAAGTATGAAAGAGAAGAAAGGTAAAGGCAGGAAATTCTGGATATCTCTTGGGATAAATTATTACTTAATTTTTTTGGTTCCTGGCATAAAATGCTTAGTAAAAGTCTTTCTTTGAATTATTTGGATTATATTAGGAAGTAAGTTGTAGTTTATTACCAACGTGACTTTCACAACACTATATTCCAACACAAAGGTGTCTGAGTGCCCTCTCAGTGTGAATATTACATTGCAACCACTGGATGATTCCAGAGAACACTATTTGCATTGCATGGTGATTCATGCAGTTGTGCCCAATCCAGCCTGCACAGCCATATAAGACAGCCCTGGTCAAGGAACCATGAGCCTGTGCCCACTACTGAGACCGGGCAAATGATTCTACAACAAATTATTGAAACTCTCAGAACATATGTAACTACAAATACATAAAACTATGAATCCTTAATCTTGAAGGGCAAGATTAAGACCACTAAATAGGGGTACCTGGATATGGCTCAGTGGGTTAAAGCCTCTGCCTTCAGCTCAGGTCATGGTCCCAGGGTCCTGGGATCGAGCCCTGCATCGGGCTCTCTGCTCAGCAGGGAGCCTGCTTCCTCCTCTCTCTCTGTCTGACTCTCTGCCCATTTGTGATCTCTTTCTGTGACAAATAAATAAATAAAATCTTAAAAAAAAAAAAAGACCACTAAATAGAAGACCACTAATTTCATTTCCTTGTGGGAGAACATACGGGAAATGCAGTTATTGCATGAAACAAGGGTTGCAATTGTTCCAATCACCTATCTAAAGATCTAATTATTAGCATTTTCCAAATCAGAACCTCAATGTTTGGATACATTTTGTATTCCCACCATTCTAAACTCTAGAAAATGAAGAATATGTTTTCACCATCCATCTACTTTGACTACTAAAAAATAGCTAAAAATGGTAACTCTGGGGTGGGTGGAAATAAGTGTGAGTTTTGTGTTTTAAAGGTGTCTTGCATATGTTTTAAGATCACAGTTTATTCAGTCATCTCATGCAGTTTTCTCTTTCTTGGAGGTATTTATTTATTTCTTTGGTGTGATACGTTGCATTCCAGAATGAAAAAACAATAAAACATTCCTTTCAAATAGTGTGGTTTCATTGCCTAATTATTTTGCAAACAAAAATGAAATCCAAACCAAATTTAAAGTTTAGAATTTTCTAATAGCTTATAAATGATTTAATTTTGTGTGTGATTTCACTAAATCTCATGTTTTATTCTCCTTCAGCAAATCACTGTTTAAAAAGGAAAATCTTTACTACTCCACCACCACCCCCCACCCCACCCCAGTATATGCTCCACTCAGCTTTCCATGCATTGCTGTCCTAGGGAGTTAAGTCCAAAAGTGAGCTGGTGGGACATTGCTTACATAAGGACACTTATGTGCACCGCACCATTCTCTACTCAAGTTCTGCACACACACACATTTACACATACACACTCCAAAGCAGGTCACTGAAGATTACAATCATTCTTCTGGAAATAATCTCTAAGAATGAATGAGCTAACGACATAGTGTGTCAAGACTAGTCTCTCTTTTTCTTCTTCCTGTCTCCCTCCCTCTTCTGTCCCTTCTTTAGTTCTTCCTCTCTTCTCCCTCCCTTTCCTTTTTTTCTTTTTTCTTCCTTCTTTTCTTTCTTTTTCTTTCTTTCTCTCTCTCCCTCCCCCCTCCCTCCCTCTCTTTCTTTCTTTCTTTCTTTCTTTCTTTCTTTCTTTCTTTCTTCCTGGAGAGGTTTCTGAAATTCAACAGTGATTTCTTTAATTAAGGGAAGGGGAAAAAAAAAAAAAAAAGTCAGGGGAGAACAAGGAGGAATAGTAAACCACTCCATTCATAGCCTAAGGGGTTAGTTACAAAATAAACATTTCATAGCCTGGGCCACATCTCCTATAATGAGACAGCTCTGGCTAGTGAGTCTGCAACCAAAGTCCCCATTGAGAGCCTTCGCGTGGAAAAAGTAAGTGACCCACTTGTGTTGGCTAAAGAGCCTGGCAGAGGATTTTTGTAACCACCTACAGCATTTTTTGACAATCCGCCTTGTGCTTACCACTGCCTTCCCTGAAGGCTCTCTGCTGTGTTTTGTTTTAATGGTTCAGCCTCCTCAGTGGTGATTCAAAGTCTAAGCTGTTCCTGCTAAGCCTCCATATAAAATAAAACCCCTTAACCTAGAGAAAAAGAAAGGTGAGAAGGGTGTCCAGCTGAAATTTTGGTGGGACATACGGAGACAGGAAATCAGTACTACGTTTTTCCTCCTCCAGACCAAAACATTCTGATAAAAGAAAATTGTTCATATTTGCCATATTTGCCTTGAGCTCCTTGGAGGAGAGATACTATACAAAATCTGGAAACAAGTAATGATCAAAATGCCTTAGGATAAAAAAAGGACATTCTAGTAATAAGCTCAAAGATGTTCATATCAGTCCAAGAAACTAAGGGAGAAGTCACACTAAAATTTTTTTGCAATCCAGTGGCATGTCACATATCAAAAAGTATCATGACCCATTCAATTAGGTCACTGTCTCTAATGTAAAAAGTACATACGAACTATTATTGAACATGAGATTCTGTTTATATTAAATCAGGGGAGTATAGAAGTAAGGGACTAACTTAGCCAAAATCATTGGAAAAATAACTGAATTCTAGCTCCATGTTTCCAAGCAAGAAAAATTCAACAAGAGTCATATTTCATAACATTAAACATGAAATGAGACAAAAATCTAAACCATCCATTTATTTGCCTTTCAAGCTACAATTAGGAGCTATTAATTTATGAAGGTGTTTGTTCACTTGTCAGCTAGCACAGCAGTAAATACTGAAACATATAATTCACTTCCAGTTCACTTCTATCCCCTAGATCTATTAGACCTACTCTCAAAAGGCATTTTTCTTTCTACTGTATTAAACCATTGATTTCTGCTGTTTTGTGTTCAGAACCAAAGAAAAATATACCCAAATAAATTTGTCTCCACAAATGTGGAAACATGGGCTCCTTGAAATGTCACTTTAAAAAAATAAATTATTAGCTAAACAACCCCGGAGTGAATTAAGAAGTAGGAGACACAAAACAACTTAGTTTACTCCAAGAATGGTTGGGTCTCTGCTGTTAACTATTTACATCTGCTTGCTACTGTTTCTTCTCCAGCTTTAATATCTATTTCCCTGATCTTTTTCAACCACCCAAACCCAGTGCCGATTATACAGCTCCACATTAGCCCCACTGGGTTGTCGTTTGTTGTTATTGTTTTGTTTTGGTTTTGGTTTTCCCTTCAGAAATCTTTGAAAATGATAGCTTTAAATTATCTCTCTTCTCTGAATTCCGTTTGTGGCTAGATTTCATACTATGTTAGTCAGGACTTGATTATTTTGTGTTATGTGCATTAGGTCGTCATTCATCCATCTTTCTGGATTCTTTCAACATTTGAGTACCTACTGTGGGCCAGGCATAGCTCTAGCTGTTGGATATGTAAGGATAAATGCAACAGACAGAAAGCCCTGCTTTAAGTGAAGCTTAGATTTTATGGACAGTTTCAAATAATAAGCTATGTAAATAAGTTAAATATGAAGTATTAGGTAGTGATACTGCTAAGAAGAAAAGCTAAGCACAGAAAGGAGGTTAGAAATCTCATAATGAAGATATATGTGGGGGGGGAGGTGGTATATATGTGTGAAGAGAGTTCTAATTTATCTTATTTTGCTGAAGACAGCTGATAACTTCCTTCCAAACTGGCATAAGAAAAGGCTCTTGCAAACCACTGGTGTATAGTTCTTAACACAGCAATGCACATAATACAGGTAATAATAGATACTCAGGACTGAATTGTTTTTGTTATCTGCTATTGTTTTACTCTATAAATGAGCTATTTTGCCTTCTGTTTCTTATTCTTTGATGAGAAAGAAACTAAAACATCTTTATACTGGGCTAAAAATTAAAAAAAAAAGAAAAAGAAATTTTGGGGAGTCTTAAAGTCTTAAATTTTGAGCTCACCTCTACTTGTTTACTAATGTAACCTTGGGCAAATCAACTTTCCTCAGATTCACTTTTGTCATTTGTAAAGTAGTCATAATTATACCTGCTTCATAAAATAAAGACCAATGAGATCAGATATTTACTAAGATTTGTAAGCTGTTATGTAACTGGTGGTTATTACTAATATCCCATGAGAGGTTTGGAGGGATGGAAATTTCCAGGATGCCCAGTTAGAAGGGCGATGCATATAAAAGGAGTCTTCAGTTGCAAAGAGCTGAATGAGGGCACTAGGGCTTCAAGAACATGCTCATAACACTTTCACAAGGCAGTGTTTTGAAACTTGCCCAAGGGCTTCAACCAATAAATGCCAAGTTGCCACTGGCTAGAAGGAATAAATCCCAGAAGCTATACAGTATCTGTTCTTTGCAGCTTATCCTTAAATGGAGAAAGACAATCATACACACTGGGAAATACTGAGAAATAACAAGTCAATCAGCCCTGAAGTCATTACCAGCAACTTAAGCCACATACTTTGGTTTCAATAACTAAATAAACCCATTCTGCACTCGGGTCTGCTCCTAGATATTTTTTATGGCTCGTCGTTAACTCTGCTGGGTAAAGGTCTTGCTACTTCCCCGACCATGGTCCCTGGTGCCATTATGAAATTGTTCTCCACCCCATTCTCAAGTCTGTAGTAACCACACTTTGTATTCCACTTCAGCAGTTGAGAAATAGTGTGTTCCCAGAAGCCGTGGAAAAAGACCCAGGTGCGTATTGCCAGATGAGCTATCTATCTCTTCTAGTGAACCTTTGTTTCATGTCTGAGTTATAAGAATAGAATACGAGACATCAAAAAGAAGATGCTTGACTCACTTAACATTTCTGAAAAGCATCAAAGTTAAATTACTTGGATTCCATTCAGACACAGAGAAATAAAAATTTGAAACTAAGTATATGGATTAAACAGTCTTTGAAGGGAACAAGAAAAGTCTTGTGTTCACGATGAGGTCCAAAGCAAGGCTCTTTCTGTGTCTTTTCTCATGTCATTAGGAAAGCAGGCTCTCACCAGAGCACAATCCAAGTAGCCCAGCTGGGGAGTCAGTGGTGACGCTGTTATCACAAATCCTTCTGGCATTCTCAGTGATAACTATTCTGAGTCGGATTTTTTTTCCCCCCAAGACAGGCAAACTCCTTTCAAGCCAAAATTGTGCTTCAGTGGACCATTGGAATAGTGAGTGTTCAGTGAACCATACAGTTGCCACAGGGATAAGTATTCCAGATGTTGGAAACCAGAGGTTAAACTAGGTTTTGTTTGCATTACTAACAGACACCTTTCCACTTAAATCAGAAAGACTCATGGGCCTCCAGGAAGTGACACACACCCTCGGAGGTGTTTACTGTCCACAGTCTGTAATAGCATCTCCCTCCATGCAGAGTTGTAACTCCAGAGACATTCTTGGACATGTGTTCCCGGCCCTAGGTAATCTCCATAAACTTAACCATAAATCTAGCTACAGCTAAACGTGAGAGTTTCTGTTTTGTTATTATATATCTTAATCCTCCGTGTGGAACATCACTCATTCCACAAGAAAAAGGAGAAGAAAGGCATTGAACAATAAAATCAGCAATGGGTGTCTCCAGATCATGAAACAGTCAAGAATGAGCTGGGCTGAATGTAAGTACAACTGGAATGGGAAAGAAAGTTTCTCACAAGCCCATCACAAAATTGTAATCTGGTCCAGCTCCCTCTGTTTAGTAGTCAGGTCTTTGCTGCTGAAAACATTGTAAATGTGAAGAAATGTGTATCCCTGAGTGTGACTGTTGGTCGCCGCAGGCAAGTACAGAGGGATGATAAAAGTTCATATCAACTTTTTAAAATACCACTATATAAAAGCGTTTTTTTTTTCCCCCTCTGTAAAGGTGTATAGATAGATGCCAGGCTCATAACCAATTTTTCTTATCCCAGTGATAAAATTCAAAATCATTATTGTAAGAGCAAATTACAATACTTAACTATATTGAATTATAGGACAACCTGCTTAAGTCAGGAAAAATAGAAACAAAATTGTTGACCAAAGCTGATGGAAATAATTAATTTTATTTTAAGGCCTAATCTTAGTATATGTAGACATGGACTGAATTAAAATAAGAAAGAAAGGGAGTTCCAGATAAATATGGAAGATTGAACAGATATTTACTGTGTTTTCCTCCTAAATTTGCTCCTTTAAAGCACATACTCAAGAGGTAAACAAAAAAGAAAGAGCAGATAACAAGAAAAAGATTTTTCTTTTTAAAGATTTTTATTTATTTATTTGATAGAGAGAGATCACAAGTAGGTGGAGAGGCAGGCAGAGAGAGAGGGGGAAGCAGGCTCCCTGCTGAGCAGAGAGCCCGATGCGGGGCTCAATCCCAGGACCCCGAGATCATGACCTGAGCTGAAGGCAGAGGCTTAACCCACTGAGCCACCCAGGCGCCCCAAGAAAAAGATTTTTTTTTATTGAAATTGGAAGCCTGAGAGGAAGAATAAGTAATAATTAATATAACATAAACTTCATCCCATCTTGGGATGCCTGAGTGGCTCAGTCAGTTAAGAGACTGCCTTAGGGGGCGCCTGGGTGGCTCAGTGGGTTAAAGCCTCTGCTTTCAGCTCAAGTCATGATCCCAGGGTCCTGGGTTCAAGCCCCGCATCGGGCTAACTGCTCAGCAGGGAGCCTGCTTCCCCTCCTCTCTCTGCCTGCTTTTCTGCCTACTTGTGATCTCTCTGTCAAATAAATAAATAAAAATCTTTAAAAAAAAAAAAAAGATACTGCCTTAGGCTGGGGTCATGATGCTGGGGTCCTGGGATGGAGTCCCACATCAGGTTCCTTGCTCAGCAGGGAGCCTATTTCTCCCTTTGCCTGCTGCTGCCCCTGCTAGTGCTCTCACTCTCTCTCTCTCTCTCTCACTGATAAATAAACAAAATATTTTTTAAAAAGAAAAAGAAAGAAAGAAACTTCATCCCATTTTTAATGAAACTCTACAAATGAACCAAATCTCACTAGGATTCTGGAAAGCCTTGGAATATGGAGGCAAATACCTATGAAAGTAAAGTATATAGCTAAAAGAAGTCTATTTAAGAAATTCATGGAAATCTGCACCTTAGCTGCTCAGAAATTTAGTCCCTTACCCAACCCTGGGAGAAGACTAGAATTTGACTTTCTAGGAACACTGAGTGACAAAAGCCTTGGATGTAAGAAAACTAGGTCCAGATGAGAGCTGGGATTCAATTCTTAAAAGAGGAGGATTAAGTAAAAGTCTATATTCTGAACACTGGTCCAGCCTCCTTGCTTGGCAAAGTTCTAGAAGCAATTGCCCCTCAGGCTTATTCTGAGGAAAAAAAACTCTATAAATGCAGACATTTGAGGACCCCATATTAAGAATTTCAACTTTATCCCTTACTGGAAAGTCTAGCATTTAACAAGTCCCACCCATAAATACAGATCTTCTAGTCAGCTTTTCAATGCTTCATTAATAAATATAAATAGGTTGCTAAATAGTCAAAAAATGTGATGGGAGACACAGACAAACATAAATAAATAGTATAAGGAAACTTGGAAGATATGAAAGCAAGGAGGAAAAAAAGAAATCTATAAAGCCTATCATCAGTATCTTTATAATAAGAAAATATTGAATTCATGCAATAAGAAGACAATATTTTTTTCCAAAATCAGAGAACTAAAAGAGCTCTTAAAGTAAAATAAATGGTACAACCAATAAAAATTCAATAGACATGCTAGAAGATAAATTTGAGGGTGCTCCCTTAAGTAGAATGAGAGAGAGACAGAGAGAGATGGACAGATGGAGAATAGAAGATAAAAGAAAATAAAAATATAAGACCAAAGTGATTCATCATCTGACTACTAAGAGTTCCTGAAAGAGAAAATAGAAAAAATGGAGAAGACAAATTACCAAAGAAATTATTCTGTAGACTTATCAGAATCAAAGGACATGGGTTTCTAGAATAAAAAAATGTCCCAACAAGGGCCGAGGGCAATGAATGAAATGACCTACATCAAGGCAGGTTGTTAACATTTTGGACCTGGACCAGACGTATACTGAAAATCCCCCAAACTTTCATATTTTTTTAAAAAAATTGATTTTAAACAAACAACAAAAACAGCTTGTCAATGACAGATAAATTATCAGAAAATACAGTGCCACATGTTTTCTCAGATGCACCACTGGAAGATAAAATTCTGAATGAAAATTATTTCTACCTAGAATTCTGTATCTAAGAAACTATCAACTAAGCTAAGCACAGGAGTAGAATGAAGGTATTTTAAATCTGAAAAGTCTCAAAAAATTTAACCTTCATGCATCCTTTCTTAGTGACCTACTAGAAAAGGCATGCCAACAAAATTGGTATGGAGAAAGGGTATTTGGGATTCAGCAAAGAGGATCAACCATACAAGGAAGAGTAGAAACAATCCCCTCGTGAGGATGAAGGGACATTCTGGGACAAGAGGTGAGGTGTAGACCTATGGAAAATATGGTCCAGGTAGAAACTACAGAATGGAAGAGTCTGGAAAGGATGTTTCTTAGGAAAAAAAGGAAAAACGAGAACTTATCTGATAGGTTTGAAATTCTAACAAGGAATTTTGAAGAAATAGGTGGTAGGTACATAAATGTCTTCACTTACAAGTTTTAAATAAAAAGCGTACAAAAAAGAAATGTAGTCATGGTATATGGCATAGCTCACCTGCAAATCATCATTAAAATAATACCAAACATTGGAGATAGGATGGTACTAAGGGGAGGAAGTTACAGGAGAAATTCAGAAAGTAAGGTCTAAAACTGAAAAAATCAAGAAACAGTACCATAATCATATCATTAGAAAGAAGGATGTGACTAGATACAACTACTAAAAGCATTGAAAAGGGCAGCCTCTGAGAGATGAGCTGACGAGAGGGAAGACTGAACCCAGGAACTTGTTTTTTCCTCCAATCCTATCGGACGACTTGACTTTGGAACCTTGTGCAAGTATAACTGACAAAAATAACAGTTAACTTTAACTGAAAAGAAAGAAGAGCTAAAGAACAAAGTGCTATAATAGTTTGGTATATCTAGCTACTAACTAACTGGGGAGAGTTATACAGAAGATTATAAATTGGATTTTCAGGGAGAAGTAATTTACCAAGAAGAAATAATGAAGGTGAGCCTTCTTTGCAGAGGGCATAGCTGCTACAGAGATAAAGAGGCAGGAAAGGGCAGGCCACTTTCAGGGGCCTACAGGTCATGTCAATGGTCATAGCACAAGGGCATAATGGCAGTGGCCTGGAAGGAGTTGGGTGGGATTAGGCCCAAATGAATGGTGGAACCTTGCAATTCACACTAAGGAGTCTGGACTTTTTCTGTAGACAATAAGGAGCTGACAGCATATTGAAGGCAGGGAAATAGCATAACAGATTTTCATGTCGGAAAATTATCTTTGACAGTGTTATGTAAAGGGAATATAGAGGCTTGAGGCAGGAAGCAAAGGGGTCACTGAAGGGACTATTCTAAAGGTCCAAGGAGAAGGAGATAAATGACTGATCCAAGATATTTGTAATGTGAATGTAGAAGCATGAGGACATTGGGAACTACCAACTAGGAAACAGGTACAGGAGAGAAGCAGGAAATCTTAATTACCCTTTGAGAATTATAACATTATCCTCATGTAGGAAAACTAACTTGACAAGAGAATGCAACTGGGAGGAGTCAAGATGGTGGAGAAGTAGCAGGCTGAGAAGACATCAGGTAGCAGGATATCAGCTAGATAGCTTATCTAACCATTGCAAACAGCTACAAATCCAATGGGAAATCGAAGAGAAGAAGAGCAACAATTCTAGAAACAGAAAATCAATCACTTTCTGAAAAGTAGGACCTGCGGAGAAGTGAATCCAAAGCGACAGGAAGATAGATCGCAGGGGGAGGGGCCATCTCCCGGCAAGCGGCGGAGCAGCAGAGCACAAAATCAGGACTTTTAAAAGTCTGCTCTACTGAGGGACATCGCTCCAGAGGCTAAACCGGGGGGAAGCCCATGTGGGGTCAGTGTAACTCCAGGTCCCATGGGGTCACAGAAGGACTGGGGGTGTCTGAGTGTTGCAGAGCTCACAAGTATTAGAGCGGGGGATCTGGCTACAATGACAAAGCTGAGAAGTGAGCTCTCAGCTCTGGGTTACCTTAAACCGGGCACAGGCTGGGTGAGCTCAGAGCGCGGCCAGAGGCCAGGGAGACGGGAGTGATTGGGCACTTTTGTCTAAGGGCGCACTGAGGAATAGGACCCTGAGCTCTCATCTCCTCCAGGCCAGAGATTGGGAGGCCGCCATTATCATTCCCATCCTCTGGAACTCTACGGAAAGTGGAAAGCGTTCAGGGAACAAAAGCTCCTGAAAGCAAACCCCAGCGGAGTACTTAGCCTGGCCCCTGATAAGGGCGGGGCAATTCCGTCTCCAGCAAAGACACTTGAGAATCACTACAACAGGCCCCTCCCCTAGAGGATCAACAAGAAACCCAGCCAAGACCAACTTCACTCACCAACGAGAACAGCGGAATTCCAGGGGAGGAGAAGGCAAATCTTATCTGGACAAAATGACAAGGCGGAAAAACTCACCACAAAAAAAAGAACAAGAGGCAGTACGGAAGGCTGGGGACCTAATCAATACAGACATTGCTAATAAGACAGATCTAGAGTTCAGAATAATGATTCTCAAGGTTCTAGCCAGGCTCAAAAAGGTATGGAAGATATTAGAAAAACCCTCTCTGGAGAGATAAAAACCCTTTCTGGAGAAATAAAACAACTAAAATCTAACCAAGTTGAAATCAAAAAAGCTATTAATGAGGTGCAATCAAAAATGGAAGCTCTTACTGCTAGGATAAATGAGGCAGAAGAAAGAATTAGTGACATAGAAGACCAAATGACAGAGAATAAAGAAGCTGAGCAAAAGAGAGACAAACAAATACTGGACCACGAGAAGAGAATTTGAGAGATAAGTGACATCATAAGATGACAAAACATTAGAATAACTGGGATTCCAGAATAAGAAGAAAGCGAGAAGGGAGCAGACGGTATATTGGAGAGAATTATTGTAGAGAATTTCCCTAATATGGCAAAGGGAGCAAACATCAAAATTCAGGAGATGCAAAGAACACCCCTCAAAATCAATAAAAATAGGTCCACACCCCGTCACCTGATAGTAAAATTTACAAGTCTTAGCGACAAAGAGAAAATCCTGAAAACAGCCTGGGAAAAGAAGGCTGTAACATACAAGGGTAAAAACATTAGATTGGCAGCAGACTTATCCACAAAGACCTGGCAGCCTAGAAAGAACTGGCATGATATATTCAGAGTACTAAATGAGAAAAACATGCAGCCAAGCATACTATATCCAGCTAGGCTATTGTTGAAAATAGAAGGAAAGATAAAAAGCTTCCAGGACAAACAAAAACTGAAAGAATTTGCAAACACCAAACCAGCTCTACAGGAAGTATTGAAAGGGGTCCTCTAAGCAAAGAGAAACCCTAAAAGTAGTAGATCAGAAAGAAACAGAGACAATATACAGTGACAGTCACCTTATAGGCAATACAATGGCACTAAGTCCATATCTCTCAATAGTTACCCTGAATATTAATGTGCTAAATGCCCCAATCAAAAGACACAGGGTATCAGAATGGATAAAAAAACAAAATCCATCTATATGGTGCCTACAAGAAACCCATTTTAGACCCGAAGACACCTCCAGATTTAAAGTGAGGGGGTGGAAAACAATGTACCATGCTAATGGAAATCAGAAGAGAGCTGGGGTGTCAATCCTTATATCAGATCAATTAGATTTTAAGCCAAAGACTATAATAAGAGATGTGGAAGGACACTATATCTTACTCAATGGGTCTGTCCATCAAGAAGACCTAACAATTTTAAATATCTATGCCCCTAACAAGGGAGCAGCCAACTATATAAACCAATTAATAACAAAATCAAAGAAACACATCAACAATAATACAATAATAGTAGAGGACTTTAGCACTCCCCTCACTGAAATGGACAGATCATCCAAGCAAAAGATCAACAATGAAATAAAGGCCTTAAATGACACACTGGATCAGTTGGACATCACAGATATATTCAGAACATTCCATCCCAAAATAACAGAATATACATTCTTTTCTAGTGCACATGGAACATTCTCCAGAATAGACCATATCCTGTGTCATAAATCAGGTCTCAACTGGTATCAAAAGATTAGGATCATTCCCTGCATATTTTCAGACCACAACGCTCTGAAGCTAGAACTCAGTCACAAGAGGAAATTTGTGGAAAGAACCAAATACATGGAGACTAAACAGCATCCTTCTAAAAAATGAATGGGTCAACCAGGAAATTAAAAAAGAATTGAAAAAATTCATGGAAACAAATGATAATGAAAACACAATGGTTCAAAATCTGTGGAACACAACAAAGGCAGTCCTGAGAGGAAAATATATAGCGGTACAAGCCTTTCTCTAAAAACAAGAAAGGTCTCAAATACACAACCTAACCCTACACCTAAAGGAGCTGGAGAAAGAACAACAAAGAAAGCCTAAACCCAGCAGGAGAAGAGAAATCATAAAGATCAGAGCAGAAATCAATGAAATAGAAACCAAAAAAACAATAGAACAACGAAACTAGGAGCTGGTTCTTTGAAAGAATTAATAAGATTGACAAACCCCTGGACAGACGTATCAAAAAGAAAAGAGAAAAGACCCAAATAAATAAAATCATGAATGAAAGAGGAGAGATCACAACCAACACCAAAGAAATACAGACAATTATAAGAACATACTATGAGCAACTCTACACCAACAAATTCGACAATCTGGAAGAAATGGATACATTTCTAAAGACATATAAACTACCACAACTGAACCAGGAAGAAATAGAAAACCTGAACAGACCCGTAACCAGTAAGGAGATTGAAACAGTCATCAAAAATCTCCAAACAAACAAAAGCCCAGGGCCAGACGGCTTCCCAGGGGAATTCTACCAAACATTTAAAGAATTAATTCCTATTCTCCTGAAACTGTTCCAAAAAATAGAAATGAAAGGAAAACTTCCAAACTCATTTTTTTGAGGCCAGCATCAACTTGATCCCCAAACCAGATAAGGATCCAATCAAAAAAGAGAATTGCAGGCCAATATTCTTGATGAACACATGAGAAAATTCTCACCAAAATACTGGCCAATAGGATCCAGCAGTATATTAAAAGGATTATTCACCACGACCAAGTGGGATTTATTCCAGGGCTGCAAGTTTGGTTCAACATCTGCAAAGCAATCAATGTGATACAATACATTAATAAAAGAAAGAACAAGAACCATATGATACTCTCAATAGATGCTGAAAAAGCATTAGACAAAGTGCAGCATCCCTTTCTGATTAAATCTCTTCAAAGTGTAGGGATAGAGGGCACATATCTCAATATTATCAAAGCCATCTATGAAAAACCCACTGCAAATATCATTCTCAATGGAGAAAAACTGAAAGCTTTTCGCTAAGGTCAGGAACACAGCAGGGATGTCCGTTATCACCACTACTATTCAACATAGTACTAGAAGTCCTAGCCTCAGCAATCAGACAACAAAGAGAAATTAAAGGCATCCAAATCAGCAAAGAAGTCAAACTATCACTCTTTGCAGATGATATGATACTATATGTGGAAAACCCAAATGGCTCCACTCCAAATCTGCTAGAACTTATACAGGAATTCAGTAAAGTGTCAGGATATAAAGTCAATGCACAGAAATCAGTTGCATTTCTTTACACTAACAACAAGACAGAAGAAAGAGAAATTAAGGAGTCAATCCCATTTACAATTGCACCCAAAACCATAAGATACCTAGGAATAAACCTAACCAAAGAGGCAAAGAATCTATACTCAGAAAACTATAAAGTACTCATGAAAGAAATTGAGGAAGACACAAAGAAATGGAAAAATGTTCCATGCTCCTGGATTGGAAGAATAAATATTGTGAAAATGTCTATGCTACCTAAAGCAATCTACACTTTTAATGCAATTCCTATCAAAGTACCATCCATTTTTTTCAAAGAAATGGAACAAATAATCCTAAAATTTATATGGAACCAGAAAAGAAAGACCTCGAATAGCCAAAGGAATATTGAAAAAGAAAGCCAAAGTTGGTGGCATCACAATTCCGGACTTCAAGCTCTATTACAAAGTTGTCATCATCAAGACAGTATGGTACTGGCACAAAAACAGACACATAGATCAATGGAACAGAATAGAGAGCCCAGAAATAGACCCTCAACTCTATGGTCAATTAATCTTCGACAAAGCAGGAAGGAATGTCCAATGGAAAAAAGACAGCCTCTTCAACAAATGGTGCTGGGAAAATTGGACAGCCACATGCAGAAAAATGAAATTGGACTATTTCCTTACACCACACACGAAAATAGACTCAAAATGGATGAAGGACCTCAATGTGAGAAAGAAATCCATCAAAATCCTTGAGGAGGTGCGCCTGGGTGGCTCAGTGGGTTAAGCCACTGCCTTCGGCTCAGGTCATGATCTCAGGGTCCTGGGATCGAGTCCCACATCGGGCTCTCTGCTCAGCAGGGAGCCTGCTTCCCCTCCTCTCTCTCTGCCTGCCTCTCTGCCTACTTGTGATCTCTGTCTGTCAAATAAATAAAATAAAATCTTTAAAAAATAAAAAATAAAAAAATAAAAATCCTTGAGGAGAACACAGGCAGCAACCTCTTTGACCTCAACTGCAGCAACTTCTTCCTAGGAACATTGCCAAAGGCAACAGAGCAAGAGCAAAAATGAACTATTGGGATTTCATCAAGATCAAAAGCTTTTGCACAGCAAAGGAAACAGTTAACAAAACCAAAAGACAACTG
This sequence comes from Lutra lutra, assembly GCF_902655055.1. Lineage (NCBI taxonomy): Eukaryota > Metazoa > Chordata > Mammalia > Carnivora > Mustelidae > Lutra > Lutra lutra. Next base: position 90,879,151 of record NC_062283.1, on the reverse strand, counting down.
ACAGAATGGGAGAAGATATTTGCAAATGACATATCAGATAAAGGGCTAGTGTCCAAAATCTATAAAGAACTTAGCAAACTCAACACCCAAAGAACAAATAATCCAATCAAGAAATGGGCAGAGGACATGAACAGACATTTCTGCAAAGAAGGCATCCAGATGGCCAACAATGGCCATGTGTCTACATGAAAAAGTGCTCCACATCACTCGGCATCAGGGAAATACGAATCAAAACCACAATGAGATATCACCTCCCACCAGTCAGAATGGCTAAAATTAACAAGTCAGGAAATGACAGATGCTGGCGAGGATGTGGAGAAAGGGGAACCCTCCTACACTGTTGGTGGGAATGCAAGCTGGTGCAACCACTCTGGAAAACAGCATGGAGGTTCCTCAAAAAACTGAAAATAGAGCTACCCTATGACCCAGCGATTGCACTACTGGGTATATATCCTAAAGATACAAACGTGGTGCTCCGAAGGGTCATGTGCACCCGAATGTTTATAGCAGCAATGTCCACAATAGCCAAACTATGGAAAGAACCTAGATGTCCATCAACAGATGAATGGATAAAGAAGAGGTGGTATATATATACAATGGAATACTATGCAGCCATCAAAAGAAATGAAATCTTGCCATTTGCGACGACGTGGATGGAACTAGAGGGTATCATGCTTAGCGAAATAAGTCAATCAGAGAAAGACAACTATCATATGATCTCCCTGATATGAGGAAGTGGAAATTCAATGTGGGGGGCTTGGAGGGTAAAAAAAGAAAAAATGAAAGAAGATGTGATCGGGAGGGAGACAAACCATAAAAGACTCAATCTCAAAAAACAGACTGAGGGTCGCTGGGGGGAGGGGAGAAGGGGGAGAGGGTGGTGGGGATATGGACATTGGGGAGGGTATATGCTATGATGAGTGCTGTGAAATGTGTAAACCTGGTGATTCACAGACCTATACCCCTGGGGATAAAAATACATTATATGTTTTTTTAAAAAATTTAAAAATTAAATTAAAAAAAAAAAAGAAAGTGAATTTGGCCATATGGCCTTTCATAAAAAAAGAGAGAGAGAGAGAGAATGCTACTAGTGAACAGTAAAATCAGGATTAAGCATAGGCTCAATCCTGTCAAACCGAACCAAATCGTAGTCTCTGTAGACTAGATCACATGGCGACAAAACATATACTTCATATATAAAAGGAGAATGATGATAGGACCTGACTTACGATTGTAGGGAGGAGAAAATAAGAATGCACATAAATTTGTTTTTTACCTAAAAAAGAGTGACATAAATTTGGTAGCTAAAACAACTTTGCCTTCAGCCCAGCCATTCTTAAACCTCTTTTTTTTTTTTAAGATTTTATTTATTTATTTGATAGACAGAGACCACAGGTAGGTAGAGGCAGGCAGAGAGAGAGGAGGAAACAGGCTCCCTGCTGAGCAGAGAGCCCGATGTGGGGCTCGATCCCAGGACCCTAGGATCATGACCTGAGCCGCAGGCAGAGGCTTTAACCCACTGAGCCACCCAGGTGCCCCTCCTAAACTTCTTTATTCATCACATCCACTCACTGCAACTCTCCTGTGCTAAGACTTGCCAACTTTCATTTATGTATTTGACTTTTACATAAACTGTAATCCTACGCAGTTGTACATGGATGGCGTAAACCCATTTTCTTGAAAAACAGCCCGTTTGTTTTAACCTAATCTACATTCCTTTGAAAAGCAGGAGGGGCTTTCTGCCTCTTCATGTGGAATCTATCCAATACCTTGCATCTACTCAAATAGATCCTGACCCTTGGCATTTAAGGTCCTCTTCCAATCTCCGAATCGCTGCACAGGATTAAAACAGACCTTTCTTTCCCTACCAATAAGAAACACAGACTGAAAGACAAAGACAGAGATTATTTTTTAGGTATTTGTGCACTTGTAGGTTGGGTTAATGATACTCAAGTGCACAGAATCTGTGGGAAACAAAAGCACAAAGGTCTTATCTTTGATAGGCTCAAAGGTCTCCAAGTTTTTTTTATTATTTCTGTTTCAGTGTGACACACATTGTCTGGAGGGTGGAGCGGGAGGGGCTCCCTGGCAGCTCACTTATCTCTGCCTCATTGTTAGCCTCAGCAAAAGGTATCATTTACTCTGCCACCTTTGTAGCTCCTCACGAATCAGAGAACCCACTGATGCTTTCTAACCAATGGAGCAATCTGGACCCTCCAAAGATGCTGTAACTCCTTGGCACCGATTTCTCAGACTAAACTTTTCAACATCTGAGTCTACAATAACTACCTCACAAAAACACTGAGGACAACAGCCTGGAGAAACAAGCCCTTCTATTACGTATGGAGGGTTGCTGTGTTGGTGTTTCTACTCCTCTTTCAGTCTCTCTCCATTCAAGATCATCTGCCTTAATTTTCCACCATGATTGCTCCAGCAATGGGAGGGTTGGGGGAGGTACCTGAATACCCAAGGGATTGCCAACTGGCATGAAATCACCTGACAGCTCGGACCTGCTGTCACAACAAGAACATTCCTGAGGATTCAATTGCATTGTTGGTGCTAATCCCAGGCTGGAAACATCAGAGGAAACTAAAAGTGAGTGTGCATTTTGTATAATTGGAAAAGAAAGGAGTGAAGATGTAATTCTCAGGATATGGGAAGAGAACAGTCACAGCCTCTCAGCTGTGTTCTTAGGGGAAATAAATGAAAAGCCACACAGTGCTTACACGAGCGTCGGAAACAGTCAAAAGGGGAACACTTCGTCAAGATGAGCAGTCATATCATTACAAATAAGATAAAATCGCATTATTCATTGGTTTTTATTGTTATCATGACTGTATTACTCTGCTTAAACATCCATTACCATTTTTCTCCATTTTGCAATTATTGATGATACCGTGTGTGTGTTTTTTTCACCCTGGAATAAAACCCCTTTCCTTAATCAGTCACTGTTTATTTTTTGTACTTCTATCTCCATAGTGCAAGAGACATAATTGTTTTTCATTTTTCTGCAGGCAGCAAGGATGGAGAGAAAGGGAAGGTGCTGGAAAAGGAAGGCTCTCCCTGGTGCCTTGTCCGTCATACGTGAGGAAGCTATCCTCACAGGCAGTACATTTTCATCTGACCTTCTCAGCACACGGAAGGTGTGGCATGTGTTTCGGGGAAGAGGAACATAACCTGCAGGAGGAGTTAACCCAGCAGGACGATTAAACTGTTACAAGTCATAAAATGCCTGTGCCCAAGAGTGAGTCATAAAAACTAAAAGATAAAGTTGTTAAGTATATGCCACTGCCTCAGAAAAATTCCTTTCCCTCTATTTCTGTCTAAACTTGGCTTAGTTTCACAGGAAAAGATTATAACTACCTGTGAAATTTATTTAAATTAAAAAAAAATAGAGTGGTTATATGCTTCAAAGGACTCATTTTGCAGAAGGAAAAATTGAGGCTTAAAGAGGTTGAATGATCTATTCAAAGTCACACAAAGTCACACAAAAAGTCAGGGGTAGGCCCAGGAAGGGAAAACCAAAGCTCTTGAATGTTCTATCCCTGCCCTAAACCACAGTCCCCCTCCATATGATTTCCCAAAACTGACAATGATGAAAAATAACCTATAAAATGACTTACAAACTAACAGTAAAACCTATGCTTGCCAATGGCAAAAAAAAAGTTTTACTCAAATTGGCGTTTCTCCCCAAAAATCTGTTCATCAACTAGAATTTATGTATATTAGACTCTGCATTGTTATAACTTATTTCAGCAAATTGCATTAATCTTTCTATTAACTGTAGTAAATCAGAGATCTCTAATATTTTATTTCACAGTCTATCACAGAGGGAAAGCCAACTATGTGTGAAATACTGTGTCAGATGCTGTGAGGACAAAAAGTGTCTCCTCCCATAGCTCACCATCAGTGAGGTTGGCTTCAATCTTTTATAGACACCTCTTCAAAACTTCTAGGTAAAGGCAATTTGCTTCTCCGAAAACCTTACCCCTACCCATTGCAGGAATCCAACCCCTTTCTCAATTAATTTTTCCCCCCACCTGAGTCTGTTATTTTATCCCAGGTGTGCAGTAGGATAAAGGGTGTTGAATGTCTAGGACCACACAATTACCTCTTCAGGACCCATTGTCTTGATCACTTGAGTTGTATTTCCAGATATGTATGCTGAAGGCCAGCTTGTCTCCTGTTTTTCTCCTGATCCATGAAATTCATCTCTGAAGGAAAAACATGGTGGGAGGGGAGAAGGGAGAAAGGGACTACCACAGTGAATCCCACACAGAAGATTAATTCACTGTCCCATTATTATGGACTTGGTATGGTAGACTGAATTAGCAACTCCAATTCTTTATGCTTCCTGGTGTCCTTACCTTTGCTATAGAACTTTGCGCTTCCTTCCACAAAAAGGGTAATCATCTGCCTGCCCTTTGACTGTGGAAGCCTCTGTGTAACTTGCTTTTGCCCACAGAACATAGCACAAGCAACAGGGAGCCAGTTTCAAGCTTCAGTGATAAGACAGCTCATGAGGTTTGGCTAGCTCTCTGCATTCATGCCAATGCCATGAAGAGTTCTTTACCTGAGTAACTTCTGCCCAGTCAGCCTGAGCCCCCGGATGAATACACATGGAGCCAACCAGAAGCCAAACCATGGGGAAGCCCAACTTGATGCAGAGCCCCCTGCAGAGCTCAGCCAACCCCAACCAACTTACAGGTGCAAAAGAAATAATTGGTGGTGTCATATGTCACTGGGAGTTGGTGGTTAGTTAATACAGCAATTGGTAAATGATAAAGAAGAAGTTTTTGGCTTTTTTTAAAGATTTTTATTTATTTTTCAGAGAGAGAGAGAGAACACAAGCAGGGGGAAGAGCAGGCAGAGGGAAAAGCAGGACCCCAATGCAGGACTCGATCCCAGGACCCTAGGTAGAATGACCTGATCCTGGCTAAACCCACTGAGACACCCAGGCATCCCTGGCTTTTGTTTTTTAACTTTTACTTTTTTCTTTTTGCTTTTTTGGAGTAAATCTGATCAAGGACAGAACAGAACAGAACAGAACCAATTCATCATTTAATGGATGTTTTCTTATTATCATTAAAGTCTGTCAAATACCCGTTCTAGTAATGGCTCTTCAAAATTCTCACCAGGAATTCATTTAAGTCTTCATTTAAGGGAAAAAAGGATGCTTTCTTCTCATAGTTATGGGTTTTTCTAAGAACAATAAGTGGAACATTTATCTTTGGAATATGGAATTCATGGAAGAAGGAAAGGTTGGCAGGAACTAAATTACACAGATTTTGTAAGTATGAGATTAATTCTGTTTTGTGAAAAGTTAGGTAATTTATCAAATATATTATACAGACACATTGGAAAAGGACTAGACCTAGGGGAATGAAGGACACAGGTCAGGTTGAGCTTTTTAGCTTGGACTTCTGCTCCCAGAAATAGGGAAGAACAGAAATCTTAAAAGTTAAAAAGTAAAACAAATAACGGGCAAAAAAGAACTTCGATGAGAAAAGAGCTTTGATGAGTTCCCTAGGAGAGAACTTGAGGTCCTCTAATATTTACTGGTTCGGCAGAGAATGAAGAGTCTGCAAGAGGAATACAGGCAGAAGAGGCAGAGAGGTCAGATAAGAATGGAGGTGGTGTGCAAGGCGAGCAAAAACAAGAAACAACAGGTCAACAGGGTCCAATGCTGCTGAGAGAGCCAATAAAATGAAGGGCAGAGAAATAGACACTGGGTTTATAGAAATCAAATTGTGCACGAAGGGATCATCAAATATTCAATCTTTAAGAGAAAGGCTAATACAAGTAGAAATATAAAGAAAAAAGAAAAGGTTTTATTGGAGTGGAAGAGATAAAATCATTTATTAATTTTATAAATGGTAGGTATGAGCTGGGGTAATTTATTGACAGACAGTCCTTAGTGGAAACATGAGAAAAAGAGGGGTAAAGAAACTCAGCAAACAACCAGAGTGACTGGGACTGTGCTAGTTAGTAAGGTTTTCTGTGTTGTGGGGAACAGAGGTGCAACCTTTGAGCTGGATAGAAAGGGGAATGTGAAGAATCCACACAGGAAAGATCTTGGTTTTTTTTGGCTCTGTAGGAAATTGTCTGTCAGGTACCAGGTGCTTTTTTAGATGTCTTACATACGATTCTCACTCAATGCTCACAGTTATAGCTAATACATACTACTAGGTGGCAGGCATGTTTCTATGGGCTATGTATTAAGTCATTCATAACTTTTCTACGATGTCAACGTTACTCCCTTCCTAAAATAAGAATAATGAAAGAGTTCAGTCAGGTGAAGTAATTTGCTGAGAGTCACAAACTAATAAACAGCACATCTGGGTTTCAACTGCCTGAGTCCAAAATCCTTGCTATTTCCACCCTATCAGATTACTTGGCTTAAATAAGGAAGAGAAACAAAACAGAACTAGGAAGTGAAATCAGAGATAACTGTCAAAATGTTTAAATTTAATATATGAGCCAGTCACATTTTGGCTTAGATATACACAGACAGTGTCCTGAAAATAGCTTTGACTAAAACTGGCTAAGGAGTAGTGGGTTCCACTGAAGCCAGTATTTCAAGGAAAAAGAAAGAGAGACTATGACTCTGTAACTGTGATCGTGAGGGAGAAAACTCTCTCTCCTTCAATTTGCTTAAGTGGTGGGGATTATTTGAAGTACTAGGAACACTGGATCTTACCCTTTTTTCTCATCTCTTTTCCCCAGTACATTGAAATACATCTGCTCACTATTCACCCTCAGAAACATTTGAATATGTGTTTTGCAAAAAGGAAGAACAACTATATAGTCAAAAGAGATCAGGTCTACTTACCAGATACATAACTCTAATTCAGAGTTTTTGTTTTTGTTTTTGTTTTTTAATCTGCAGCTTAATTTCTACCATGGTTACCTCATAGATTCATGGTGAAAATTCAGTAAAACAACATATGCATAAATATTTTATAGACCACAAAGTGCTATACAAATGGTTTATATTATGATTTCCCTGAACATTCTCAGAGACTGGCCCAATATCAGATTCTCAGATACTGGCCCATACTCCAGGAGTTCATGAACTTTCTTTTCAACTTTCTCCATTTTACATCCAGCTCTATTTCTCAGAAGGGACAAACTATGCTCACTAGTGATCATTGCTGATTCCCAAACGCTAGATGGCAAAACATTGTAGAGGTCTATTATTGATATCAAAAACTCTAGGAAATCCAAAGGACCTAGTACTTGATAATATTAAGGTAGCTATCACATTTCAATCTAAGATGCACGTATTTCTATATTCTAACATCTCTGAAGTCTAGATGTGTCTTGTATTAATGAGATAAGAAACCATATTGTGGTACAGATCAAATCCACCTACTTCTTGCCTTTGTATGCTTCTAGAAATGAGTTTTTCATTTTTAAATGGTTAGAAAAAATTCAAGAGACAAATAATGGTTCATGACATATGAAAGTTTTATGAAATTTAAATTTCAGCATCCATAAATAAAATTTTACTGAAACACAGTCATGTCCATTTGTGTCTGTATTGTCTGCAGCTACTTTCTTGCTAACATGGTGGGAATTAGTTACTGCAGTACAAACCTTAAAGACCTCAGAGCTTAAAATAATTACTACCTGGCCATTTACTGGAAAAATCTGCCAACTCCTTGATATTTAAATTGACAGCTTTTATCTTTCTTATTGGTGGTACTAGTCAGGATTCTTTAGTGAAACTGACCCAATAGGAGATATATGTAGACAGAGATCTGCATCTATCTACCTATCGATTGAGAGATGATCAGAAGGAGTGGCAGAATTACTATGTTTATTATGAACAACTGGTTCACACAAAGGAAGCCAAAAAGTTTCTTGATCTACCATCTGCAAAGCTGGAGACCCAGGGAAGCTGATGGTGTAGTTCAGTAAAGTCCAGAGGCCTGAGAACCAGGGAACCCGTGGTAAAAGGCTGGCTGTAAAGACAGGAGAAGACTAATGCTCCAGCTCAAGCAATCACCCAGAAGGGGGAGAATTCTCCCTTCTCTACCTTTTGGTCTATCCAGTCCCTCCACATCAAGGAGGGTAATCTGGTTTATTTGGTCTACCAATTAAATTGCTAATTTCCCTCAGAAACACTCTCACAGAAAATAATATTTAGCTAAATATCTGGGTACCCGTGATATCTAGTCAAGGCGACACCTAAAATTAACCATCACAGGAGTGACATAATAATGATGCATTTTATAACTGAGAGCCTCTTATAATCAATGAAACATGGTAGATTCTCAGTACTAGTAGCATTTCCTTGAACTTAAGTTTTCTTTTACTCAGGGGATGGTGCTAGATGGTTTGCTCACATAAGGAAATTTAAAAAAAAAAAAAAAAGATTGGGCTTGATTGATTTCAAGTTCCCCACTTTTTTTTCTTTTTTTTTATCTGATAGCACAGTGATAATGTTGGAAAGTTTATTTTTCTGGAACTCTCCAAAGCACAATAGTTAATTTCTTTTTTTTTTTTTTAAGATTTTATTTTATTTATTTGACAGAGAGAGATCACAAGTAGACGGAGAGGCAGGCAGAGAGAGAGAGAGAGAGAGAGGGAAGCAGGCTCCCCGCTGAGCAGAGAGCCCGATGTGGGCCTCGATCCCAGGACCCTGAGATCATGACCTGAGCTGAAGGCAGCGGCTTAACCCACTGAGCCACCCAGGCACCCCTACAATAGTTAATTTCATTTGTTCTTCTTCTTTAGAGTTCTTCTTCAGATGTATATATTTTTTCCACATGAATAGAAAGGTTGGACTTTGTAACCAGAGTTGTAGACTTGATTCCTCACCTTATCCCTGACACACTATGTGGCTGAGGAGCTATTCAACTTTTCTGAGTTTCCCTCATGGAAATTGAGGTTTGACACGTACATAGACAAATCTCTCAGATTTTCCAGTGTCTAAATGGTGATAGCAGGGCCCCCAAGAAAAAGTATTTCTTAGGAAGGAAATCTGGCATAAGAAAATCATTTCCACAGTGGGACCTGGAATTTGAGAAAGAGCACAAATTAATGTCGGTTGAATCCATACAAATCCAAACTAGTTTGCTCAAGTTAACCAAAATGATAAATGGAAAACTAAGAGTGTTCTTTTTAAATGAAGGTCCACACCATCCAGCTAGTGGACACTCTCTGAGTATAACATTAGAGGCAGGGAGTGTTTATTGTGTTTATTGATTGCAAAAGACAGCAGAGCCGTTTCAGCCTGGGATGGAGAGCTCAGAGGCTGGGCCATCAGTAACAATCTGCACCTTGGAGCAAAAAACACAAAGGCCCTGTGAAGAGACAAAGGAAGGATAAAGGATTTTCAGTCAAAACTACATATATTATTTAGAACTCTTCTGATTACATATGAAATAAACCTTTTCAATAAAAGGTGAATTTATTGGCTCCCATGACCAAATTATAGCAAGAATAAGGAAAGCAGAAAATAAGAGGCACTCTTACTTTTAAGACTTCTGAGAGCATAACTCTTTATGTTTGTTTTCATTTTTTTCAGCATTTTCTTTTCAATGTTTGAAGTGCCTTCTAGACTTCTAGGTCCTTCTCCCCTCTGGCTCAGATTAGGAAAATCCCAGTGGAAGCCTCTGATTGGATGATTTAGGCAAAATTCTCACTTCTTGAATGGATCTGCATGTTAGGGGGTTAAGTCTCTCAGAGGGACTGTGAAGAGGTCACCCACTCTTAAACCACTAACTGTTGTTAAGTGGGCAGGCTGGCAGAACCGCTATCTGGACCTCATGCATGTCCAAATGGAGATGGTTATTCAAACTAAGGAAGAAAGGATGCTCTCCAAAAGGGAAGAGGCACAGATACCATCTGGTGTAAAGGAAGGCCAATATCCACATTCATGACAACAGGATCTTTTTAAAATTTAGGGTATTGGGAAACAACTTCATTGATATGGTAAAAATGGCAAATATAAAATATCTATTATATAGAGTGGTCATCTATGCTACCCTAATTCTATAACCATTAAAAACATATTTTTCATTAAGATGAATTTACAAAGTATAGAAAGGAGGTTTAATGGAGAAACAATTTGTAGTTTTGGTAATTGCTCATGATTCAGATTTCCTGGTGTTCATCAATGGATACTCTAGTAGTCTATGATCTCTGTTTATGACAATTAAGGACCCTGCCTTGAACATGGTGTAAACCACATAAATGGATGACCAAAAATCACCATGAAAAATCTTAGGATCAGTGATAAGAAGCTCAGGGGTGGTCCCAGTTCTCTGTGTTGAGGAGACTTGCCTTTTGACATATCAGCACAGCTTCGAAGGATTTCTGAGGGGTTTCAGCATCTGGTCAAGTTGTAACTCACCTCTTACACTATCTTCATCCCTCAACTCTAACACCCAGAGGATGTTGCCCTTTTGTTAACATAAGAAGGACTAGTATATAAATATTTTAAATAAGACTCATTTCCAAACTGTTCAGAGACATTTTTTTCCATATTTTTCTTTCTATAGCTCTCTAATTTCCTCTTAACATATTTTCCTCTAAGCCTCTTTATTTTTAGTTTCAATGCCTTAATTTTTTCCTACTTAGTGATTAATTCCTACTAATCCTTAGTTTTATCTATTTTTACACTTAAACTTTTTATCTTTTGGGTTTAAGTATTTTATCTTATTCTTTAATCATCTCTAGTTTTATAATTTTAATGATCCATCCTTTTATCTTTTATTTTAAATCTCATTTGTTTAATCTTATTTTCAAGTTTAACATTTTATTCTACTAGAATTTTAATTCTCTCATACCCATTCTTTATTCTCTTTTCTACTATTCTCAATTTTTACATTTGATTTTCTTCTGTAAGCCTCTACTGCCTTAACATTTTTTTTTACTTTTTTTCTTTTACCTTCTCTGTTTCTTTTTAAAGGTATATTTTTATAATGGTTGATAAGATAAGCACAAAGTAGCAATAATGATTATGATGATGAAATTAATAATTGATAATAATAATGATGATAATAATGATGGAGGGCTGAGATTGAAGCCCTTCTTTCTCTACATGTCTCTTTAGGGCTCTCTCTTCTCCTCCAAGGGAATCCCTAAGTCTCTTTCAAGGTTATCACCCCCACACATACAAAAAACTTACTTCAGGAGATAAGAAATATCTTTAATTGATATCCTTAAGATTATCATTTTCTCTACATAGATAGAGCAACTCATTTATTGAGCTATTTATACCTTCTGAGATCTTACACCATGTTTGCTTTGGCAATTTGCATGCATTGACAGGCAGGTGGAGATAGTTGGTAAGACATCTTGCCTGAGGGACATCCACCACACAATAACTCCAGCCTGAGTTTCTTTTTTTTCTTTTTTTTAAAGATTTTATTCATTTATTTGTCAGAGAGAGAGAGAGAGAGAGAGGGAGAGATCACAAGTAGGCAGAGAGGCAGGCAGAGACAGAGGGAGAAGCAGGCTCCCTGCCGAGCAAGGAGCCCGATATGGGACTCAATCCCAGGACGCTGGGATCATGACCTGAGCCAAAGGCAGCCACTTAACCAACTGAGCCACCCAGGCATCCCCAGCCTGAGTTTCTTATAAGCCCTTGGCCAGCACTGAACCTTCCTATACCTACACGTGGAAAGACACCTACTGAATAACTCATAGCTGAGCTCCTGCTTCTGCTTGGACAGCCTGCCCTCAGAAATGGTAGTGCCTACGTTCTACACTTTTATGAGAGTTAAGTGAGTTGACAGTTGAGTAAGAAATATGTTTGACATAGAGTAACTGCTATATGTTAATTAAATTAAATGTGTCCATTTCTAAATGGATCCCACATGTTTATTGGTATCATAGACAAATCCTCTTGTGGGTCAGGAAATGCAAATTCTATTTTGTTATTGTGAGGATTTAGGAAAAGTTAATCAAAGCAATAGTTAATCAAGAGGTTTGTTGTTGTCATTTGTTTTGTTTTTGTAGTGGGGTTACCTGTCATCTCTGGACAAACTTCATAGCTTTTTAGAACCCATATTATTCAGATTAGACAGTTCTGACTTTTTCATCTTTTTTCTCTTGGGCACAGGTAAGTGACTGAGGCTGACTTTCTTTAATGATCTTTTCTATCTCTTTATGGGACATATGAGGTCAGTAACTTAGGGAATTTAGACAATCTGAAGAAAGAAGAAATGATCATATATCTACTTCAAAGAAATGGTGCCCTGTGTGTTTGAGCTGATTATATTATTACTAAATGAAATTTTCCCCCATCAGAGCTCTAGTTGGGGATCCTTGCCATGCCCCAACTAGAAGGAATTCTCTCCCTACAAGGGTTTTGTCACTTTATTAATGAGTACCTCCCTCCCCAGCCTTTCGGAATTAATGTTTCTATCTTGAAAACTGGACCCTCAGGTCTTTCTCAACCATTATCAAACATTCTCAGCAACAAATAACCCTTTACCTGATTTGCCAATCAACTCCACCTCAGCACGGATGACCTGCTCTTGAACACTTGTGGAGTGCCCATTTCCAGACAGTACTACCTTGTATAGATTGTCAAGTCTGGGTAATCCTTCTCTTCCTAAGACAGTTCTTTAACTGGTGATAATCTACCTACAAATATTGACTGTTACCCTTTTTCAATTAAGTAAATTTCCTATGACTTTTTCTCTCAAAAGCGGTGTTTTGTTTTGTTTTTCTCTTCTGGGACTCAATGCCTGGGATCTTTCAGTCTTCTGTATTGTGATAAAACCATTTCTTTGGAAGAGAATTGAATTTTAAAATATCCATCAACCCATATCTATGGTTTCTGAATCATTTCTTTTTCTAGTAGATTTGTCATAATACTTATCTTTATTTTCATGCATACATTCCCTAGTCAAGGCTCAATCTGTGTGGATATATGTTTGTTGTTGAACATTCATCTATCCTACATATCTATAGCAGAGTTAGTCATCCTTGGATATGAACACCAGGACTGTTGGATGCTCATATGTTGAACTATCAGGGTCATTAGAAAGTGGGTGGATTGCTTCTCTAGGCTTCTTCACCTTTTAAAGACCAATTTGTTTATGAAAATATTCTTAAAATCATTAAAATTATTTATGAACAGAATACTAGTGGTGCTGAGTGGTAACATATGGAATAAAACCAGAGCTTTCATTTTCCCCGCATTTTAACTCTGGCAGTGTTCTGATACAGCATGTCTGTGATCCTGGTTGAACTGCAGGAAGTACGGAAACTGAAAAGTGAAAACTTTATGGATGAGAAGTTGCTCTCTGAGCAATGTTAAAAACTAAGCAATGGCACCATAAGGAAGAGGTTTCTTCTCCTACTAATGAATAGCTGATATCTTAAGCTGCTTATACTAAAATAACAGAAGTAAAAGAATATTATCTCTCCCCGCTTCTAGCAAAATTACTACTAAGGGAATAAGTATCTTTGACTAAGAAAATACTTTATCATATCATTTAGGGTGTCATTTAAGAAAAGAGCTAAAGCACCACATTAATAGTTAATTGTTCTTCATGAGAAGGTTTGAACACTTTGTTTTTGTTCTGGAGAGGTGTGAAAGAAAAGAGCCAGAAAAACTGAGGGAGATCGCAGCCTGCGTGCAGACGGAGCAGCCAGGAAACCCTCTGGAGATGCACAGCGGCTTCTTCAAACACCTGCTGTAGTTTAATTTCCATGAGGGTAGGAATCTTAGTCAATTTTATTCACTGATAAACCCCCAAGCATCTTGAACTGTGCCTGGCATAATGTAAGGCCTTAAGAACTATTATAGAAATGAATGAATGAGTCGGAATTTTCAGTGTCCAACTTGAAATCATTTGTGTTTTTGGAATGTAAACTCTTTCCCAATTAAAAAAAAAAAAAAAGGTCAAGTTTACCATATTCCAAAGTTCTTCATGAGTTAAGAATTTTCAGAGGAGATTGAGGCTGAATTTCACATCCGGTAAGATGGTGCAGAATAGAGACACCATATGTGGAAGAGCGAAATGACCTCAACCAAATTAATTCAGTGAAGGCAGGACGCTAAGTCTGAGGTAACTGGGAGAAATAAAGCTTTAATGCATGCACAGAAAGAATGAAGACAGAATCGGGCTTCAAGCTGATCTTCTGTAGAAACTAAGGGATCTGAAGTTCCCACCAGATATCTAAATTCCACCCATGGGTGTTCCACCACAGGAAAAACCCTTACCTCCATAAACTAGATCAGTACTTCAAGAAACAACAACATAAAAACACATATATATACATACGCACCAACAAAAAAATAACAATAAAGTTAGTGTCATGACTACAAAGAGAAAGGTTTAGAAGTTCATTTTCCCAAGAAAGCATTAATTAAAACCATACTAGTCTAATGAAAATATATTTTGTCTTGTTAAATCCTTAGAAAAAAGAATTTCCTTCCATTCATTGGATGGTCCACCGTATTCAGGTGACTCTAGTTAATTCCCTTTCCCTCTGCTGGAAGAATAGCCACACTTTCCAAACACCAAGACATTCATCACCCTTGTCTTTCTTCTCTCTCTGTGGGATTCCCAAGGTGGAGCCGAGGTTGATGGATAGGGGTGGAGAGAGCCATCTCACATATACATAGAGCTCTTGCCCTCCTTCCTCAGATTGGCATTTTGCTCATCTGGGTTGATGCCCTTACATGGAGGAAAACTATGTTTACAGCCCTATGTTAACCCATGAACTGCTGCCTATGCTGATGCAAAATACCTTGTCACCTACAGACTCTGCCCAGACCATGAGTCACTGACACATTTGTGGCACTAATTCACCCATGACCTTCAATCTCTCCAAGGGGAACAGAGCATTCTGCTGCCAGTGACCAGTGTTCCTCTTAGTTGATCTCACTCTCTCTGCTGTTTACTATTCCAGATGTTGGGGAAATGTCACACTTTTCTTCCATTTACTCTTTCAAAAAGATGCCACTAGATCTGAGAGTCTATTGGGCCCTAATAATACTCTTTGATTCACCACTCAGCAATCTGAAATCTAGTCTTACGAATCTTTAATGTTTTCTGTAGCCCTTAATTTCTCGGGGCACAAAAATTTTTCTTCCCACAGCACATGGGTAGGGGAAACTGAGGCTATGCACTACCATTTATACACAGTTGAATGATAAGAGCACTTGCTGAACATTGGTCACAGAAAACACAAACAGTACTTCATCCCAGCTTCCTCTCATTTTTATAGCCCTATTTTCCTTGGGTCTTTTCCTCCAACCACTTATTTTCAATTTATGTTATCTAGCTGTATTAAATATAATTATAAGTGTTCTCCAGCTATTTCTAGAACAAGATGGCATAAAATTAAATAAACATATACATACAGGCATATGCTCATGCCAAATGAGGCCAAGCTTTTCACTGGATCACTAGGGAGCGGTTCACCATCTTCACTACGGTTTTACTACAGGTTCATCAGATGGTCTTGACCAACTTGCTTCCCCCCCTTTGTTTTCATTTACTTTAGCATAAAGGGGTATAATAGCAGTTAACCTATCTCCGGGGTGTGTTCAGGTTTAATGAATAAATGTCTATAATGTCTTCCAAGTGCCTCACGTGAGATGTGCTGTAACTGCACATTATTAGTGCTGCTATTACAGCACCGCCTTGGGACCCTCAGCCTTTAAGCTGGCTCGAGACAAGAGGTCTCGGAAATAATAACAACTCTTCTCCCAATGTGCCTTTCTCCCTGAAACCTCAGAGAACTTAAAGGCATTACCTTATTAATGTAAAACCCAGTACGAGATAGATGGGAATGACTACTGAGTATTTCCTGTTTCCAGGTGGGAGACATTAAGGCAACCCTTTTGCATTTACACACAGCTCACCTGTAATGGAAGCACTTACCAACATACTTCATGCAAGACACACGGCCTATTTCACTGTTTCTCCACTGAGGCATGGCACTGGGTAATGCTGCTGGGAAAAATGGGTTCCAGTCTGCTATTCTTTAAGTTTCTCGAGACAGTGATGAGAGAACAAGCAGCATTTGCTTATAAAGAAACCTAATGGTGATCATATATTTTTATTTAGCCATGGTTTGTTTAGCTAAAGAAAGCATCCAATTCCTCTCTCTCTCTTTTTTTCCCCTGCAGTGATCTCAGTGGAATGAACAAGACACCTTTATTTGTGGTTCTATAGATTACTGATTGATATAAAATGGCTGATGCATTGGTGCTAATGGGCACCATTTGGTAGTCAAAATATTCAATTTATAGGAGACCTTTAAAAGATAAGAAATCACTGCTGGGGATAGAGTGTATTTGCCTATAATTCCACCACTTGAAGGATGAGGAAGCTGAAGTCTTTGGTTATAATCAGCCTGCTTAAAAATAATTCAATGACACTTCTTAAAACTATCAATTGGACAGCCCTTTCCTACTATTAGTTTAAGCTGGGGAGCAATAATAATAATATGATTTTCAGCCTCAGTATTGTGCAATCTTTGATACCTGTTATGATCTATCCTGATGAGTCAAACTCCCTTACAGCAGTGTTCTTTGGGCTCTTCAGTGATGAAGTCTCTTGGAATTGGGCTGCAAAGAACCTGGTTAGATTGATCTCTTCAAGGGTACAATTACTATTCCGCTCTTATTTGTCATGGTAAGACTTTTTTACACTAAACTTCCTCCAACATTTTTATAAGTGATTTTAAAAGTCAACTCCATAATTTCACTGCAGAAAAACTGGGATTACATACTGAGATGATGGGGATTTTAGTGAGTTGTCTGCTCATGCCAGTATATATTGGAAATAGAATGAGCCCCTGGGCTCTCTGTCACTTGGTTAAACTTTGGGCATTTAGCTGACATCATTCTTTGGCATTTGCCTTCCTTCTCTCACTCCTGTACCAAAGGGTAATGGAAATACAGTTGTCAGCTTCAAATTATTCAAATCTGAAGAAACTAACTCCTCGTAACATTCTGCCTTCCCCATCTGAGCCCCACCCAGCCCCACACAGACCTCGCACCTCTCTTCTTTGATAGCTAATGGGAAAAGAGCCCAGACAATCTCAATGTCAGAGATTTAACTTAGTCGTAGGCCACTTGCAGTGACCAATTCCTCATGCTTCGCATAAAAGCAGAAATAGATGGGAATTCGCCTGGGCTGGTTATAATGATGTATGTAATGGAAACATTCCTTCTAGACACCTGAAGCAACTAGCTTCAGCTTCGAAGCATGAGATTTGCTTTCCCCATTTTAGCATACAGGCTTACAAATACTGTTATTGATCATGAAATTATCCAATCTTTTTAAAATACAGCTATGCTCTTTGATTAAAGTGCTTTCTACTGCCATAAATTTCAAACTGACTCCCCCTCAGTGCAGAATTTTCCTTCCACTTAGTTTTTTAAAGCGTCAGCCATTAATTTTGTTGAGCAATTCTTTAGTCTCATGTCAATGGTTGGCTTAAGTAGGTGAAATTTGCAGGTTCGTTTTACTCTCAGCTTAGCAGGATACCAAACTATCTTCTCTAGGAAAATACTGTGTTATGCTGTTCTCTGACTTTCTGGAGAAAAAAAAAGTGTCCTTTCTTCTACTGGGCCTGGGAAGTGAAGCTATAGAAAATCCTATTGTGATTCAGACTTGGTCACATCACTCATTCCTGTGCTGACATGACTCAGCTCTTACTCGCCCCTTATAAGCACACTCTCTTCTCTTATGTCAGAAAGAATCAGTTCACCCAACTGGGCCACCAATTGTCTGCATGTGGCCAAAGGGAACTGTTATTGTTTGCTGAGATCAGTACTTTTATTGAAACAATTAGAAAATACCCTAGTAATTTGCACTGAATGATATGATTTCCTCAGGAATATTTTGAAAATTAGTTTTTAGCATCAATTATTGGTGTAAATTTATATATATATATATATATTTTTTTTTTTCCCACTGCGCTATTTTAGATTTGGCCTGAGGAAATCTTTTAGAACATCGTTCTCGAAAAAATTCACTCTGAGTCAGCGATCAATCACAATTTCAGAGTGCTTGATTACCAAAAAGACCAAGATAGAATAACCTATCATTCATGTGAGCACGTGTCACTGCTGACAGCGGTTGCTACCTATGTTATAGAAGTGATTGAAAAGATAGATTTGATAACATTTTTTCCCCAATGTTTTGGACATGGAAAAATGGTCTTTGATTTGTGGCTATAGAACTTATTTGAAGGACCCTGTATTGCTTTCAATGAAAAAGGAGCAGTAGTTAGTAATAATCAATGTGATTTTAACCCCCAGTGTTTTTATTTATCCCAGAGATCAATATCTCTATAGGAGCACTCCCTTCAATCAAATACACTATGGAGAAACTCTGTTCAGCATCTTAACCATATCCGTTTCTGAGAACCAATGATTAAATAACTTCAGCATGTATGAATTTGTTTGGGGTGTCTTTAAAGTAGGCTAATTCTGTTCCAGTTGAATGTCCTTGATTATATGGTACTCAGAAGGAGATTACAAAACATTAGAAACTGTTCAAATGTCTTTGTGTTAATTAAATTGCCAGAAATTTTATCATGAAGCTGTAATGATTCCAAGGCCTGGCAGGATGTAGCTCCTTTAAAAGGAGCAATACACTGGAAAGGCAGCTTCCCTTCACTGACTTAGCAGGACTAAAATCAGCCTGTCTGCTAGTGCCCCTGGGAACTGGACAAAACAGCCCTTTGGTACTGAATCGATGTGTGAAAGTTTTGCAGGAAAATTTAAAAATGTGTGCAGTACATCAAACATTGAATCTGCTCAAATCAGGACAAGGTTTTCTACGTTTTTTACTTCAAAGTCCAGAACTACTATTAGAACTTGGAAATGTGACTTCTCTCTTTACCTTCATAGCCTGCTAAAGCTCATTTCATGAATAATATTTTGGGGACTTTCTCTTGATTCTTATCATTGTACTTTTTCTTCCACTCTTTGAAACTTGATAGGAAATGTCCCATGCATTATTCTCTTTCGTGTGAACTTTGCAAAACCCTCTGGGAGAGTGTTTTCCCCCTCACTTGGCTTTGAATGTGGGAACCTTATGATGCGATGTGATAATGAACAATGTAAAATTGTTGGTACAGTGATAGCATCCAGGTCCATTGAAAACTCCTGTGTGTTTTAAAGAGTCTGGATGGGTTTCCATGAAATAAATAAATAAATAAATAAATAAAACCCTGGAGGTTTTATTCTCAGTCAATTGTCTCTTCCAATAAATTACCAAAATCAGAACCTGGGATTTTCCTCAATATTGCAAGGAGACTTCTGGCTTGGCCTGCTGAAACTTTAACACTTGAAATTTGAATCCAGGTAAAACTTACACATTTCTTTTGGAATTTGACACTGCCCAGTTTACGAAGAGATTTGCCAAGATTTGATGAACCTTTCTATGAACTTAGGGAAATTTCATGCTAGGGCTGAAAACGGAAACAAAGCACATTTCACTAGGTGTCAGGTTTCATTCTGACCAACTCGCCAGGCTCTTCCCAGGTTGTATTAATTATTTCCTGCCCCAAGATGAGGGAGAAAGATTAACTGGCCTCACACTACCAAATAAAATATTCCAAGGAAAAAGGAGTCCCATCGAATATTATCTGAAAAAGTTGACATCACAATATGTCACTTTCAACTGACCTCCTTATTTGATCAGCAGCTTTGTCACAATGCAGATAGTGTTTGTGAAAATAAAAGCATAGGTAAGGACTAAAATTATGATCCATAATGAAAATAGCAACAAGATCCACAATGATAGTTTCAGAAGGAAAGAAGGGTGGAATTAAAAACTTCATAAGATATTCTTGGATTAGTAAATTCATGAGTATTTTCACTAACCCCATAGAGCCCTTCACATGGAAGAGGGAATTCAGAGCCAAACATGCAGTGTATAAAACTTCACACACTTGGTACATCTCGGCAAGCAATTGTGTGTAATTCTCTTTTCAAATAATGAAATTTTTATGTTCCTAAATAAATGATACTTCCTCCTTACAATATGTTAATCAAACTTTCTCAACCTCAACAATATTGACATCTTTGGCAGGATAATTCTTTGTCATAAGGGTTCTGTCCTGCCCATGTTGAGCAGCACCCCTGCCTTCTATCCACCAAATATCAGAAGCAACTTCCCTCAGTTCATGACAATCAAAAGACATCTCCAGACATAGCCAAATGTCCCCTGTTGGGCAAAATCACTCCCAACTGAGAACTGTTTGTGTGCCTTGTGTCTTCAAATGCCTCCAAATTCAGCAATTTGTTTCTTTCCATGAGTTCAGAACACTATGTACATCAAGATTGCAGTTGTTAAACAACTCCAAGGAACATCTAGACACAATCATAGAATCAACATATTGGAAGGGATCTTAGAAAAAAGAGGGGATCATAACAACAGCAGCAACCACAACAAAATAAATTCTAAAGTACCTATCTATTAATAAGGAAACAAAAATGTCCTAAAAAGAAAATACAAAGATTAACTGCTTTTAAATGTTTTGAAGAGTCAGCATATGAAAATGGTTGTTGGCTCATTCTGCAAAATGTTAGAGCTGCATTGTTCAATACAGTAGCCATTCACCACATGTGATTACTTAAGTTTAAATTTAAATGAAGTAAAATCAAATTGAAAATTCATTTTCTCAAGTCACTAGTTCCCAAAGCTAGATAGTGGGTAGTGGTTATCATATTGGACAGTGCAGATAAAGAATGCATCCATCATGGAAAAAAAGTTCTACTGAAGAATGCTGCTTAGATGCAGGAGCAGTGGGTAGAGGTTCCTCTGGATAAATTTCAACTTAATAAAGAAAAAGCATTACAAAATTAGAGCCTTGCAACAGTTATCTTCCAAAGAGCATGAACCAAAGTTTGAGCAGATGTTAAGAAGGAATTTTTGCTGGGTAGACTACTACTATGTCAGATGAACAGAATCTTCTAACTCAGACTCAAAAGGACCTATGTATGAGTTTTTGTTTTATGTAATACAATTTTCATCATTTCCAAACACAACCTCATGGAATTGAAGAAACATTCATATTTTGAGATTGAGACACTGCAAATATTACATAACTTCTAGAGCAAAACAATATTCACAAAATGGAGACTGTTTCATTTTGCTCTGTGGTGAGGTCTGTTCCCCATTTTTTTTTAAGTATATATTATTATGCCAGTATTTTCAAATGAATTCCTGACATTTATAAAGTATGAACCTTAGTCATATGCCATTTTGGTTCATACAATATTCAAATGCAAGATTTAGTCCTGTATTGCAGGGAGTGAAAGACAAAGATTTAAGATACTTAGAGCATGACAGGGAATTTGAGTGGAAATCCAAAGCCACAGCACCTCAATGGGAAAGATATTGCTCTTATACTGGCCAAACAACTTTCCTTTAAAGGAAAAAGTACTCTGGGAAGAATTTGAAATTCAGGTGATAAGTGAAGACACACTCTCCTCAAAATAATCCAAAAAAACTACATATACTCATCTACTTATCTACAAGCTTTTTTCCCATAAAAGTGAAAAGTCCACTCATCAACACACACACACACACACACACACACACACACAACACACACACACACACAACACACACACACAGAATTTACAAATCCAGTTCACTTAATTTCAAGGAACCAACTAGTATTTATTGAGAACTTGGTTTTACTTATGGTCTTTATTTATTGTGCTTTGCAATATTGGTTAAGACAAAGAAAAGACAAAAATCTTAGCACTTTAGGAAGCTCAGTAGCCTTAGATGAATTAAGGTGACACACAAATACAATAAGAGGGTAATGGTAGATAACACTGACCACAAGGACAATTCTCATTAACAGAATAAAGTACTGCTACAGGTAGAGCAGTCAATGAAGGCTTTGAGGAGAGCATGACAGGAGTAAAATTTAGGTAAGTAGATGAAGAGATGGAAAGGAAACCCTGGATAAAAAGCAGAAAGTGCAAAAGCAAAGCGGTATCTTGATGAAGACCAAAAAAAAAAAAAAAAAGAGAGAGAGAGAGAGACCTGCACATCAGGACGGGGATTTTGATAGTGAAATAATGGCTGAATAATGAGCAAAGCCCATTTGTGGATGACCTTGAAATCCAAGGAGAGAATTATAGACCAAACGTGCTGTGAAACTGGGAAACAGAAAGTCTTTATACACCTTACAAAATCAAGTGGCACAATGATCTTGTTTTAAGGAAGATCACTGGATGCAGCCTGTAGAATGAATTGGGCGGGATGGGTTGAAGGGAAGGAGGGGAATTATGGTATCAACCTCATCAGATGGCTGTTACTGGGATTGAGATTTGACATGATGAGTGCAGGGATATGGTTGTAGATGATGGTGAAATCTGAGGAAGAATGTTCTAGTAATGAAGAATGTTAAACATTTGGTATGGATTATAGTCAGAAACTTGACATCTCTACTGAATAAATTCACATACGGGCTTCACTACAAAGAGATAGTGGGCTGTTAGCTTCTCAGAGAATCTTTCAGCCCTATGGTGTTCTGATCTTCAGCAAAAGAGAATCACAGAGGAATTAGGTTATTTCTTTTCTTGATCTTTATTCTGCTGTTCCTTGCTGAGCTGCTGGAGGGCCAGAGCAGATCACATGTTTTCTCTGTGCCTCAGTTTTAGTATCTATAAAATATAAATTGGTTTGTTACCCATCTCACGGTGATGCTGCAGGGCTTGTAAAATATTGGACCCTAGAAAATATTGGGCATTTGGAAAAAAACTTGTGATAAATAGGAGACAGAAGCCATCTAAAATTAGATATAGACTTTTACCTTTGAGAGCTGCATATTTCTTACCCCGAAGGTACCTAGAGTCCATCATGAACAAATATATTCGCACATACACACTACGAACAGTATAGAATATTAAAGTCCACAAATCTTTTAAAGTTCCAGAATCTAAATGACGAATTATAAATGTAAAAGCTTAAAAAGAATCTCTTCCAGCTAAATGATTTTTCTATGCATTTAATACTCTAGAAAGTAATATGTGAAACAAATGTTAAGATAAAATGAAAAATCTTCATGAGCAGTCATTAGGAGGTGAAAAGAAGTAAATCATTCTCTTCTAAGCAACATCACTGAAAAATCAATTACCATCTCCTGGTCAAAAAGCACAGCACTTCTAACCAAGGAGAAGACTACTGTGTGATACCCAAAAGCCACACAGGAAATGCCTTGTTAATGGTTGGAATTAGCTGATGCAAAATAGGAAAAAACCTTGGGGAACAACTAGTTCCACACCTTCACTTTCAAAAGATGAAGAATCTGATGCTCACAAGGGTTATGTGGCAAATGTAAGGTCACATGGCTAATTTGTGAGAGCTGGAATTTGGACTCCCGGTCCAAGGCCACGCTGTTCACTTTTCATGGATCAGAACTGGGCTTGGAGTCACAAAGAGAGTATTCATGAGTATATTATTCTTGAGATAAAGTGATCATATTTCTCTCTCTGGGGTTCCAATCTTTCCAAAAGAACAAAACTGAACAGTGGCAGCAGAGAAAAAGAATGAGTAAGAAAAAGATCTGGAACATTCAGATTAAAGGTCTCTTTTGAGGAAGCCTGGGTCATCTCCACTACTTGTCCTCACTGCAGCATCTGGTCTTAAAGGCCAACAGGAAGGAAACTACACTATAACTTGTATTGTAGATAACATATCTCCTAGAAAAAAAGATGAACATTAGAGGAAAGTTTCCATTTTTTGATGTATTAGAAAATATGAAAGGTTGCTACAGAGAAAACAGAAAGAAAGACCAAAATGAACTGAAGAAAGTGAAATTAACCTCAAGACTTTGGAGAACAGAATAATGTAAAAAAGAGGGGGAGGAAACGTATGTGATTAGATCCACATATTGGGCATGAGAAACTTTCCCAATGAGGTGAACCAGGATCTTCTAAAGAAATATGTTGCTGGATTCACACAACATTAAGAATGCTTAACAAGTTCAAGATACCTTTGAAATGAGATGAGGTATCTCCATGGTCTAATAGTGACAGGGAATCTCAGAAAATTAATTTAGACTGGTTCATGTGTCAACGTGATATAAAATAATGTAGAAGTACAATAATGTGTAACATCTGGTGGAAATCTTACTTGTACTTCCTGAACCCACCAAACTCTACCAGATTTGCTTATTCACATGAAGCAAATAATAAAGGGGACAAATAATAAGGCAAAATACAATACAATCTGTATCTGGTGATTTTGATTCCTTGAGGAGAAAGACAAAAATGTGCAGACCTGGGGTGCCTGGATGGTTCAGTTGGTTGAGTGACCCACCCTTGATTTCGGCTCAGGTCATGATCTCAGGGTTGTGATATGGAGTCCAGCATTGGGCTCCATGCTCAGCGAGGAGTCTGCTTGAGATTCTCTCTCCTTCTCACACTGCCCCTCCTCCCTATTCTCTCTCTTTCTCTCTCTAAAATAAATAAATCTTTTTAAAAAAAATATGAAGTCCCATGGACTATTTGTAAATTTTCTTCAAGTTGAGTTTCATGACTTAATAAACTAAAATATATAGATGATGTTGAATAACTATTTTTTTCAGAAGCCCATTAGGAAAAAGCAGGCCAAAGGTTGAGAGTATTTAATGAATGATAACAAAGAAAAAGAACATTGTGGCATCAGAACACCAGAATATCAATAAAAATTCTGGATTTAAGTCATACATTTCTTCTTCTATAAAGAAGAAATAATTATACTTCTTCAGCCTTTCTCAAGAGTTGTTGGAACACTCAAATGCAAATATAAAAGCAATTTTGCAATGTATGAAGTATTAAACAAATGCAGTTTGAGTGTATGAAGTATTAAACAAAAGTAATTTAATATAATTATTTGTAGGCTTGATCTGAAAAGTGTTTACCTGACATTTGAAAAAGAGAGACAATTACTCAGATAAATTGATGAAGCTGGGAATAATCAAAAGCAGCATATATATATGGGAAGCATATGTTTTCAAGAGTAAAGCATATTTTCCACAGAAAAGTATAACACCAGGGTAATATTAACAGTTTCAGATGATTATATTCTAATGTTACAGAGAATGCTATAAGAAGGCAAGCTTGAAATTTTTACAAAAGACAGTACACAAACCTGGTGTGTTAACGAGATTTGAAATAGAGAAATGAACATTGGGTTTACCAAAAGTATATTTATTAAAAGTAATTAGAGTATAATACAACAGACCAAGACTTGTGAAATTACATAAAATTCCATGAACTGCCACAGTAAACTAGAGAAGAGGCCATTTAGGTGAGAATTTAAAAAGAGAGAGAGAGAAAGAGAATGTAACAGAATGGGAGGACACTTTTGATGTAGGATGACAACTTGTCCTTGTTAGCCTTAATAA
Organism: Lutra lutra; assembly: GCF_902655055.1. Classification (NCBI taxonomy): domain Eukaryota; kingdom Metazoa; phylum Chordata; class Mammalia; order Carnivora; family Mustelidae; genus Lutra; species Lutra lutra. Next base: position 90,853,801 of record NC_062283.1, on the reverse strand, counting down.
TCCTGGTGTATGTCTGTTTCCCAAGTGTAATTGCTAATAACACATCTTCCACTCTCAAAAGTGTCCTGTTTTGAATAAAAAGCATGTGGTGCTCCTAGTGGAGTGTAAATATAGACTGCAAACTTAAAGATTACATTTATAAATGCATAGCATGCCAATTAAAAAAGAAAAGAGGCTCATTGTATTTGAACCACACATACAGTACTGTGTTCCAACCTGGTTCCTATACATTAAAAAAATAAAAATAAATAAAAATAAACCACCTAGGGTAACTAGGCTTAGTAAAGGGCTGCAAATTCAATCATAAGATAATCAATTTAAGATTTAAAAAAAGAAAAGACTTAAGTCTAACACGATATCGTCTTCAGTGTTTTAACAGGTGTTCCATGAAAATCACCATCACCAACATGGTGATTCAACTTCATTTTTTACAGTATTAAAGGATGTAGGATTAATAGGTAGAATTCTGGAGAGGTACATTTCGATGGACTGTAAGCAAGGTCTTTCTAATATTGAGAGTCGTTCTAAAAAGGAATGAACTGCTTTGATAGCTAGTGAGCATCCTGTCCCTGTTCAGTTTAATCAGAGGCTGGATGTCTGCCAGTCATGGATGATACAGAAGTAAATCTCACTTTCCTAGGAGTCTGGACTCCAGTACTCATAAGACTGCATGTATCCATAGCTTAAGTCTTCCGCAAATGAAGTGTGCCTCTTCTTTGAGCTCTCAGGAGCTCAGTAAAGGCAGATGGCCAATATCCACTTAGAGCTATAGATTCATAAATAAATAAAGTTATTGCTTATAAATGTACAAGTAAATAATATGTATTAAACACTCACTTTAGGCCAGAGCTTTTGACCTGCAGTACTGCTTTTAATTCTCATCATAAACACATATGAAAAATCACAGCTATCCCTTCCAAACAGAGAAGGAAAATGAGGTTCAGAAAGCTTTTGATGTGCCCAAAGTTATTCAGTTAAAAACCAGTAGAATTGGGATCCCTGTGAAACACCTCTATTCAAGATGATTTTTATTTTGTGTTCCGAATGCTCCAGCAGTGTACCCTCCTGGGAGAGTGCTGAAATGCTCTATTGTTTTACCTCTTTCCATATTTTCCATAAAAACAGTACAGCATAGCTCTTTGCTACAGAAAATTAAATACCAGCTGATACCAGAGGAATGTGCTGTAGAAAGTCTTTCTCCTCCTCTCTGTGTATGTCACCTCTTTTGGTGATACACTTCCTCTCTCTCCTACAGCTAAAATTAAACCAGTGGAAAATGTTTGCCTCAAAGTACATGCCCTCTCTTAATGAAAAGCAACTGTAGTTAAAGGTCAATAGATTAACAAGGGAACACAAATAGACAGTGTTCCTTATCTGGTAGGCAGAGAGATGGTGCTAGCATTAGCATTTGGGGAATAAGAGAAATAGGATTTTGACAAGGAGGGGGGTAGCATAGACAGAACAGGAATAGCAGGTGAGGTGAGAGAAAACTGTGGACACAGTCGAACAGGATAAGTGAAAGTCATATTCAGCCTAATAACAATTCAGGGCACAGCAATGATACGATTTAAGAAATCATTTGTCCTAGAATTACAGAAAATAAAATAAACTTCATATGTGTGCAGCATTTTATGCTTTACAGGACATGTTCACTTGCATTACCTCATTGGATTGTCATGATATTTGAGAAAAATAAGCATAATTGTCTCCCATTTTAAACCAAAGAGGAAACTGGGCTCCAGAGACAAATGACTCAACAATGTCCATAAATTGGGAGCAGTCTAGTGATAATGCTTTTCCACTACATTCCTTTTATTCCACAAATACATTATTTGCTCTTTTGGAGATCATTTTGTCTGCCTGTTATAAAGTTGCATATAAAAATAGAGTTTTGTCTCTTATTAGACATTCTGAGCAAACAGATATAAATAAAAGGAACTAGGTATCACCTCTATTTTTAATACCACGTAGATTTGCTTTTGAATTGATGTTTCTTTTCTCTGTGTATAATTATTCTGAATGAATACTTCTACTTGGTCATTCCAGATTAAAATCTTATGGACTTATAAAGAAAAAAAATATTGAAATGAGCTGGAGGATTATCTGGTTAAACTCTCGATGCATTCATTCCATGATGATGTCTCTCTTGCCTGCCAAACCAATCTTTGCCGGTTTTAATTTTCATTATTGAACCAGGTCATCTAAAGTACTCCACACCAAGGATCAATGAAAGTCACAGTTTCCTTGTCAAGATCAGACTTAGAGAGCAAAAAACAATTGGAGTACTTTTACAACCAAGAAATAATTTGTCAGCCAACGATGTGATTCACTGAGTTGAACCATATGATTTCCAGCAATATTTTGTCAAGATTTTCTTCCATCCCTAAATTATCTTACAAATACCCGTATAAATAACAATATAAATAGGATTAATCTGACAGTGATTTCTACCTTTTTGCAAAGGAAGAAAAAAATGGAGTCATTGTCCTCTACATCAACTAAGAGGCATGACATCAAGGACTTTGAGACAGTTGAGTGCCCTTCCCAAATTAGATGAATGGGGTCAAATTAGAAGTGTTTTTTTGTTTGTTTGTTGGTGTATCGTGAATTTTCTGAGTTTATCCTTCATGTGTAGACCCTCTTGTGACCTTTAGAGGGAATCATCTGAAAATCAGCAGTGTTTATCAAACCACCTTACATTGTTAGTACTGAAACATTAAAAGTTTTAATTTGCTTTGTAAGAGCTTCCAAAGGAACACCAGGTATAAGCATGATAGGTATAGCTTTTTCTTGGCATAATCCTATAACGGCCTTTCCACATGCATGAATGTATTCTAACATAAAACATTCATTTTTATACTGTACTGATTCAGAGATTGTACAGGAAACTGCAAATTGCCCACCAAAATATACTCTTCTCTTCTTCTGTAAATTAGCCCATGACTGCATTGCTGCTCTCTGTTTCCCAGCCTCCCTTGCAGGTAGATGTGGGCAAGAGATACATTTCTCACAAAAGCATTGTTAGGGGAAGTGATGTCTACCTTTTCCAAGTCTGAATTTTAAAATATTGACTGTGACTTTTCTCTGCTCTCTTTCTCCTACCTGCTAGCTGGAACTCAGAACATGACAGAACCTTGAACTTGATCATGCAGGCTAAGAAAATGCCCAGATGATGGCAAATCTTTCCCTATCACTTAAACTTGTCATATTCTGCTTGAAAGCAAAAAGAGACTTATCTTTTTTAAACCACTGAATTTGGGGCCATTCAGGTACAGCGGCATAATCTCTAATTAAAACAGAAGCTGTCTGAAAGCTCATCAGCTGTCTGTTCACATCTTCATACAGGCAACATAAAGGTGAAGATTAAGAGCAGCAGTTATATCTCCTTATTGTCACAATTCAAACAGAACTCGGTCTTCAAAGCTACCATATAAAAAGACACTCCGATTCTTCGCAAAATCTGTTTCTTTTCTTTTTGTCAACAAGAACTGTATCCATTTTGAAACATAGACTGATGGTTTGTTGAATCCTCTACTTCTGGGTGAGTAGTGGCCAACTGCTCTTCAGCTGTCTGCAGTGTTTTGCCAGATGCCGGAAACAGCACCGTGGCCCAGTCTTCAATGGAGACATTAATGAAATTGAAAGTGATGGCATAGAACATTATTTCCTAATGAGGTTTCCTTAAAATAAGTAGGTGCCAGGTATTTTTTCACAGAAGGAGAGGAATGTCCTTGAGTTAGGAAAGTGCTGAGGTAATGTGACTTACGTGTAAGACCTGACAGATCACTTTTTGTATTCTTAACTGCAACGCAAAAGTTGATGAGCAGTTTTCAGCCACCGACTATGCATACGGGCTACATGCATGAAAAAAAAACCCACCAAGTCTACCTTAAAGAATTTATGGATACTACATTTTCTTCACAGCAGAGCTACATATCACTGTTTCCCAATTCTGACGTCAACACCTGATCCCCACCTACCCTGTTCTACATCTCCATTTTCCAAAACACTGTTATTTTTTAACATATTATATAATTTACCTGTCACACTTATTGTTTTGTCCCCCACCCACCAGAATTTAACTCCAGAAGGACAGAACTCTGTTTTGTTCACTGAGATATCTCAAGAATTAAAACAGTGTCTGGAATACAGTAGTCACTCAGTAAATATTTGTGAAATATTGTTGCCCAAAGCGGGTGACAGATACAAATGACTGGTGCCACATGGTATGGATATAGGACTTATTGGGATGGTGAGAAATTACAAGCAGAGAAATAGTAGAGTGCAAGCAGTCATCTGACCTCCATGACCTTGCCACTTAGAACAGTCACAAATGATCCTTATTTACAACCCATGGCTAGCATTCTAGTAGAGAGGATCCCCCAATCCACAATACATTATGTAGCAATGGTTGGAGAAGTATTAAAAAATGGTGCTTTTTCAGCCTGTGACTGCTATCCTATTTTTGGATAAGTCTAACTCAAGCCTGCTGAGCCAACCCTCAGCCAAACTACCAAAAGTGGGAAGAATACGAATCTCCAGAGCATCAAATTTTCTTCTCGCTGATAAATATACAAATAATAAAACAAAGAAAAAATTTGATCTCTTTAATCTGCTGATACATGGGCAATAGTTTTTAGTCTGCTCCAGGTTCTTTTTGAGCAAAACAGGGAAAGGCTTAAGAAATGTCAGCTACATCCTGCCTGTTTCCTGGCCCCATAGTAAAATGAAGATCAGCTTCCATATTTATCATCATGGATTATGACTAGGTTTGTCCTTTTTTTTTTTTTTTTTGGATAAAGTCCCATTTCACTGCCAATATATTGAGTGTCCCATACTTAATGCCGGTCTTAGAGAACTAGCAAAATGTGGATCTGATGGTGATGCTTATTTTGGTTTCATTTTACAGATTTCAGTGATCTGCCCACATAACCAGAAAAGTAGCAGGGGCTTTATTTGAAGACGTTACTATATCAGATCAAAGAAAGATGGCTACATACATAAAAATAAGATCAAAAGGAATGAATTTAGTTTGATTTCCAGAATTCAAGGAATAAAATATACACTGAAGTCCATCAATGATTTTCAGCAAATGTACTACTAGTTTTGTGTATACAAGTCAAAAATTATTAAAATCAAATCTTAATTTCATCTTTTCTCCCTTTCTGAGTTTCCCATTCAATCTCTACCACTAATTTTTTATTATTACTACGTGAGGGAGGGCAAAGTAGCTATATTACAAAAATCTGGAGATAGGCCTTTTATTTACAGAGGTAGGAGGGTGTAACTTGTATGAGGAAGGAAAATTTATTTTTTTTAAATAATTCAATGAATCTACTATGGTGTGATTCCCTAAGACATGATTTGGAAGAAAACTGTAAAACAAAAAGATAATCAAGAAGATTAAGTTCCTATTGGCAGCACATGCAAGAGAATAAGAGGCACATGAATAGTAGGAATTGCTGAGAAGGGGTCGTTGAGACAGAAGGTGAGAGCAAACAACAAGGTCGAGGGATGTGTCTTGGGATAGTCCCCAAGATGGAAGATGCTCAGTACATTTCTACTACACTATCTGACATCAAATTTGAAAATAATTCTGCTTTATTGGTTAAATAGCCTCGCCAATCACAAAACTGTAGTAAAAAGTAGGTCTATGCCTTCTGTTAATGGTGAAATTATTTTCTGCTCTGTGCTGTCTTCAAACCTTCAGGTAAGCCTCATCGATACCCTACATCTTGGATTGGTGCCTAAGAGTAATGCAAGAATGGGGGTCAGGGGGTGAGTGAAGAAAGCAGACGCTGAAGGATATTGGCAAAGTAGGAAGCAGATTGCAGAATAATCTGACCAGAAGAACATAGAAATAAATTCACAGAGCTATGCTCCATCGTGTTGGATATTAAAGTCAGGGTTAACCTCTGAGGGTTGCAGGCTGTGTGAGTGTTTCTGAATTACACTTGGAAATTTTGCCTGGAATTGCCTTGAGCACCGGTGCAGACTCTCCGATATCCTCAACCAAGCAATACCCAAGATCTGAGCCAGAAGTGTATCCTCACCACAGTTACAAAACGGAAGCTGACTGGTCTATGAAGTGGTATCACCCAGGAATCTGGGGATGGTGGCAGGAACTTCTTTATCAGGCCAGAATTGGGACATTGCTTTAGAAGTTTCTTTCCTGAAGGCTTAGCCTGCTTCTTGTAACACTGGTCCTTCCAAGGATTCCATGAGCCACCCTTCTTGTGTAGGTAGGTAGAGTGGATTCTGATGTTTCCAACTAGGAGGCTTGACAAATATAACAGCCTAACCTTGAACTTTGAAAAAAAAAATTATTATAGTAAAATATACATAACATAAAAATTTAATGTGTTAATCATTTTTAAGGGTACAATTAGGTGGTATTAAATATATTCATAAGATTGTGCAAGCATCATCACTATCTCCATAATTCAACTATATCCATTAAAGACAAACTCTCAATTATCCCCTAATCCTTGCCCATGGCAATCACCATTCTACTTTCTGTCCCTCTGATTCTGACTACTCTAAGTACCTCATATAAACGGGATCATGCAGTATTTGTCTTTTTGAGACTGGCTTGTTTCACTGAGCATGATGTCCTCAAGGTTCATTCCTGTTGTAGCGTATGTCGGAATTTCCTTATTTGTTAAGGCTGAATAATATTTATTGTATGTATATATCACATTCAAAAAAATCTGTTCATACATCGATGGATACTTCATTTGCCACCATGTCTTAGTCATTGTGAAGAATGCTTCTACGATCCTAGATGTACAAATACCTCTTCAGCCCTGTGCTTTCAATTCTTTTGATATATACCTAGAAGTGGAATTACTGGATCACAACTCAGCATTTTGCATGAGAGAAATCTTCATTTGATTAAGGTCTGGTCATTAGACTTCTGAGATAGGCAGAAGCCCTGGTTATTTGGCTTCTATCATAAGAAGATACTGTGGAAACCATTAGAGATTCATATGTAAAATTTTAAAAATTATGCACCAAAGACAGGGAGAAGAAATCTTCCTAATAGGCTAATATTAGAACACAGCTAATATTAGAACAAGTCATGTCCCAGGCTTATTTTCCTCCAAGTTCACCGTATTTTCATAGTTCACTTTTAAAAACATTATGAAATATGACCTTCTCTAAGCCATGTTAACTACATATGCTCCTTCCCCTCATTTTCTCACCCTTCTGCTTTTATTAGTTATAACATTTCTACAATTTCATGGTGTAAAATTGTCATAGTTAATTCCATAAGCATAATTCCCACAGTTGTTAGCATTAGCTGAATGTTTAAATGGATTCACTACTCACCATGACTCCATGTATCTTGACTTTTACATTCATATTTTGGTTGGCTGAAATCTGTCCTCCAGTAGTTTTTACAAGAATGTTTATGGAAACAATATTTCTTGATTTCTTGTATGTTTGACAATGTTTTCCACCGGTTTTTATTATTGCATAGTGGTATAGCTGGACATAAAATATGATGATGTTCTCTTTCATTAAAACTTTGTAGACATTGCTCCATAGTTGCTAGCACTGGATGTGATTCTGGAGAAGTTTAAATCCAATCTTACTGTTTTTCCTCCCTAAATATCAGGCTCTATTTTTCCTGCCTTTGCCTGAGGCTCACAGGAGTGTTCTGATATGGTTACATCCAATAATTTTTCTCAGGAAAGACTTGGTGTTAACCAACCTACATTAGTTTTTCCTGTGACATGTTTTGCTCTCAGCTGGAGAATATCTTCAATTATTCCAGGAAATTTTTTTAAGGTATTAGTGGAAATTTTGTCTTTTTACTGGATATTGACAGTTTCCCATCTGTTGATACTGCAGAGGTTTTCACATTTTTCTACTAATTCTTTGAAATTTTCTTTTTTTCTTCCTAGTTTTGCTCATTTTTAAAAAGATTTTATTTATTTATTTATTTGACATAGACACAGTGAGAGAGAGAACACAAGCAGGGGGACTAGGATAGGGAAAGCAGGCTTCCTGCCGAGGAGGGAGTCCGATACGGGGCTTGATCCCAGGACACTGGAATCATGACCTGAGCCAAAGGCAGATGCTTAACCACTGAATAACCCAGGCACCCCGATTTTGCTCATTTTTTATCAAATGTCTGCTTTCCCTAATTGTATTTTTAGCTGTGTCTAATAATTTTATCTGCCTCCAAAATGTAGGTTGGATCTAAGGTTTTTATTTTTTCCCTTCTATTTATTGTTTAGTGGTGGTTGTAATTGTTTATGAATTCTCTGTTTACATTTTGAATAGGTAATGCGTGAACAGTGTTTAAGTGTTTAAACTTTAAGCAGCGGAAGCTCTATCTCCCGGGACTCTCATTCCAGTCCCCATCCCTACAGTGAATGCAGTTCTGTATTTTCCCTGATGTGCAGCAGTAAAAATATTTATTATTTTCCCTCTTTACATCAATAGTGACACACTCTATACATACTATTCTGACTTTGGATTTTGTGTATATTTTAAATTTATCTTGGAGATCTGTACTAATATATAAAGGGTTTCTTTTCCTTTCTTTCCTTTTTTTTTCTTTTCTTCTTTTTAATTCTTTCTTTCCTTTCACAGTTGTATAGCATTCTTTGTATGTAATTTATTCAGACTCCTGTAAGCAGATATTCAAGTTGTTATTATTGTTTTGTTATTATCAACAATGCTGTACTGAATAACTCTGTAGGTGTGTTATTTCACAAATGTGTACACATATTTGTTAGGTACATTCTTAAAGGTATAACTGCCAAACTAAAAGGTATTTGTTTTAATAATTTGTATAAATATTGCCAGGTTGTGATCAGTAAGAGCTGTCCTAATTCACACTCCCACCAGAAACATACCAGTTTTCTCACACCCATGCTAACAAGTGTTATGAAATATTTGCTCTTCGCCAATCTGATAGGTAAAAGATGGTTTTTATTGTTGTGTTTATTTGCATTTCTCTTATGAGTAAGTTGAGTACCTAGTCACATCTTTAAAAGCCAATTGTATTTTCTTTTCTTTGAACTTTTCCTTATATTTCTCACTCACTTTAATTGGGTTATTGATTTTTTTTAATTTTCTAAATACATTATAGAAATTATAAATAGTAAATGGTTTTCTACAAGTTTCTTTTTTGTCTTTTAATTTGATTAATGGTGATTTTTCTCTAAGCATAATTTTAATGCCAAATAATCTTTCAATCTTTATCTTTTTATGATTATTAAAATCTATATCTTACTTAAAAATCTTGCCACTCTAACTGTTCAGTCCTCTTGTAGCATATGTCAGAGTTATATATTTATAATTTATTATTAAAATAAATTTATAATTTTAATTTATTATATATTATAAAAAATATCATAATTTTAAATTATAATATTTATAATTTATTATTATTATTTATTTCCATATGGCTATCCTTTTTTTAAACACAATTTATTCAATAATAAAAACTCAATACTTTATTCAATTTGTGCATTTCCACTGAAATGAGATGTTAGGCTGTGCATTGAAGTATTTCTGGACTTTTATTTCTGTTCTATTGATCTATCTACCCTTTTTTTTTTTTTTACCACTGCCACATAGTTTTAATTTAGATAACCACATTTTATGTTATTTTTTTATTCAGAATTTTGTCTACTTATTTATTTTTTAATATGAATTCAAGATTCATGTTGGCTAGATCCTCCAAAATCATCTTGACATTTTACTGCTATTGTGTTATATTTACTTAAAATAAACCTGATATTTATATTATATTGATCTTCCTATCAAAAAATATTGTGAGGTTCACTTTAAGTCCTTGCATCACTCAGGAAAATGTCCCAAATTTCTTTATAGCGATTTTACACATTTCTTTTATTTATTCTACATATAGAAATCTCTGTCCAATCATTTGCTGATCACTAATCTAACCCAACAGACTCAGTAGCCACACCCAGCAGAGAATGCTGACTTTACAGAGTTAGGTCAGTTGAGTTATTCAGAAAACAAATAAACAACAACAAACTCTGAAGAAGGGAATATTTAGGATATAACTTTTGTTTCTAAACCAAAATTGTGAGACACTCAAAGCGACAAGCAAGTATGGACCATAAGCCAGAGAGAAAAAAAACAGTCAATAGACTTCTGAGGAACTCACAGTGAAATGAAGAATAGAAAAGGGAAAAGAGGAGTAAAAAGACATAGGACACATAGCGGACAAATAGAAAAATGCCAGATGTAAATCACATCTTATCAATAACTAAATTAACTACCTTGGATTAAATATGCCTATCTAAGGTCAAAGATTGGCAGAGTAGACTAAAAATATGATCCAAGTACATGCCATCTATAGGAGACATAATTTAGACTCAAAGACACATACTTTAAAAAAAAAAAAAAAGACACATACTTTAGATTCAAACACACAAAAAAGTTGAAAGTAAAAGGATAGAAAAAAATATATCATGTAAACAGTAGCCAGTAACTGTCTGGAATGGTTATATGGGTATCAGATAACATTTACTTGAAGACAAAAACGATTACTGAAAACAAACAAAAAAAAAGGACAATTTTATAATGATAGTTCAATCTATCAAGAAGATACAACTTAAATAAACATATATTCACTTACCAAAAGAATCCCAAAATGCATTAAATAAAAATTGACAAAACTGAAGGTAGAAAAAGAGAAGTCAACAATAATATTTGAAGCTTTCAGTAACTCACTTTTGATAAGGGATAGAACAACTACAGGGAAGATCAACAAGTAAGACTTGAACAACACTATTAATCAATAAGTCGTATAGAAATCTTTAGAACACTCCACCTAAAAATAGCAGGATACATATTATTTCTCAGTGCACATAGAACATTCCCTATAGGTTAGATCTAAAATAAGACAATAATTGTACAAATATTGGAATCATACAAATAGCAATGAACTAGAAATTAATAACAGAAGAAAATTAGGGAAACTCACAATTATATAAATTAAACAATATGCCAGAAAAGAAAAAAAAATGGTCAAGGAAGAAATCACAAGGGATATGAGAAAGCACTTTGAGGGGCACCTGGGTGACTCAACCATTAAGTGTCTGCCTTCAGCTCAGGTCATGATCCCAGAGTCCTGGGATTGAGCCCAACATCAGGCTCCCTGCTCCCCGGGAAGCCTGCTTCTCACTCTCATACTCCTCTTGCTTATGTTCCCTCTTTCACTGTCTCTCTCTCTCTCCCAATTAAATAGATAAAATTAAAGGAAAAAAAAAAGTACTTTGAGATGAATGAAAATGCAGGCATAACAAAACAAAATATATGAGCTATAGCTCATATATATAGTATTGTTTGGAGGTAAATTTGAAGAATAAACTAGATGCGAGTAAAGTTTTAGGAAGCAAATAATAAATATCATGGGAAAAATAAATTAAAAAATGGAGAGAAAATCAATGAATCCAAGTTTGTTCTTTGAAAAAGTCAACTAACAAAACTAAAAACTTTTAGGTAAATTGACCAAGAAAGGGGAGTGAAAATTGAAATTACAAAGATCAGGAATGAAAAGGGAGACATTACTACTGACCACACAGAAATAACAGATTATGAGAAAAATTGTTTAGTAACAAATTAGATAACCTAGATGAAACAGACAAATTCTGAGAAAGAGATAAACTGCTGAAACTCACTGAAGAATAAATAAAATTTTTCAATGGGGAACCTGTGTGGCTCGGTTGGTTAAGCATATGCCTTTGGCTCAGGTCATGATCCCAGGGTCTGAGGATCAAGTTTTGCATCCCAGCTCCCTGCTCAGCAGATAGCCTGCTTCTCCCTCTTCCTCTGCTGCTCCCCCTGCTGTGTTCTCTCTCTCTCTCTCCCTTGCAATAAATAAAATCTTTAAAAAAAAAAAAAAAAAGAATAAATAAAATTTTTGAAAAGAACTATAATAAGCAAAGAGATTTGTATTAAATTCGTAATCCAAAATTTCCCACAGGGGAAAAAAGTGATCTTAGAATGAGATGGTTTCAGTGGTGAATTCCACCAAATATTTAAGAAATAATTGATACCAATTCTTCACACACACAAAGGGAATGCTTCCAAAAAATAGAAGAGAAGGTAACCCTTCCAATTCATTCTATGAAGTAAGTATTATCTGGATTCCAAAACTGAAGATATACAAGACTACTACAGCTCAATAAACTTTGGGGATATAGACAGAAAAATCCTCCACAAAATACTAATTAAATACAGAAACACACAAAAAGCTATACACTATGAAATAAAATTTATCCCAGCAATGCTGGGATTTGTTTATCATATGAAAATTAATCAATGTGATAAACTGTGTTAATAGGATAAAGGATAAACCACAAGATTGATAAAATACCAATAATCCCCAACAGGTATTCAATGAAATGCCTATCAAAATCCTGGCTGCTCTTTTTTGTAGAAATGGATACACTGATCTTAAAATTTATTTGGAAATGCAAGAGACCCAGAATAGCCAAAACAATCCTGAAAAGATCAAAGTGGGAGGACTCACATTTCCTGATTTCAAAATTTATCACAATGCAACAATAACCAAGATAATATAACACTGGTATATAAGTCAATGGAATACAATAAAGAGTATAGAGGGGGAAACCCTTATATTCATGTTCATTTGATTTTTGGCAATGGTGACAAGATAATTCAATGGGGGAAAGAATAGTCTTTTCAACAAATGGTACTGAAAATAATGGATATCCAAATCCAAAATCATAGAGTTGAACCCCCAACTCATACCATATACACAAATTAACTTAAAATGGATCAAAGATCTAAATCTATATAGCTGGAAGTGCATAGTTCTTAGAAGAAAACGTAGGCATAAATCTTTGTAATTTTGGATTAAGTAGTGATTTTTTTTTTAGATATGATACCAGAAGCAAAGTAACAAAAGAAAAACTTTATTTTTAAAAAAGATTTACTTATTTATTTGGGGGAGGGAGCAAGGGAAAGGAAAAGAGAATCTCAAGCAGACTCAACACTGTGTATGGAGCTTCACACAGGGCTGGATCTCACCACCTTAAGATCATGACCTGAGTCAAAACTAAGAGTTGGATGTTTAACCAACTGAGCCACCCAGGTGCCCCAAAAGAAAAACTTTAAGTTGGATTTCATGAAAGTGTAAAACATTGTGTATTAAAGGACAGCATCAAACAAGTGAAAAGACAACTCAAGGAATGCTACAAAGTATTTACCATCATATATCTAATAAATGAACAATACCTAAAATATATAACTCAGCAATAAAAAGACAACACAATTTTTTAAATAGACAAAGCATTTAAATAGATATTTCTCTGAACAAGACATATAAATGACCAATAAACACATAAGAAGAGGGAAACACAAACAAAAAGTAAAATAAACACAAATAAAAAGTACTGCTTCACACCCACAAGGATGCCTATAATTTATTTTTTTTAATATTTTATTATTTATTTGACAGAGAGAGACCACAAGTAGGCAGAGAGGCAGGCAGAGAGAGAGGTGAAGTAGGCTCCCGGCTGAGCAGAGAGCCTGACGAGGAGCTCCATCCCAGGACCTTGAGATCATGACCTGAGTTGAAGGCAGAGGCTTTAACCCACTGAGCCACCCAGGCACCCCGGATGCCTATAATTTAAAAGATGGATGAGTGTTGGTGAGGATGCAAAGAAATTGGAACTCTCCTTCATTGCTCAGAAATGTAAAATGACATAGACGCTCTGGAAATGGTTTAGCAGTTTCCCAAATAGTTAAACAGAGTTATCATAAGATTCAGAAAATCCATACCTAGATGCATACACAAGAAAATTAAAAGCATGTCCATGGAAAAATTCAGACTCAAATTCACATAGTAGCATTATTTCTAAGAGTAAAACAAAACGAACAAAACAAAACCAAGAAACAACCCACATGTCCACTGACCAATAAATGGATAGACAATTTGTGGTATATCCATACAATAGAATATTATTTTGCCAAAAAATGTATGACAAACTGACACATGCCACAACATGGATGAATTTTGAATATGTTGTAATATAATATATTGTAATAAAATAATCCAGACACAAAGGTTACATATTATATGATACCATTTATATGAAATGTCCAGAATAACAAATCCACAGAGGTGGAAAGTAGATTAGAGGTTGGGGAGAATGAGGTATGCCAGCTAATGGGTACAGGTTTCTTTTGGTGACAAAAATATTCTAGGATTAGATAGTGGTGATGGTAACACAAGCTTGTGAATGTACTAAAACCACTGAATCGTACATTTTCAAAAGGTGAATTCTATGGCATATGAATTATATCACAATAGAAGATAAGTTAAGATACTACCTATTAGGAGAATTGTGTATTCCGCCATCTTGGCCCAATGTTTTCAGCATCAGCCATCTTGTGGTGACAGTTTCTCTTCTCTTATGCTAGTCTAAATTTCACTGTACTTAGCCATTCTTCTTCAAATGTTTTAGATCAGAATTTTAGGTTTTCCATAATTTCAAGGAAGATAGAGCTTCCATTTCTGTTTCTTCATTTTTCAATCTACTTTTAAGGAAAAGCAAAAGCTAATTTATAATTTTCTTTTACATTCTAACGAATGTCTGAAAAAAATTATTTTCCTTTAATACAATAAGGCGCCAATTCTTTCTCTCTCTCTCTTTTTTTTTTTTTTTTTTTTTGGTCTCGGGACCCCTTTGTGATCTTAAAAATTCTTGAGGACTCTACGGAACTTGCATCTCTGTATGTTATATGTTATGTACATCATAGCAGAAATTAAACAGAATATAAAAAAATTAAACTATTAACTTGTCTTAAAAGAGCTCTAACAAGCACATCACCTATAACATATTTTTACAAAACAGCTACATTTTTAAAAAATAGTGAGAAATGTGGCATTATTTTACATTTCTACAAAAACCTTAAGTGTCTTGCATAATAGAAGCAACTGGATCCTCATCTACTTCCACATTCCATCTGTTACGATATCAAACATCTTGTCAAGCCACTGGAAAATTCCAACAACCATTTATGAGACAATGAATGAAAAGAGTAGATGACATTTTGATCTTATTATAAAAAGACTTTTGATAGCATGTCATCACAAAACAGTCTGGAGGAGCCCCAAGAGTCCCCAGACTATACTTGATGAACTGCTGTTCTAAACTATATTTATTGTACCATATACTTCTTTTCAAGCCTATAAAATTCCATTCTCAAAATTTAGGGAGTCTATGTCTCCCCTTCTGATTCTCCATCTCATATTCTCCCTATCTCCTTGAACAAAGAAAAGCAGGAGAAATATCCCCCATGAGTGAAATTCTTATGGTGAATCAGTCCTGTTAGCAAAAGACATTTTGCCACCTGTGCAACTGCTATATCAGAAATAATACTGGCATAACAAGAACCTGAGTTAACCTGGGGAATCTCTCAAGGGTAAGAGGTATCATTTCACATTGCTTAAGCCCTCACTGGTTTCTGGGATAATATGCCTGATTGTGGAATATCTTTCTCAAACATATTCTCTGCTCTAATGTTTTGAATCTATTCTACCGCTCTTTGCTGTTCCGCATCCTGGAACGCATTACTCTGCCCAGAAGAAAAAGAATTGAAGGCGTCTTCCAAAAATGTATTCTTTCCAGAATCATTATTTTTTTATTGCTTTTTTTTTCAGGTGAAATACATTTGACCCAAAATACTTTAGGTTTGGTGACTTGACAATGTCTTTCAGAAAGCTTGAGAGAATGGGGGAAGAGAGACTAGCACATACTGCTACCCTGCTCTTTTCAAGTGGCTATGAGAACACAAGCTCATAGCTGGTGGAGCTGTATCTCAGCACCTAGGACAACATCTTACATATGGCAGGACCTCATTGTGTGTTTGTTGAATGACTAAGTGAATGAATGATGGTCTCCCAGCACCAAAATTGGGCCTCTCCTTCCAATAGAATGGCATAGCTTTCTGGCTTTTCTGTCTATTTTTCCTCACATTAGTGCAATGTACTCTTCTCCCTTACTAGTTGTGATTAAAAACAATTTCATAATGATTTATATACAATATAGATTTCCATGGAGGCAAGTGGACACTTTTATGAATTTTCTTGGAGATAATACCACCAATCCATAAAAATAAAGTCTAATGATGAAGACAGCAGTCACTGCAAATGGCAAAAATAATCTAGACAGGGAAGTTATTTCTTGTACCTTATAAATCATGAGAAAGAAAAAATATCTGGTCTACCTCTAGATAAAACAGTTATAGCTAAATCCTGTGCCTTGGAAATCTGACGGTGTTTTGTTTTTAGTTATATATCCCTCTTAACTCTTTTGTGGAATGCATGTCAAGGACTCTGCAGTGACATTTCTCTTTAAATATTCTCTCTCCCCATTTTAGTTTTCCAATTACAATATTCTTACCAGACCAAGAACCAGATGTTGATCTCCTCTATGCCAGGCTTAGTGTATACAAATACTTTATTTTCATAATTCAGAGATTTTTAAAAAATTTTTCATGGAATATTTTAGGTGCCATGTAGCCCAAAGTCTACCAGGATTATCTTTTGATATATTTATTTACAAGAGGGAAATAAACAACAGCAACCTAAGTTTCTATTTGGTCCATGTGGGCACACACATGCTTGATTTTGATAACTGTTATGTTAACATTTGGAAACATTGAAGTGTAGTGGATATACTAAGGGGATCTTAGGTTAGAGGCCTGAGTTTTATCTTGGATCTGTGTCTTACCAGCTGTACAAACTTAGGCAATTTATTCAACACTCCTCATTCTCAATTTCCTCATGTATAATGGATATGGTAATAATAACACTATCTCACAGCAATATAATGAGGTTGAAAGGAAATAAAAAAATTAAAAATAAATAAAATGTGACTATGCCATGTAAACTCTACAGCATCTTATGAATATGAGTTAGTATTATCTATCCCATAGTGTAGCACAGCCGTTCTTGACCTTATTTCTGCTGTACCACGAGAGATAGACGATATTCACATACACTATGCACTGTCATATTCAGCCTTCAGAATTGGACAGAACTGCAGTAGAATCCTTGATCTGCCATTAATTTAACCTCATTTCATATCTAAATCATGGCAAAAATAATAATTAATAAATTGTGGTGGGAAATAAATGAAATAATGCATAGGAAAAACAGTGATTGGCACATAATAAGGACTAATAGGTGTTTAATTACCAATAAATCCCAACCACACTGTCTTTAACTTTGTCTAGTCTCTCTTACGCATAAAAAAAAAGCCTCAGTAAAAGTGGCAGTAACAATTTTTTGATATACCACCAAAATGCACCTGATTTAGACTTTATTTGATCAGTCCCAAATTTGGAACTTTATTCTTCTAAAAATATTATTTCTAATACATCTCTTGATCAACTTTTGTACACCAATTTTATACACTGACAAGTTTTACATCCCTGAATGATGAAAGACCTATAAAATTATTGAAAAACACCCTAAGTTTTAACTATAATCTAACTAAATAAAAATAAGACTATTATTAAATTGGAGTTTATCACATATTTTAACATTTAACCTGGTTAAAAATTAAAATATGAAGAGGCTTGGAAGCAATACCTTTCAGATAATTTCCAAATGACTGAAACCATAGCCAATTAATTTACATCATCAGAATTCTAACACTGTTGTAAGCTGGGGGAATACTTAATCAGTGTTGCTTGATGATGGTTTGATGGAACAATGTGAGATGAGAACAAAATTAGGAATCTGAAAATTAGAGGTGATGAATTCTGACCTAGATGTCTTTTCTGGTAAGCATTATGCCTCTCTAAAATGTTGAATTCCTGATTGAAACAGCCTCTACTAAACACCTTCTGGTTAGAATTATGATTATGTTGTCAAGGTGCTACTAATGAATTAGTGGACAGATGCTTACTTAGATGAACACTCATTTTGTGATAAGAGATTATGATAGATACAAGATAAGCAGAAGCCAGTCTGAAGATACCACAGATAATGGTAAGGTTAGCTATATATTACTACATCTGCACAAGCATGTGTGTTTGAAGTTAGAAGTAAAAAGAGGAAAATCTAAGGAAGTGTTATAGAATTTTTTTTCATGTACTTAAATAACCATTTTGATTACATTTTTCTTTCTTTTTTCAAGTCAATTGACAAATCAATTTTGTCAGATCAATTGTGTGTTGACTGAGATTCAAAGCAATTAATCTTTCTATAGATACATAGAAAAATAGATAGATCAATCTATATATACCACACACTGGGTTGTGGATTTGAAATTTGATGGAGTTTGTGGGACTAGACAAGTGTAGTTGAAGGAGAATGTATGTGAAAAAAAGAACATATGGACAAAGCTGAGTCAAAAACTTGTCTAAGTTAAATGAACTCAATTTCACTGATGGTGAATTTCTGATGCCTAATCCAGCTGTTGCTTTCAATAGTCAAAACCTCTGCATCATAGCCAGAATTAAATCTTCATCTGAATCAAAAGAATGAAACTCTAACCATCTCAGGCAAAACTTTTTTCTCTTTGTTAATTAACAACAGATTTGAAAAGGTTACCAAACATAATTTTCCTGCCATTAGCCCACTTGACACACAGATTATCTCACTTAAACCTCACCATGATTCTGTGAAGTAAGGATTAATACTATCCCCATCTTATACACGAAGAAGCCAAAGAACAGAGAACAAATTGTCTACAGTCACATATCTCACAAGCTTCAGACCTGATATCTGAACCCAGAGAAGCTTATGAGCACCCTTATACTCTTAATCACTATATCAATACTTCTTCCCAGAATAAAGTGCTTAATAATAGGATCCTTGGTATATAGATACATATTCATGTCACTACAATTACCTGAAAAAGGTTTGGAAATCTTTTTGGAATTATATTTATAGTACCTCAGTAGATCTTCATCTATATATCTGTACTTTTTATCTGTATCTAACTATAAAAGAAACTCTCATTACTTTCCTGTTACAAAGAAGTGAAAGTTCCCTTTTTTCCTCCTTTCTTTCTTAACTTTCTCAGTTTGATTCATTTAGCTCCATAATACAGAACTTAATTAGAAAAAAAGAATGTAGGCAGGAAAGGTAATATAGCATAAAGAAAGAAGTTGTATGCTTAACTGAAGGTTGGAAGTTGGAAGGTCAGAGGTTGGTCTCTTGCCTGCTGAACATGCTCTGACAGAATGGATGTGAATAAAATGAATGGAATATTTAGGAGATCACACTCAGGCAAGTACGAATCTTCTACAACACTATGTGATTAAATACTGATATGCATAGAAAGAAAAAATATCATTCCAGAGATTAGAGAAAGATCCATGTTAGAATCCTTCTATTGTAAGTGGAAATTAAACTGGATTTTACAGGAACTGAGGAGACACCATGTGCTAGAATGTTGTGGGCATTTTGTGGGAAATCGAAGATAAAGTTAGGACTGGAAGAAAAGCTACAAGAAGCTGGTCAGAGCTGAATTATTTAATGTCAAATATTCTGGTATAAGTCTTTACACTTTAATTTGTAAGCATGTTTAGGCAATGGATAATATTTTGTGCTGTTGAACTGATGTGAGGAGATACTAGAGTAGAGAGAGAATTACAAAATACTTGCATATTAAAAACACAAGGTGACAAAGTTCTTCACTACAGTGGTGGAAAAGGTATAGAGACAGTAAAACAGATGTGAAAAAAAATTTTAAAGGTGTATTGTTTATTTTTAGAGAGAGAGTGGATGTGAGTGGTGGGGAGAAGACAGCAATAGAGAAGGAGAGAAATCTCAAAGAGACTCCCCGCTAAGCATGGATCCCAAAATAGGACTCTGTCTCAGGACCCTGAGATCATGACATGAGCTGAGATCAAGAGTCAGATGCTTAACCGACTGAGCCACTCAGGTGCCCCATGACAGATGTGAAATTTTAAAGGAATCTGTAGGACTTAGTGACAGATGATCCATGGGAAGTGAAGAAGCATAAGGGTTCAAAAATAACTTTAATAACCAAGACCCTGAATATCTGGTTAAAAAAAAAAAAAAATATATATATATATATATATATATATATATATATATATACATATTAGTGCCTTTGGGGACCCTAGGAAAATAGAAAGAGTTTATCAATTTTGACAAGAAAGAAAGAAACTCATGTGGAATTGACCAACAGGCAGTTAGAAATCTAACAATAGGGCCGAATAGGAGGTCATAGATTGAGATTAATCTTTGGGTCTTAGCTCCACAAAGGCAAATAATGTGTTGTGTGAATGATAGGTCCTTCAGGAACAGTTGAGAAATTTTCTTCTGACCATGATGAATAAACAGGTATCAGATTTATACTCTTATCTTAACAATTAAATAATATGAAACAAGAATTCTGAAACATTTGACAGCACACATTTTAAGACTATGATCCCTGAAAAAAGGGAAACAAATGAGGTGAACCCTACAATTGCCCCCACATTTCTGTCTGTAGTTCAGAGAGGCCAAAGTGGCTAAAATCTATAGTTCATAATATCAGAGAGGAAGGCACAAAGAGATTGTTCCAAGGACTACAGAGAGTCCCCCAACTACCTGTGGGAGTGCTCTCTGCACATACAGAGCAGAAACTACCAAGGGCTGAAGAAAAATCTACTGGAAATCAGTAGGTTAAGCAACAACCAGCGCTCACACAAAACCAGGGATGGTTAATATTCCCACCACCCAATGTAGGTAGATGCAGATCATGAGGTAGTGTTCTTAGAGTTCAGGAGTAGCCTTAGATTATCAGAATATTGGTCTTAGACTGAAGTGTGCTCTTGATTTCACCCCACCAAACTCCCAAAAACTTTCAAATGAAGCATAAGCTACCAATTTGATTCTAGTAAATATGCATCAAGAAAAGTAGAAAACAAACATTTATTAATATAATATTCACAATATATGATATCTAATTGAAAATTGCCTGATCTAAAAAAAATGAAAAGAAAAAAATGACCCACAACCAGTAGAAAAAATAAATTAATATAAACAGACACAGATTTCACACATGTAAAAGAATTAAGAGACCAGGAATTTATAATAACTCATACACACACACACACACACACACACACATATATTTTAAACATATGTATATATTCTCTATATTAAAGAAGGTAAAGCATGAAAGTGACTTAAAAAACAAACCTGTATTCATGTGCAGGGGTAGAAGATATATGGTAAATCTCTGTACCTTCTGCTCAATATTGCAGTAAACCTAAAACTGTTCTAAAAATAGCCTATTAAGAACAAAACAATAAAAATTAAAATAAACCCCAAATTTGAAGAGGTGAAAAATACCATATCTGAAATAAAAAACACACCCAATGAGATTAATAATAGGTAAATATTGTAGAGGAAAAGATCACTAACTCAAAGATGTAACTATCCAAAATGAATAGAAAAAAAAAAAAATACAAATCTTTAAAAAGCCCTCAAAAGACAAGGCTTCAGCAATTCGTGGGACAATATCAAACAAATGAACATATGTATAATTGGAGTACCCAAAAGAGAAGAGATACTAAAAAATATTTTAAGAACTACTGGCCCCCAAAGCTCCAAATTTGATGAAAATTATAAACTACCCAGATCCACAAATCCAAGGTCAATGACCACCAAGAAGAATTATAAGAAAACCACACCAAAGGATTTATAATCAAATTGCTGATAACCAGTGATTGAGAGAAAATCTAAAAGCAGTCAGAGAAGAAAAGACACATTATGGACAGAGGAGCAAGCACAATGAAGACCGATAACTTCTCATCAATAGCAGCATTAGCTAGATGTGATACCAGTAAAGTACTCTAAGGAATAAAAAAACAAAACAAACAAACCATAAACAAAAACTGTAAACCTAGAATTCTACATCCAGCAAAAATATCAATCAAATGTAAAAATGAAGTAAAGACTTTTTTCAGACAAATAAAGGTTGAGAAAATTAATTATCAAAAGGTATATTAAATAAAAATATTCAGGCAGAAGTATAACTAAAAAGCCAACTATACAAATAAAAAAGATTCATAAAAATATTCCAACAGAAGAAAATAGGAAAAAAAGAAGGTAGGGGTGGGGTGGGCAGGGATAAAGAAAAATTGAAAGAAAAAGAAAACAAAAAGCAAGATGTTTTAAATTCAATCACACTGATAAGTATATTGGATGAAAATGATCTAAGTGCTCCAACTAAAAGGCAAATATGTCAGAGAGGATAAAAATGCTAGACCCAATTACATATTATCTACAACAAATATTTTCAAAACATACAGCTCACAAGTGCCTCACATTGAATATATACAAAGAACAGGTACCACTCACAAATAAGATAAACAATCCAATTAGAAGATGGATAAAAGATTTAAACAGACACTTCTCCAGAAAAAAAAAAGAAAAAAATACATGAACTGATACTCAACATCAGTTACCATTAGAAAAAATGTAAATTAAAGTCACCATGAGATACCACCATAAGCCCACTAGCATTGCTCTAATTCAGAAGGATTGACAATACCTAGAGTTGATGAGGTTGTAGACTGGAACTCATGCATTGCTTGCATGAGTTCAAAATGGTACATCTACTTTGAAAGAGATTGAAAGCAATCTCTTATGTTTGAATATATACACTCAACATGTATCGACAATACCTCTTGTAGGTATTTACCCAAGAGAAATAAAAATATATATTTTTAGCTGTTCAGAACAGCTTTATTCAAAATAGGTCAAAAATGTAAATACTCCAATATCCATCAAAGAGTGAATGAATAAACAGATTTGGTGTATCATAAAATTGAATAGTAATATCAAAAAATTACTGCTCAGGAACAAATCAGTAAAACATCCACAACACAGATGGTTATCTAAAATATTTTGTTGAGTTAAAGGAGCCAGACCTAGAACACTAAATGCTGTATGATTAAACTTATAAGAAATCCTATAGCAGGTGAAACTCTAGGCACAGAAGACTGATGAGTGATTGGCAGGGGCTAGGTTCGTGGAAAGGAGATTAAGTAAAGAAGCAAAAGAAACCTCTTAGAGTGATAAAAATATTCTATATCAGGATTGCAGTAATGGTTGCACAGCTGTGTACATTTAAGTGTACGCCTCAAATCAGTAAACCATACTGGATATAAATGATGTCTCAATAAAGCAAAGCAAAAGATAGGGAAAGAGGTGGGGGGAGAGGGGCGGGAGTAATAGGTAAGCGAGGACCTTGAAGACTGGCCACAGTCAAAACTGCAAGGAGAAAGGGGAAACAGCCCACCCGAAGAAAAAGAGGGATCAGATAAGTGAGAAGGAAAAGAGAAATGCCACTAGCTGGAGATGAGATCATCTAGAATGCTGTACCACGCCACCCGGGGAGGGGGATTTTAGAAATTTGGGGTTGATGGCGATAGTGGAGGGTATTTTTACATTGTGTGTAGTGATGGGAGTTGGGAGAGGAATGCTAGACATCCTGCGATGATTGACACAGTCACACGTCATAAAGAATTATCTTATCCTGCAATGATTGACACAGTCACACATCATAAAGAATTATCTTGCATCAAACAAACTTTTGAATGATTCATGAACATGCATACATGTAAAAAAAAAAAGTTTACATTATTTCAGGGTAGGACCTAATCTATTTCATGAAAACACATAGGGTTTTGCATGTTGTTAAATACACAACTACTATGTCTTCTTTATTTTTCTTCTTTTTAATTTTTTTTTTTGAGAGAGAGATAGAGTGCATGAGTGAGGTGGAAGTTAAAGAGAGAGAGAGAGAGAATCTCAAGCAGGCTCCATTCCCAGTGTGGAGCCTAACATGAGACTCAGTCTCACGACTGAGATCATGACCTGAGCTGAAATGAAAAGTCGAACGTTTAACCAACTGAGCCACCGAAGCACCTCTTTATTTTTCTTTATTGAAACCTTTATCAAAGTTTGTTCGTCATCAGTTCATGCATCATATTTTGGATGGTGGTGCTGCTAATGATATTGGAATCACATTTATATCAACCTGCGTTTGTATCTATTGTATTAATGGTAATTCCATATATAGATGTATATTATTTTATTATAAATCACTTTCCTTTAATTCTCAGTTATATATATTTAAGGCACTCTGTTGAATTATTAAAATTACATGAGTAAAAAAGTTACATTGTCAATGCATTTATTTCAGGATTTAGAGCAGCATTCAAAGCACTTGTTCTAAAAGGAATTGAGGGACCGATGGGATTGAGAGTGATTATTCTAGAAGACAAGATTATTAGATGAGCTGAATTTCCAAAAGACATCAGGAAGAATTGGGACTTATTATCTGGTATCAGGACAAGAAATTTTGTTGATCTGAAGTAATCAAACTTTTTTAAAACTAAGCAGTCACTGAGAAACAGAGGCAGAGAATGTATAGAAGATGCACTTAAAGTCTGGTCAGTAAAAGAGGGGAGAAAAACAATCATTCAGCATATGCAACAGAATCAAAGGAAGAATTATCAAGTTGAATAAACTTATGTATCCTCAGCCATGGAAAATGAAGATGTAAAGAAGAAAAAAAGTCAGAGAAAGTGCCAGAAAATCACAAGAACAAGGTCTGTCCTGAGGTAAAAGGAAGGGGAGAATCTCTTCAGTTCGAAGATTTGGCTTTGAGCTAATCAACAGTGCAGGCTGTGCATGTACAAACAGAGATGACCCACCCATGAGGCGGTGTGATTTGATGGCCTTTGCTCCCCAAATGCCTTAGTCCTTTTCCATGGTGCCTGATATCCCACAATTATAAATGTGTTTCTTTAATATGTGGATTCTTGATCCTATTATATAAAAATTTCAAAAACTGCTGTGCTGAGGAAAATAATATTGAGCCTTAAAGATTTTTACAATTCCATGTTTCTTAGGCCTTTCTCTGAGTTCAGATTTTCACTGAAGAATGTAGGATAGTATACGGACCCTGGACTTCTGAAACAGAATGAGGGGAACCCTGAAAGCTAAGAGGGATGCCAGCCCCCAAAGCAACCCCTCAGCAATCCTATGAGTTGAAGCAGGGAAGCCTTTGAGGAGCAGCTCTTCCAGCTTTGGGCAGGGCAGTGAGGGAGTTGGGAGTAGGGAGGTAGAATTTACTCAGATGAAAAGGTGATATCCCATGTCAGCTGATGTCAGTGTTTTCACTAGGATGTAAAAGGAGATCATTTACCAATTGTATTGAGGACTTGGAAAGAGAGAATGCCTGGAATGGCTCCTGAGAGTCTCAGAAAGAGATGCCTAGCCCTGTCAGGGAGCAGATGTGACTGCTCACTTGTCATTGGGGGCCTTGACACGCAGATGACCAGAGCTGCATGGACCTCCATCTTGCCAGAGGTCTCCTCTAGAAAGCAAGAAGAAAAGCAAATAGCAGGGGTGTGATCGGTGTGGCAAAACCCACAGAAGGGTCATGGGGCTGTGCTTCAAAAGACAAATTGTGATCTCATGTCTGTAAATAAGAACTTACTTGGCCATAGGCAAGCCACCACTAAAATTTCTTCTAGAAATAAAGTTTTATTACTGACTTGACCATGAAGTCTGTCCAGGGAAGGAAATCTAAATACAGAGAAAGTGGCCGATAATTCAGCTGAAACAGAGATTAAGAAGCTGGAAGTTTCAGGGAGGCCAAGTGGAGAAATCACTTAGCAAGGGGGAAGGGGAGAGAGGCTAGGCCGATGCCTCCTTCAGAGAGCCTTCCTTCCAGTCTTTTGCCAAGCAGGTTGGGGAAGTGGTGAAGAGTAAATAGGCTGAAAGTTTTAAAATCCTGCTCTGCCTCTTTTAACCACGTGACCCTGGGCAAGTTACTTATCTCTCTGGGCTCCAGTCTCTTTGTCTATGGGGATGATAATAATATAACTCTGGGGGCGCCTGGGTGGCTCAGTGGGTTAAGCCTCTGCCTTTACCTCAGGTCATGATCCCAGGGTCCTGGGATCAAGCCCCCGAATCGCTGAGCAGGGAGCCTGCTTCCTCCTCTCTCTCTCTCTGCCTACCTCTCTGCCTACTGTGATCTCTCTCTGTCAAATAAATAAAAACAAAACAAAAAAAAAATAATATAACTCTACACACTCTATGTTTCATGACGCGGCACACATAAGATATTTCTCAAAGGGCTCAGTACTCCAAGCATGAGCTGTTTCCCTTTCTCTACTCTGTGTTCAAAAAAATTTCCGCTCGGAGTTCTCTCTTTCTGAATTCCTATAGCACTTTTCCTTTACGCACCCATAGTTACTCATTAAACAAAATGCTCCGTTGCCTTTGTTCCTGGAAGCATGCCTGTATGCATTTATCTGTCTGTCTGTCTGCCTGTTTTCTTAGCCAGACTGTAAGCTTTTGGAAGTAGCAAGATATGTGTTAGATCCCTTGTGTATCCCTTTCAACTTCTAGAATATACTGTAGCATTCAGCAAATACTTGTTAAACAAATGAGGTTGTAAGTCCTGGAGAGGAAACTTCCCTGGGCTCCATATCAATTACCCAGCTTAGGAAGAGGCAGGTGTAGAATAATTTAGCCAGGGTTTCGGGTTTTTTGTTTGTTTCCAGTTGGTCTGTGACTATACATAGATTCAATCATAATGAAGCTGACAAAGGAGAGATGACATTTTGGAAACAGGAAAGGAATTTGGGTATTACAGCCTCACATTTGTCACCTCCCCGGCTGATAGCGGCAAGCACACGTTCCTTCGTTTCCTTTGGCTAAATTTGGATCAAATGCTGGCTGAGTGCACTAAGCAAGCCAGAACTGCATTGTACCTCTATTTTGTGACATATGAGCTCCCTGCTTTAATCTCCCCTCTACTGTATAAAAGAGGATCTGAGGCTGTTAGACTTCAATCCAGTGATTCATGCAGCTGACACAATAGATCCTACCTCTCTCCTCACTGCCGCACAATATCAAGCTAAACAAAATGTCTTAGAAAGCTTCGGTACATGTAGTTAGCCTGTCACAGATCTCCCCCTCCCCACACACACACACACTCTCTCTCTCTCTCTCTCTCTTTTTTTTTTTCCTTCTGCTGAGCAAAAGAGTCCAAATGCCCAGCACCTGCCTTTTTACTGACATTTCCACAAAGGTAAAGGAATGAACCTTTTGTCAATTCCAACCAAACGATCTGTTTTGAAACAATGAGATGAAAAGCCTGGGCCCCTCTCCTTGCCACTGGATTATAGTGCCGAGGCTTAAAATAAAGGACATTTGATTTTATTGATTTAATGAGGGATGGAGGCTTTCGCTGGAGCATCCCTCGTGGCAGAGGAACAAGTCTTGTTGGCAGGTACCTCCACCGAGGCACTTTGCTTCCATTTGCTGGGTTTTGCGATGGTGCTTGTTTCTGGGTTTGGCTGTTGGGATGACCCCCGGTGTTCCTTCCCGCGTTGCATCAAGCAGTCAAATGCCCGCGGTGATTTCGGTGTGTGTCTCTAGAGTGGGAGACAGGGAGGGGAGGCGACTCCGCGCTGCAGGATAAAGAGCTGCGGGAAGAGGTGACAGGGGAAAGCACATCTTTGGGAAAAAAAAAAAAAAAAAAGAGTCAAATAAAACAGACTGGAAAAGAAATAGCACTTCGAGCCGCAAAAGAGATTGTGCTCAAAACCTATTATTTCTCGGCAGATTCTATTTCAGCTAGGTTTCTAACCCCCTCTCCCTCCATATCGTTGTCTCCCCCACCCCCCACGCTTCTCCCTCCTCCTCCCTTTCCCAAGTTTGAATAGTGAGGAGGCTAAGGGGGTTCAGACACATTTTTTTTTTTAATTGTGGACGGGTCCAGACACAGCTAGATAATCTTTTTGCTTTTGTTCTCTTCTTCTTTGGGGTTTCTTGTGATATTATTGACATGTTCATATGGAAATTTTTGCATTATATGTTTCTTCCTTTATATTTGCCCTATTTTTTTCCCATACAGTCTGACTTCATTGTCCTCTGAGCTGTGTGAAAGGGACATTGCCAGTCACCTGCTGACCAAATGTAAGCAGCGATCTACTTCTAATACCGAATTGGAGTGTGTGTCCGTTAATAGACATGTATACAGCCAGGATTCCTATTAATATGAGCATATGTCTGTATACACTGTGTACATTTCTTTCAGTGTATTTATACAGTCCACCCGTAGATGAAACACCCCAATTCCCTCTGGTGTTACTGTCTTTCTGATTGCTAGCTTAAAGAGAAACAGTTCCTAAGAGCATATGGTTTCCAAAACCCAGCCCTTCCCCCGCCTTTTCAGTTTACTCAGAATGAGCTGCTGCCCCTCCCCCGACAGTTTCTCTGCTCTCTGCTCAGAGTGAGTCTGAAACCAGGGGGCAAAATCATTAGT
The DNA here is from genome assembly GCF_902655055.1 of Lutra lutra. Lineage (NCBI taxonomy): Eukaryota > Metazoa > Chordata > Mammalia > Carnivora > Mustelidae > Lutra > Lutra lutra. Next base: position 90,825,452 of record NC_062283.1, on the reverse strand, counting down.
TCCCAATTACCTTAAGCCATGCAAGATAGCCTCTCTCAAGGGTTGTTGGTAAAATATGCACATGGTTCCAGTGTCTAGACAGTTATGAAATATGGGTGTGGGGCTCAGCCACCCCAGAACACCAATGCATCTCAAATGAACTGCTTTTATTAAAGAAGTATAATCACCAGGATAACTAATTACGTCAATACCACATAGTTAATTAAACCCATTATAGTTACGATTCCCATGGAGAGGAGGTCAAATAAAGAGACCATCGTCTTGCTTCTACCGTCCAACAAAAGAAAAAGAAATTAAATAAAACACAACACAGACCTCTGTGTTTTCCATCTTTTTCTCAGATGTTTGGTAACTACCTCGTGTGTTGTCCAAGAAGATCTTCAAGTGTAAGCCGGATCCAAAGACTGCTGGATTGTTCAGAAGACTGCTTCCAAAGTTACCGGTGCTTCAATTAAGTGATTACTGTTTGCTTGATTGGTGCAAGATACAGTGACAAGGAAAAGTGAAAAATAGAATGAACAGCCACTGTGTTTTTATTAATATCTTGCAGAGAAACATGAAGGAGAGCAGTACTTATGTTTCGGTTCAATCTGGCTTCATCACTGACAGTGGGGAGGTGGCCCGTGTACCCCTCCTGACCCGAGTCAGGGACGGCCAGAGTAACACACCAAGGTTACGAGGTATTAAAGCTTATCAACCAGGCTGAAGTCACACAGATTCCATATACTGCAGTTTCAACAAAAACAAAGATTCCTTGCACTGACACTCAAGTATTAAGGATAATTCCAGTATGAACATGGAAAAGGAGAGAATTCAAGAACTCTATTCCACAGAGACGCTATTTGCCAGAGGAAGAATGTGGGCAAAAGGACACACCTCTCCACACCCACAAACACTCACACACACACATACACACACACACCCCTCAAATACTAATCTCTGGAAAATAAAACCAAGATATTTGGATTTTCCTTGCCTGAAAATTCACCAGGTCATTATATCACTGTCACACCTTCTTCTCAAAGAAGTTCATTGTACATAGAGAGGATTTGCATGTACTTCTCCTGATTAACAAAGAAAACTTTGTATAAAAGGGCTAGGCACTGAGACGTGCAAATGTGGCCAGCCTGACCCCCTGCAGGAGAAGGCAGACAAGCAGTAGGGAGAAGAGGTAGATGAGGAAGGGGAAAGAATGCTTTGATCCCAATGCAGCACACACAATGGAGCAGGCGGCACCCCCAGCAAGCCCTGACCCTGGGCAGGCTGAAGTTTGGCATGGAGTCACCGGGCGGGAAGCAATATAATGCACAGCATTTCGTGCAATGGTGAGCGACAGAAGGCCGAGAGATCCCTGTCCTTACCGGATTTTCGCACCACCATTATGGCCACCGGTTGTCCACGGTATTGCTATCGGGTTGTTGCTATTGTCCCCCTCACACAACCCCGCTCGGGAAATTAGAATATTGTTACAACTGAAAGAAAGGCCTACTTATTTTTCAGTGAGGATATGCTCATAAAATCCAGACCATGAGCAAAAGGCAACACCATCCCATTGGCCACATGAAAACCAAAAGGTCAGGTGTTAAATCTTTTACTTGTCCAGTGGTTTAAGCTGACATATGCCGCTTTTAGTTTAGATGTAAAGCAATCTTTTATTCACCATCCACAACCTTCACCCTTTCCCCAAAAGCTCCCCCTCAGACCTCTTTGTTCTTTCCAGGGAGCTACCAGCCTACCAGTCCCACCCCTCCCGCCCCACTCCCACCAGAAACATTAGGGAGGGGTCTCTTTCTTTTTTCTTTTTCTTTTCTTTTTCTTTCTTTTTTTTTTTTTAACTTTATCTCCTTTGCTCCTTTCTCGAATCAGTTGCCAAGTCGAGGGAATCTCTTGCCATCAACCACTTCTCTCCAAATCCCCTTCTATCCCCACCCTCCTCACATCTTTTTTCCACTCTGAAAAAAGTTTCCACTTTTTTCCCACTCACATTCCCTTTTGATTCCTGTTACACAACTCACCAGATTGATCTTTCTAAAGTATTCTTCTCATTGGATTGCTCTTTGGCTCAAGATCCTGCATTGATCACCCAGAACTATCCGACAGAATAAATTATAAATTCTCAATTTGCCTTTAAGCTTGTCTCCATTCTATCTCTGTTCTCTGTGCAGATTTACCTCTCAGGACTTCCCTACCGTGACCTTTGCCCCTTCCCTGATCAGGTCACACATTCTAGAGACTCAAGGCCATAGCCCTGTACATGCACTTCACCCCCAATCTCCTCCACCTCACATCCTTGAATTTCTACACAGTATTCAATGTTCATCTTAATGCCTCCACCAGGAAGTCTTTCCTGATATCCCTAAGCTACAGATGTTGTTATCACTCTGATTTTCCAGAACAAATTTTTTAATATGTATTTGATGACCATTATCGTAATCTGCCTGTAATAAAAAGGATTGCTCATAACATTTCTTCAAATTTTAAACTGTAAAAATTTGGAGACCATCTCTTACTGATCTCTGTAAGAGCATAACTAAATATCTGTCTACTGGAATTGAATTAAGATTATGAAGTCATTTCAAAGCAGGGTAGGTATCCATCTACTTGGAAAAGTTTTGTTCTATCATAGTTCAAGGGAGTAAAATAAATGAACACTCGTGACTTTCCACCTCCATCATTTTATGATATCAAGAAAATGAGCTTCATTATTATAGTTAATTTTTGAAAGAAGTGGGGTGGACAAACTAACCCCATAAATTATCAAAACTTATTTTAACCTAATAAAATATTTTGTTTTGTAATTTTGTTTGAAAATTTGTGATGATAAATTGTTAAATTCCAAGACTCATACCTTGATTGCTGAGCAGATACCAAATTTGTAGTGGTTCTCCACCTCTCTTGATCTGTGCCTTCACAACTTTCACATTGAGTTAAACTCACACCTTGAAATTATTATACTCAAACTTCAGAGACCAAGGCAATCAACTGAGTATGTTAATTATACAAAAGGGAGAATAGTAGAGAACAAAGATCAGTAGACAGACATCCCCAGCTTATGATGGTTCAACTTAGGATTTTTTGACTTTATGATGGTACAAAATGATATGCACTCAGTAGAAATTGTACTTTGAATTTTGATCTTTTCCAGGGTTAGTGATATGTGGTATGACACTCCTCTCATGATGTTGGGAAGCTTGTAGCCAGCCACTCAATCATGAAGGTAAACAACCTATACACTTCCCACTATTCTGGGCCCATACAACCATTCTGTTTTTCACTTTCAATTTAGTATTTGACAAATTACATAAGATATTCAACACTTGATTATATAATAGGATTTGTGTTTGATGATTTTACACAATTATAGTCTAAAGTAAGTAGTCTGAGCATGTTTAAAGCAGGCTAGGCTGAGCTACCATGTTCCATAGGTTAGCTGTATTCAATACATTTTCAACTCATGGATTTATCAGGACATAATCCTCCTGTGAGTCAAGGAAGATTCGTATTAGGACTCATGAGATCTGAGTTCTAATTCTGGTTCTGCCTCTTCACAGATTGAACAAACCACTTAATATCTAGAAATCACTATAAGATACATACAGACACACAGACACACACACACACACATAGCCATAATGCTGGACTTTTTTACACTTTATAAAAGAAAATAGAATAGACTTAAAATTATTAAAGTAAGCAAGTTGAAAGTAAAGAACACATTTATTCATCATTTAAAACTGCATGATACTATAATTTCATATTATTTTGGACAAACAATTCTCTGCCCTTTTGATATTATATATATATATATATATATATATATATATATATATATATATGATTGATTCAAAGAAAAAAGGCAAAAATAATTAGGAAAAAGAACCATAATACAAATCTGGAACAAAACAAAACAAAAAACAATATAAATGTGATACAAACTCAGAACAAAAAACGTGTCATATCACCACTACCACTTGTATATAATTACAGAAAAATGTAAAATAGTAATTAAATAAACCAAGGGCTGCCATTGTGGATGGATATATGATGATAGTTATACAAATCCAAGTGATTCTAAACTAACATGAGAAACCATGGGCTCTTCAACATTTTTCTGCTTATAGAATTTCATTTATGGGGTGCCTGGGTGGTTCAGGTGGTTAAGCATCTGCCTTCCACTCAGGTCATGATCTCAGGGTCCTGGGATTGGGTCCCATGTTGAGCTCATGGCTCACCAGGGAGTCTGCTTCTGTCTCTCCCTCTACCTCTCCCTTTATTCATGCTCTCTCTCTCTGTATCTTTCTGTCTCAAATGAATAAAATCTTTTAAAAAAATTCCGTTTAGTGATTGAAAAAGCAATTATTTGGGTTGATAATGATTTCATCATTTGAAAATTGACTTCTCTTCCTATTGAATAAATTATATGTAAACTACTGAAATACAAAAAAAAATTCTGAGTCTAGACGTTTAGAATTTTGATTCTGTCACAGCCTGAAATGAGGCCCAGATAGTTCAGGGTTAACCAATGAAAATGGTAATGATACAGAATTTGAACTGCTGTAACCCCATCTTTACCCAAAAAGATCTGCTAGAAGGGAACAAAAGTATAAAAGTAGTCTCTGTGTTGAAGGAAAGAAAGAAAAAATAGGCAGGAAGGGAAGGAAGGAAGGAGAGAGGGAGGGAGGAAAAGGAGAAGGGAGGAAGAGAGGAAAGAAGCAAAGTAAGGAGGAAGGAAGTGGGGAAGGAAGCAAGGATAGAAATAATAGGGCAGAGAGAGAGAATGAGGGAAAAGAAAGAAAGAGGGAGGTGAAAAGTAGGGATAAAAAAGAGAATAAACAATATATAAAGGAAAATCTGAAAAACTGTTGAGAGATAGACAAATCTGGAGAACATTTAAATGACTTTCCCAAATTTCTCTCAGAGTCTTCATCAACTTCCTCACTTTTCTTCCTTACCTGGATTCTGAGCATCTCACTGTAATAAACTTACTAGCAAAATGGTAGTGCATGGATGTGGAATGGCCACGAATAAAAAGAAATGATAACCTTAAGCCTAATTACAATAAAATGGTTTCCTATGAATGTCCAGCAAACAAATCTACCTAATATATTCAGGAATACACTAATACACTTAAGACAAGACCACTACTATACATAAATATTTCCTTCCAATGGCTCCCCATTTCCTCCAAGATCTATGTAGGCTCTCTAAAAACCAAGGACAGCTTAATTCTGAAACCTCTTTCTCTGCTACACCCCCACTCTCACAATATTCTGTAGAAATACCAAAAAACAAAACAAAACAAAACAAAACACAAAACCTCACACTGCCCTGGGGATGGTCATCAGAGAATAAAGGAGAAATGGTCATTTTAACCAAGGGATTCAGTGTTGACTCAGAGGTGCCGGAGAGTATAACCTGTCCTCTGTGAAGCCTTTCTTGGCCTCCTGGGGGAGGTGGATACTCCCTTCCTAGAAAAACTCTGACCTGTAGCTTTCTTCTCTTAAAGCACTTGTCTCACTCTATTGGGTTTCTCTTTTATGTTTATGCCTTCTCTACCAAACCAGAAGTTCTGAGAGAGGTGGGATATTTAATCGTTCCCGAAATCAGAAACCCTCACATGTGCCTGATACATAATAACAGCAATCATAGTTACTATATGCATCAGACATTCAGAAGAATTCTGCTACCGGGAAACCTACTGCGCTATAATAAAAAATCCTCTCGTTGCTTAAAATACTCTCACAAACATTATCATATTTTATCATTAGGTCCACAGAGACATTTTTTATCCTCAATTTCCAGTTGACAAACATGTTTAATGGTCCAGTTAACCAACCAGAGGAGCTTAGATAAGCTAGTTGTAGAATTTTAGAAAAGTTACTTAACTTCTCTGGGCCTCAGTTTCTCTACTTGTAAAATGAAAAAATTTGATGTGAGTCTCTTTAAAGTCCCCTTTACCTCTCTATAATTGCTTACTTAATTTTAGAATGTAAGAATCATCTGGACAGGACAGGCACTTAATCTAATGTAATTCCAAAAATACTGGTAGGATGAACTCTAAGGTACTACTTATCATGAACCTGAGGGTGCTCTGAACACCTAAGAATAGACCATTTAAAGAATTAACAAAGAACAGACGCTTCCTGTAGCAAACAGCCAAATGGAAAAAATACACACAGCCAAAATTGCATTGCATTAATAAAACAGTACAAGGATCAGACAAACTCACAGAATGGAGCACTATTATAATTTCTTGCAGTTGCTGCTTTTTCTGTAATCCTACAGATGTTAGAAAAGAAAGGGAAGTTTTTAGGTTTGGGGGAGGATAGAGGAACCATGAAGGAGGACCAAGGAGTTGTACAGAGTAAAAACGATTTGAGGATGAATAAACTTGATGTATCACTATCTGGAAATCTTTTCACTCAACAGAGAATGGCCGTGTTTTGTTTTGTTTTGTTTTTTTCCCAGATAATCATGGACCATCCAAAAAAAAAAAAAATCCACCGAGCAATGGGTCACAAAATAGTTTCAATAAAACCCTCTAAATCAATATCATATTGACTTTTGATCCGATTGCAATGCAATAAAATAAAAAATTAGTGCAACTTTCATGATTCCATGTTACTGGAAACTATAGAATATTACCCAAAAATGCAATGTAAATATAATATGAAGAGAAAGACACATGAAAAAATATGAACATTTACACTTAAATAACTGAAAATTACAGGTCAAATTAAGGAAGTACTACTGAGAGACAAATTTTCATTTTAAATACATTTATCAGGAACCAAGAAAGATTTAAATAAATGAGGCACATGATTACTCAAAGCAGAGTAAAAGAGTGACCAAGTAAACCACGGAAACAAGAAGGAAATAATAAAAGATAACAGCAGGGAATTCCAGTTAAAGATGGGGGATTGAATGTGTGCCTTTTATCCACCCCCTCCATAAACCTCATAAAACAATGGTGAAGGGATCTTTTGAGGCATAAATTCTATAAAAACAAAGAGAACAGAGGATGAAAGAATAGCAATAAAGCTTCAGATGATGAGAAACAGAAGAATGCATATTAAATGGCTTAGCAAACTAAAAAAGAGAATCCTAAGCTGGCAGCAGAGAAATCTGAGAAACTTTCACTCATCTCACAAAACTTCCCTTACACTCAGGTATTTTCAGGACGTGCATCTCTCAAAGTGAGGTGAAGGTAGAACCAAACAAAACAAAAGATGACTGATTAACACTCTTTATGAAACAGATGTCTATAGGACCGCCTCCACTCTGTGTAAGAATCCCTACTCCACCCAACAGAAGAACTGGAAGGAGATTTTTCTAGAGATAGTAAAACAAAGATTCCCTGACTTTGGGAGCAACACATCTAATAGAAAAATGAACCAGCATCCTTCAAATAGTGGAATTAATGGAAAGTTGATACACTGAATTTGAGATCTCCATTCCTCTCTCTCTTAGTTACTTAGTGAAGGACACTAATAGCCCAGACTTATAATATTGAGGCTGGAAATTAGAAGATTTTTCTCTGGGAACATTGATAAACTAAAGAGGAGAAACATTAAGATACTGATATTGCACGTTCCCTGACAAGATAGCCAGTAGGCTACACTAAAGTCCACAGTTGACAAGTTCCAGTCATCTTTACAAAACAGCACTCTTAAATATGACCAGGCATGAGGGATGAGAGAGATGAGAAGCAAGTTCAAGGAAAAGGAAGTTTGCAAGAAGAAAAATGAACAAAGAAGCAAAGCTACTGTTACTTTTAATAAGGTAAGAGAAGATATTGCATCCGTGAATCAAGAACAAGATTTTCATCACAAAGGAACAATGAGAAAACATAATAGAAGAGCTCTTGGCTATTAAAATTATAATAGTCAACAGAAAAATGCAACCGAAGATCTGATATGTAGTGTTGGTAAAATCTAAGGGACAGTTGAGTAGACAAAGAGAGGAGAAAAAATTAAAATATTAGAGGATCAGTTGCTAAATATTAGCTAAAATCTATTAAAAATACTATAAAGACCCATGAACATCGAAAACAATATCAGGGAAGAAGCAAAGTCATTGTATCTCATGACAACTGTGCAACAGTCAATACCAGTGGAAGAGAATACAGAGCCGAAGAAGAGTCCCTGGTTTATATAGGCTTGGTATTTGATAGAGGTTGGCACCATTCATTTAGAATAGATACATACCTATACATAAAACATTGCATATACATACCTATACATAAAACATTTGCACATTGCACACGTGTGTGTGTGTGTGTGTATTTCAATAACAAATATCGTTTGGAAAGACAATTTGGTTGAATCGCATGAAATTGCTGATATTTGACAGTTTTTGACCTACATAAATATCAATTTCATAAAGTTCAATCTAATACATGGAATGATTAATGATTGCCTGTAAAAGAAAAGATATAGAGAAATGGACTAAAGAATATAACAAAACAAAAGGATGGCCTTTACTGGATATGTTAGAAGCTATGAAGTGGAAATAAGAATAACTGAGTTCTGCACACCAAGAGGTAATGATGGTGGTAGGTTTGCAAACTAACTTACAAAATATTAACAGAAGGAAAAATTATCAAGATTGAGTTCAAAGTTTTCATGTGAAAAAAAATGGCAAGAGTCTAAAAGAGAGAAGATGATAAAAAATGATAAAGCTGTTTGGGCAGAGGAAGAAATATTTAAAAGGCAGATAGTCATATCTAAGAGAAAGAATAAAATTAGCTAAATATGCTTTCAGGGAACAACAACAAAAAAGCATAAAACTCAAAGGACAAAAGGAAAGTTAAACACAAGAATTTTTAATAACACTTCAGGATACTCCCTAGCCAAAACTAAAAGGCAGACTGTCACACTTTCCTCAATGAGCTAGTGGTACTAGTGAAAGCAAGGCAGATGTCCAACACTTTTTTTCCACCTCCTACCACAATGGCCATCATACTCAGTATTGTGTCCAACACATGCTAAGCTCACAAAATGTGCTTGATGAAATCTAATGGGAGGGGGGATTGCAAATGATTTCATTTTTCCCCTTGAGAGGGATTTTTCCTTTGGATTGCACAATTCTTAAACTCCAGATTTAGAAAAAGACACAGCCTTCCCATATTTGTCTGGATAAGAGTGATTTTTTTCTTGCCCTCTTCAACAGACACTTACAACAGTGAGAATTAAGCCTGTAAATTACATGTATTAGACTTGATCATGACATGATACATCTTCTACTTATAATTTAGATGATCTTATATAATGTGCCAGACAGTAATGTTATCATTATTTACAGAACCTTGAATGCGGCAGTAATCATCAATCTAAATGTCCGTACATTATTTTTAACAGAGAAGCACAGTGATCTATTCCAGGTTAATGCAGAGTGAGTAGGATGAGGGATTAAACCAGGAGACAGAGACTTCTCTGTAGCTACAATAATGATCTTCTGAGACTCTCCTACTCCCCACACCTCCCTGGACCACTCTTTCCTTACTTTGGTGACCCATTAAGTAGACTTCTTCAAATATACATTTATAGTTCATCCTTTACAATTTTCATGAATAAAGTAAAAGGTGTGGTAAATTACCAACGGCATTAATTATACAGGCAACATGAAATGTTTACACATCATACTCAATAATCTGTCAAAGGAAGATGAAATTATACTTGCACTTACCCATACTGAAATTCAAGATTTTTACAGTTTTAATGGGCTTTAACATTTAATTTGCTTAAATTATTACTTTGTTGATATAAATAGGATGTTTATTTACTCTAGGCTAGCAATAACTGAAGGAGGAACCCTCTAAAGACAAAATACTCAATTACGTTCCATACCAGGAATCTATGAATCATAACATAATAATTGAGGCAAGTATCTTCCATCAGTCTCAGAATTGCTGTCCATTTGCAACATGAGACCCAAATGAAAAAGCTAGGTAGCTCTTCAGTTCCTCCTGCATCATTTTGGTGTATAAAACTGAGTTATTTTGATTGAACTCCCAGAGTACCCAACTTTCCCCAATTTTGTGTTCAAAACCACTCTCCAGCCATGATAGAAAATGCAGGTACTCATAGATGGCTGTTGATTGAATCAAATGAGTCTAACACTTTCAACTACTTACATCATTTTTACTCACTTTAACCACAGTTGCTGACCCTTCCTTAACTATAAGATAAATAAAAATGCCTCCAACATAGTGTGAATTCTCTGAATATCTCCTATGAACATATTAATCAAAATACAAGTGAATTTGTGTTTTCTGTTAAGCAGAAATTTTCCTGTGACCATTTCTTTTTACATAGGCACAGATGAACCCTTCTGTGTACAAATAATTAAGTTCTAGCTCTATGTCTGTACAAATTGCAAAAGGTGTTCTAAATTCCAGAGCCAGAGGAAAAAAGGTGGGTGATGGGAATCCAATACCTTGAAAGAAATTAAATATATTTTTTAAAAAGTCTTCTAATTAAGATCTCATCAAACAAAATTTAAGATGGAATTAATAGAATTTATATTTAATTCGTGGAGTTCATATTATATAAATACATTTTCAGAAAAATAATTTATATTCAAGCTCTCCTAATTACTAGTTATATGATCTTTGGCAGCTTACTTAATCTCTTTGAATCTTAGTTTCCTGGCCGATAAAACAGAGATAACAACAGTTAACTTTACGGGGTTGTGGTGAAGTTCAAAGGCAAGAATGAACGTAGAAGTAACTTGTTCATTTTTAAAGTCCTGTACAAATGAAATGGGTGTTCGCACCACCTGCCATGGACCCAACACTATTCTTGAAATTTGGAGAGAATATAAGAGGAGTACAAGGTATAGTCTCTTCCCACAGCTATCCTTATACCCACTTGGAATCAGGAAATAATTAGAAAATGAGACAAAACTATATAAAACTAAGTTGTGTGGTCCAGACTATGTGTGCAGTAACAATTCTAAGAAAGGAGAAGTTAAAATTGGCTGGAAATGATGAATATTTTCTTTCTAAATGGAACAGGCTAAGCTTTGCCTGAACAAAGAAGCAAAGATATCTGACAGCTGCTTACCACTCTCTGTTGCTTAAAATATCAGAGGAGTATGAGGTTTAGGCAGCTCTGAGGGCTGAGTCATCTTCCTCCTTACTTGGTATTTATTCAGGACGCAGCTCTAACCCTGATGACAACAGCATTCCTGACCTCTGAGCTGCTCAAAATGCTGAGATGTTTCCGAAGGTGAAATGGACGCCTCATCCAGATTCCCGTGTGTCACCATTCCCAGTGATCCGTCTGCTGCCTCCTTGTTTGGTCTCAGGGTTTGTTCTAAGTGAGGGAGGTCTTGACAGCTGAAGAAGAGGAACAAAGGCCAAGTGAGAAATATTCAAGATTTTCTTCTCATGACAATGCTCAAGGCCCACAGCTGAGGTAATTATAGAAAGAACTGGAGTGCAAGACTCTACCATCTACCTCTGGAGCTTGTATATCATCTGGTTTGATCAGTTTGATTCAGTTGTCAAGTTCTGTGAGGGCCTATTTTAAACCAAGCTCTATAAGTGCTGGATCTGTGAAATTTAGCAAGGGAGATAAAAGAAAAAAGATACTTATTGTAACAGATAATCCCACATATATTTTAGGTCCTCATCTGACCCAGTACTATGTGCAAAAAGGGCTTTTGTCATTACTTTTTTGCAGGTGGGGACGCTAAGGCCTAGATAGCTTCTCTAACTCACCCAAGATCCCACAATTTCTAAACTACAGAGAGAAAGTTTAAACCCAGAAAATCCTGGCTCTAGCCTGTGCTCTTTATAGTTAAATTGTCAGAGGGAGAAATATGAATAAATAAGGAGAAGTACTGGGGGAACAAAAAAAGGAGGCAGGTTCAGGGAGCAGGATATTTCCACTCTTTTAGTTGATGGGATATTTTCACAAGAGAGGAGCTGTGGAGGAGTAGGCTAAAAAGAGGTTGAGGCCATTGACAGAGAACTTGGTTAAGGGTCATCGCTTTGCACCCAATTATGTCAACCATGGGGAGTTATCAGTGGCTGACTAAATGTGTTGTTAGAAGTAGTCCTGGGTACAGGCAATAGGTGTGTGGAGCAAGGACCTATGCATAGAAAATTTTGAACAATAATAAAACCTAGCCATTCTGATTTTAATCATCACCTCATGCCTATAATTCTAAATAAGGAAGTGATCAAATATCCTTCCTCTTCAAAAAAAAATATATTGTGTACATTTTCATTTTAAACATTTGCTGCCATTAATGTTGTGTTTTAAGAATACACGGGAAGGTTTGAATGATCACATTTCAATTATTACCCTTTCCTAAACATTGTGTTCTACAAGTAATTTCAGCAAACTCCTACTCTACGGTGGGCCCCCACCACACCCATGCTCAGCGGCATGAATCCAAGAGTAAATTGGGAATGTTTGAGTTTGCATTGGGCAGACATAGCTGGGATTGTTCAGTCAAAAAAATCAGAACTTGAGTTACTTCACTTATGTCATTCTATGGGATCACTTGGAGTTTTCTATTTTTTACTTAAATTCAAAAGACAAGTGTAATATTTTCTTCTGAAAAATGCAAATCTTAGTTCACACATAAAATATCCCATCAATTTGAGTAAACTTTAAAATTAAAATCATTCGGGGCACCTGGGTGGCTCAGTGGGTTAAAGCCTCTGCCTTTGACTCAGGTCATGATCCCAGCGTCCTGGGATTGAGCCCCACATCTGGCTTTCTGCTCAGCAGGGAGCCTGCTTCCCTTCCTCTCTCTCTGCCTACTTGTGATCTCTGTCTGTCAAATAAATAAATAAAATCTTAAAAAAAAATAAAATCATTCATTTTGTGTGTTGTTTTAAAACAGAAGATGAAAAAATGATGCTGATTATTATTTACCACATGAAAATTATTTCATCACACGATGGGGCTGGGGGAAGGGTGTTATAAAAATGACCCAGTCAAGGTGTCAAATATGTTGGGAATGCCACTGGGAGTCACTGAATGTTTCTGATGGGAGGAGTCACAAAAGAATGGCCAGGGTGAATCATAAAAGACACCATCATTACACCTATATGTGCTTGTTGTAACTAGACAAGGGAAAAAGCAAAGTCTATGCTATGGAAACAATACAAATGTTAGTTATGGAGAATATTCTGGGGTTTTGATAGGCTTCTGCATTTTCAGGATAGAGCATCAATTCTACCTCCAGCTGGTCTGTCCTTGAAAGCAGACAGTTCTTACTTTTTTAGCTGCCAGCAGAGAACACTGCATTTCAAAGAGTCAGTAGGAAATAAGACAATTTAGAGGGTTTTGTCACCCAATATCTTGGGAAATGTCCGCTGAGAAAATCATCCCTTAGAGTTGTTTCGTTAAGGATGCGCGGTTGTCGGAACTTGTACTGTTGTTCTCAGTATTCCAGGCACATCCTTATGGGAAGACTATACTTCCCCATCCTATAGAGACCGGCCTGGCTCCATGGCTGACTTGCTTCAGCTAGTAAAATGTCAGTAGATGTAACAAGTGTTTGGGGCAGTTGTAAGAGTCAGTGTGTGGTTTGCCGTGGTTTTTTCCACCAGTCTCCGTGATCAGGAAAGCATGGAGCCCCTAATCACCTGGGTTCCCGAATGACTGCAATGGGCAGTACTCCTTTGTCAAACTATGATGAATAGACCACAGGGACAAGAAGTAAACCCTGGAATTTTCAGCCGCTAAGATTTCCTGGTTATTTGTCATCACAACACTTACTAGCCCAACAGAATTGACAGAGCGGTCCCTCCTTTGGGCAGATACTCTGCAAGTCTCTACCCAAATTTAGCCCGACCGAGAGAAATCACAGTTGCAGAACTCGTTGTGTAGACATCAGTAGAATTGCTTTTACTGAAGAGAGGTTGATGTGAGGATCATCCATAGTGAAAGACACTACACACACACCTCAAAAAACTCATCCCGGTTCACACGTAAAGATGTTGTCATGGTTTAGGGGCATTCTGCTGATAAAACTTGCTGAGCGTCCTCAAAAGAAGTTCTAAGCTTCCTGGCCATCGAGCTGAAAAAGATGAATGTGATCAAGTCTACGATACTCAGTATTTAAAAGACAGAAATAGTTGATTTTGCTCAGGACAACTTTAACAATCCTTAACACAAAGCTGAGGCGGAGGGGGAGTAATGTTGAGCCAGGTCTATTCATCGCTATCCCTTCAAAGCTTCCCTTATCACACATGCCTCCCCCTTCTCCCTTAAACCTGAAAACACACACACACACACACACAAAACCCCAGCAATTAAAATGTCTGGCCCAGGGAGACAGAGAGCTCAGCCCCAGCCCCTACCTAAAATTGGGCCTCAGGACCCCTAAGGCTTCATTCTGGTGTAGGTGCAGATCTGCCACTTGCTGACAGACCCTTTCCCAGCACCAAGTATGTTGGGGTCACTGGGAAAAAGAGAACTTATGAATAAATCTGAAAGGGGGTCTGAAAATTTAGATGAATGCCAAAGGAGTCCTTTGTGAATAAAATTAAGCAGTCATTGCCATAGAGGACAAACATTGTAACTGGCTCTGCTTCACGGCTACCTCCCAAGGCTTCCTCCGGGAGACAGACGCATGGGTCTGTGTTAAATGGCTTAATTTTCTTAATCAACTATTTCATTGTGAGTTTTTAATTTCACTCCCATGCTTATTTTTTTTTTCATTTTGCCATAATACAGCTCTAAGTACCGTGGCAAACATTTGACAGTTCGCTCAGCGGGTGCTGGGCTCTGCAGAGCTTAGAGAGCTCTACCTTTTATTAATTGGGTTTCAGAATGTGTTCCTGTGTGAACAGAAGCTAAGATGGGACTATTGTACCTGTCAACATGAAGTGGGGCGAAATAAAATATTTGGAATGTGTTTTAAAATAACTCATTGTGAGCTTGATCGGTTGAGAATTTAAAAGCAGAAATATTCCTTAATGTTGAAATAAATAATCACACAATCAAAATGGCAAAAAAATTAAAGAAACGATAGGATTTGTTCAAGGTTCTTCAGTATTTGGTAACAATGAGAACATTTTCTTTATGCCCAATAGGTTAAGCATTGAAAAGGTAGTTCTGGAAAAGCATTTTAATAAAAACTCTAGGGACATGGGGAGGTAGTACTTACTTTGAAAACCAACAACGAAGGCTCTCTAAATAATTCTGATATTTCCAATTTAATTTTTGTTTTATTTGGAAGGTTTTTTCCCCCCTACTCATCAAGCAAAACTCTCAATCCAAAATTTCAAATTTAAGTCTAAAAGAAGCTCTTGCCAAGCATTGACTTTCTGAGGATTGTGTCTCTCTTTTGATGAAGTAGAAGTATCTTTGGGACTCTTTTCTCCTTTTTTCATGTATGCACTTCATAATTCAATGAACTTTAATGACATATATTCTGAGACTTCCACTCAAGGCAGAAGATAAAAGGGAGGGGAAGAGAGCACAGTAAAAGCTGACAAAAAAATCGCAGTCCTTCTCTTGTCATTAGCACTGTTATTTCCATCATTAATTTTGCTCAACTTGGAAATAATGAATGTTCTCTGTATCTTCCTAAGGGCCCATCTTTAGGCAGTTCCCCTATAAAGGGTTGTATCCTAAAGTTTAAGCTTGGGAAAAATAAAGATGAAGCCACGACAATCATAAGACAAAAACCTAGAGAAGAGATAGATAGATAGATAGATAGATAGATGGTCATGCTTGTTTATGATTTATATATATATATATCATCATTGTAAAAATCTTCAGAAGTTGTGGCAATGGGCAAATTAAAAAATGAAATTTTGCTCCCAGAGATGGCCACTATTTGGTCTATTTCCTACTAGGACTCTTTCCATGCGTTTACACACACACACACACACACACACACACACACTTTTTATTGAAAAACAAAAATAGAGCCATGTCAAACAGTGTGTTTCAACTTGCTTTGTACACTTGTCAATATATCAAGAACAATGTTATTGTTTGATGTATAGAACTGCTACATTCTTTTGATGTCTGTCCAGTATTTCACTAAAATTCAATACATAAATGGAAAGTAATTTTTTAGCCAATTCTTAGTGACAAATATTTTAATGTTTCTGATATGTCAATATTACAGTCACTTGGTTGGATATTCCCCGGAAGATAGATTTCTAAAAACAGAGCTAAGGAGTTAAAAGTTAAAATATTGCTATATATTTCTAAGTTTCCTCCAAAAATTATAGCAATTTACATTCCTATCGACAATGTATGAGAAAATATGCCACTCCACCTATTTTTAAGCTTTGCTAATCCGAAATATAAAATGTATCTCATTATTGCGTAAATTTGCATTTTTAGCTAGACTGAGGTTATTTACACATATTTACTTGGATTCTTTACAATATTGTGTCATCTTACCAAGGAATATGGGACAGCTTTATTAAATCTTCTTTATTCTTTTGGTAAAGCTATATTATTTTCCTGATAGATCTCTTGCAAATTTCTTATTAAATTTCTATTTATTTTATTGTTTATGAATGGGATTTTTTTCGTGATATTTTCAAGTGATTTTACTAATATAATAAAGCCTATCTATAGCTGAATTCATGTTTACTTTTTAGCCACTTTCCTAAACTCCATTAGTTTTAGTAAAGTTTCATTTGTTTTCAGTTGTTTTTTGATGTTGTTCTATGGTAAATTGTCATACTGCCACTGGTCATACGTTTTGCCTTTTATTTTCCAGTAAGGATGCAATAATAACAATGGCCATTCTCATCTTATTTCAGAATTCAGTGAGAAAGCCTTCAGTTTCTCATTAGACCACTTTAGAATTTGGACCACTTTAAGAATCTAATAAAAGTTATAGACCTTCTTTCTCCTTCCTTCAAATGCATGTGCTGCAAAAAACAAGAAAAGTTTTCATATATTTTTAGTTGATTCATACACCCCTTGAGGCTGATGAATACACTCACACAAAAACACACCACAGGACAGACTCGACTGACATAACTAAAGTTGCTTCAACAGGGACTGGCCAAAGGGAAAATTTCCAAGTAGGTGAAGGGTGTCGATTTAATGCAACAAACATTTGTTGAGCTCTCATTAGGGGTTCTAGTTACCCAACAGAAGGGTTAGCTTTCCAATGCAATTAAAAACAGACACTCTGCAAGACACTGGCTATAAATCCTCCTTGAATTACTCTCTGTCTATCCAGAAGGAGAGAGAGATAAGTAAACAAAACAACACAAAAAAGGTGGTATTAAAGAAGTGTGCATTCTGGATGAGAGCATACCTGGATATCGTTTTCATCAACTATAGGAAGTGTTACAGATGATGTGCCTTTTGGAGTGAAATTTTAAAGATGGTATTGAAGGGGCAAAGACTTTCCAAAAAGAGAAACAACTAGAGCAAAGGTAATTTGGCCTCAGATATTTGTAGAATGATGGGTAGTTCCCTATGCTTGGAACTCAGAAAAAGTGCAAAGATTTCATTGCACGGTTTGAAATGACTTTGTTTTTATGGTAGCCTCAGCCAAAATAACATAGTGTTACAAATCTTGCAAAATAAAGATTCCTCAGAAACCTCACACAAATTGCCTAACTCTTGAACTATTTTTGTTCAGAGTAGAAACCTCATAGATAGGCTCAGTCTTACCAATGGTTTACCAATTTAGTTCTTTTGTTCCTTTCTTACTTAATTGATCCAGAATATTGTGGCCTGCTGAGAATGCCTGAGGGCTTTCTTTGTCTGGTACCAATTTCAGAGACTTCTGACTAAACGCGTAGTGGAAGTTGTTAGCAGTTGTTGGAAATTAAGTGTGAAAAAGCTGGCTTTGGGGAATTTAACCTAGAAATACGAATTATCTATTTTGCATCCATACGTAGAAGAAAATATGTCTCTTAGAAATATTCACTTACATTCTATACATCTTTATTAAATTCCTTGGACATATTTGTCCACAAATGGCATGATTTCTCCCATTGTTTCTGTTAATCCATTGTCTTTTCTATCTCGGTCCCCTCTATATTACAATATTCCCATCAGCTTTTCCTCTCATCACTATTTCTAGGTAATCTCCAGTGCTGGTTACCAGACCAGAGTTTGCAAACTAAGAATCTGCTCTTCTGATTTTGCCCCAAGATGGCATTTTTGTTTGTCTTCCAGTCTCAACTGAATAAAAATACACTAGAGCAAGCTTGTTGCTCACAGACCAGTGAGAGGGTGAGGGAGCACGTAGGTATGGTGGACATCAATCTATTTTAAAATCTTCTCAGAAGATTCTCATGAACAGCCAGGATGAAGAACCACCAGAACCAAGAGCATCACTCATTAACCCCTCAATAGGGCCCTCACTACTCATCTTCCCCTACCAAACAGACCTTAACTAACTACACCTGCTACTCTGGAAAACAATCAATAGTTGTGTTCTACTATGGAAATAACCACTTAGGCCTTAAATTTTCTCATAATTATGATTGTCCATTAATTTTCCACAGTTGAGATGCCAAATCTACCTAGGTAAAGGGAAAACATCATTAATAAAAATATAGTTTCCTATTGTTTTTTTTCTCCCTTACCTCTATCTCCCCAGTGTAAAACCACTGCATTCTCTTTATGCACTATCCATGGGTCGTTTGTCTTGTTCTTTTCATTTGTGAAGTCATGCAACTGGGAATATATTTATAAAATATGATTACAATGGCACCAATTCTCACAGCAATTTTGGTGTTCAGAGCATATTAAGGACAGAAAAAAGTAACAATAATGCTTAGAGACTTATTTTTTTTAACCTTTTTTTTTATTTTATTTTTTATAAATATATATTTTTATCCCCAGGGGTACAGGTCTGTGAATCACCAGGTTTACACACTTCACAGCACTCACCATAGCACATACCCTCCCCAATGTCCATAACCCCACCCCCCCTCCCAACCCCTCTTCCCCCTGCTTAGAGACTTCTTAAAGAATTAATTGGTCTTAACCATCCTTTTCTTGGGGTTGCGCTACTGTCCAATGAACGTCTAGTGAGGACAGTACTGCTAACGCCTAAAAAAAAAAAAAAAAAGAAAGAAAAGAAAAAAAAAAGAATTAATTGGTCTTTAAGAAAATGCTTTAATGTAAAATATTGTCTGAAGGATTCTATGGTAGATACAAACTGCACCTATTTGGGTGTTCTTTCTTCTATTATTTCCTTGGCTTTATCAGCACCCTTTAAATCAATGTTGTTTTGGTAAACTCTTCATTAGTATTTGTCAAATTATTATTATATTCAGCTACTTTCTGTCTTATTATTATAGTCATATCCTCAAAGTGTATTTGTAATGCATTCTACACAGATGATCCTAAAACAAGCTGTTATTAAGCATATCATTATAGTACAAACACCAGAAAATGTCAAATAGCTCAAGAAGCCTCTGGAGAATTCTTAAAGATGTAATACAAAGCCATCATAAACTTGCTCTTTTCTTTTCAGAGCTTGTGCCTCTTGGTTCTAGTTATATCCTGACCCTTCTTTCACCAAGCATCACGCAGGAGGTTCCCACTGGACTTGAGGTGCACATGTGACTGGAAAGTCAAACATGGTTATGTTCACTCCATCAAACTCTATCCTACCCCCAGTCTATTACCAAATTCATTGAATGAATTCCAATTGAATGATATTGGTCTAAGGGCAGTAAGTTTCCCCCAAACCAAAATGTCATATTTATGCTTTAAAGCAATTTAAAATAATTAAAAATAATGGCAGGTCAAATACAATTTTCCTAATCTTAATTGATGTCATGCCCACAAATAGCAACAATTTATTTCTATGCAAAAGCTCTTCAACGCTGCACTAAGAGCTAAAAGACCTGAATTTTATTTTTGGCCCTAATACTGACTTCCTGCTATAAGTCTTTCAGTTTCTACATTTATGAGACCAGCAAGCTAGAGAAAAATAAACTGTTGTGTCCTTGGGGCATAAGGAGCTCAGAAATTAATGAGTTAATAATTTACACACAGCACGTGTACTTCAGGGGGGAATAACCTTCATAACACACAACAAGTATAAAGTTGAAATAACTAAGGATGATAGACGTAGCTAACTCCATTTATTTTGTAATGTGTATGGTATTGTGATTCCAAAAATTCTGCCCTAACATGTGGTAGCATTTAGCCAATACTCCTAATAATATTTATAAGTAGATTGAGAATTAGCCCACAAATACAATTCAGAAAGTTTATTCTGGTGATTTGTTTTTTATGTTCTATAAAATGAATTGCATTAAAGGTCAGAAAAAGTGCATTAAAGAACACTTCTTTAATATTTAAAGTGCAGCTGATCTTGTTGAACATTATAATAAGATACACATAATTGGCTTCTCTCCTGGGAGTTAAACTCAGTAACTTTCTGCCCGATTTGCCAAACTGTTGCATAAAACACAGAAAAATGGCAGAATGCAGAGCAAATGGTTTCTGTATTTACTGTTGTTCATTTTTAGCCACAGGAAAGAGGTAAAGAAACTACTGTATGTGATGACAAAGCAGGAATCAGCAGCTCTCTCCGAAGCTGGCTAAATCCACTCTTCTCACAGTTCTTTGCAACACGAAGGCAATTCCCAGAGTGTATTTAATTTGATCCTGCGATCTCTTGACGTGTTAGGGAATTTTTTTAGGGAAAAAAAAGGAAAGAAAGAAAGGAAGGAAGGAATAAAAAAGAGGAATAACTGTTGTCAGTCAAACTGAAGGCAATCGACTCCCAAGGTTGATGTCAACTCCCGGAACACATCATTGAAAACACACCTCCAAACCACCATTTTCTCCTTCAAGACCCACTCTCCACATTCCAGCCATCCCACCCCCAACACACACACACACATGTGTGCGTGCACAAACACACATGCACACCCCACAGAGGAAGATGGGACCATACAACTACGTCAACAGCCTTAATACAATTTAACAACTTAGAAAAAATGTAGAAAATGTTAAAGAGGAATCAATTTGACAAAATAATTTTTTTAAAGGAATATAAATTCACATATATTTCTCTTGGGCAATTTTCTTCCTATCTTTCTTTTTTTTTTTTTTTTAGATTTTATTTATTTATTTGACAGACAGATCACAAGCAGGCAGAGAGGGAGGCAGAGAGAGAGGGGGAAACGGGCTCCCTGCTGAGCAGTGAGCCCAATGGGGGGCTTGATCCCAGGACCCTGGGATCATTACCTGAGTGGAAGGCAGAGACTTTAACCCATTGAGCCACCCAGACATCCCCCTCTTGGGCAATTTCCTAAGTAATGACTTTGCAAAGTTTCTATTTGAAAAGAAAACAATGTACTTCATACATTGTTTTTCAACTTTAGTCACCACTTGAACATGCTCTTAATTTCAAAATGCAATTAAAGTTCAAGTTTACTTGTGACCTACTTAAAGAAGCTTCCTGGATCAGAAATAAAAGAAAACAAATGCTTGTTAAGAAGTCTGTAATATGCCTTAGACATCAGAGCATCCTGAGATTTTTGGATGAAGCGCTCTCTTATAATGAGAAAAGCTAATATATTAAGTGTAAGTCAAAAACACACATTAAATGTTTCATTTGTTCCATAAGAGGGGAAAATTTTAAATCAAGTGGGTAAACATTTTTTAATAACTCAGCAAGAGATTTCATGGAATCCTCCCATATTTATAAACATTTTGAGATTTTTGCATCCTTCTATATGGCAATAAGTTATCCATCTCTAATTTTCATTTAATTTATTGTTTTCTCTGCCAATGAATTTTGGCTTAAAGTTCCCTTTTAGAATGTGTAAACAGAAACAAATAACTAGACGATTGTTATTGGACCCACTCTAACTAAAAATAGCTAAGTTAATATTAAAACAAAACATACACACCACAATATTTATGTGTCAACCTTTTTAGGATTCACTTTCTGACACATTTTCCTCACACTGCAGCCACCTGAGAATATTTGCTAGAATGCACACTTTGCATGCCTATAAGAGACCTTAGTATTAGAAGTATATTCATTCTACACTCACCAGAATACCAAACACTTGGAACATTAGTGGTAGACTTATGCAGATATCAAAGAATTTCCCCACATAAAGAGTCTAATGTCATCTGAAAACAAATAATTTTTTGTTTTAATTTTGTCCCTCAATTACATAAGCAAATAAGCCCTCTGGGGAATTAAACTAATTTCCCTGACATCCAGGTGGTAAAGTCCATTCACTTCATAAGGCATTATTCTCCTGTTCTCAATTTTAAGAATGTTAGCTATGTATTTTCTAGACCATGGTAGATTAGTAGCTGTAAATGGAAAAGGGACAGAACTGAGTAACAGAGCAAGCACTCCAACAATGACAAGGATAAATAGCTAACAGAAAAACTACTACAAGCCGACAAATAAAATACAGTAATTTGGGATAATAACGAGATTTATTGAAAGGCAAAATTTTCCAAACTTTTAATTGGCCATAAGTGCATTGGTACATTCATATTTAGTTATACCTGAGTCCTAAGACATTGTATTTAATATGCTCTTTAGTATGTTAGAGAAAGCAGAAAATTTTCAAATATAATTATAAATGTTTCCAACAAAAATAATCAAATATTTTTAAAGCTTCGAAGTTAAAAAGTGTAACTTTTTGATATTGAGGAAATTTATTTTTGCAGAACACCTCCTTTTCAGGCAACCACAGAACTACGTAAGATAGTTGGCATGGGTATAATTTTACAGTTCAAATGATTACTTTGTTGAAGTAAAAAGTTACCAGAAGTTCATGTAAAAGACTAAAAGTTTTATCTAGAAGTGAATAATCCCGCTGTCACATTGAGAATGTTTTGCTGGTCACGAGACAGAGTCAATGAGTAAGGCAGAGTTTTGTTGACTATCCTGGTTTTATTTTTTTTTAACCAATTAGTAATGTTTACAGAGAGATGACAATAGCTAAGCGAGTCAAAAAGATATGAGGGTTAAGTCAGAACAGGGTGCCTTGCTGCTGACTTCATTTCCAGGTTTGGCTAGACCCTGCATTTTTCTAGTCTCGGGAGTTTTTTTATTTTCAGAACCTATTGGTTCTTTTCACGCAATTCACTGATACATAAATACATGCATGCCAAAATGGAAGTATAAACCATTCTTGGTCTTATGTTTTTGCAAGGAGCAGGGAAGGGAAAGTTTGAGCAGGATGGTAGATTTTAGGTTAGGCACTTTAGAAAGCATGCAAAACTGGTTAAATGTGAGTTTTATTGAGCATAGCGATCAGAAAATAATTTAGTTAGCTGATGAACCCCAGTCCATGGTAAACATTCACTAGCTAACTTTTTGATTTGGCCGTGTTCTCTTGGATGAGACCTCTTGGTTGCTAGTCACCATTATTCCATGCCGTTATGGTGGACATGCTTTATCCCATCATGCTCTACAGCAGAGTGGCAAACTGATATCACAAAATTTCAGCAACACAATAACACTTAAAGTGTATTGCTCAGATGGGGCCTGAATAGTCAGTACAGGTTGGCTCTCACTGGCCAAGATGATGGCTTACATCTGATCCAGATGTCTGAAGTCATTTACAACCAATTCTCTAGTCTCGCCAATTAGTCTTAACATTGAAGCAATTGACTTACCTGCTGACAGCCTGAATCAACAGATAATTTATGACCTGAACTTCTATAATTATTTTAATAGCCTTTTCATACCCTTTCCATTCTCTTTATCATAATAAGAGCATTTAAAATGAGAACTCCTCACTAAAGGGAAGAGATGTGAAGGTCTCAAAGAAACATTTTATGAAAGAAATCAGAGACCTGTCTTTTTAAGAGGGCCCATATTGGAAAAATTCCCCTCTTCCTCCTTTCAATCCATCTGTGGAGAAATATACTGGACTCTTTTTCACCATTTTAAGTCATGACTATCTCTTAAATTCCAACTTGTTTATTGCTTGTGCTAAGACCATCAAACATCTCAAAGATCAACCTGCTCTGCATTATCGTGCTATTATTAACAATGGCAGCTGAAAGAGAAGGCATTCCTTGAAAGTCTGCTCCTCACTAATCAGGCCAAGGGCTCTTAACTTCAAGAGGCCAGTTTTTTGCCAAGAGAGCGCCCGCCTGTCTTCATTCTGTGTTCATTCACTTTCTGCTGCTTACCGCATCCTGCAGAAGGTACTCCCATCATTGCTAACATTGATGACAGACAAATGTCATGGCCGCCAGAGATGGGCTAACGAACAACACAGAACAAGGCAAGTTTTGTGAAGAAACATGAACAAATAGTTTTAGTCTACTTAGCTAAGGAGAGAAACTATGGCTAAATATTGAACTGCTATACTTTACAACATACCATAGAGAATACCAAAGAAAATATTGCCTGGGGAGATGCATGCTCAAACCTTCCCATCTGCAGCTGCTATCAATTATTCTGCCCTGATGTGACCAGAAATCTCAGTTTTCAATAGAGAAATATGAGTTGTAAAAGAATCCTTATTGGCCACCCTTACATTCCCCTCCCCACCCCCACCTCCAGATTCTGTTTTGCTTTTCAAACATTTGAAATGTCCACATACTTTGTATCCTCGCCCACTGGGAAGTTAGAAAAGCAAACTTAGCTAGTTTCAGGGCAGAGGAGAGATTTTGTGGCTTTCAGAGAATTTCCATTGGATTACAAAGGCTCATAAAAGGGTACCTTCACCCTAAATGTTATATAAACAGAGTTCTGTCTGTGTGTGTGATTTACACTCTTATTGAAGATCTTGACTCTTCCTTCTCTTCATGCTAGAAGATAAGTGAAGGACAAAAAGGCTGTTTAGAAGAGTTAACCTGATCATTTTTTAAAAGATGTGTGCAAATCACTGGGGCTGGAATCCTGTTTGTCAACCAAATTGTCAGGAAATAATTTATTACCGGCAAGAACAAAGCATGCAGCTGGATATCCCAAACAACGGCATGCTAAATGAGCCAGAGACTTGTTATAAATATCTTCCCCAGGCCTACATTTCCTATAGTCTAAAATTATTCTAGAAGCAGTGTGGTATTCATGGAAAAAATAGTTGTACTGGGCATCAGGATGTCAGAGTTTCTTTTGCCTATTCTAGTAACTAGCTGTGCTGTTCAAGTTAGCCTCTTTCAGATTTTTGTGAAAAAAAAATAAAAATAAAATAAAGTAAAAAGGAAAAAGAGAGAGAGAGAAGAAAGAAAGAAAGAGAAAGAAACAAAGAAAGAAAGAAAGAAAGAAAGAAAGAAAGAAAGAAAGAAAGGAAAATGAAAAGAGAAAGAGGGAGTTAATACTGCATGACCTCTGAATTTCTTCTGAGTTCTAAAATTCTACACTGACATCACTGATACCCTATACAGGGAACCCAAATGTTATACGAATTAGTCTAGGCTTATTCAAAAGATGAGAAAAGTGCATTTAGGAAAAGAGAAACAAAGGACTTGTAAAATAGGCTTTTGATTTCTGTGTGAACTATATCATCAAGAAATTGTTCTTCAGGCACAATT
The DNA here is from genome assembly GCF_902655055.1 of Lutra lutra. Taxonomy (NCBI): domain Eukaryota; kingdom Metazoa; phylum Chordata; class Mammalia; order Carnivora; family Mustelidae; genus Lutra; species Lutra lutra. Next base: position 90,800,001 of record NC_062283.1, on the reverse strand, counting down.
AATAGAGTTAACTTTGAGAGGTGAAAAAAGCTAATAACAAATCAGAAAAGACAAAGTAATTGGAAATGAGACTTCACTTTAAAAAATAAAATTTTAAAAAGAAATGGTAATAAATGAAATCCCTCTTCTTTAGAACTTCCAGTCTTTTAATTTTCGTTTTATTCCACCCTGTGTCAAAAGTTCCTATGTGTCTGTTTTCTCTGTTAGACTATAACTTTCTAGATGTAGGGGACCATATTTTATTCATGTTTATATCTGTCATGTTGATTTGCCCAGAAAGACACTCCACAAATGTTTGTTGAATTCTGTTTTCAATATATTTGATAAAAATGGTAAATACTGAGATGGAATAATTAATCAAACTCAGCTGGTAAATCTAAATCTTAGATGAATCTCCAAACTTCCTTCTTTTACAAATGACTTGGGAGGCAATTATGTCACATAGACTCTGTGAGATATCTAGCAAACTGGAGAAGACTCTTCCTATCTTGAAAGAAAGAAAAATATCAAATTGCAAGCAGGTAATTATTTCCTCATCTATCAGAATTTCTCTATGGCTCATTCATTTATTTATCCATTCATCCCATATTTAATGGGTAAAAAATAATCTGGTCGTACAATGATGATTAAGATACGGCCCTTGCTTTCAATACAGTGTTTCTAGTTTATGGAGAGAGGTCAGTTACAATACAGTGGGGTAATTGTGGTGATAGTGATATGTATTCAACACATTGAGAGCACATAAACGAATGTTTAGGATCATTTAAAGCTTCTCAGAAGAGAAGATGCATGGCTTAGCTGAATAACAAAGGGTAATTCTGAGTCAGTCTGGCAAAGATCAAGACCTGTAGACAAAGAGGGTGGTATTAGTTAGGAAATTTTAGGTAGTACTTATTGTATGTCAGGCATTTTTCCCAATCACTTTAAAAACAGTAATTCCTTTAATACACAACTATGTGCAGGAACTATTATCATACCCATTACAAATGAGGAAACCAGGACACAGAAAGGATAAGTAACTTTACAAGGTCGACCAGCTAGTAGGTGACAGAGCTGAGATTTGAACCCAGGCACTGTGGGGTCAGAAGTTATGCTTTTAATCCTCTTGATTATATGTTGTTGCTCTATGGTTGGGACGCAGAGAGCCTGGCTCCTCCCCACTCACCTCTTCCCTCTTTGTTCTCTGCCTCAGCATTCTACCCTCTTTGCTCTCTGCCTCAGCATTCTATACATCTGATTTTGTAATGACTTGCACATGCACTTGTGCGCTTCTGTCTTCCTCATCATACTGCAGCACTGCAGGGGTTCTCATTGAGGGGTTCAAAGCAGGAGATCATATATGTACTTTAAAAAAGAGCACTCTGATTGAAGCAGAGGGAAAAGATGTCATTTTGGTTAGAATATCTATAATATACCTGATATTAAAATAGAGTTTCAGCCCAGGCACATTTCAAAACAGAGAGATAGACCAAGAAGTAAAAATATTCCAAAGTAAGAGGCTAACATCTACTTTAGTTGACTCTTAGATGTCTCAACCACATTAAAGTGTAAAAGTGTCTAGTTGGAGATTAGAAGAGAATTTTTGGAGAGGAGAAGATTTATTTGAAGACGCCTTTGCTATGAGTCACAACCATCCATCTCTGGTCCAGGAGAGCAGGAGACAGCCCTAACTTCAAACTTAGAGATCTTTGAAGTAATAACTCAAGGAAGAATTTTCTGGAAAGAGAAGTGGAGAGACTGATCCCTAACTCATACTGAAGAAAAGCAACTTCACTGGGACTACTCCAAGAACTTGATGTTTGTCCTCTGCAGTTTAGGTGCTGTCTGATTCCCACCCAAAACCCTAAGGACAAAGATGGGCTGGTCCTCCACAGGGATGTGAAGGAGTCTGCTGTACTGAGATGGGGCAGCAGGCCTACCATCCTGGCCAGGAATATATGAGTGTGGACCAAAGACTGGAGGGAGCATGCAGGAGAAGCCTGAACAGAGCTGAGCCAGCAAAGGGCTATCATAGGTCCCTGCAGAAGGAGTGTCCAGCTGTTCACTCATATGTCGGCAGAAGCTGGAGCTTATGCTGGATGCATCATGACTAAAGGATGAGTATGTAATCAGGCTAAGCCTTCTCAAGAGGAAGTATAAGTGACAGACCCTTATTGATTTGAGTGTGAGTTGGAGAGGAGGGTCTTCTATGAATGTACAAAAGTGTCTATGATAGAATGAGCTCCTTTCACTCACCTCCCAAGTTCAGAGAGAGGGTAATACCCAAACATCAGGAGAAGATCAGGTGACTGAGGACTTTTTCTCTCCACTTTCCCTCATCCCCAGTATATCCCAGTATATCCCAGATTCAGATTCAGAATCTGAAGTTAGCCAAAGAGGGAAGAGAAGTAGAAATCACCACATGATAAAAGAATGAAGAAGCCAATCTTACTCTGCTTACCTAATAGCAAATTTTATATGGGACATCTTGATGATTCCAATGTGATAGTGTTTGGTGGCTTAAAGTAAAAATAAGTCTCTTTATTATCTAAATGTGACCACAGGATTTCATGGAGGCTGCCAATCACTGTAAAGGGAAGAGCTTCCCACATTGAATCAATTTAAAGGGATAATGAGGTGTAAAAATGAAGATGCTTGGTGATTACATGACCACCACAACTAGTATTCACCAGAAAAGATAGATCTACCCACAGTATGCTTCCCTAACCCAGCAAGAGCCAGATCTGAGATTTAAAGAGTTTCTGGAACACCAGTCACCACCCAATTGTTTGGGAAATCCCAGGTCCCACTCTAGGTTACCCACAAAGCACATTTAAGTCCATTGTTTTCTTGTGGCAAATTACCCCATGCAACCTGTAGTCTCATAGCCTACATGTTCTTTCTCAGTCCCAGCCTCAGGGCCTGACAAAGCAGGTTTCTCCTGAAGTTCCCACTGAAGGCTGAGGGTGCTCACACTGCTATCCGACCCAAGATATTTCTGCTGAGTTCCTGATCCCTTGCCAAGACAGTATCTTTAGCTAATCTTCTGCCATGCTTCCTACTTTGCTCCTACAATACAAGCACTGATACTACTCATAGTTCTGTCAACAGAAGGAGAGCTTCAGTTTCTCTACATGTCATGCTCATTCACCCCTGGGGGACTTTACAATGCTGTTCCCACATCTAGAACCCTCTCTGATCATTTCCTGCCTTGTATACAGGAAGCCAATCATGTGATTAAGAACATGACTCTGGAATAAAACACACCGACTCTTAAGCTGACTTTCTACTGAGTAACTTTTTGACCTCGGATGATATACTTAGTTGTTCTAACCTCAACTTCCTCATCTATAAAATGAGGGTAATGATATTATTTACCTCATAAAGTTGTGATGAAGATTACATGACATAATGAACAAAAAATATTCAGCTTATGGTCTGGCACATAGAGTACTAAAAAATAAACATTTTCTGAAAAAATTGAATAAGTGGTTTCTGACACATCTAGTTTCCCCATATTGGAAAGTCATTCCCTCCACCATCTGCCTGGCAAACTCCTACTGACCCTGCAAAACCTACGGCAATTGATGAGGGTTATTACAGAGAATGAGTAATTAGATGTCTAGATACACTGTTAGGTGAGAAAAGCAAATTGCTTACTTTTGTGAAAGAAAGTTATGTTAGCTTTTGTGTAGAAAGAAGGGGAAATAGCACATAACAAGGGATTTTTATGAATTTCTGCTAAGTAAAGCACTGAAAAAATCAGCAGAAACTACAAGTAGTGATATTTGAATTGAGCCTCTACAAACAAGGTCCTCTTTGGCCGTGCACATAAGTAATGCAGATTTTCATGCACTGATAGCAATCATTATTTAAAATTCTAATTTTGTGCAAACCAAACCATTAGCTGACTCAGTTAAATTCATTCTAGAAATCTATATTCCAAGCAAGAGGGAAGGAGAAAGAGAAGAGAAAAAGACCGTGACTTGTGCCAGGCACAAGTTCAGCACTTGATGTACATTAACTCATGTAATCTTTACAGCCCTACTACTACCAAGTGGTCACCTTGCAAAGAAGGACACTGGAGGTCAAGGACCAGACAACTGAAAATAGAAATGCAGCTGGAATTCAAATTGAATTCAAAATCCAACTCTGAGTCCCAAGCCCTGTACCCCTTCAGCCACATAGTATAGACTCTATATATTGCCCAGTTTGGTGAATGAGACAGAATTGATAAGCATGAATTACCCCTAATTCTTCATTGAACTTGTTAATAAAGATATCCAACAGTGCCAGCCAAGTTCAGACTCTTGTTGCACAACCATAGGGACCTCCCCACAGAGCACAGATGATTTTATGACACCTTGCATGCAGCTCTTCAGTTACGAATTCACAATGAACATGCTCTCCCCTGACTTGAGTTCCACTTCTTTCTACATGTATAACCTAATATTCCATTAAATTTCACACTGAGGGCTGAAGACTATAAAAATGCAATGAGTTTATTTTGGCACGAATTATTTTAGTAAGTCAGTGCTGATTTCTTATTATCACCATTTTCTACTCCCAATACTTCTAAGTCATGAAAACAAGCTGATAAGAGTAGTATAATTTTCTAGAAAGTCTTCAGAAAATTATATTAAGATCACCATCTTCTCTTTATGTTCTAGAGTTGCCAAGAAGAGGGGAGGCATTTCCTATAGTTTTCCATATTAGACACACTTTGTGAGGCAATATTAAAAATTTCTGTGTTCCAAAAATGTACTTTTCTGAGTTTAGATACTTAATATGATTTTTAAAATTTATCTCCTTACCATCACTTTACCAGTGTAAGACTTCAGTTCAGTCATAATGGTGATGTGTATTCATGAGTTTCCAATGTGAAGATCCTTGATGGAGAAGACGTCAGTAGAACCAATTAGCTAGTTCTGCTTTCTCTGTGACATTCATTAACATTACACTATTTGGGCTATGATTGGGTCTCCATTACTATTCTTTATTTCAGTATTGCATTTGAAGTCATTTTTGTACTAATTAGTAGTTTTTTTACAAGCCTCAGCTCATTCTCAACTTAGACTTGTTAACAGTTTTGAGCTACTCTTGCAGTTGGTGGGGTGGTCAGTGATACAATGTCACTCCTCCCACCTTATTTACACACCCTTTTGAACTCTGGCATCAAGAATGGGTGAAATCACACAAATGAAAATATTTCTGTAAGCCAATGTTATTGCAGTCTTAAATTTAAATGACAGTGTCTGATTGGTAGAAAAATTTAGGGTTTGAAAATATTATCAAAACATCATAACATTAGCACATCCTTCACTGCTTTCCTTCCTCTTGTTTTTCATTCCCTTTAATTCATGAATGATGACATTGAGAATTAATCTTCCAAACAGAGCCTATCAACACAAACATCGCAGTGGGAAGAGGGTATCTCTGTTTCCATAACCTAGACACTCACTTGTCAGACACATGTGCAGACTAGGGCATTTTTGTAATTGTCAATTGGAAAGTTGGTATTCCTTTTTCAGGGATAGATTCATTTATTTTGGAAATCAGGTTTTGGGAGAGTCAGACAATAGGATAGAAAGAAATCATTTGCTGGGCTGGAGAGATTATTCACTCCCCTGGGACAATTTTCATTTGTCTGTCCTGTGTCTTCCTGTGTCAAATGGGACTCAGTTAATCTTTCCTCACTTATGCAGAATGTATGTGGGAATTTTAATGTAAATGGAGATCAGTGGAAAGTCAGTAGCTTTAAAAACAGAAAGCCATCACTTTGCTCACTTAATTTTGCGGGGGGAGGGGAGGGTCACTTTGCTTTTAGAAAAAAAAGTTCCAAGTGGTATGTTTTCTAGACCAGACCTAAATGAAAATTTCTTTTTTAGTATTATTAAGAGACAGTTCTCTTCATTAAACTTTATCCAAGTGACCACAAGTCTCTTCTTTTACTTGTCTTATGACCAAGCAAGTATTTGCAAAAGGATTAAGAGCCTTCAAGACATTACAAGAAGCATAGGGAGCCCTCGTGACTCCTTGATGACACAAACATTGACTTTGACACCTAGTTTTCTGGACTGTGCTATAAACCTTATTCCACATACATGCACAGATGGAGAGGGAAGTAGAGTCTACTCTCATTTCTATCCCTTCCTCCCTATGAAGCCACTCTCTCTATCCTTTAGTCCCAGATGTAAACAGAGGGCTTTCAAGGAGTAAAAACTCCTTAACAGAGAAAATATCTATTTTTGAGACAGAATCTGTTTATTTCACAAAAGAAAAAAATTGACAGCAGTTAATGTCCAACGGAGGAAACTATTCTTTGGGCAGTGCTACGTTAAGGCTGTTGTAGGAATGAGTCATGAATCAAACTCATTTTTATTTTATATATATGTATATCTTTACAATGTGTTGTCTTTTCCTAAGAAGCTTGCTAAACATCAACAACATCAACAATGTGAAGGAATGAAAAAGAAATCTCTTTAAGGGCAGCAAGTACCTTGTAGCAAGATTGTAAAACCAAAGCCCAACAACGGACAGCTCCTGGCTGGCATTAAATCTATGAAACTAATTCCTTTCTAGATTCATTTTGTTTCTACTGAATGAAATGAAAGGGCATTAAGAAGGCCATCTAAAACTAAACATTCAGAAAATAAAATTATCTTCTGTCACTTAAACTAAAAAATAAGCAAAATAGGTCAGAACAGAGAGACGAATCCCCCACTGGCTCACAGCCTTGTAAATCTGGTTCTAACCCTCTCATAAATTATATAATTTTGAAGAATTCACATAACTTCTGTGAGACTAACTTTCCCATCTATAAAATTAAGAGGTTAGTTTAAAATATCTGTAAGCTCCCTCCCAATTCAAATGTACCCTGTATCCTACAAAGCAACTCCCATAAATGCCTCTACTAGCATTGTCCCACACCAGCTTTTATGGGAATTCTATCGATAGACTTTTGTAGGGGAATAGAGATGGGAAGCCAGGAATTTCAAGATGCCATGCATTTCAGAGTGCTGTACTTCCTATCCATTGGCTCAGTAATTTCTGCTGTTTCTATTATATACCTCCCCCTTTTTGTTAGCATTTGGTTCTTTTCATAAATTGATTAAAGACCTGAAAGTGGTAACATGACTTATCCAAAGTCACACAAAGTATCTAGAAATGAAGTCTAGATTTTTCCTTCATTTTTCTTTTTCAGGTTTGTCTTCGTGTTAAATGTGGCTTTATTTTATGGTACCATGTTTATTACCATCATAAGACTTTTTGGGGTTCCTGCTGGGTGCACAGCAAGTTATCAGACCCCATGGGATTTATGTGGCTCACAAAAGGCATGACTCCTACACATGCACTTTCAATCTAAAATAATCCCATCTGTTTGACCTTTAGAGTGTAGTACATAAACATCTCCTTGTCCTTCAGTAAGCAAATAATACCGCTATAGCTCAGTTTGAATGGTATTTGCAGATGAAGAAACAGAGATTCAAAAGAAGTGAATTAATTGGTTCAAGACCATATGGCTAGAAATTGGTAGAACTAGAGTGAGAATTCAGGGTCTTCTTTCTTCTTGTTCCATTTACTTTAATCTAAACCATTTTACTTCTGAGCTGTGTGCTACAGGAAAAAAATTCAAAATTCTGCACAACTCAGAATTCTTATTCTCACACATTAAAAATGACCATCCCAGGTCTCAGAGATCATAGCAGAGACATTTTAGATCAAGCACAGTGAGTGTTACAACCTGTCCTGGATGAAACAGTGGACTTCAATCATTAACTGAGCATCTTCTGAAACTGGGCAAAAAACTAGAATCCTTGAGAGTCACAAGTAAGAAAAGGTTGGTCATGAACCCTGGCCTCCATTTGAAAAGGTAAGGCAAACGAACTCTTAACAAGATACCTTGTCATGTAAGGTAGTAAACGAATGGAAAGTGGCAATCTTCCAGGTTAACTTATTCACATATTTAGTTCCTTCTATATTTAAGTTATTGGGTGTACTAAAGGCTGCTGAACATCTTTTAACAGGGTTAAATAATCCCTAAGAGAAAACTAAAGAAATAACCAAACCAGTTCTTGACAAAAGAGCATTATATAGGGGTTCCATGAGCCTGTGTATGCACCTGTGTACATTTGTTCAATCTTCTCACTCTTGCTGCTTGTAGATATCTTACTTACTCTGTAAGGAGTATTAACATAGTGGCAGAATTGCCCAGAGACCCATAAACATTATAGATGAGAAAGACCTTATTGGAGACTTAGCCTACACTTCTGCACTTCCTTCATATAGAATTATTTCCTTCACATCCCTCACATGGGTGTTGAGCCTCTGTGTGCATGTTTCCTTTGGAAAGAGGTTATTCTTTCTTGAGCTACGTCATTTCCCTTGAGATTAACTCTAATTATTAAAACATTTTCTTTATGTGGCAGGAGTCTTAAATTGAGCACTGAGCTATAGCAACTCTAGGCTTCAGATGTGCTTTTCAAGCCAGTAAAGGTAGTGGGGTCAGGCTAACCAATAGAAGAATGATTCAAGAAGCATAAATTTGACCTAAAGGCAATAGTGGGTGTCAGACATAAGGCCATTTTGAATAGAACACATTGTCAGTCTTCTATGCTGCCCTCTATCCCAGTAGGCTCTGAAAGACTCAATAGACAGACTAAGTCCTTTGAAGCAGTGAGTGCACTGAAGAAAAGGAAAAAAAAAAAAAAAAAACAGATCTCTGTGTAAGACATTAAGATCACAGGGTAACATTGACTGAATTCAGCTTGTACTATGGGTAAGATACAAGTTGACTCTGGGCAGCATACCAGGGCTGAAATTCCTTCTTGAGAGAGAACAAGACCAGACCACAGCTGGGGTGGAAAAGAAGTGACATAAAATCATCAAGTTCCTCTATGTGCCTGACCAACCTTTGGCCTCAACAGTAGATATTGCCATCATGAATCAGAGCTAGACAGGATTTGGAAATAGGTCTGACTTTCCACTACATCATGCTGTGTCCTAAAGTAGCATTCAAAACATAAGTTACACAAATATTAAATCAAAATCTGCCTCCCTAGTGTTCCACCACCCTCCTGAGTTCTGTCTTTTGAAACAAATCCTGTTTGTGGGCTATTCCTTCTGCCATGTGGCAGCTACTCAGGGGTTGAAAAATTCTTATCAGGGACTGCTCTGAAACTTTATCTTGGTCTTAGGCAGCCCACACTCCAATTTCCTCATCAACTTTGTCTTCCTCCATTGGGAAGTCTAGTTTGTCAATGCCCCTAGGACTCTAAATGTTCTCAGATTTCTACTATAAATAATTTTCTCATTATACCATGGTGCTCCCCTGAGCTCTTAAGACTTCTGCATGCTGTAACAGTCCCCCATTTTCCCAAATTTGACATGAGGCACCATCTCAGCATCACCCTCAAGAGCCACTGAGGTGGTGGACGAAGAATGCCCAGCACAGTGGATTCCTGGAGCCCAGCTTACTGCCATCCTAATGCACATGCTATGATAAAAGATTAAACTTTTTGTATAATTGATGATTACTTTATGGTAATTCAATGTCTTGCTTGCTTGTATGAAATTCACTTTTTGCAATTTTCTATTATATTAGAAAAAAGTTCTTTTTGTTGATATCTCTCTGTAACTTCTTGACCATAGACACATTTTCCTAGGCAGCATTGAAATGTTTATATTCTACTTAGTTTACAGTTAGCACCAAAAATTGATAGATGGTGTTTGTTTTAAATATCCTTTATGCATAATGAAAAATGTCTACATCTATATTACTTAGAGATATTTACAGACTGATACAGTCAACTCACACCATGCTCTAATCATCTTAGCAGGAAGCTCATGGTACAGAATCCACATAGCTGAACTCTACTACCAACTGTTCAGGGCTCTGAAAGGCTGTAGCCTATGTTTATAGACTAAAGAAGGTGTAAAAAGGAAAACATTTTTCATAAAAAAAAATTAACATAATTTTTTACATTATTTACATTGAGCAACAATAGAAAGGTTGGAAAGTTCTACCCTTAGCATGCCTACCTGTATGTTGAAAGAGAAAGGAAGGTGAATTATATCTTTATATAGGGTGCCTCTTTATATCTTTATATAGCATGCCTATCTGTATGTTGAAGGAGAAAGGAAGGTAAATTTATCTATAAACATAATCTAGAAAACTTGCCAAGTCACCCACTCGGTGAAGAGAATAGTGCATAAGAGGATCTCCTTTCTTCACTGCTGCAGTAATACATAACCCCTCTCATGGAGAAGACAATAGTGAGAAGCCCATTTCTGCCCACCCAGGAGAACATGTAATTTCTGGATATTCATGCTTACTAAAGTGAATAAAGTTCTTTCCTACCAGTCCTAAGCCTTCTAAAGAGCTGACCTTGTCAGCTTATGTGGTAGACAACTCAACAACTAATAAAGACTAACAGCCACACAACTTCATCAAAAAGAAACATATTTTAAGGAAGACATTACATTTTCTGACACTTGTTCAGCTACAAATGAACTGGTAAATTAGTCATGTCAAAAAACTATAAAAGGTTTCCTGATAATTTCTTAAATCTATATATGCAGAAGATATCATTATTAATAGTCTGTTGTTTTACTGATTAAAAAAAATTATAAAACAAAACCACATAATTTAATCGTGAAAAAGTACATCTGAGCCATTTGGTATCTTACTTTCCTAGTATCTTTTGATTTCCAATGAAAGAAACAACCCTTAAAGCATTAATTGCATGCTACCCTTTATTTAACAAGCACATTGAGCCATCTGACATCAATTGCTGTCTTTTTTAGTTTTTAAATATGCACTGTTAATTAGCTTTTTACATTACAATTATTCATAAAATCTTTGAGGGCAAATATCATTTCTCATCCTGCTTTCCGTCTTTCCAGAGCACCTTCGGTAATTACTCATTCACTTATTTGTTCAACAGTCTACATGTTCACTGTGTGCCAGCAGCTAGGGATACAAATCCTGCCCTCAGAAAGCTCTCAATATATAATCTCTTCTGAAACATACAGAAGATGCCCAAGCTCAGATCACCTCTAGCAGAGAAGGGGGAAGACTGAAAAAGCTGAAGACATGGATATAAGGGAGATGATGCTTGACTCTTCTCTACGATGAATGAATAGGAGTTTGCCTGTGGAAAGCAGATAGGCAATTAACGTAAAAGGGATTTTACACATAGTAGGCACTCAATAATTGTCTTCTTGTTCTGGAAAAAGTGGTATTGACTTGAAATTAGTGACCTCTCAACCCTAGGATTCTATGGGTCTCTGACTTTCTTAAACCATGAGAAGCCTATTTATTAAGTCAATGCTTCAGGCTTTCTTTTCACCCAGGACAACAGACCAGAAAACAGGACAGCTTTTTCAGAAAAGTAAAAAAAAAAAATAAAAAAAAAACCCTCCTCAGGCTTGATGTCCATATGTCCATTCTAAAAGTAATATACACTAATTTTGGTATTTGAAAAATGAAGAAAAATGAAAGGAAAGAATCACACATCACACATCCCACCACTGAGAGTCAACCATTGTTAACAAAATGGTGGATTTCTTTCCAGTATTTTTTGGTTTTGTGAAGTTTGAGGCTTATTATTTTGTTTGACATAGTTACGATTGTATTAATTAACAGTGCATATTTAAAAACTAAAACCCACAGTACTAGATGTTACATGGCACAATGTGCTGAATTGTTAAATAAACGCTAACACGTTATAAGTGCATTAGGAGTTGCTTCTTTCACGGGAAACCCAAAGTAAGCTTTTCCCTTAACATTACAATGAAGCATTATAACTATCAGTTTTATCGGTCCCACATCTCATGGAGATACACATAATTTAATCAATGATTCTGTTGTTAGACAGTAGGTTATTTCCATAATTTCAGTGTTCTAAGTAATTCTGTGATGTGCATATTTATATAAAATTATCTTTTCCCGATATTTTGGATTCTTTTTTAGGATCAAGTCTTAGAATTAGAACAGTGGATCAAAGGCTATGGAGTTAGTTTTTTAAGGTTCTTGATACGTAGTACCAAATCGCCTTTAAAAAAGATTTTACCAATTTTTGCTCCTGCCAGTCACGAGAGAGTTTTTTGACTGCTATCAGTGCTGAATGTGATCACTTAAATCTTTAATTTGATAGTTTCAAGAAGGAGTTGTTCACTTGTTGATTACTAGTGAAGCTGACTGTTTTCCCCTTTGTCATTTGGCTTTATTTATTGGGGCGGGGGGATCTAAGGCTGAACTGACATTAAGTTCAAATCAATAGCTCAGGTCCTCTACATGCAGAACAGCAGGATGAGTTCTGATAATTGCTGTACCACCACACCATGTGAAAACTAAAATAATCTCTTTGACCACAATTTTATAAGAAGATACTTCTTGGAGCTCACTCCATGTTTCAAAAGCACTCCAGCCCAGGTACTGTTTGCACCAGAGCCTGTCCTAATTTCCTAGACTTCCACTTGCACAAAAGTCATCTCATGGTGCTTATTTTTAAAGAGATGTATTTCCTGCTAGACTCCATGCTTCACAACGCCCAGTACTTGGCAGTCTTGTTCAGTGCTGTGTCCCCAGTGCACCATGTACAGCCTGGGAGACAACACCGGCTTCCTCTATTTGTCAGACTTGATGTCATGTGGGAGAAGTCAGTCTGGAATAAGACAGAGAAGAATCTCGAGAGAGGCTAACATCCTGAATTTCACCTCCCCCACCGACATACCCTACAATAACTTCTATTAATCGTTCACTATTTGGGAGCACTTTTGTCCTTCCTTGAAGAGGTATTTTGGCACATTGAATGCTCCCTCTATTTATCTGTAAATTTAACTTGACCTTCTTAATCATTAGGCACAAAGCAATCATCTCTGTGCTGCTGCTCAGGACATGAGATAATTAGCAAAGAGAAATTCCTCCTGTCAGTGTGTGCTATGAATAGAAAACTTTTATTTGACTTCCTGAGTTTTATCCAATTGCGATCCATCTGAGTTTGTATTCTAACCTCATGAAAATTCATATACAATTCATGATCTTAACCTCAGATTTATGTAGGATATACTATTTGGCAAAAATGCATTGGTTATAGCAAAAGAATCTATTTCCAGTTTCAATAAATACTGTCTCACTCTGTGATTTTCTGGTGGGCTGTGCATGAAATTACTTCTTGGGAAGATCTATTCTATCAAACTATTCATATGTCTCAATGATTCAACTAACATTTACTAAGCTTTTGTGCATGCCTTTCACTGTGCTTGTTGCTCTCACAGACTATTCTATTCAATTTTTAAAAATAAACCATATTAAGTAAATATAATTTTTCCCATTTATTTCAGATGTGGTTAAATGACCTCCCCAACCTCATCCAACCAGATAGTATCCAAGAAAGAACGTAAACTTAGATCTCCCAATCCTTAGTCCAGAAATTTTTTTTCTGAAATTAGGCATGATTTGTCCCCATGAAACTTTGTATGGTGATACCTCTCCACTGTTTGCAATAAAATGCCATGTATGCTGTGGAATATTAATAGTAGCATTCACACACTGAAGTTACTGAATTTCTTGCCCATCTCCCACTGTGGGCAATAAATTCATTAGGGCAGAAATCATGTTCTATTTGATGTTGTAGCCCCCGAACCCAGCAAACTACCTAGAATTAGTGTGTTTCATATTTTTAACTAATGCATACTTAAGTCAACATACCACTAGATAAATGATGGAAATGGTAATATTTGGGTTATGTCTTGCTATGTTTTACACATCGAAAAGTTTAAGAACAACTAATAGTCCCCTTCTGTTCATCTATATAACATTTATTTTACATTGAGTGTCTATTATCTGAAGCACACCTCAACCTCAGTTATCTTACTTGGCCTTTGCTAATTCTAACCAATAACAAGTTGTAGAAAATTGCTTACAAGTACCCCACTGTTGTTTTTATTTTTTCTTTCTTTTTTTTTTTTAACTGCTTCATGTGAACTATCACCAGAATCAACTGATTCATCTATGTATAGAACAGAGTACAGGCAACAGAATTATTCAACATTCCTCCCTATTTCTTTTCCTCTACCTCCATTCTTAAATTGAAAAGGAATTCTGAAACTTCACTGACACTTCAAATACCCAACTAGATTTCCCTGGATAATATCCCATCCAAGTAACTTTCCAGCACCTACTAAAATGCCTTTAGGAACATGGAACTCACTTCCTCCTAATGGAGCTTGCTCCATATTTAGTTTTCTCAGACAAGAAACTGGGAAGCAATGAAACATGTTAATTGGTAGATGTGTGAAATTGGTATAAACTTTCACAATATAAATCATGAGCCTTTAAAGTATGCATACTTTTTAAATCAGGTAATCCTAAAAATCTATCCAAAGGAAATTACCAAAGATATACACCATGATGCATATTACAGGTTGTCCTTTGCAATGTTACTTATAATAACAAGAAAGAAAGAAAACCGAAAAACCACTTGATTCCTCAACTATACAAAATGGTTATAACAATGATGGTGCATGTTTATAAGAGTACTATGCAGTTCTTTAAAAATTATGCAAAATATCCCATGGTAGATTAGTAAGTAAAAAGTTAAGTTACAGAACATTATAACAATATCTGCATGACACAAAATATTTTTAATTCATATTCGCATACACAGAAAAAAGTACGGAAACTTACAGAAAATGTTAATAGTTATTTTTGAGCAGTGGGATTATGAGTAGTATATTTTATTTATACTTTACTCTTTTCTTACACACTTCCTAAAAAAATTGTTACTTCTGTATTCAGAGAAAAAGTAAATTTAGAGTAGGTCCTTCTTTGAATTGAACTAAAATTTCTTTTTTTAAAAATAACTCTAGCATATTTTATTTGAGGATATAGAAAAGAAAAAATCCTTCCTACTCATAGAAGGACTTTAAACATTTGAAGCAACTGCAATGTTCCTCTCCCTACCCTTCACCTTCCTTTACCAGTTGAACATCTGTGGTGTCTTCAAGTCCTCCCACCATACCTTCTCTGCACAGTAGCTAGAGTGGTCTGGTGAAATAAATCAGTCATTTTCATGCTGGTAACCTTCCAACACCTTCCTATCAGGCTTAGAACAAAAGGAATGCTCCTCTCAAGCCCCACAAGTTTCTCTCTCCAATCTCACTTCTTATCACTGTTAATTTCCTGTTTTGCTTTAGTCTCAAAGTTTTCTTACTCCAATGTTCCCACCCATCTTAGCCCATTTGGACTGCTATAACAAAATAGCATAGAATGGGTGACTTATAAATAACAGAAACTTATTTCTCACAGTTCTGGAGGCTGGAAAATGCGAGATCGGGTCACCAACAGATTCGGGGTCTAGTGAGAGTCTACTTTCTGGTTCAGAGACAACTGTCTTTTCACTATTGTCTTCACATAATGGAAGGATAGGGGAGCTTTCTGGGGTCTCTTTTATAAGGGCTCTAATCTTATTCATAAGGGCTCCCCCTCTTGACCTAATCATCTCCCAAAGACCACCTCCAAATGCCACCACATTGGGGATTAGGTTTCAACACAGGAGTTTTGGGAGACACACACCATCTCAGGACCTTTTGATATGCTGTTTTCTTGTCTGGAATACTTTGTCTTCAGGTAACCCACAGCTTCTGCCTCACTGCACTCAGGTATCTATCTATTCAGTGTCACCTCATCAGAATGGCCTTCCCTGACCACTCTATATAGCACCCCCATTATTCTCAGTCCCCTTACTCAACTTATTTCTCTTCCTAGCAGATATTACTACGTAATAGCTTCCTGTTGATTTGTCTGATTGTTTATGGTCTGTCCCCCAACCAGCATGTAAGTTCCATAAAGACCAGTTTGTTTGTTTATTTCCCACTGCTATAATCCCCATTGCCTAGAAAAGTCTTAGGAATTCAATACATATGATTAAATTAATGATGGGAGCACTTTCAGGTTTCCTCACCCAACTCCTGGAATTCCAAGCCCCCGGTGCTGAAGTCAGGGTGATGCCTGGGTAAGCCCACCATGCTCCAGGTATGGTCTCCCCTGTGGTTCTCCCATGCAACATCTAAAGTCCATTGGCATCCCTAGCAGCCACATCACACTTCTCACTCACACCAAGCATCTAATGAGCACACTGCTGCAAAGCAGGTATGAACCATAGTTCCCAATATTTATTTCCTCTAGCAACAAATAAAGAGAACTGAAAATACATATTTTATTTTCATGGGAAATTTACACACAGAGATCTCTCCTTTTAGAAAATTGTATGGAAGACATTCTCTCTGAAGTCAAAAACATTTAAAAAGGAAAGACAAGAAAGAGAGAGTAGCATTGAATACCTGAAGCTTGTAGAAGATTTAAGCCCCGGCCCCACTGACAGATTAAACAATGAACAACTTGTTTGTGCACTGTCTTGGCAAAAACACGCTGTTGGGGAAGGGATGACTCAGAGAACAAGGAACAGGACATGCAACAGTTATTCAGGCAGATCCACCCTAGGCAGGCCCACGAGCACCCAAGTTGCTAGTATTTCGTCAATAATATGGAACAAGCAGGTATATGGGGATGAGGACACTATCTAAAAGAAAATACACACTAATTAGATGACAAGCTTAAGTAAGTTTTCTTTTCCTTTACTGGTGCTCCTGGGTCCCTGAGTGGGTTGTCACAGTAAGGGAAAACCCCAGGGATGGTTTCTGTGACTCTTTCATATGATCTTAAAATGTCTCCATTGAATAAAAATGAATCAGTAACCAAAGTAATGTGAACAGAAAAATGTATTCATTTGGCAATAAATTGTAGATGATGTCATTTAAAAAAATGAAGCTGTTAGCCACTATTACTAATGGGATTCTTTGTGAAATTTTGTTTTGATCAAAATGGGGCTGCCTTGCTCCCAAAGTCTGTAACTGCATTCAAGGTTACAGGGCTATGAAAGGCTATGGTCTTTGTGAAAGACCAACCAGGGTTGGGAAGGAAAGTAGGATTGAGCATAGATAAAAGGGATACTTTCATTCTTATTCCATTAACTTTACAAAATTTTTTAAACAATTTTTTTGATAAAATACAAGTAAAAAAAAATCTACCAGCTTAACCATTTTTAAGTATAGAGTTGAGTAATGTTAAACACAGTCACATTATTGCACAACCAATCTCCAGAATTCTTTTCCTCTTGGAAAACTGAAACACTATACCCATCAAACAACAACTATTCCATTACCTTTTGTATGGCTAGAATTTTTTAAAAATTAGAATATGTTTTTATCATAAGAAGTAGAAAAGGGAAATCTTATATTCCCAAGGCAAAAGAAGATTAACATTTAATTCATATTTGCATAGTAAATTGAATCCTGAAATAAAAAGACAGTTGAAAGTCTTGAAAGACAACAAATTAACATTTTTTAAGTTGGTTTCATAAATATATTTACCAAGGAAAAGTTATCTGGCTGACGAACAAATATTTGAACTACAGGTTTAGAGGCAGAATAATACTAAGCAGTTGTTCCAGTCTTCAGAGTGCAATGTCAAATCCATCCCCCTGTTACTCACTAGCAATTTCCATTGACTGCAAGTACTCACAGACAGATATTTGAATAAAAGCCTATTACTAGTAGTAACATGAGCTCTCCAGCCAAAGGCAGCAGAAGCATAGTCAAAATCTCCTCTTGGCCATGCACATACTGCCTTTGAAAGGACATCTGAGTATCAGAGGACACTTTTGACTTATCCTTCCAAGGAACTTGGCTTGGGAGCCTAAGGACCAGCAATGGGCCTGGATTCAAATACCTATCTATGGGTTTTCCCTTAATATCCAATTTGCCTGGAATTTCCCCAAACACTGAACAGTCATTTTCTTACTGTTTCATCTCTGCCAAACTCTCTATTCATAGTGACATTACTTTCTTAAGGTGGGGGAGGGAGTAGAATGTCTAAATATATCCCTAGAATTCAGCCATTTTATTATCTGCTCATGTATTATTTTTGTACTTAAAGCCATGGTCAGATCCATGCTATTGAGGAAAATTCATTTTTCACTGTCCCCTTTCCTGCCACCTGAAAAGAGCAGTTGGAATAATAAAACTGCATTTCCTCTGTGACAGATTGGAAGAAGGGGAAATAGTGGGGAGGGGCAATTATAATTTATTAATGGCTGTCTAAGTTCTATAACTTAAAACATAATCATATACAACATTCCAATCTAATTAATAAGTACTCTTTGCCAAATTCAAAAGATAAAGAAAATGTTTAAACTTCATGCAAACCTCACACTCAATCTCAGGAACTCTTAGTTTTATTTACAATTAGCAAAGATAAAAAGAAAATAGCACCTCATACTTATAGGGTTTTAGAGGTTTTGCAGGGTTTTCATGAACATTGTCTCATTTTGATCTTCAGAACAATTCAGGGTGGTACATATTGTTATTTCCATTTTACAAATAAAACAATTAAGATGCAGACTATTCAAGTAAATTGCCCCCGACTTATACAGTAAACATGTGTAAAGCCAAGGTCTTCCAGAAGCAATTCTATCTTTTATCCTAATATGAGTGTTTCTTGCAGGTCCATGAAGTAAATGTTCATTTTTGGCACATTCCAACACTGTTTTTAATCAGTAGGAAAAAAATATATAGACTTTTTTCCCTTGGGCTAAATCACCCTATTCATATGCAAACATTAGATTTATAAAATAATTGGTGTAGATCCCATTAATACTTCCTTTTTTCCCCTTTCTTTAATATAGGTTGTCCAGACAGCTGATGTATGCAGATGTTATGATTTCATCATCTCTGTACATTTGAAATTATTTTGAAATGTCAAAGAGTTTTGATATTTTAGGTTTTACACTTCATGTATTTCTCCCTGTGTATTATGGTTTCTGCCAAGCACCAAATTTAGCAGCTTTTCAGAGCTTTTTCTAGCCTGCCCCAAACAAGAAGCACTAGAAATTACTGAAGACAAGTTGGCCTTGTAAGATTTCCAAACTAGTTTCTAAACCAAAGAAATTGAGTGAGATAAATTTAGAACTCTTGGGAGCTTTGAAAGTCTATTTGGATAAATTTCAGTCACTGCCAATGAACAAGCATGTCCTAGAAACAGAAAAGGTGATCAAAGTCTCACTTCCCAGTAACATTCATCCCTCACAAAATGCACAGGGCAAACTTTGCTTTATTAGAAAATAACACATTGTCTATTCAGAAACCAAACACATTTAGATGGTTGAAAGAGGGATTTGGAGTTGATTTTGCTGTCATTATTACAGCTTTTGTTATTTAGAGGTTTTTTTCTTTGTTTTTCAACAATTTATATTTTCCTGGGGTTTTACCTACACCTACAATCACATCAACTTTTTAAATTATTTTTATTCTGGCCAGTGACTGTTTTACAAATTGCAGGTTGAATAAAGAATGTACTGCGCTTGAGTCATTTATGATAGTGAATTCATTATAAGGTGACCAATAATGCACTGTATATGTGGCCCATTAATCAAGGTAGGGAGTATTTTCATTAAAGTAAACTGTTTATAGAATACCAGAAATGCCATGGATTTTTCTGGAAAGCAAAATGTCAATATGCTGAGAGTTCATTCCTTTTGACCCAATAATGTATTCTAGGAATCTGTTGTAATACATCAGCCCTAAATACAAGAAATAACATAGACTCCAAAGATGTTCATTACTGGCATTATTTATAACAGTGACAAGTTGCAAACAGCCAAATTATCCAATAATAGAGAAATATTTTAAAATACAGTATATTCATAACAATGAAATATCATAATGTAGCAATTAAATACCATTATGAATGTTTCCATAAGGATGTGCTTTGGAGTCAGACAGATTAGAGTTTGAATCTTGATTCTAATACTTTATTTAGTTCTATGAGAAATCTCAGCTTTCTAACTTGTCATGACATTTATAAAGGCATTGTCATTTAGAAATAATATATATAACAAGTAGTACAAAGTTTGACACATTGCAAACACTCAGCAATGTGTATTTACTATAGACTATTAAGGGGGAAAGAAGGAATTCAAAACCATTCACATATTATAATCTATTTATACAAAAATGCACGTGGATATAGGAAAAAGACTAGAAAGCAATATTAAAATATCAAAAAATAGAGATAAACTCTAGAAAGGACACCTATAAATTATACATATTTATAACAGATGTGTGTTATACACATATATACCTACACATATATATACATACATACTTTCTATATTTTTTCAGATTTTCCCTAAAAAGTATTCATTTCTTTCATAACAAGAATAAAGAGAAGCTATAACAATGTAAAGAAATATGTTCATTCAACATTTTGGGTCTTAAAATAAGCATAAAGTATATATTTTTTTAAAATTTCCAACTTCAGATAATTTCCCATCCCACTCAAACTACATTTATCTTAGAATATTTTCTGAACATGCTCATTTAGTCTCCTGTGCCTTCTGTCCATACTCTCCATGACGATCCCTGCTCATCTTTAAAGGCCAGCTGAAATGGGACCTCCTCTGCGAAGCAATTTTTAAATTTCTGAAACAGTATTAGGTCCCTCTACCTCTGTGTTCCAGAGTATTCCACTTGGTATACAGCTAATGCAGGGTATCATCATCATTATCACCACACATGAAACATTTATTAAGGTTTTACTTTCTAATATGTATTCCATATTATTAAATTCTCACAGAAGCCCTGTGAGTGAGATACTGTCATTGTTGAAATGACATTGTTGAAAAGAGAGATGCAATATTTTGATTCCAAATCCCATACTTTTAACCACAGTGCTATAGGCTCTTAATTCTTCTTATACCCTTAAGCTTAGAAGAGATTAGTGGCATCTCCAAAACTGGACATGGACTATTTCAGGTAAATATTGCTCGTTTATGTTAATAGGATTTGCCTTGTATATCCTCTATCATCTCTGTCCCTTAAAACCTTTATACAGACTTTTTTTTTCTTTTCCTTAGTTACTTCTTTGTGATCTCCTTCCTTGGAGAAATGTTCCTTTGAGGAAGTAAACATGAAACTGAGATCTAACAGGATGAAGAGTAGGAACCACCAAGAACTGAGTTTTAAACATATAAATGTGAGCTTATTGGTTATCATTGAGAAGGCCAATGGATATATTAATCTTAAATTCAGCAAAAATCTGGTCTAGAGATAGAAATTGATGAATGGTCAACAGGTAAAAACATTTACAGCATTAGACTAGATGAGACTTCCACAGAAGCTAGTGTAGGTAAGAGAAAGGAGATATCCAAGATCATAACCCTGTAGCAGTTTGACATGTAAATTTATCAGGGAAATGAGGTGGAACCAGCAAGAGAAATTCAGGAGAGACTCATGAAGTCAAGTGAATGCAGAAGACTGAATTCTACTGGCAATTAAGTGAAACAAGTTTTTCAAAAATGAGTGAGTGAGTAGGGAGAGGAGGAAGGGTGTCAAACACCACTGATAGTTCAAATGAGATGGGGACTAAATATTGACCACTTTATTTCACAACATGACTGAAACAGAGTTCAAGAGTGAATTAAAGGAGATGAATTAGTGTCGTGAATGTAGAAAACACTTTTGAGTGATTTGGCTATGAAAGGGAGAAGAAAAATGAAGTAGTGGCCTGGGGGACAAACAGGAAGGGAAAAAAAGATTTTTTTTTCTAAGGATGGAAGAAATAATAGTATGTTTTTATGCTGAGCAGAATAATCCAATAGATCACCTAATAGTGACAATGTGAGACAGAGAAGGGAAAGATGCTGGAGCAATGTCTTTGGCTAAGCAAGAGGTGATGGGATTGATCATGTACAGAAATAAAAGGAAGTGACCTTTGGAGCACAGATGGATCATCCATAGCAACAGAAGAAAAGGAAGAGGAAATAGACACAAATATACTAAGTGGGTGGAATGCAATGGCAGAGCTCGTGGAAGTGTTATTCTGATTGCTACTATTGTCTTGGTAATATAACCACATGAGAGTGAAGGTTTGAGGATAAAAGAAAATGCATAAAACAGTCATCCAGGAGAGAGACAATGGATGTACAAGGAGAATGTAGCCTGCCTGATTGACAAAACTGAGGGACCATCTGAAGTAAGTAGACTTGAATTTAAAATGAGAAGATTGGGTGCTTTTTTCAAGCCTGTATTGGAGCCAGTGCAGAGCTGACAAGAGAACTGGATGGCAACATGTTTGGTTTTGCCAGAAGAGTTATTAGGAAGAAAGAAGGAGGCAAAGGGAGTTGATGAAAGGTGAGAAGTGAGAATACAAGGGAATAAAGGACAGTTGGAAAAGGTGGATTAGAGTTCCTACAGTACTGTTGAAGTAAAACGATTAGAGAAAATGAGAAGGAAGGTAGGCAATAGTAGCCAGAGAAGAGAATGCTTGAAATGGTCGTTAGGAAAGGGTTAAAGGTATTAGCGTGACAAAGTCTAATGGGTGACCATGGTAGTCAATTATTTAAATTCAGAGTAGATAAGAAACTGAAAGTCCAGGAATGGAAGGATCATCTGAGTGGTATAGGAGCCACAAGGATTTATGATGAGAGCAGTGCTAGACAGAATATAGGAATGAGTTAAAACCTCTCACATCAAGGAGAATCAGAGAAAATGTGAAAGTAAACAGGGCTTCTGTGGATGAGGCAGCAAGGAAAGGCAGTATGGTCAGAGAGAGTATGGTCAAACAACTTGAGATTCAAAGCTATGATTTTAGGGAGGAGAAGGAGAAATAATGGCTTGCAAGTTGAAGTGATGAGCAAAGAGAACACCTATCCTACCTTCTGCAACCTATTGAAGCAAGGCAGTGGTAAAGAAAAGAGCTACCTCCTGAGAAAGCTGCAAAGGAATCACTATTCTCAAGAATCATGGTCCTTTCAAGCTGAACTCGATTGTGTTTCTCAAGTTGAACTGGAGACTGATAATCAACTGAGCTAAAAAGGCAGCCTCTCCTCAATTTTGAAAAAGGAGAAAGAAACTGCAACAGAATGGTAGTCGAAAAGCACTCTAAAAGTGTGAGTGAATATCCTGGTGTGCTGATAAGCCACAATATATCACAGATGGAAAACATAATAAAAAGCCAAAGGATGTTAACAATCATCCATTAAATAAGTCAGAGACTGTAAGCAAAGTCTTTTCAGGAAAGAACTCAAGAAGTGAAATGGGGAACAAAAATGAATACCTCCATTATTAATAAAATAATGACAGTGGAAGCCGGATTAATGGTTAAGGGTCTGACTGCCAGAATCCTTGCCTTCCAAAAAGCCAGGATAATGCTCTGAATATAGTCAATAGTTTGGCTTTATTATTTCTTTTATCTTTCCCAATTCTCATCACTTGTTTCCATGCCAAACAGAAGGAGTTATGGGATACTAGAGAGCAGCGTAATACAATAGGACTGTCAGTGATGATGGAAATGTTTTATACCCACACTGTCAACACGGTAGCCACTAGTCACATGGGGATATAGAGTCCTTGAAATGTGGTTAATATGACTGCAGAATTGAATTTTAAATTTTATTTAATTTTAATTAAATTTAAATACCCAGGTAACTTTCAGTTTCTTGTCCTAAGAAGCTTGAAAAATCACCACTCTATCTTAACAAAAAGTAAAAAGTTAAACAAATATCAACAAGTCTTCTTAGATCCATAAGAGAAGTGACATTGCCTGGCAAACTGCTTCCTGCTAAATTGGAAAGACTACAGAAGGATACACAGAGTCACAACTTACATGAGCAGAAACCAAGGAGCTGCAACCTCTGTGGAAACCAGTACTCAAGTAGGAAGATGTAAACTATAATTGAAAAATTGCTGGACAAGTCAATGTGAACAAGTCTGAAAGATTAAAAACTCTAGGGGGACCTCGTCACTGGGAGTAAGGGGTACCCAGGCGTTGGAAGGAAGGGGGGCAGACTTGTGAGTTTTTATCCCCAGGGGCTCTATTAGTTCTCACAGTGATAATCAGAGGAACATCCCCTCCTGCTTCCAGCAGGGGGAGGAGAAAAGAAATCATTTTGAATTCTGCCGGAGTATTCTGTTCTTGACAAGGTCTGCCCTCAGGAAAAACTATTTAACCAGAGCCTAACCTGCCCAGGCTTTATCAGAGCCTAATGATCTGGAGTAAAGCAAATACCCAACTGCAGCTGACTCCAGTCTTCCCTATGGAGGAAGGGAAATATCCCAATTCCAGCCCACTCTAGATATCCTGCTGAGAAACAATGATGATTCACAGTGGAGAGGCACAGATTCACTAAAAGACCAAGACCTAATCATAATACTATAGAATACTTCCCTTCCCCCCACACCTTACCACCATATTACTAAAAAAATTATTTAGAACCGTTCTTTTTACCCAGTACACCATGTCCAACCATCAAGAAAAAGCTACAATGCATAATAAAAAGCAAAAAGCACAATTTGAAGAGATATAGAAACATCAAAACCAGAACTCAGAAATGGCAGAGCTGTTGGAATGATCACACCAGGAATTCAAAAACAATTATGATTAATATGTTAAGGGCTCTAATAGATATAGTAAATAGCATGCAAGAACAGATGGGCAATGTAAGCATAGAGATGGAAATTCTAAGAACAAAGCCAAAAAAAAAATTGCTGGAGACTAAAAATACTGTAACAGAAATGAAGAATACCTTTGATGCGCTTATTAGTAGACTGGATGTGGCTAAGGAAAAAAACCTCATAGTTTGAGGATATCTCAATAGAAAAAAAAAAAGAAAAAGAAAAGAAAGGAAAAAGTACAACAGAATAGACTGTTTAAGGACCACGGTACAACTATTAAAGGGGTTACATAGGCATATCAAAAGGGAAATATCAAAATACCTTTTGGTACAACTATTAAAGGGGTTACATAGGCATATCAAAAAGGGAATATCAAAATACCTTTTGGTAGATATTTTCTACAAAATACCTTTTAGGAATACCAAAAGGAGAAAAAGAGAGAAAGAAACAGAAGGTCTATTCAAAACAATAGTGACTGAACATTTCCTCAAATTAATAATGTCAGACACCAATTGCAGATCTAGGAAATATACTCAATTGTGTATGCTTATGTATAAGTGTATATATATATATATATATATATATATATATATATATATGTTTATATTGCATTACAGCAACGATATGAGAAACAGGAGGGAAGAATTAGGTTTATATTGTCATTAGAAGGTACTTGCCTTACCCATGAAGTGGTTTAGTGTTATTTGCAAAAAAAAAAGAAAACCGATATGCTAAGAAAGGAGAGAAAATGAAATCATATAAAATGCTCAGTTAGAATCACGAACAGTAACAAAACATTGGAAGAAGAAAATAAGAACAAAAAAATAACGGCAACAGATAGAATATAGTACAAATACAGGAGATTTTAATCCAAATATACCAATAATCACTTTGAACATCAATGGTCTATATGCACCAATTAAAAGACAGAAATGGTTAGAGTGGATCACTAAAGACCCAACTATTGGTTGTCTACAAGAAATCCATTGTCAATATAAAGACACATACAGATTAAAGGGATTAAATGGATGGAAGATTCTAACACTAATAAAAAATAAATAGGAGTAGCTACATTACTTTCAGATGAAGCAGATTTCAAAACATAGAAAGTTTTCAGGGTTAAAGGGGGCACTACAAAATGATTAAGGGATCAATTTTCCAAGAAGATATAACAATCCTTAACATGGGTGCACCTAACAGAAGAGTGACACAATATCTGAGGCAAAAACTGGTAGAAATGCAAGGAGAAATAGATAAATCCACTATTGTGGTTGGAGACTTCAACATACTTTTACTGTATCAGAAATGGACAGATCCATAAGGCAAAAACCCAGTAAGGACATAGTCGAACTCAACAGCAAAACACACATTCTTCTGAGGTACCTCTGAATATACACCAGAATAGACCACATTCTAGACCATAAAACATGCCTTAATAAACTTAAAAGAATAGAAATCATAACATGTCTGCTCTGAGACTACAAATTAAACTAGAAATTAAACTAGAAATCAGTAATAGAAAGATAGCTAGAGAACCCCAAAATACTTGGAAGATAAATAACATGCTTCTAAATAACACATGGATTAAAGAAGAAATCCCAAGAGAAATTTTAAAATATTTTTAATTAAATAAAAACAAAAACAAAATTTGGGGGCTGCAGTGAAAGCAGTACATTGAAGATTAATAACATTGAATGCATATATTAGAAATGAAGAAAGATCTAAAATCAACCATGGAAGCTTCCACCTTAGGAAACTAGAAAGACAAAGAACAAATTAAATCCAAAGTAAGGAAAATAAAAGAAATAATAAAAATTAGAGCAGAAATCAATGAAGTTGAAAAGAGGAAATCAATAGAAAAAAATCAATGAAACCAAAAACTGCTTCTTTGAAAAGATTAATAAAAT
The DNA here is from genome assembly GCF_902655055.1 of Lutra lutra. Classification (NCBI taxonomy): domain Eukaryota; kingdom Metazoa; phylum Chordata; class Mammalia; order Carnivora; family Mustelidae; genus Lutra; species Lutra lutra. The sequence goes on along the minus strand of NC_062283.1, from coordinate 90,773,599 downwards.
TGATAAGCCTCTAGGCAGGCTAAGAAAAAACAAGAGTATACAAATTACAAATATCAGCAATGGAAGAGGGGATACCACCACAGATCCCATGGACATTAAAAACAAAACAAACAAATAATATAAATAACTCTATGATTATAAATTTTATAACCTAGGTGAAAAGGTCTGATTCCTTAAAAGGTACAATCTGCCAAAATTCACACAAGAAAAAAAACAGACAATCTGAATAGGATTATATCCATTCAAGTAGTTGAATCATTAATTGATAATCATTCAAAACAGAAAACACCAGGCTCAAATGAGTTCACTGGTGAATGCTACTAAACATTTAAGAAAGAAATTATATCAATTGTCTAAAAAACTCTTTTAGAAGATAGAAGCTGAAGGGATACTTTGTAACTCATTCTATAAGTCCAGCATTACCCTAAAACCAAAATCAGGCAAAGACATTACAAGAAAAGGAAACAACAGACCAATATATCTGATTTAAAAAAAAAAGATGCAAAAATCTTCAACAATATATTAGCAAATCAAATCAAATAACATAAGAAGATAATTACATGCCATGACCAGGTGGAATTTATCCCAGGTATATAAGACTAGCCCAACATTTGAAAATCTATGTGTGTAATTTATCATATCAACAATCTAAGGAATAAAAATCATGTGGTCATATTAATAGATGCAGAAAAAGCATTTGACAAAATCTAACACCCACTCATGATAAAAATTCTTGATAAACTAGGAATTAAGGGGAACTTCCTCAACTTGATAAAGAATATCTACCAAAAACCTACAACTAACATCACACTTGAAGAGAAATTTAAACCTTCAGGAGGACCAAGGCAAGTATGCCTCTTCTCACTATTGATTTTCAATATTGTACTAGAAGTCTTAGCTAATACAATATGAAGAAAAGAAGAAATAAAAGATATATAGATAGGGAAGGAAGAAATAAAACTGCCTTTTTTCACAGATGACATACATGATCACATATGAAGAAAATCCAAAAGAACTGACAAAACCTGGGGTGTCTGGGTGATTCAATTGGTTGGGCATCTAACTCTTGGTTTCAGTTCAAGTAACGATCTCTTGGGTCATGGAATCTAGCCCTGAGTGGGGAACCCTCACTCAGTGGGGCGTCTGAAGATTCTCTCCCTCTGCCCCCTCCCTCTGTGCGTGTGTACACATATGCACACACTCTCTCTTTCTCTCTCTCCAGTAAATAAATCTAAAAAAATAAAAAATTGACAAAACAAAAAACAGAAAACAATTCCTTTAATAAACAATTATAGCAAGGTTGGAGTAGTATACAAAAATCAATAGCTTCCCTATATGCCAGCAATATACAAATGGAATTTGACATTTAAAACACAATATCATTTATATTAGCACCCTGAAAATGAATTATTTAAGTATAAACCTAGGAAAATATGCATAAGATCTATATGAGGGAAACTATAGAACTCTGATGAAAGAAATTAAAGAATTAATAAATTAAAAATACTCCATATTCATAGATAAGAAGACTAAATATTGTCAAGAATTCAGTACCTCCCCACTTGATCTATAGAGTCACTCAATTTTTGTAAAAATTCTCTATTTAGTGGTATTGACAAACTGATTCCAAAGGAAAAGCAAAAGATCCAGAATACACAGCACAATATTGAAGAAGAACAAAGTTGGAAGGCTAGCAATACCCAACTTCAAGACTTACTCTAAAACTACAGTAATCAAAACAGTGTGGTATCTGTGAAGGAATAGACAAATAGATCAATGGAACAGAATAGAGAGGGCAGAAATAGACCCACATAAGTACAGTAACTGAACTTTGACAAAAGAGCAAAAGCAATAGAATAGACAAAAGATAGTCCTTTCAACAAATGGTGCAGGAACAACTGGACACTTACATGAAAAGGATTGATAAGTATTTCATTAAAATTAGAAATTTCTGCTCTATGAAAGAAAGACACTGTCAAGAGAATAAAAAGACAAACCACAGAATAGAGAAAAAGCATTTGCAAAAGACATATCTGAAGAAGGACTGTTATCAAAAATATACAAAGAATACTTAAAATTCAGCAATAAGAAAACAAACAACCCAATTAAAAATGGGCCTATGACCTATGAATGGACCACACACCAAAAAAGATATACAGATGACAAATAAGCATGTGAAAAAAATGTTCTATCATGTGTTATCAGGGAAATGCACATAAAAACAATGAGATTCCATTACACACCTATTAGAATGGCCAAAATCCAGAACATGAGCACTAAATGCCAAGGAACTGGAACTCTCCTTCATTAGGAGTGCAAAGTGATGTAGCCACTTGGAAAGACAATTTTGCAGTTTCTTACAAAAGTAAATACATTTTCATCATACAACCCAACAATTGTGCTTCCTGGTGCAAAACTGCCAAAATTTGGGAGTAACTAGTCCTTCAGTAGGTGAATGGATAAATGAAATGTGATTCATCCAGACAATGGAATATTATTCAGTACTAAAAAAGAAATGTCGTATCAAGCCATGAAAAGACATGGAGAAAACCTAAAAGCATGTTACTAAGTGGAAGAAGCCAATCTGAAAAGGCTACATACAATTTGATTCTGATGATATAACACTCTGGAAAAGGCAAACTATGGAGACAGTAAAAAGAACAGGGGGTGCCAAGGGTTAGGGATGAAGGAGAGTTGAATCGTCATGTGTGGAGGATTTTTAGAACAGTGAAATAGTTTTGTATGATAGCATAATTGCTTTGTACATGACATGATACATTTGTCCAAACCTATAGCTCGCACAACACCAAGAATAAATTGTAATGTATTTTGCAGGCTTTGGGTAATAACAATGTATCACTCAATGTAGTTCCATCAGTTGTGACAAACATACCACTCTGATGAGTCATTGGATATTGGGAGGCTGAGCATGTAAGGGGCAGGGAAATGGGAGAACTCTCTGGACCATCCTTTCAATTTTGCTGTGAACCTAAAACTGCTCTAAATATGAACTGTGTTAGAAACAATAGCCACAGATTGTCTACTCTAGTGGACAGTACGTTTTTTTTTTTTTTTTTTTTAAAGATTTTATTTATTTATTTGACAGAGAGAAATCACAAGTAGGCAGAGAGGCAGGCAGAGAGAGAGGAGGAAGCAGGCTCCCCGCTGAGCAGAAAGCCCAATGTGGGGCTCGAACCCAGGACCTGGGATCATGACCTGAGCCGAAGGCAGCGGCTTAACCCACTGAGCCACCCAGGCGCCCTGGACAGTACGTTTTTAGAGCTTTTTAGCAAAGCAGGATAGAAAGCAGTGTCAGGGTAGGTCAGAAAAGTCTAGACAGATAAATAGGACTACCCTCGCAACTTCCTCCTTCTTAAGGTTTATGTGTTGGTCAATTAAGCTGTAGACTTCCGGGTTCCAGAGCACTCAGCTCTCAGGAAACTGTTTTTATCCTCATTCATTGTCCTACAAGATAGCTACCAAGTATATCTTTATTAAATAGATATGCTTAAAACCTCAACCTATGTTAACAAAGCTACGGTATGGTCTTATTTTAAATGAGGTGACTCTGAGAGTGAAAGAAGCTCAACATGAATGGAGATACTAAACAGTTAAGCAATTAGGAAGATTACTTATTTTACAAACTGGTAGATTATTCATATGAGTTATTAGGAAAATACCCTAATTTGACTGGTAATGGTAGAAAGTCATTTTTTAATGATGGAAATGGATAAAACAGTACAGATTTTTTAATGAGAGTTTATTTGATTTTCCTTTTGCATAAATGGATTTTATGTACTGAAAAAGTAGCTAATTTTGATAGATATGACTGGAATTGGTTTTGCAACTGATGGCTATTGGAGCCAGCTTTCTCATTCTAATTTCTTTTCTGAAACTTTCAATTGAAGATGACATCAATATTTATGTGAACTGGGAAAAAGAACCAAGGCACAAGGTACATAAAACCAATTAATGTAAATGGAAGAGGAAAACCCTAAAACCAAATCTAATGATCCATCAAACAACAGTCAGTCTTCTTCTTAACACGGTGAATGCTGCCAATTTAAAGTAACAAATTACATAAGATACCAGAGGATAGCAAATATGTTACTCTCAAGAAATAAAGTATAAAACCTTATTAAAATAAAAAAGCCAAAGAATAAGAGTGAACTCTTAGAACAAAACTGGCATCATTCTCCAATTAACTGAATACCTTGAGAGGATTGTGTGCCTGTGTGCTATATTTAAATTAGCTTTACTTGTAAAATCGCTACATGCCACAATTCAAAATGCAGCTGAGAAATCACCCTGTTTGACGTACAGATGATAACCTAATTCCAACTATTTTTATCTACTTTGTAATTCAAGTGATGCATGCTGTATATTATTTCCCTAAGAGTCAAAATTATATTTAGAATTAAAATTGGTTTTATGTAGTTCGAGTTATTGCACCCGAAAGCAATGAGTCATGCACCAGAAGTACACAGATTCGGGAGGCAAATATGGAACCATTAACTGCTCAGCGAGAGCTGGCTCAGCCCCTTAGCTCTAAGAATAAGCTTTAAAAATACTGTATAGTTAATGTGGGTTGTAACAAGGTCACCTTTGTTCCTTTGAAAGGTGCCATGGGCTTCTTTGTCTTCTACTATAAAGCCACGGGACAGAACTAGGCTTGAAGAAAGTTTCAAACAGCTTTATGTTATGTCCTATACTGCACCTCGTATGTGAAGATGATGATCCTGACACGCATTTCTCTTTGCAGTGGAGGTGGCTATTCATGGTCCTTGCACACATTTTTTTTCCTCTACTACCTCATAACCACAATGTAAAGGCCACTGTGTTTTATTTCATTTAATTTTTTAATTTTTTAATTTAAGTTCAATTTAGTTAACATCGAGTGTATTATTTGTTTAAGGGGTAGAATCTAGTGATTCATCAGTTGCATATAATACCCAGTGCTCATTACATCCAGGGTGCAGAGCCCGTTTTAAAAGATAATGAGGGTGGGGTGCCTGGGTGGCTCAGTGGGTTAAGCCTCTGCCTTCGGCTCAGGTCATGGTCTCAGGGTCCTGGGATAGAGCGCCACACCGGGCTCTCTGCTCTGCAGGGAGCCTGCTTCCCTTCCTCTCTCTCTCTGCCTGCCTCTCTGCCTACTTGTGATCTCTGTCTGTCAAATAAATAAATAAAATCTTAAAAAAAAAAAAAAGATAATGAGGGAGAGAGGGAGGGGGAGAGAGAGAGAAAGTGAGAAAGAGATAATAAAAAATGAGAAAGAGGTTGGCTGGCATGCACAGATTCTTAATCCATGACCCAGGCCTCACTGTCCCATGGTTCTAACCAACTGGACTGGACTTCTAGCCATCAGACAGCTGGCAGTGATATATGTACCTTTCCCAAAAGTCACTTTCCACTGTCACTGTGACACTGTGGAATGGAAGGCAGGGGAGAATTCACGTTCATTGGGCACCTACTCTGTGCTACACGTTGTGTTCGTTTCCTTTTATGTCTATCATTTAATCCTCACAAAAGTCATATGAGAGAAGGCCACTTCACAGATGTGAAAATAGAACCCTGAGCAACTAAATGTCTTTTCCAAGGAAGATATTTAGTTAGGAAACTGTTAGGAAAGGGGGCCAGGATTGGAAGACAAGTAACTATGACCATGAAGCCACTGTTTTGTTATCTAGAGCTCATAGCGTATCCTAATCGCTCCCACTTGTTTTGTTCTCCACAGTGCTTACAAAGAAGAAGGGAAAAAATATTACCAAGAGTGAGATCTCTGGTGCTCCTTTTTAGACACAAGTTCCTATGAAAACTGTATCAAGAGTTTTGAAAACCAAAAGGGTCTCATAAAATCACATGTTAGTTGGGGAATTTAAAAAAAAAAACTAATTTCTTACCCTGCTTTCAAAATACCTTTATTTTCCACAACCCTAGATAAGATGCCTCAATATTTGATCATTAAAACCAGATCATGTAAGGATATGCATAATTATTTCCAACTGATGAGAACAAAGAAAAAAGTAGGAAAGCACACTCAAGCTAAGTCATATTCCAAATCATGAAAAAGAGAATCAAATATGAAGATTTATCTCTGAAAAGCAGCACTCAAAGTGCTCAGTATGGAAAACACTACTTCCAACTGTGACAGAGCTCCTTGCCAGAATAATTTTCCTATCCAAAACAGACCAATTCTATTAAAAAAAAAAAAAAAAAAAGGTAATATTACAAACGAAAGTGTTTGAAGCTAGCAGAGATTCACCAAAACATCAGGACTTGAGAGGCCAATATTCTGGAGACAAAGCAAAGCACAGAGGTGAACATGATCTTCTCTGCAACATTTCTTCTTAAAATATTTGCCTATTAGTGAGTGGTATGGGGCTAAGAAACTGAGCAGAAAATGGAAGCCTAGAGGTTTAAGCAAATCTGTAAGTCTGTAGAGACCAAAATGAATTACAAGGCTACCAACTGGTCAAAAATAAGGGACCAAGATTCTGGAGAAAAGGGAATCACGTGGAAGAAAATTCAATATTTTGGCATTTTCACCAAATTTTTCTCTCTTTAGCATTTAAAAAAATACTAAGCTATATAAGGTGAGAGCCACAGAAATCTATAGCTAAAAGGCTGAAAAACTATTTGAAGATTTCTATAATAGTATCATGCTGGAGAAATGAAAATTGAAGAATACTACATATTGAAGACAAGAGACTATAAAAAATTCCCCAAACTTTCACCTGGGACCTGTGAAAGTATAGATCTAGGAGTAAAGGCAAATTATAAATATATCAGTACAAGAGGACACAAACAGGAGCTGGTATCATCTTAACCTGTGATTGAATTGAAATGATCTTCCATGCTTTTAACTACTGGGCAGAAGTACACCCAAATCTCTCTGGAAGAAAATAAAATAATGCAGTCGCAGAATACCTGACATTCAATCCAAATTTGCCAGGCATACCAAAAGACAGTCCAAACAGCCAAAATCTAAAATAGAAACACAGACAGTAGAAATAATCACACTACCAATAAACATGAATTTGGAATTAATCAGACATGATTTTAAAAATCATTGTGGTTACTATATTTAAGAAAATAGGTAAGAAGATAAAGAATGCACCAAGGAATTGGAATCTATAGAAATGACACAATAAAATTTTAGAAGTAAACAATAAAATAACTGGAAATAATAATTCATTAAATAGATTCCATAACATATTACATACACAAGGTATGAAGACTAGTAAAAATCAGTACAATATATCCAGTAAGAAAAAGGATGGAAAATATGAAAGAGAGTATATGCACATGAGAAAAGAGTTTAACATGTCCCTAACTGGAATCCCAGAGGAGACTACAGAGATAATAGAGCAGAAGCAATATTTGAAGACGGGGTTACCAAAATTACATAATATTATCAAGTCACATATTCATGAAGCCCAAAGCAAGACATACGTAAAAAACAACAGCAACGACAAGACACATAATTAGACACTGAACATTTGCACTACCAAACAATGCAGATAAAGAATATTTTTAAAGGAGCCAGGAAAAAAAGGTACATTACTTGAAAGGAAAAATAATAAAACTGACAGTTAACTTTTCAACAGAAACTAAATGAACTAGGGGGAAAAAGAATTAACAACCTTAAAATGTTGAAAGAAGATAACTGTCAACCTAGAATTCTATACCAGCAAAAATAAAAGCCATATTTTCAGACGGAAAAAAAAAAAATCTGAAAAAATTTATCTCCAGGAGATCCACATGAAAAGTACATTTTCCTGGCAAAAGGAAAGTAATCCCAGAGGCAGGAAAATAAATAAACTAAAAATAATATAAATATAAATAAATAAACTAAAATAAATAAACTAAAAATTCCAATTAAAATACCAAGATTATCAGACTAGATTTTCTTTAAAAACCCACCTTATGCCATTTAGAAGAGACACCTTTAAATATAAGGACACAAAATATTGACTATAAAAAGATGAAAATTATCTACCATGAATACATAGGCCAAGATAAAATCAACTTAACTTTGCTATTATCAACCAAAGCAAACTTAAAGGCAAGAGTTGCTAGAGATAGAGGATCATGTCATGAAAAGATTAAATCCATCAAAAAGATGTAAATTCTACAAATGTATACATATAAGTTAAAGATTTATAAAGCAGGGGCGCCTGGGTGGCTCAGTGGGTTAAGCCGCTGCCTTCGCTTCGGCTCAGGTCATGATCTCAGGGTCCTGGGATCGAGCCCCGCATCGGGCTCTCTGCTCAGCGGGGAGTCTGCTTCCTCCTCTCTCTCTGCCTGCCTCTCTGCCTGCTTGTGAACTCTCTCTGTCAGATAAATAAATAAATAATCTTAAAAAAAATTTATAAAGCAAATATTAATAGCACTGAGATAAACCAGAAAAAATCACAAAATTAATTGAACCATTTTATGTATTTCTTTTAATACATGATAGAATAAGAAAACCAAGCCAAAAAACAATTGATAGAGATATAGAAGATTTGAATAATAAACAGCCTAACTGACCTATAACACTATTCCCCACTATTCTAGAGTCCACTTTTCTTTTTCCCCCAAATCCACATGAAACATTAGCCAAAGTGGACCATATGCTCAGAAAAAAAAAATTCTCAAACATTTCAGAAGATATAAATTATGCCAACTATAGTTACTGCCAGAAATCAATAGGGAAGAGAATTAAAACATTCTGAAATGTTTGGAAATTCACCAATGCTATTCTAAAATAATTTAAAATAAAGAAATTAGAAAATATTCTGAATTGAATAACATTAAAATAAGTGACATCAAAATGGACGATGCAGCTAAACACTGCTTTGAGGGAGATTTCTGGTAATAAGTGCATATATTAAAAAAGAAGAAAGGCAAAACAACAACAACAACAACAAACAAACAAACAAACAAAAAACAGTGATCCAGATGTCTACTTCAAGAAGTAAGAAAAGAACAGCAAAATGTAAAGAACAGGAAAAGATACATAGAACAGGAAAAAAGAAAGAAAAAGAACAATTAAATATAAAGAAAATACAAGCAAAGAAATGATAAAGAGCTTGGGGCGCCTAGCTGGCTCAGTCTGTTAAGTGTCTGCCTTCAGCTCAGGTTATGATCTCAGGGTCCTGGGATTGAGCTCAGCATCAGGCTCCCTGCTCCATGGGGAGCCTACCTCTCCCTCTGCCTCTGCCCTGGACTCATGCTCTCACGCTTTCTCAAATAAACAAATAAAATCTTGAAAAAAGAAGAAATGAGAAAGAGCACAAATTAATAAAATAAAAAACAAAGGTACAACAGATAAAACCAATAAAATTAAAAGTTATTTTTCCTGAAATGATACCCTCTAGAAGGAGTGAAAGAGAGAAAGAAAGAAAAAAAAAAAGAGAGAGAAAGAGAGAGAGAAAGAAATGATACAAATTGCCAAATTGCAGGAATAAGAAGGAAAATACCTCTACATATCTTAAAATCATTACAGATAATGAGAAGAATATTATGAGCAATTTAATGCCAATACATTTGAATAAATAGCTGAAATAAACCAAAAAATTCTTTAGAGAACACAACTCACCCAATCTGACACAGGAAAGAGAGAGTGAATCTGAATAGCCCATTAAATAAAACATATCTGTAATAAAGAAACCTCTGGCAATGAAAATTCAAGGTGCAGGTATCTTCACTATTGCATTATTTCCAACATTTCAGAAGGGAAGAAAAAAAAAAACCAAGAAACAGCAATCTAACATAAACTAATGAAGACAACTGAAAAAAAAAAAGGAAGAACATTTTCCAAGTTGCTTTATGTGGCTGGTATGATCTTGACATGAACACCTGGCAAAGACATTTAAGGAAAGGAAAATTATAGTCCAATTTTTCTCATGAATATGGGTGACAAGTCTTGAACAAAATATTGGCAAATTAAATCCAGCTATGTATAAAAGGGATTATAAATCATAACTTTTTTATTACAGAATGTATTATTTTAATATTCAAAAGTTAATGTTTCTCACATGTTAACAGAATAAAGGAGAAAAATATAACCATCTGAAATGATATAATTCAGTTGGTAAAATTCAACATGTTCATGTCAAAAATGTATAACAAATTAGGAATAGAAGGAAAACCTGAACTAGATTGAATATATCTCTAAAACTCTTACTGCAAAAATCATACTTAGCTAAATATTAAAAGCTTTATTCTTTTCCATTCAGATACAAAAATAAGGATGCTCGCCTCCATCTTCTGTAAATCATGTTACCATTATTCCATGTCAATGAGATAAGGTAAGGAAAAGGCATAAAATGTTTAAGATGAAAAAGGAAGAAACAACTATCACTATTCATGGTACTGTGATTGTGGATTTAGAAAACCCAAAACCATCTACAGTAAGCTATTAAATTTCCTACATGAATTTGACAAGGTTGCTAGATGTTAAAAACATGTAAAAATAACATTTGTATATATAAATAATATATACGAAAATAATAAAGTGAAATGTTAAACTGATACTATCTACAATTCATTAAACATATCAAATGCTTAGAAATCAAATACTTACTGAAATAAAGGAAGGTCTTTACATTAAAAATAACAAAATATTACTGAGGAAAACTCCAAAGTGTTAAATAAATGGAGGGATATACTGTGCTTGGGATACCATTTAATTTGTAATAATGTCAGTTTTCCCCAAGTTAACTTACACGTTTAGGAAAAATTCGGTCAAATCCCAGTAGGATATTGTGTGTGTGGAAATCAACAAGCTAATTCTAAAACTTACATGAAAATATGAAGAGCCAAGAATGACCAAGACAATCCTGAATAAGAAAAAACTGGGAGAATTTAGGCTACTAGGTATCAAGACATACCCTAAAGCTCTTGTAATTAAGACAGTAAACTGTATGATATTGGGCCAAAGACAGATATTAGACCCATTAATCAGAATAGAGTCTAAAACTGGACTGGCTGAATTAGAGTGTAGAGAACAGATAATCTTTCCAAAAATTGGTGCTGAGTTAATTTTCTATCTGTATGGGACAAAAGTAATGACAGCTACAATATTCTACAGACAAAAATCAATGCCAGGTGACTGCAGACCTAAATTTCATCTTTCAGGCAAAATGAAACATAGAGGACTATTTCCATAATCTTAGGCTAGACAAAGATTTCTTAAACATGACCCAAATATCAATAACTATAAAGGACAAGATTGAAAAATTGGTCTTTATTAAAATTAAAAACTTCATTCATCTGCAGCTATCATTAGATTAATAAAAAAGCAAGGCACTGAGAGGGAAAAGATATTTTTAATATATGCATTCAACAGCAGATTCTTGTCCAAATATATACATATTTACATACATATTCAGATAATGTGTATATATGCACACTTCAGAACAGCAACGTAAAACAGAAAATTGTCTTCACTCCATAACTTAGAAATTCCTCTACTACATATAGGCCCAGTAAATGAATACATATGTGTACAAAAAGGTAAGTACAAGAACATCCATGGTGCATTATTCATAGGAGCCAAAAACTTTAAAAATTGATCAAAGTGGGATCTATAAATAATAATAGAATGCTATACAATGATTAAAATGAAGGAATTACCATTTTATGCAACAACATGGGTGAATCTCTCTCATGTAATAGGGAACAAAAAAAAGCAGGCATCAAAGATTATGTGGCATATGACTTCACGTACATAAAATTTAAAAGTAGGCAAAAAAATACGTGGTGGTAGAAGTCAGAAGAATACACTGATGAAGAACAAGATGAAGTATGACTGGTGGAAGGACAAGGGAAGCCTCTGGGGTACATACACTTCTTTTTCTCAATCTACATTGTGTTTCGTATGTATGTTCACTATAAAACTTCATTGAGTTGCTCACTTATGATTTCTGTACTTTGCTGAATATAGACTATGCTAAAAAGTATACTTTTATGAAACTATTGATACGTCAACACATATGTACATATTTGTATACACAAACAAAGCTTATGAGGCTGTCTCACAATAATAATTTAGCTGTTTATCCACATTAATAGCTGGTTGAGTAACACTAACAGTTGATGGCTAGAATAAGAATACTAATATCTTTATAATGAGAGGGCTGTCTGTTCAATCCCATTACATCTCATTACTAAAGAACTTTATTTCATTTGATCCTTACACCAAACCTCTGATTGTTTTCTCCATATCAAGGATGAGTAACAGTAAACAAAGTAGTGAGAATTTAAGGAATTTGTCCACGATCACACAGTCATGAAGTGGTGGAAGTGAGATTCAAGTAGCAATGAAAAATCAATCAGCCAACTTTTATGAGGCAAGTCCCTTATCTTGCACAAAGAACTTCTTACTGAAAAAGTGTCTCTGGATCAATACCCCATAATACCCAGTAATTGAAGGGTTATAGTTGTTGACCTTTAGAGAGGTTAAAAGCAACAAGTATTTACTGGTTTTATATTAAGTACCAAGGATTGTCTGAGGTCCCAAGACCTCACAATTAAATAAGACACCATCTTTATCCTCAAATAGCTTACAGATCCACTGGAAAATATATATAAAAAGAAAGTTCAGATCAGTGTGGCAGTTTTAAAACATGGCCTCCAATGTTTTTGATACTTCTCCCATTGAGTGGTGGGGTCTCCATCCACATACCTTGAATGTGAATGGACTTGCAATTGTCCCAGTCATGCAAAAACAAGGGAAGTGAAGTTAAAGGCCTTACAGCTTTTGCTTAATTCTTTTGAATGCTTGCTCACCTGGAAGTCCCTATCAGAAACCAGATGCCATGCTGTGAGAGGCCCAAGCCACATGTAAGTTCTCTTGTTGACAGTCTTAGGCAAACCCAAACTTTGAGTCATCCTGGCCAAGGAGCCAGACATGTGAGTGAGAAAACCACAATGAAAGAGATCCTGTGGACTATCTATTCCAGCCCTGAGCCATTCAAGTCACCCTAGACATCTGGGTCTTCCTCGCTGAGACCCCAGATATCAAGAAACAAAGCCAAGTCATCCGTCCCGTGTCTTATACAAATTCTTGACCTTCAGAATCCATGGGCATAATAAAACAGTTGTTTTTTTAATGCCTCTAAAGAGTTTGTTTATGTTACCAAAGGGAGCTGGTTATACAGAAATAAATAACTGCAACACATTTTCCTCAAAGTTTGTTCCTCATAAACATCTGCAGCAGAATTATCTGGAGTATTTACAGAAATGGCACTTTTCGGGTTTCCTTCCCCAGTATTTTTGAATCAGAGATTTGATTTACTTTGGGGTTCCAGTAATTGAGTATTTTCCACTCCTGGGCAATCCTTACATTCAGTAATGTAAGTTTGAGCACCACTGCCCTAAACTAAGCCAGTGATCAGGCACAATAAGAGCAGGACAGACATTTATTGATCTCCTGTCAGACATCAGTATACATAAAAAGAAAAAGACACCTGATTCACATATTAAATACGAAGAGTTAAATCTGTAGAGAGACTAGTGGACCTATAAACAATTTGTACCATAATATTTTACAGGACACATAAAAGACTTTTGCACAGGGAGCCAAAAGAAGAGAGTGGTTTTGTCTTCCCATGGGGTCAGGAAAATCTTGAGAGAGGAAAGTCTTAGGATTATACTGAATCCTAAAATATGTGTTTTTATGTATTCTTTAAAAGAGTAAGACCAGAAAGTTTCTAAGTTGAGGAAGCAGATTCAGAAGAAAAGTGGGAAATCACCTGATGCTACCTGAGCGTCTCTACCACCAGACCAAGAGATGAGACTACAAAAGTGACTTCGTGAAAGACCATCTTCACCAGGGAATTTGTGCTCATGCGTAAAGGCAGTAAGAACCCTCAGAGGGTTTTTAATTGGGGGAAACTGTGATCAAATTTGCTCTTTTTAAAAGCTTTGTAGTGATTATTTGAAAAAAGGAATTAGGCAAAACAATCAGAATGCTATTAGAATAGCTCAGGCAAGAAAAAACTACACTATTTGTCAAAGTGGAGAGGAAATAGTGAAATGATATGCCTCAAAAAGGAAACCCCACAGGTCTCCACTTGTCACTGATTGAATGAGGAACACCAGGCTAGGGTCTATGATGATTTCAAGGTTTGTCATGAAATTAAAAAAGAGAGAGAAGTTCTCATTCTCCATCTTGAGACCATAATCCCATAAGAAAAAGAATCAGATTACCTCATGCCTCTTCCAAAAATATGAAGATGAAGGAATTATTTATTGATACCAAGTGTCATTGTTATTCTACAAGCTCCTCTTAGATGCTTCTTTTGGAGAATTTTCAATATAACTGAAAGAGAAATTTTTTAGGCTTTTTGCAGATTCCTGACCACTATGTCTAACAGAGCTCATTTCCTCTGCAGCACAATTTGGAATTAGAAAGAGAAGTAAATATTCTTACTTTGAATCGCTCCATTTAACTGTTCAGCCAGCTGCTGCCTTCCTGGTGTGAAAAGTGGGATGCTCCTGGAGCCCTTGTTGAAATTGCACAACAAGGAAGAGATGATGAAATACATATCGTTCTTGATTGGGCTGTCCACTCAGATAACTAAAGACAGGATATGTGTGATAATAAAATCTTAAATCTGTGAAATTAATTGCTTCTGACATCTCCAACTAGGCTGCAGGCTGCTCAGACGGTGCTGTTCAGTCACAAATTCTAAGCCTAATGAAGTGAGAAGACCACAGTATAGATACAAATTAAAATCTACCTACCACAAACAATCAGGTTTTTTTTCTCTTTTTTGCTTTTTTGTATACTTCCTTGTTTCATGGGGAAGGAGGAAATATCTGTTAGGATATTTCCTATCACCCTCTTATGTTTTAAGTCAACACAGCAGACCTGCTATTAACTACAAGAAATAGTCATCCAATAATTCTAATCTATTATTGAAACCTTTAGCTCCTCTAGAACTACTTCAATATTTTTAAATGATTATTGTTAAGCAGGTGAAATACAGTTGTGTGAGAGGAAAAAAAAAAAAAAAAAGACCTGCTTAAAATAATAGCCAACCATTTATTCTATTGCATTAATATTTTTGACCCTTTTCTCCAGCACATTTGAAATTTTTGAAGGCACAATTTTCCTATCAATCACATTGCAACTGATATTGTGCATCTGAGAGGAGCTGGAACCTTAGGATGGGGATTTCATGTAACTGAATTGCAATGAAGTCTGATGTAAATAACTAAAGATTGTGAACAGTCTCGTGAATCCCCTTTCCAATAATCATGTGTTCTGTTTCTAATGTGAATTGTGAGTATCTTTGTTGTTAGCTTAGAAAAAAAAATATAGAAAGCCTCCTACAATATATGATTCAACCTAAAACCTTGCTCACATTCTTTTATGTCACCTCTGAGTGAAATAAAAGTTGAGATGCATCTTCTGTGACATGGAACCTTCAATAAGGAAACAAGGCATCATTAAACATAGCAATAAATCATCTATCATTCAAAGACCAATTTTATGTTAGCAGCTCTAACTTAGACTTTTGTGGCCCAAATAAGTCTCTCTGGTTTTGAGAAATCGGATGAAAAATCACACAAAAAAATTCTACTTCTGTTAGTGCAAGGAGGGGAGTTCTGTTTTAACCATTTTCCAAACTGTGGATGCAACAGTATACATGCAGTACATTTTTCAAATGTAAAAGTGATTATTGCACTGCAAGTAAAAAAGATAGCATGATCTGAGAAAGAAAAAAATGGGATTGAGACCAGATGGCTCGGGTTTGAGTCACTGCTTCACTACTGTCTTAGTTACTCTGAGAAAGTCAATTACACTCTGATATCAGCTGTTTTATTCTTAAAATAAGAAAACCGGGCTTCCCTATACACTCTGTATCAGACTTAAATGAAATGATGACATGAGTGCATCTGGTACGGAACTGGCTCTTTAAAAATCTTAGTATCAATGTAACAGCCTGGATGGGATCCTGGAACAGAAAAAGGAAATTGGGTCAAATATAAGGAAATTTAAATAAAGTATGGACTTGAGTTAATAATAATGTATCAATATCGGTTCATTAATGATGACAAATGTATGTGTTAATGTAAGATGGCAATAATGGAGGAAACTGGGTGAAGGGTTTATGGGATCCTCTATCTATCTTTATAATTTTTCTGTAAACCTAAATCTATTCTAAAATTAAAAGTATTTAATATGTTAAAAAAAAACCTACCTAATATTCATCTTTTCTTCCCTTTTCAATATTAACCCCTTAAAGTCTAGATTTTCTTCACTGGCAGTGTTTTATATATATACATTTAGTTCCATTCTACAGGAAAAAAAAAAAATGTCACATATTTTCTCTCCATCAAGACTGACCGGTGTTTTCCATTTCTCCTAATATGGTAAGGAACTCAGGGGAATTGAAAAACTAACCAGTCGTGACCATCCCCTTAACTAAGGAAACTTCTTTTGTCCCTTTAAACAGTCAAAAATTGGACCTGGAATCTCACACAGGCTTTCCCATCTAAAGTAATGACAAACAGAAACACTTGCTTCCCGGCATCAACAGAGCTACTGTAGATCATTTGTCCTGGAGGTTACCTTTCTTCAACCCCCTTCCTTGCTCCTACTCCACATCATGAAGACTGCTGCCACAATTGCATAAACACGTGTCTCAGTTCCAGTCAGGATTTTATCAATAACTACAAAAATTGCAAAGATAGAGGTAACCTAGACGTGCCCCTCAGGCAGATTATTAAGATACATGAAGTGCTCATCTTAACTGGGAAGACTCAAAAAACACCAGTTAGAAGACTCTGTCTAAATGCATTTGAGTACTTTTTTTTTTAATGACTGTTGTCAGAAGATCTTATTATGATAATAAAAATCTGTTTTTTAATAGAACCTAACAGATGCTGACATTAAAAAAAAATACTTCTAGTATTTCTCTATGTTCTATGACTTACTACCAAATGTAAAGAAAAAGGAGGGCCAGAGAGCAGGATAATTTCAAAACAAAAAGCAAAATTAGCAAGTATTTATTGACTAACTGCTATGCCCTTGGCATTCTTGTTGACACGAGAAATGTAAAACAAAATGAGGTATGATTTCTACTTTTAGTAAATTTGTAATTCCGTTCACAGACAAGGTGATCAATACCATAGAAGAGTTCTTGAGTTCTTCCTACTGTTTAGTATCTCAAGGGCATAGCATACATAATCTCTTTCAATATAACATTCAACAGTCCAGAAAGGTAAGTATTATTCTACCCATCTTCTATATTAGAAGGCTGAGGCTCAAAAAGACAAAGGTATGACTCCAGATCCTCACAGCTAGTAAGGGGCAGGCCTGGAGTGAAACCAGGGCTACGATACCAAAGCCGATATCCTTAACCATGATGATATAGCACTCCATTTTCAAAAGTTAAATCCAACCACTTCTTTGCAAACAACTTGCAATAGCTTCCCTGAAACGAAAATAAGAACATAAGCATCTTCTGTGGCATATCTCAGTAGCAATGAGAGAATATACACAAAGAGGAAAGTATCAGCTGCCCAAAGCCTTGTTAGCCAACACCTTGAACTGCCCTTGAGACTGACTTGGTCATGAACATCAGTTCTCCTGCACCATAGGTGGTAAAACAGTCGTCTAACGATTGACACAGTGAGCTGGTTTCAAGAGCCCAGCAAACTTGAAACTGCTGTGGCATTCAAGCTCCTTAACCATTCTACACATTCCTAAAGTGTTACCATGATAAAGTGTTCACTGATGCACAGATAACGCCAAAGCCAGCAAGGGGGAAGCATGACTTTTACAACAACATTTCAAGGTCAGATGTTACCCGACTGTGCAAGACCATGTTCAACTCTTAGATTATAAAAATGCAGATCTAGTTTCTCAAGGTCTCTAGGATAGAGTTCAAATTAGGTTGTTTAAGAGAGGGGCCCTTTTCAGTTGTATGAGCAGCTTTCTCCAGAATTTAGCTAATTCATTTGATAACTTTGGACAAGGGGATTTTTCCAGGAATAGACCCAGTAACCAAACAGTGACAAACTAAGAGCTATATTCTGTTCTGATGCAGAGGTAACACTTATTTATCCTAGGAAGCTCTTCTCTGAGGAGATTCGAGTATACAATGGCCTCTTGGGACTCACTCCAAACCCACTGGGGAATCCCTTGACATATCACCTTCCTTCATTCTCCCTTACTCTTAATATAAAAATGGCACTGGTTCATCCTCCCTAAAGGAATTTTGCCCAAAGTAAGGAGGATGGCCAAATAGTATTTATGAAGAATTTATAGCTACTATTTAACAAGTGAACTTTCACTGTTCTGGAGCCAATCTGAGTATGGCCAGTGAGTGGTTACTTATCTGGTACCCATTTGCCAGGAATCTTTACCCTTATGGTAAGGCAGGCTAATATATTGAGATATTAATTCAGGTTTTGTTTATTCCTGAATTTTTTCTTCACCTTTCCCTTATTCCAAAAAGGCAGCCAGACCTTTGTTCTTCTTACCTCAAAGACTTCTGTTGTAGAAGGTTCCTGAAAATATTTCTGCCCACTTTCTGACTTTTCCATTCGGAAAGCTTGGATTCCTTAAAGGGGTTAAGCTAAGGATCATGGAAGGGTAGAGAGAGGTGAGTGCTTTTGATAGGTAAGGTGAGGAAACAGCCATGGGAAACTGGACATTACCCTGGAAAGGGAATAGAGTGGAGGGTCCCATTGGTAGTGAGGCTATATATCTCATTTTCTGGCAGTACTTTGAAAGGTAGCAAAACTTTTTAAAGAAATGGCTGCCTTGGAGATCTAGAAGGCTGGGTCCCAGAAAGTGTGTCACAGCCTACTTGGCATTAAGACAGCAGAGCCATCCACATCCAAGGACCAGTAAGGTACAGAAAACAAGGGCCGTAGTAGCTGGGAGGCTCTTTCACAATTTTTTAAGCACCATTTTAGCTTTTTGATGACCCTACAGTATCAAAATGACTGAGATACAATCTCCTGCCCAATTGGATAGAGATTTAATTTGATTTAGAGGCATGTGACTCCTCTTCTCCGCCTAAATTCTAGCTGTAACAATAACTTGAGCTTCAATACTCTTCTGGCTCTATTCTGTGCCCCTTCCCTTCCTGACCCCATCCCCACCCCTACACCTCCCCACCCTCCAAACAGGTCATCAGAGATACATCTACACCATTTTTGCTTGTGGATGATAGAGGTATTTTTAATTTCCAATAAAAGGAAGTAGTCACCCATAACTTCTCAATATGAAAACCGTAAAGATTTATCTTCACTTAAATATGCAACTAGAAATGGCAAATATTTGCCAATTCATTACCTTCTCAAGAATATCCTGGAAAATTTGAGCTGAAATTAAGTGAAACTTTGGCCAAGAGGAACATTTGAATTCTGCTTTATTGAGCTATTAAGCTAATATATTCTCTTCTTTAAAGTTTCTGCTGTGGTATGTTTGATTCAAAGCAATCTTCCAATTGTTTTACCATTAGCTTGAAGCAAAGGAAAATGAAAAGCATGACAAGGCATAAAATTGGCCTTAGCAATATCTAAGCTTGGTTCAGCCGTGACCATTATCCTCAGCACTCTTACAGTCTGAGCAAAACAGCCATAAAATCGGGTTATTGTTTTTAATTTTACAACCCATGATTTATTTTGTTTAACTTTAGTGACAGCCTGTGATCTCAGTAAGTGTCTTCAGTTAGGAAATGCAAGCAGGAAATCAAGGCCCAGAAGTCATTAGTCGTAGCATGTAGTCATGTCATTTATCTTCCTGTATCACCACCAGAGTGTGATCCATGTGATTTCCATTAAATAAACTAACACTAGAAATTCTGAAATCAGAATAGCTCATAGAATGAAAGAGTTCTCGTGGTCAGCTTCAACTTCCTCGGCACTCTGACTCTAGACCCTGGGCAGCTAGAACCTATGTTCTATATTTTACTTTCAAACCTTTCTATCCCCCAAGCAAAATTTTCGAATAAGGAGGTTATAAGATTACTGGTTAGCAGATAACTGAGCTTACAAATTTGGTCTTTAGGAAGACCTGACCTTTAACAGCTATATGCCCTTGGGGCACTATATTTAACTCTTCGAATCTCATTTTCCTCATCCAAAAAATGTGGGGATCATAACATCATCTGCATCATAGGGTTGTTATGAGAAATAAGTGACATAATACTTGCAAAGTATTTAGCAAAGTAAAGGTTTGCCATTATTACCATTCTTTTTTTTGTGATGATAGCAATGAAAGAATGAATTTCTAATCCTTTATAAATGTCAAATTAACCATTTCTTTAGTAGAAAGAACATTGATTGCCTTTTCCTATGACAATGGTAGTGTTTGTTGTTACCATATGGGACTGTGACCCAAATTTGTCTGGCATATTATTCTGAATCCATTTTAAGTAACTGAAAAAACTTATTCATCTTTATACCTCCATGTGACTTATCTACCAGTATACAGCAAATCACATCAATGTTTCATGGCTTAAAATAACAACATTCACATACTTAAGGTTTCTCTGGGTCAGGAATTCAGGAGTGGCTCAGTCAGGTAGTTACAGATCAAAGTTTCCCATGAGTTTGCAATCACAGGTCACTGGGAGCTGCAGTCCCCCAAAAGAAATGGAGGAACCATTTTCAGTGTAGCTCAGTCACATGATTGGTAAGTTGGTGTTGGCAAGGTAAGTCCTCTCGAGGAAGACCTCTCCAGAGGGCTGCTTGAGTGCCCTTACATAATGCCAACTGGCTTCCCACAGAGCTGCAAGTCCTCTTAAGATCCAACCTCAGAAGATATATGCCATCATCTCTGCCATAATTTTTTGGCCATTCAGGCCAACCTTGATTTAGTGTGGAAAGGTGCTATGAACTGAATGTTTGCGTGCCCCACCTCCGAACCTCAAATTTTGAAACCCAATCCCCAGTGTGATTGTATTTTGAGGTAAGAACTTTAGAAAGTAATTAGTCATGAGGTAGAGCCCAAATGAATTGGCATTCTTATAAAAGAGACCTCAAAGAGTTCCTTTTCCCCTTCTAACATGTGAGCACAGTGTAAAAGATGTCTATCCATGAACCAGGAAGCAGGCCTTCACCGGACATCAAATCTACCATCACCCTGGTCTTAGACTTTCCACAGTCTGGAACTGAGCAAAATAAATTTCTTTTATTTAGAAGCCACTCAGTCTTTGGTCTTCTTTTATAGAAGCACAGACAGACTGATACAGAGAGGATTGCAGATTGGTATGAATAGCAGGAAATGAGTATCATGAGACACCCACTTGGAGGCAAGGCCCAAGACCTGACTCTCAGTGATCCACACACTCACTCTCCTCACCCCAAGGCCACTAAAATTCTCATCCTACTACAGCATTAGCTCAGGCTTAAGGTCCAGAATCTTATTCTCTAGCACATATGCCAACTCCTTGACTGCAGCTTAATCCTCCTTCTGTCTGGAAAGGTTTTTCCATGGTTGTTGGCACCTCTCTCTGGGCTCTTAGTTCTGGGATTTTGTGCTTTGTTTTTTGTGTGTTTTGTTTGTGTTTTTGTTTGTGGTTTTTATAACATCATCCTACTTTAGAGTACCGAATTCTGTATTAGTTATTTGCTGCTGCATAATAAATCACTTCAAATCTTAGTGGCTTAAAACAAATAATCGCTTATACTCTCCTATGGTTTTCTTATGTCATGAAGTCCAGAGCAGCTTGATTAAGCATTTTTAAGTCAGAGCTGTTCATAAGGTTATAAAGTCTTATGTTGGCTGGGGATACAGGTGCCTGAAAGCTTGACCACAACTAAAGGACCTATTTTTAAAATGGCTCCATCACACAGCTGTCAAGTTAATTCTTCTCTTTGCGGGCCTCTCTGCACTTGGGTGTCCTCATGATATGGTGGCCGGCTTTCTCCGAACTGGGTTATCTGAGAGAGTAAGATGGAAACCACAGTGCATTTTATGAATCAGTCTTAAAAATCACACAGGTTCGCTTCCACTGTATTTTATTTGTCACACAGACCAGCCCTCATCCACCTGAAAGGGACTACAGAACACTGATGCTCACACTGGATATTGGCTACCACATATCCCTTCCCAAAAGGAAAAAATTAGAAGACTTTTCCCTAAATTGAACTATAACTACACATTTATATTTCATAAACGGGCTTACTAACAAATCAAATTTCTATATACAACCACTAGGAATTGTATTTCTGGAAAGGAACTTTCTATCCATAACCATATTAAAGCAGTTTGAAGAAAGGTAGGCTGCAAGGTCACATGTCATGGGGTAAACTGGCCACTCAGTGAGGAGTCACAAAGCTGGCACCAAATTGGGGAATTCATCAGAGTCTAGGGTCTGACCATTCGGCCTTATGGTATGGAAATTAAATTTTCCAGCCCATTAAGAAATCATTCACCTTTCTATGGTAGCTATAGATTGAATTTCCACACCTTCCCCCTCAAATTCATGTGTTGAAAGGTAATCTCCAATGTGCTGATATTTGGAGGTGAGGCCTTTGGGAGGTGCTTGGATCATGAGGGTAGAGCCCTTATAAATGGGATTAATATCCTTATAGAAAAGGATCCCAGAGAGCTCACTTTCCCTTTCCACCATGTGAGGACATAGACATCTGTCTATGAACCAGGAAGTGGGCCCTTACCAGACATGTAATATGTCAGTGCCTTGCTCTTGGATTTCCCACCATGCAGAGCTATAAGAAATAAATTTCTGTTACCCAGTCTATGGCATTTTGTTCTAGTTGGCCAAATGGACTAACACAAGGGTAGATTTGCATGAACAAAGCTCCCAAAGACTAAAGTATAGAAAACCACAGTAGCCAATTTGTATATATCAGTTTAGGCCCTAAACCATAACAGACTATGTATGCTCAATAGAGTTCACTGCATAGACATATCTACATGGGAAGTTAAAGTATTTCTAGAAAATATGTTATTATTTGTTGAGCATGGAACTACATACAGCAAGGTGATTTAGTTGGACTGTCATCAAACTCTCAGAGCTGTAGGCTATGCTTTTATCTCCACTTAAGGAGATAGACTTACAACACTGGCAAGCCGTTCAGTCCTAGGTCAGGTTGCCCTGAACCACACTTTGATGAAGACCGTTGGTGCTTATGTTTGTCCCTTAACCTTTTCAATGTTTCCATAGCTGACCAATTTCCATTACTTTCTGTCCTCACATCTATTATCTTTCTTCATATCATGGACAATTCTGCAATCATTCAGTCACTTGGAGACAAGGAGATTCACATTTTTTCCATGCTAGCATACTTGAGAGGAATGATGTATTTTCACCAAGAACTGAGGCTAAATGATAGTACTGAATTTAGGAGAGGGTGAGATAGAGGTGATTTTAAAAATAAGATCATTCTATTATGGTCATGGTAAAGAGATAAGCCCTTTTACTGCTACCACTTTGAGAATTGCAGTTAAGATAAATTTACACATTTCTAATGTGATCCATTGAATATGTTTATAGTTCAGCAGCTAGACGTACATTCTTATGTCCAAATTTTAATAGGGCACCTCATTTTTGCCTCCAGATCTTGCCTACATGCCCCTGCTTTTGGCTTGAGCTTGGAAATAAGCACATATTTTCTTCCATCAAACTGGATTACATACTGGTTTGGTGTGCTAACTTTAGAAGCAGAAATCTTCCAGTTGACCCTGTCTCAGAAGTTTCAAATTATCCATCTCACTGATGGACACATAACCACTTACACCCAGGTATTTTTGTGAGCTTACTCCTATAACTCACCTACTTCGTGATCTTAGGAACTACTTCATATTCTGTTGCCCTTCTGCTAGAGAGCAGACCAGCCACTATCCTCCATCCAGTTTCTAACTAGAGGGTGAAGTCATCTAACTCTCTGTGTTTTCTGGAGTTTCCACTCATTCCACTTGGCATCCTTCTTCTGTTTCCCAATTGAAAGTCAAGTATAAGTTTTCTCTGGCCTTATACATTTATGAGTGTTCTGGTATCTTTCAAACATTCAATTTAATCAGTGTTAAGATTATAAAATTGCAGTAAATTGATATGAACACTTCCCTCATTTTCTTTCTCTCTTTTTTTAAGTTAAATATGTGATCTTTAAAATAAATGTATATATTACTTTGTTATTAGTTGCCTCTCCTCCTTTCTAAATTTCATTGTTCCCACCCACCCCTGCCTCATTGCCCAGGAATAATATTCTCCCATTTTGAATAGCAACAAAAATAACAATTTACAATTAGGTAACATCCATTGATAGGAAACAAAATTCCAGACTACTAGGTGCTATTTCATTAAGAAATGTTCACTCTGGTTACTCATTTAAATGTTTATTTTCATTCTTCCTAGATTTAAGGCATATTTCAAGACACCTCTACAGAAATACTAAGTTCTCCTTGTTACAAGTACAGGGCGAGGTGCGGAAGTCAGGGAAGGGCTCAGGGAGGAGGTCTGCATATTGCCATGCAGCACTATCAGACCATTCAGCAGGAGATGTCAATACTGTTTTGAGGAAACGTGCAGTGTTCACACTGCATCTCTGGCCACTCGTCATCTACACAGTTGTGAGTCTCTCCCAGGCAGAAATCTGCTGTTTGTTCACACTCCACCACTTCCCAAGTTGCTAAGAGGAGCTTTGTGCCCTCTAATCTGGCAGTACCTCACTAGTATCACAACCACCAAGGTCCATTCTAGTTGTTCAACACAGATTGGCCAGAGGACCTGCTGTCCACTGGTTCAGTGGACATTTCTCAAGGACTGGAAAAGAATTCCACAGCCATTGCCAGGAATGGTGGGGCCTTTTATATTCAATGACTTACATTAAAAGTCCAGAAAGCAATAAAACTTTAAAAGTCGGCTAGCCCAGGACATAGCTCTGTCAGTCCAGTCCCATGAGAAAGTCTTGTTTTGCCAGTTGGGGTCCTTTCTAAATGCTGGATTTCATTTATTCTCAGCCTCATTCAAACATCCAGTTTTCACAAATGAAGTCCAAATTACCATAGCATTCAGTCCCCATTTGTCAATGCAAGATCTCAGCTTATAACCTTCCCTTCAACACCACCACTAAATCTCTTTAGGATTTTTCATGGAATTTTCAGGGAGATCAAGAGTTCATGTGTTCGCAGGATAATTATGTTGTTGTTTCCCTCCAAGAAAGCACTACCAGCTCTTGACAATGGTGGCCCAAAGCCTCGGGGGCAAAGCTGCACCCTTGGTAGTGGTAGACACAGAAGCCTTATGTGTGTGTGTGATATGTGGTGTGTGTGTGCGGTATGAATGGGGTGTGTGTGGTATGTGAGTGTGATATTCACATGTGATTTATGGTGTGTGTGTGTGTGTACATATGATATGAGTAGTACGTGTACAATGTGTGTTGTGTATGTAGTATATTTGTGTATGATGCATAGTGTATGTGTGTTTGTGTGGCATGGAACATGACTGGTATGTGTGAAGTATGTGGTGTATGTGTGTGGTATACATGAGTGTGATGTGTGTGGTATGTGTGGTGTGTGGTATCAGGGAATGTACGTGGCACCCTGTTCTCATGACTCCATCTGCTTTGCATCTGTCCTTGAACTCTGTGACTTGGATGAAACTCTCTCTACTACCCCTCTCTCTCCTCATGCTCCAAATCAGTCCCTCTGGTCCTGCTGGGCAGGAATGCCACAACATTTCTCTAATCCTGTAAGTTCTCATTCCTTTGCCTCCCCCTCAAGTGGCCATACACTCTTCCCACAACCAAATCTCAGTACTCCTTTAGTCAAAACACACACACACACACACACACACACACAAAACACATCAATAAATACAAGGAGGGCTGGGGAAGGGGGTAACCCAATACCAGATGCATCTAAATCTCAGTTCCTGCCCATCTAGGGCTTTGTGTTACATCAATCTATCCATTAGTGAAGTAATTTAATTCCTCAATAAATAATTCTGAGCTCTTAACATGTGTTTAACAATGAGCAAAAACTGAGATACAACCATAAATAAGATAAATAAAAAAGATAAATGAGAGGGGTCTGTTAAGTGGGCACTGAACTTAGTTTAAGGGAGATACACAACAGGAAGAGACAGTTATGATACTGCACTCTTTGCACTTGTCTGGAGGAGGCGGGGTCCTAATAGAGGGCGCCCAGAAGACATCAACCTCATTGGGAGCTTCAGCAGAGGCTTCCTGGGGAATGGGATATCTGGGTAGAAATCTGACTGGCAAACAAAAATGTGGGAGAGGGCTGCAGGTAAAAGACTCTACATTTGTGTGAGGGCCTGAAACATTGAAAAGCTTAAATAAATTATAGTAAGCTCAGAGAATAAATTGGAAGGGGAGAGTGCAAGAGATAAATATAAAAATGAAAACAGGAACTAGGTTGGTTTTCTCAAAACATAGTCCGAGGACCTCCTAAAAGAAAATCACACACTCTCTAATTTTTTTTTTTTTTCCAATGCTGTGAGCTCCTCTCCAGATTCATTCCCTTTGAATCAGGGGCACGTTATAATGAAGGTGCATTTTTTAAAAATTTTGTCAGTGGGTCTTATACGAGTAAAGTTTGAGAACATTGGACTACATCAAGCAAGGCCAATTGAGTCACTTTCAAGAATTTGGACTTACCCAAAAATAAATGGGAAGCCTTATTATGCAATGCGGTGACGTGACTAAGATGTGTGTTTTTGATAGCTCATTAGAGAAGCAATTAGAGAATGGACAAGTTGAGCAACAGAGATCTCTTTGCCCATTTTTAGCTGTGGTCATTAGGTTGAAGTCCAGGATTTCAGCATATTTGAATATTTGGATTACCAAATTATAGACCCAACTAAAATCCTAACCATTCACATTCTCAATTTAAGTTAGCCTGCATTAGGGTGATCAACTGTCCCATTTGCCCAGATCTGAGAGATTTTCCAGGAAGTGGGACCTCAGTGTTAAAAACAGAAAAGTCTTAGGCAAACTGAGAGGAATTAGTTACCCTATAATTACCAAGAATAATCCCCATAATAATCTATCAGGTCATACAGAGTTCTCATTATAGTGCTCTTCTTTAAAAAAAAAAAAAAAAAAAAAAAAAAAAAAAAAAAAAATCCTGAGATTAAAAGCATATTTTTGAAAGTGAGAAAAGAAGGCATTAAAGAGAATGGAATTAAAACAATCATTTGTAGTTAAAAACAAATAAATAAATAACCCCACACACACGGCTGCTTGAATGCAAATTTAAAGCACAAATAAAAATTCTGGCAGCACCTTTTAATTTGTAAGAGCAGAGGCTCTCAAGCATGGTGTTGCAATCAGTAGAGGGGCGTGTTGCAAGGAAATTGTTTTTTACTACTCATAATTAAAGACTGAGTTTGTAAATGATTTACTCTTAAAAATACAGAAAATCAAGGTTGCCTCACTTGCATTCTGTTATATTTTCTTCAGCAGGAGAGAAAGTGGTGGAGTTACAACAAACCAAGGCAGAATAACCAAAAACTCATGGACTGGCTCTGGACAAAGAGTTACAGATCATCCATCCTTTCTACATTGGAAAAAAGGGGATTGAGAAGTAATTCTTAAGAAGCCAGTTGGCAAGTCAGTTCACCATTTCCAAACTTTAAAAAGCAAAGAAAGAAAAAAAAAACCATTTAAAAAAAATTAAAAATACTTTCCCTTTAAATGTTCAGTGGTTATACCAGGAGAGTTTTTTACCCAAATATTAGTACTCTGGTTGATTTTAGGTGGTACAGAGATAAAGCATTTTGAACTGTAACACTGTGATGGGAGTAATGGGGAATGGGAAAATATTAAATTAGTATATGACATCTGTCATTTCATAAATATTGTTGCTTAAAAATGGTTAAGTAGAAACATAAGTCAATGAAAAAGACATTTAATAAATAATAGGACAGGTGGCAGACAACAAAAATTTGTGGAAGTGCTATGGGAAGACTCAAGTGTGGGTAATGTGATACTTGTCTAAGTAAAAACAGAGAAAAATGCTATATCTTCTTCTTATCAGGGGAGAGCAGGACAAAATTCACATTTCAAGGCAGAATCACTTAACTTTTACATAGTAGAGACGTCAGTTCATGTATTTCCACCAGTTTCAGTTGCTACATCAGATATTTTCAAAACAAGCATCCAATTGAAAAAGGAACAGATCAAAATGAAAGCAAGCATGACTACAGAACAGAAATTTTAAATTATGATTTTAGCAGCAATCAAATCATAAAGAATCTCATTTCTCAGCAACTGTGTGTCATGATCAAAATATAATAGCAGCTCAAACTTTCAATCCATTTGACTGCCTAAATGAATATTATCTACCCAAAGAGGTCAGAAAACAAAAACTCTTGAGTCAAAAACAAAGAAAAACAGACAATTGTTAAAATATTAAAGTACTTTGACTATTGTGTGTGTGTGTGTGTGTGTGTGTGTGTGTGTGTGTGTGTATACATACATATATAATCTACCACGGATATTTTTAGACAATGAAACCCCGTACATTTGTTAAAAACTATGATTTAAAATTGTTTCTAATATTTCTCCAAGTATCTTATAAATTTTTCTAAAGCTCTATTGCAAAATTTTATAATGCAAAAAATAAGCTTTAAATGCCTGCTGTCAAATTTTATTTTCTCTCCTTTACAATCTAATTATTTATCATGAGACCACATTTTCAGTTGAATTCTACTTTATGATTTTATGCTTGAATAAATGCAGTTCTCTTGTATTTGAGCAAAACGTATCAGACTGGACTTTTACATCCCAAAATGTATTTTCTTAAAGTAACTGGACTTTTCTTCCTGGAAAAGGTAGCATTTAAAAAATAAGTAAATAAGATAAATAAAAACATAAAGCATTGCAAGTCAACCTAAAGTTTGTTCTCTGACTGGCCCCGTGTGCAATTGTTCAGTTCCAGCAATTACATTTTTAGGATGTATAGGAAGTCAGCAATTAAACTATGATTCTGAATCCTTTATTTGTCAATTCACTTCTAATAAAGTAAATGTCAATATTCCTTTGGGTTTAGAATGCTTCTCATGTCAGATCATCACAGAGAAGTTTCTGTGAGACCTTAGGGAATCTGGTTTTTATACACATATCTCTGCCATTAATAAAATCTCCAAGAAAAATTCTTATTTCCACTAACTACAACAGTCTCTTTTCTAGAAAAGAATAGTATGGCATAATAGTTAAGATGCCAAGTGTTGGAAGCAGATGCTTTGGTTTGAATTTCACCTCTTCCACTCACTAGCCACTGACCTCGGGCTTTTTACTTAACCTCTCTTTTCCTCATCTGGAGAAAAAGGATTATAAGAGTATCTGCCTCTTAGGTTGTTATGAGAATTAAAGAATTAATGCACATAGAATAGTAGGAAAGTGTCCACCACACAGTTTATTCAATAAATTAGCTTTTATCATAATCTCTCACCATCACTCACCACCCTTATACAAGCTGTCCAAGGACTTCTCTGGAACACTATTTTCAAAGACCCATTTCCTTGAAAATACACTGGGAAATACTAACAAGAGTTTTTTATTGAAGGCAGCAAATGTGCACTAAACACATGACAATTAGATGACCCTGAAGTCTTCTCAAATTTGAAATTAAATTAATATGTGCTGTTGTTAAAGGAGAGTAAGAAGGCTTTCCTTTAATTTCCTACAGCTAATTATTCTTGGTCTCAACATCATTAGTATGGCAGTTGTTAGCAGGAGAGTAGGATTACTTATACTTTGGGGGTGTGGGGCAGGAGATACCCAGGAAGGTCCCCAGAAACCAGACTGGAGATTACAGAAGCCAAGACTACGCCAGTTTCTCAGGAACAAACAGACTCACATTAGCCAAAATGTGAAAACCAGAAGGACTAAAAGGATTGAAATATTAGAGAGTTTATTAATAAATTCATGACATCAATAAGATGAGTGAAAAGAACTGAACAACTCTTGGTGACTCATATTTCTTTAGTAAATGAGGATTAAAATAGCTACTTTTAAAGATAACTCTGTGAAAGGACATGAAACCTATGTCATTTCATATTTCTATACTGAATATAGAGGAGTTATGGAGGTTTGCTGTTTAAATAAAATGGTACTTAGAAATAAAATTTCAGGTTACATTACTAGATTTTTATCAAAGTATCATCAGCACAAAGTACCTATTGAGGACTTTATGCTATGAAGTGAATTGTCTCCACAAATCTCTATTTTTTCTATTTTTTAATTTCTAGTCAAATATTACCATATTTCTCAGAATCTTACAATTATAATAACAAGGATCTCCTAGTTCCTTTTTACCATAGACAAGGTTCAAGATGGGTCTACTCTATGGTGCATTCTAAGGATAGCAGAACATATATTATAGCGTTTTTATAGCAAGTTCTCATGGCTTTTTGCCCCTTTATTGGAATATAGAATAAAGAACAGAAATACTCTTCCCATACAAGTGCCCTTTGAAATGAGGACCGTTGATCCACAGAGCTTTTTCTTACATGTGAAAAGTTTAAATAAAGAAAGGAAAAAAAAAACTGTTCTCATGCATCCCACATTAAAACAACAATAGAAATAAAAATAATTCTATCCTATCGAGGCATTTCAGTCTCCAGCCTTTGATTCAGTTGAAACCTAGTTTTGGTGCCAAGAGATTTCAGGCTCCAGTGAAGGGAGAGCATCAGAGCCCATCATTGATTCTGGGTAATCTGGATAATCTTGGATGGAGTTCAAAGTATTCAATTGGATCTAGGATTGGAATATAGGATTATGCAGCCAATATTTTGTTTAAAAGCAACATTTTAAAAATTATTTCCTATATTTTAGAAAAAATCTAGATTATGCAGCATAAATGCTAGCTAGCTACAAAGTGAAGTTTTCATCATGACACCATGTGCCTACATTTTCCTCAGAAAATGAAGATATTAAGCCTGCAATGATACTTGCAAATTATCCAGAGAAAACAGATTTTAAAAAACTGTGCTTTGTCCTCAATTAGCTAAATAATTCAAAATACTCACTTTCACCTGCAGTAGTGGGGCTAATTAGAGCCTAAAATAGGTTTGGCTTCAATTACCTAGATAATCTACTTGTGTATTTATTTTGTCTGAAATTAGAAGCTTAAAAATGAATCAACTTTCAAGTGAAAACTGCATGACTTTGAAAACTCACTTCCAGAACAGTTTGACTTCAAAATGACCTCTTTGGGTGGCCTATTTGTAAATATACTTAATAAACACTGGTCTTACTTATTTTTGACTTCACTTCAAAAACTCTAAAATATTAATAAATTCAAAAGCACCTCCTAACCTGCCCATCATGAATTTACTTCCTCGGCCAACTTTAGACACACACACACTGTACACCCCTATCCTCTCACTCATTTTAGCCTCATTCTGATAGGAGCACTAACAACAGTCTGCGCTGTGTAGAATTAGGAGTCTCAGGATTGTCTATACATTAGAATCACCTGGGGAGTTAATACTCAGGCTACTGAACACAAATTAAATCCAAGTTTCTAATACTGGAACCCAGGCACCAAGTTTGTAAGAACTTTCCAGGTGAACCCAAGGTTGAGGACACTGTTTTAAGAATTGGATAATTTTTCTATAAAATAGCCTGAAAAAGACAAATCAAAGCTCCAGACTTTTCCTCCTCACCTTCGCTTCCATTTTTACTCCTTTTATCCTCTACTCTGCTTAACTGAACTCAGTCAGTCTAGATGTAGAAAAGGTGAGAAAGTGAAAAGGTCCCACAACATTTCAGGTTTTCTTTTTTTCATTTACTTATTCAATCAATAAATATTTTCTACATATCTACTATACAAGTTAGTCTTTATGAGAACTTATTAAAGCATAAGACTTTCCCTGAGGGATCTCACAGCATAATAGGGAAGATGGTTAGGAACAAAATTAATTATGGTATTGGGTCATAAGTGCCAATACTGGGGTACAAGGGAGGCATAAAGAACTAGTTTCCTCATAGACATCATGAACAGCTTCTCAGAAAAACTGCACTGCACTTGGTCAGGAAGGCAAAGTTGGGGCCCTTAAGCAAACAGAGGGGGAAATAGAGCAGCATTCCAGGCAGAGAGCAAATCTATGTAAAAGCATAAAAGCATGAACAAGTCCGGTGAGTCAGAAGCCCTAACTAGTTTGGTGTGGCTGGAGGGCAGTAGGGTGTGTGTGTGTGTGTGATAGAGACAGAAAGAGAGAAATTATAGGACTCTTGTGCAAAACAGTTACAGGGAATAGCAATACAAACAATTAGAAATAAGGTGATTCTTATTGCATACTTCAGATTGTAAGTATGCAATTGGATTAGAAGGCAGAAAGAAAAATCCAGTCTTTTTAGACATTCGATATTGGGTGAGCTGACTATATTCTCATGTCAAAAGTAACTGTCTTAAATCCCACAGCACACACTAAAAAGACAGAGATAGCAGTACATGTGTTATATCCCCCCTCAACATGAAGAAGATGTGTGCATGGGCTGCTCAACTATTTAAACTTCTCTGTATTTACTACTTGTGATCTCACCTCACTTAGGATCTTGCTTCTATTTCAACTACTCTTAACCATTTCCTCATGTGTAAATCCTATCCTGTTCAAATGCCAATTCCTCTAGCACATATTCTCAGTCCCTGCTCCTGTCAGAAATCCTGAATACTATCCCTCCCTGAACCCGAGCATCTATATCTCTTCTTGCCTCACACAAGAGCGACATATTCACATGTTTGATTCTTCCTCTAGGGCAGGATCTATCTATTCTTTTAAAAATATGCATTTATCAAGTGCCTGGTACATCATCTCATTTATCCTAACAAGAGCAAGTACTGTAACTTAGAAATTACCATCCAAATATTCAGATGACTAAACTGAAGTTCAAACAGTTAAACGATTTCCCCAAAATTATACAACTAGAAAGTGTATGAGGCACTTCCTAAATCATATTTGGAAACAGGTTCTCTTATCCCAACTATAATACACTCCTTAATCTCACTGAAAGAAAGAGTCTGGCACCATCTTTTGTACAGAAAAGGTAAACAATAAATATGTGTTTAATAAATAGTTTCTGTCTTGCTTTTGCTATATGTATATATGAGTATATGTCTAAATATGCAAAAATACACCCAAACTCATTCTCTATGTAGATTTAGTAAGGTGGACCCACAATTCCTACTTTACAAACTAGATATGTCCCAAATGTTTGATTACAAGCCAATTTTTGAGGTGCAAAATTCTTTTTCCCCAGAAACAATGTCATACTAAGAAGGTAAGACATGGGGTGAACCCACAAAATGCCTTCTGAACACAGGGAAGTATCAGAATGCAAGTAGTCACCTTATGTACAATGTTTCATTTGAAAGTATATTCATAGTTTTTTTTTAAGATTTTATTTATTTATTTGACAGAGAGAGTGAGCAGAGGCAGATAGAGTGGCAGGCAGAGGCAGAGGGAGAAGCAGGCTCCCTGCTGAGCAAGGAGCCCGATGTGGGACTCGATCCCAGGAGGCTGGGATCACGACCTGAGCCGAAGGCAGCTGCTTAACCAACTGAGCCACCCAGGCGTCCCTGAAAGTATATTCATAGTTTTATTTTCTCCTAAACCAGGAGCTGGAAGTTCCCATCATCCATACTCTCCAACTTATAAAGATATGAGAAGGGGACCCTATTCAGATGTGTAAATGCTCCAGATTATAAACCATAAATAATGCCACACAATACATATAATATATGGATATCTGTCACGTAAGCTCCCAGAGAACAGAGATTTTTTTTCTTTTGTTCACTGATAGAACCCAAACCCTGGAATGGTACTGAGGACTAATAGCACATAACAGGCTCTTCATAAATATTTTTAAATTAAAAAAAAAGAATACTTTACGGAAGATCAGTCTTTCTGACTTGTCCTAGAATTAAAACACAAAAGGCAATGTACATTTGACCCAACAGGGTTTAGACCAACTCATGGCCACATAAAATTTTAGAATCCACAGCTTCAGGATGAATGAGGAAGACACAAAAATCTAAAAGAGATCCATTAATGTGGCTATGAGAATGGGAAATTAAACCCAGAAGATAAATGGTCTTTAAACATAAGTATCTGGTATAGTTGAGAGCTAACCTCACCTCTTATAGATATAGAATCTACGAGTCATCTTGGCACAAAGAAGACTGACTATCTGAGCTTTTTCTCCAGGGGAGACAGGACACAAAGTTCTAGATTGAAACTGCCACGTGAGAATGGAAAAAGATTAATTTCAGTTGGAAGGAAAGATGTGTTTTAGTGTAGAAACTGTGGTCTTCTGGAGATTTAGTTTACCAAGGTAAATTGTGGAATTTAAGAATAGCAAAAAAAAAAAAAAAATTTTTTTGTTGATTATGTAGACACCATGCAATTTTGAGGCAGGGGCTGGAGGAGGTGACCTTTCGGGGCATTCATTAGCCCATGAAACTAGGAATAAAGCCAAATTTTAATGAAATCTTACATAGCTTTGTTCTTATTTCCCTGGAATTAGTATGGTAAGTGAAAACTTGCATATATGTGGTGTTTATCAATATAGAGATCTGAAATAATTTCTTCAGGGAACAAGTAGCATTTCACTGAGTTTCTGGGCCAACAGGAAGTGAATACATAAAAAGAATTACCAGATTGAAAAGCTATTCCCCTAACCTCTTGTAAATCCAAAGTACTACTTATAATGAGAATGTTCTTACAATTCTCTAAAATGATGTATTATTTACCTACTGGGGAGAAAATTAACTGGACATGAAAATAAATTTTGAAGTAAAGAACTTCAACTTATTCTTAGTTTTATATCTCAATGTTACTCTACAGTTATAAAGAAATTAATGTAAACTACAATAATGTCATCAAGTTAGAGTCATAGCATGCTTCTGTACCCAGAGCTGTCTGTAATGGGATAATAGAATTTGGGACATGGGGAAATTCACAGTTAATGGAAAAAAAAAAATCCTGCTCTTAAATGCTTTTGGGTTAAAATAAATTCAGGAAAACAGGCATGATAAAAAAGGCACTGGATTGGCAGTCAAAAGTCTTGGGTTCAAGTTGAGATTCCATAACACAGGAACCAAAGTTTAGACAACCTCTCCAAATTTAATTTTATTCATCTGCAAAATAAAAGTAATACTATCACAAGAAGTTATTGCAATAACTTTCAAAAAGGTATGTGACTCTGTCTTGCAAAGAGATTACTTGATGTTTTTGGAGTGTTGTTGCAAATTAGGTGTTTTCTTACTTTGCTTGAAAATTATAACCTCCTTTAATAACAAAAGCAGAGAAAAGTGATAAGCAATCTGCAGTGATTCTTGTGGAATTTTATAGTGATGAGGTTGGAGGAGTCAGTTTACCAATCGAATATATATATGCAAGTTCATGAGTCTCTTGCTCTGGGTCTGCACCCACTGCCTCCTGAGGTATCATGCAACCATCTATCCCATGGCAGTTTGGGGTCCAGGAGCATCATCTTGCTGATTCTACCCCAGAAACACATCGAAACCACTTACAAGCAACGTGCCCTCCCTCCCCACCCTGCCCCCCATTCTCTAGTCCCCTGATAAAACTCTTTAATCTCCAAGTAAAATGACGCAAGCCTCCATTTCTGGTACTAGGGAGATTCTGGTGCCTTCCTTAACGTGACTTAGAATATCTGAGGCATGGGATTAAGGATGCATTCATTTTTCCATCAGTGCTCACTAGGAATTTCTGATACCAATTCCATTCCTTGTGCTCTGCTCCCCATCTCCTTTCTCTGAGCTGTTCTTTCCTTTCTATTCTAATTTTCACTAGTTTGGCCTGGTCTCTTCTCTCCTGCTCCCTCAAAGAAACTCTAACAAAAAGTTGTTTTGCATAACGGACTTTACCAAAGTTTAAGGCTAACAGGACTAATTACAGTACGGAGCTGAAAATATCTGCATTGTGAATTTCAGACATTACTTTTCCTAGACACCTATTTGTCCTCACTTCATAGAAATTTCTCACTGAGTATAAAAAGGGGGATAGTCTGCATCCAGGTTGCTGGGAGCCCTTCTTCCTAAATCTTCTTCAACTTTCTTCTCCTTTTATCTCTTCCAGAGCCAACAACAGAAAAGCCCTAAATTCCTGCCATAGTAGAGCTATTAAGCCTCTGTTCCATAGATCGTGCTCCCATCTAGACTGACACGAGGGCCTATCATTCATAGTCTGCAGAGCCTTAATGATATTTTCTTAGGGAAAGAAAAAAATCTCTCTAAGGAGAATTCTTCTGGAACAAATAGCTCAAACAAGAGTGAGATAGAGAAAGAAAGAAAGAAAGAAAGAAAGAAAGAAAGAAAGAAAGAGAGAGAGAGAGAAAGAGAGAGAAAGAAAGAAAGAAAGAAAGAAAGAAAGAAAGAAAGAAAGAAAGAAAGAAAGAAAGAAAGAAAGAAAGAAGAAGAAAAAGGCCTCTTCCTACTTTGTACAATTTAGGGTAATCCTCCTACTATCAGATTTAGGCAGAAGGGATATACAAATCAAGCATGTCTGCCAAGGGAAAACATTACTGCCAGGAAGGAAGAGTAGAAAGGTCATAGGTAGATGTTTTCTTTAGCTTTTGTTTTTCACAGAAAAGATAATGTTCTCCAAGGTTTTCCATTACCTCCACATACTCCAACAATTCTGGTTAGAAAGAGCATATGACTAAGCCCAATCTAGGAAGAATAGACTGTGTAGATCCCAGAACATGGAAGGCACCAGCTGCCCTCCAGATAGTAGAGCCCAACTTTGGCATGCAGTTTCTGAGAGAGACAGATCAGCCTAAGTAAAGCCAGAGGACCCTGGCCCAGAAACCCCATGTCCGAAAGCCAAAGTGAAGAAGGCACAGTGATTAATAAGGAAAGTTGTGGAGATCCAGTTTTATTTCCCACCCTATCAGGAATCCAAACATGGGAAAGAGAAAGGTTCCAATTAAGCGTAGGAGTTGCCAGTAAAGTTGCTATAATGAACTATACATAAACCTTGCCAGGTATTTGCTAAGAAAATTGAATCACTGCCTCCGTCCTGGAAATTTGGACACTTCTTTTTTTTTTTTTTTTAAGATTTTTTAATTTATTTATTTGACAGACAGAAATCACAAGTAGGCAGAGAGGCAGGCAGAGAGAGGAAGGAAAGCAGGCTCCCCGCTGAGCAGAGAGCCTGATGTGGGCCTCGATCCCAGGACCCTGGGATCATGACCTGAGCCGAAGGCAGAGACTTTAACCCACTGAGCCAACCCAGGAGCCCCTGGACACTTCTTTTTACATCCACCATCACCTTCCTAGTCCAAATTTACATGAACTTTCTTCTGGAGTTCTGCAATCATCTTCTATTTAATCTTCCCATCCAAACTGGCCTCCTTCCCATCTGTTTTCCAAAGTGCAGCTTGTGTGATCTTTCCAAATCTTGACTATGATCATGTCAGCTCCCACCTTGCTACAAACCATTGCTTAAAAGCTTCAGTGGCTTAGTATACCTATTAAGATAAAAAGAAACCACCATAACATGGAGGACAAGCCCATGGATGGTCTAGGCTTCTGCCTCACAAACCTCATGCCTCTACACTCCCATTGGTCTGTTCAGACTACAGTGCCCCTTCTTCGGTCCCTCTGATTCACTGTGCCTAAACCTGCCACAGCTGGCTCTGCAAGGAACACTCTCTTCCTGCTTTTCCTTGCTAATTTCTACTCTTCCTTCAGGTGTCAGCCAGGTATCACTTTCTCAAGGAAGCCTTCCCTCTTCTCCTTGAAGGATCTGCAGACATCACCACTGCAATTTTACATTTGTTTGGATCTTTGTTTGATAAATATCTTGCCTTCTCAGGAGACTAAGCTTCATGAAATGAGACTGTGGGGATGCCTGGGTGGCTCAGTCGGTTAAGCTGCTGCCTTCAGCTCAGGTCATGATCCCAGAGTCCTGGGATCAACCGCATCGGGCTCCTTGCTTGGCAGGGAGCCTGCTTCTCTCTCTGCCTCTGCCTGCTACTCTGCCTGCTTGTGCACGCTCTCGCTCTCTCTCTCTCTCTCTCTCTGACAAATAAATAAATAAAATCTTTAAAAAAAAAGAAAGAAAAAAAGAAAATGAGACTGTGTCTGAATTTTTTACCAATGCAGTCCTTCGTTGAACAAATGAATGCAACTCATTAGTCAACAGAGCTTTTTTCTATATCTAAAGAATGATGAAATTTCTCAATTTGGTCACTTTTCAAATAGCCATAATGTTTTAGAACTCTCTTATGAATGACGAGTGCTATTGATATGAAGATTTGCTATGATTAGGTTTATTACTATTATCATCATCATAACTAGTTTATTGTCACTAGCATTGCCTTCATCACTCAGCATTTTATAACTATTATTACATTCATTAATTATATTTTATCCTTCAATTATTTATAAAATGTTTTTTGCGAAAGCCAAATACCATTGAGAAGAGAATATATTAAGACTTCAGAAGTGCTCTACTGTGGCTAGCAGGTCACTTTAGAATGAAGGGTTGTCTATGGATCTACTTGATTAGTATTTCCAGAATGTATACAACATTTGGAAAATTAAGGCCTTGAGAAAATCAAAGCAACATTTATAGTCATTCAAGGAGTAAACTTTTCTAATGATAAACTCATCACATTAGATTTGGATGGGACCTTAGGAGTCATTTATGCATATTTCTTACTTCCTACACAGTAAAGCAAAGCCTGGACTTCCATAAGGTCATATAGCCAAGGCAAGTTCTGGATCTAGTTTTACAGGTCCTCTAAAACTACCATAAATTAAATTAATTCCAAACCTATTACCAAAGATCCCAACTGTTCACATCCCACAGTCATAGAGTCAACTGAGATGTGAATAACTTTCCAGGTTGTCTGACTGGAGTTCCATATAAATGGACACTCATCTTTGTTATTTCATTCCAGTCCACATTTAGAAACTGGCTTCACAATATAATTCTATGCATGAAGAAAAAGATGTTTCAAGATCATATATATAGGGCGCCTGGGTGCCTCAGTGGGTTAAGCCTCTGCCTGCAGCTCAGGTCATGGTCTCAGGGTCGTGGGATAGAACCCCACATCGGACTCCCTGCTCAGCAGGGAGCCTGCTTTCCCCCTCTCTCTGCCTGCCTCTTTGCCTACTTGTGATCTCTCTCTCTGTCAAATAAATATATAAAATATTTTTTTAAAAAGATCATTTATATAAATCACTTTCTTTAAAAAGCCTTCCACCTTAAGTAAGTATGCTCCTACACTATGAAAAGGGTCTGTTCCACTATGACCAGAAGGTCAGCTTCACACTCCCCAAGGTCAGTTCCTCTATCTGCTGTTTTCATCTACATCCACATGTGGAACTCAACACCTATTTGATGTCCCCCAGAAGAATGCATTTGCTCTAATGTTAATGAGCAATGCAGCCTTTATTGGAGGAGGAAGAAAGTGGCATTAATCCTCACTAGTCTCTGCCAACAACTTAAACCTTAGCAGAAATATTCCTCCCTCTATATACCTTCAGCCAAGTTGCACCAGGGGTTTTTTATGTTTTCTTTTCCTTTTTATGGTATGCAACCTCATTTCTCCTCTCCTCCCTTCCAAATTTTCCCTTTGCTCAGGAATGCCAAATTCATTTCCCACCCATCTATCCCCTTTTCTTTTCAGAGTGATGCACCTGCAGACTAGCTACTATTTTTCAGCTTTCCTCTCCAACTCACCAAGTGATGCCACAAAGCAAAGAGACTTTTGGTTAACAGGATTCATTTTCTTAGAAGATCATTTAGGTCTTTTGTTACTTGAATATATATGAGGGTGTGTATGTGTTTGTGTGTGTGTGTATTTTTTTTCTGTTCTTTTTTTTTTTTCCCCAAAAATTTTCCCTTGGAAGAATTCCAGCAGTTAAAATTTCCCCATCTTATTGGAGCAGTAAGAAGAAACCCTCCAATAGTGATCTTAGCTGAATCCTCTCAGGGCCCCTGCTGAGATAGATGAGTTGTGTTGTGTGTTGTTGTTGTTGTTGTTTTTTAATAGTATTTTTGTTTTTCATGAAGATTTTTTTTATTTAAAATGAATTTAATTAAAAATTCTTCAAAGGGAAATAAAAGATAATTTTAAAAATCTAATTTTTCTCCCCAGGCCTTCAGACTCAGCAGCCTTTGGAAAAAACTTCACTAGGTCTCATAACCAACATACAAAAAAGCAGTTTCTTTCCCTTCTGAATCTTAGTCTTAGGAAATGATCATAAGAGTTGAAAATGTAGACACACAGTGCTGAGAATCCAGAATTAGTTTCCCTTCTCATTCCTTTCATGTGCTTTTCCCTTAATAAAATGATAGGGAGATGATTTGTTTATAATCCAAGGCCTGTCTTTGTCAATGGCACAAACAGCAGCTGCCTTTATCCCATACCTAGATGACTTCAGGCCACCCAGAAAGTTTCTATTGAAACTCGGGAGGGAAAAAGTCTCCTATAAGCAAATGGTATGCTGGCAACCTTTGCAGTCCAAGAATCTACTCTTTTAAATGCTAACAGGACAAAAATAGGGAATAAAGTAGATAATATTGACAGAAAGAAAAAAAATGTTCTTTTTTAGTTCTCCTCTGAGGAGTTTTTAAATTATAAAAATTTTCTTTAAAAACACACTGGTATCTGTGTTTTTAAAGAAAATTTTTATAATTTAAAAAGGAGACCTCCTTTCACAAGATATAAACATTGGCATCAGTACTACTATCTTCAAAAGCAGAGGATAGGCCTTAAGAAGTTGCAAAAATTGGGAAGTGGGGAGAAGAATGAGTTAGATGAATAAAATCCATAGTTTCTATTTCATGCCACTTTTTAAAAAAGTATTTTTAGACATAATATTAGATTGTGGTGGAAATAAACAAATATTAATACTCTATGAATGTAAAAATAAGACTTGTTCATAATTTATATTCTTGTAGAATTGAGTTTTATATTGGACTACCTGTACATGGTCAAATGCTGCTTTTTTTTTTTAATTCTAAGGTTATTAGGATTTCAGGATATAAATTCTTCTGTATGCTTCTGTTAATAATATTTTTATTATAACACATAAAGATAAATGAATCTTTTTCTCGTCTTTCTGTGTAGAAAAGCATTTGTAAACTTATTTTTAATTATTTCTTCAAAATGTATAAGAATAAAATGTATAATCTTTTATTACAAAATTAAAATTCCAAAGTAAGTAAATGCATTTCATTTTTCTATAGATAGCAATCCAAACTCATCATTCTATTTTGCATATTATGAAAAATATTTGTTTTAGTCATCCCTTCGTATAACATTACTTCACAGCACCAAAAAACCTGAATGGGCCAAATTCGTTAATTAAGAAGGATAGTTAATTTGAAATGAGTCCTAAAGGCTTCAATATTCTATCCTCTGTAGCAACATACAGTCATTCCTATTTAATTAGGTGAGCCAATGTATTTGCAAAACATTTAAGAATGCAATTTAATTTAGGAGTTTAGTAAACATCTAGGGATTCATTCATTATGACCTCCACATTGAGTTTACTTTGTAAAGCAGTGTAAAACTAATCACTGAGAACTCTAACACATAAGATCCTTTTTTATCCATAAGCCTTATACATTATATGTGCCTTCCATGCTTACGCTGATTCTGTTTATTTCACTGCCTTCCAAAACTACAGTTTGAGTGAGTTAATAAATTAGAGCCACAGCAGCAATGCCAGGAGCAACTGGCAAGTCCCGAGTGGTTGAGAAGAGGGAGGTAGAGACATCAGCAACCCTGGAGCACAGCTGCCAGCATGTCCCAGCAGCATTAATCTGTAACCCACCTGCTGACCCTGTGTTAGGATTTTCCTCCAGAGAAACAACCATCATCTGACTTGAATCAAACTATTTAAAGTATGTGTTGTTCTAAACCAGGGGAGGGAGCGGGAAACCAGTCTATCACAAACATCTCAGCACTGGGCTCATTTTGAGACAGATGTTTATGTAAACTCCCAAGTTGAGATGCTAACTCCTAGTGAATTAACCTACAATGCCACCTAGCCCCTTATATTGATTTTCACCCAATGAAATCGGAATATGGACCCAGAGGCCGCGCACTACCATACCATGAGAAAATGCAAGTGTCTTCTTGTGCTCAAGTGCTTTCCAGACTACTATTCATGTCTGAACATTGTGAAAAAAGAGTTGTTTTCAAATGACCACTGATGGACATTTGAAATCGGTTCATGTCTCTGGAACCAGATACCAAAGTTACAGAGTTGGAACAATGATCCATGAAGGGTGACTTTGAATTCAGATGTTAAATAACTTCATGTTGCTATTAGACAGATAATAAACACCACAAATATAGATCATAATATACAATCCTGGATTAATGGATATTTTATTTCTTTGCTTCATTATATTAAATTTAGAAGCAGATGAAAACAAATTTTTTAGAAATAAAGAACTAGCTAAAAGAAATAGAATAAAGGCTGAGAAACTTACCCAACATCAGTGATTAATGGCAAATATGTATAGAAAAGAAAATCTTACTCTTCCCTTGTTAACACATATGCCCCTTATTACATATTATGTTATGTAACACCTGTAACGCATATGTCAATTTATGACCTGAATCTCTGGGGTGTCACTCTTCATGTTTTGCAAGCCAACTTTGGAAACATTGCCTATTTTGCATACCAATAATACCCCCTTTAAATATTTTGCTTTACAATCAAACATTCTTTGTTTGGTTAATCTGTAGCAAACATAATCTTGGGTATAAAATATATCTAATGGTACAATAACATCGTACCTTCACATAGCATCATTATCAGGCCAATCAGCAATTAATTACTCATTGTTTATAGTCATACACATAAAGTTAATACCCACATGGCTACAGTCATTGTATTTCTGCATGTACACATTGGAATGCATGTGTTTGTGTTTACATAAATGATTCATTCACCCAAATTGGCCTTATGAAGCAGTCTTGTCTACTTAGACTAGATGCAAGAGCCCAAAAAGATGCCACTAGACTGTAAATTATGTAAGTCCAGGAATTTTGTCTTATTGTCCATTGCTGTATTTTTCTAGAACCCAGAATAGAGTCTGGAATGAGATAGGAAATTGCTAAATGCTTGTTAAATGAATGAATGTTACATTGCCTATGCACAAAAGGTCATGCATTTTGCTCATAGGACAGTGCCCTCGGCCCAAATCTGGAGACTGCTTGTCTTATGCAACATTTTAGCCAGCTTAGTTTCCTGGTTTCCCAGGCCACCAAAAATAAAATGCAGCAAATTACAGGGGCATGGGGGACTACTGCTAGAAGCATACTCAACATAATGAAAAATGAAAACTGACATCCTATAGCCAGAGAAAGAGGCAGAAAAACTATAAAACTTAGCTACAGATCCTGAGGAAGAAAAAAAAAAAAAAGTATGTTTGACATTTGAATTCTTCAGTGCTCTGGCATGTATATAATTTTACCATATATATGTGTCCAAACACAATA
Source organism: Lutra lutra (assembly GCF_902655055.1). NCBI lineage: Eukaryota > Metazoa > Chordata > Mammalia > Carnivora > Mustelidae > Lutra > Lutra lutra. The sequence goes on along the minus strand of NC_062283.1, from coordinate 90,730,147 downwards.
CAGGTTTGTTTTGATATGTTCCTGAACCTTATATAAATGGAATCACATTGTAGGAAGTCTTCCAGGACTAGCTTTTATCATTCAAAATTATTTTTGAGCTTCACCTATTTTGATGCATCCACTTTGTTTATTTTCACTACATACAAAGAGACAACAATTTATCCATTCTCATACCAATAGACATTTAACCACTATTTCCAAGTCTTTGCCTTTACAACCAATGTTTTCCTATATATGCATGCTGTACATATACCATGCAAAAGTTCCCAAGTTTTTACATAGAAGGGGAATAGCTGGGTTGCAGGGAGGGCACATTTTCAGTTTCCTAAGTACCACCGAATCAATTTTCTAAAAGCTTGTACAACTTCACAATCATACCAGAAGCTAAGTTCTCAAAACTCCACATTCTTGTCAAAATTTTCTATTTACCCAATTTTTTATCAACCAATCTTGGTGATGGAATAGCACCTCATTATGTTTTAAGTTTGATTCCTCAGGTTCTTAATGATGTTGGGCATCTTTTCATACCCATTTTAACCATTTTTCTTTCCTCTCTGCAATAGGCCTCTTAATGTATTTTGTATACTTTTATTCTAAGTACTTAAACTCACTTTTATTGATTCATAGGAGTTCTTTAAAGTGCTCCATGTTACTCCTTGGTCATTTATATTGTTTTTACAAATTGTGGTCTTTCTTTTCATTTTTCAAGGCAGCATTTATAAACAGAGGTTGTCGGTTTCTATAACATACAAGTTATCATATGCATACCTTCATAGTAAGCTTTCATAGTAAGCTCTCTTTTCATCCAGTTTCAGAAATCATTACTTATCTAAAGTCACTGGATAATTTTTTCTTCTAAATATTTTAGAGCTTTCCTTTTACATTAAGATATTGGCCCATCTAGAGTTGTTTTTTTTAATACATGATATGAGAACAAGTTCATAGGATTTTTAAATAAACTTTCATTTTAGAATACTTTTACATTTACAGAGAGACTGCAAAGATAATAGAGTTCTCCAAATAGCCCACACCCAGCTTCCTCTTTTTAAAATCTTTAATTTGTATATTTCCATCACAGCAAATGAACCAATATTGATATTTATTATTCACTCAAGTCCATATTTCTTTCAGATTTATTGAGTTTTTGTCCATTATTCTTTTCCTGTTCCAGAATCCCAGCTGGGATGCCACATTATCTCTGGTGTATATCTTCTTAGGCACCTCTAGACTGTTGACAGTTTCTCAGACTGTCCTTGTTTTTTATGAACTTGCCAATTTTGGGGGGTATTGGTCAAATATTTTGTAGAATGTCTCAGTTTGGATTGATCCAATGTCTTCGGCATGACTGGTCAGAGGTTGTGGGTTGGGAGGAGGAAGACCACAGAGGTGAAGTGTCATTCTCATCACACAATGTCAGGAGTATACACTACCAACATGACTTACCACGTTTGAGAAGTGATCACCTGGCTGAGGTAGCATTAGCCAGTTTTTTTCCACAAAAAGTTACTCTTTTTCCCTCCTTCCCATATTGTGCTCATTGGAAGAAAATCTTTATGTGCAGTTTGTTCTGAAGGGTGAAGTTTGTGCTCTACTGCCTTGGTGGAGAAGTGGCTGTGTAAGTTATTTGGAATTCTATATGGGAAATTTGTCTACTACTCTCACCAACTTATGTATTTATTCAAAATTTATGTATATCAGTTTGGGTTCATGGACATTTTATTTTATATTTTGGATTTTAACATAATAGTACATTATTAAATTTTTTGTTGTTGTTCAAATTATGCCATACTTGGCAATTGGGAGTTCTTTCAGTTAACTGTGATTTAGTGTCTGTCATTAATTTTTTAAAGTTCTCTGCCATTATCACTTCAGATATTTCTTTTATGCAGTTTTCTCTTTCTTTCTGTATTCCAGTTATGCTTATGTTACACCTTTTGATATTGTCCCACATTTCTTGAGGTTTCGGTTTTTCTGAGGTTTTTCCCCCTCATTATCTTCTCTCCTTGTATTTCAGTTTGGGAAGTCTCTATTAACCTTTTTTTTTTTTTTAAGATTTTATTTATTTATTTGAAAGAAAGAGAGAAAGGAAGAAACAGAGCATGAGCAGGGGGAGGGGGAGGAGGGGCAGAAGAAAAAACAGACTTCCCACTGAGCAGGAAACCTGAGATTGGACTTCATCCCAGAACCCTGGGATCATGACCTGAGCCTAAGGCAGATGCTTAACCAACTGAACTACCCAGGCGTCCCTCTATTAATCTATCTTTAATTCTACCTATTCTTTCCTTGGCCATAGCTTGCATTCTCTTTCATTCATTCTTTTTTTTTTTTTTAAGATTTTTATTTATTTATTTGACAGACAGAGATCACAAGTAGGCAGAGAGGCAGGCAGAGAGAGAGAGAGGAGGAAGCAGGCTCCCTGCAGAGCAGAGAGCCCAATGTGGGGCTCGATCCCAGGACCCTGGGATCATGACCTGAGCCGAAGGCAGAGGCTTTAACCCACTGAGCCACCCAGGTGCCCCTTTCATTCTTTCTTAAGAGTCTTCGCCCCTTGGTTTATATTATCCATCTGGTACAACAGAGTACAGAGTATGAGAGACAAAGAGGGCTCTATAATTTTTTTTTATTAAGCCTCAAAGTTTTAGTAGGCTTGTATCTCCAGCCTGTGGGCCTCATGAACATCTCTGTCCCTATTCCACTGCTGTAGAATTTTCCCCCACCCTAGCAGCCCCTCCTCTTGCTGTAATATTCCCAATCCATTTCATTGAAGCATTTCCAAACAAAGAAAAACTATGTTTTCTCTTTTCCTTCACAGGTAATGCAGGAGGGCTGGTGGAGATAAGAGTAGGGAGGAACTCTTTCCACCATCTGGGATAAGGTTTCAGAATTGTGCTCTGGCAAATTGTCCTTTTACATGGAGAGTAGGCCCTTCAGATGGAAATGCTTCAGATGTGTTTTACAATAATTACATTTCCCCATCCTTCTGCCAGTGTTGTGAGGGGATCTTTCTCACATAAATACTCAGAACCTTGTGAGGTTCCTGGAGGGAAAGTCCACAGCAAAAGTGTGCCTGCTCCAAAGATGGCAGCCAGCTCCCTCCCCATTCCCCATCCCCACCAAGAAGGTCTCACTCCAAAGCTGGTCTAAATTCAGCTTCCAGTAATTCATCAAAACTTACCATTTAAGTATGCCTGCAAGTTCATGGCTCTCATGACTTCTGCTCCAGGTCATCAGATCTTAATGGCTGTGACCCTTTGAATGCAGTTGTGTATCCAGTTTTCAAGGTGGCTGTTAACCCTGCGATCTCATTTCTCTGATCAGTCCAAGGAAAGTCTTTGATTTTCAGTTTGTGTAGTTCTTTCCTGGGCTAAGGATGAGAATGACAACCTCCAAGCATTACATGTCAGAGCTAAAACCAGAGCCCTCCATAGATTTGTGTGTGTGTGCGCGCACATGTGTGTGTGTTAAGGAACACGTAACATAAATTTACCATTTTAAGCATTTTACATATGTAGTATAGTAGTATAAGTACATGCACATTGTTGTGCATCAAATTTCTGAAACTCTTTCATCTTGCAAAACTGAAACTCTGTATTTATTCAACAGCTCCCTTTTTTTCTTTCCTCCCAAACCCTTGCAACCACCATTCTACTTTCTAAGAGTTTGACTACTTTACTTTATCTATAAGTGGAATCGTGAAGTATTTGTCTTTTTGTAACTGGCTTATTTCACTTATTATAATGTCCTCAAGGTTTATCCATGTGGTAGCATATGACAAGATTTCCTTCTTTTTTTAAGGTTGAATAATATATATACACACATGCATTGGAGTATTAAATGTGTGTATATATGTATACACACAGACATATTACATTTTCTTTATCCATTTATCCATCAGTGGATAATTAGGTTGCTTCTACCTCCTAACTATTGTGAATAATGCTGCAATGAACATAGATATGCAAATATCACTTCAAGATCCTGTTTCAATTCCCTTAGACATATACCCAGAAGTGGGATTATTGGATCCTATGGTAATTCAATTTTTAATTTTTCATGGAAATTCAATACTGTTTTCCACAGTGTCTGCATCATTTTCATTCCTAACAATATCTCCCCATCTTTACTCACACCCATTATATTCCATTTTTATGATAGTTGCCACCCTAAGAGGTATGACATGATATCTCATTATGATTCTGATTGGCATTTCAAGGATTACTAATGATGCTAAGCATTTTTTATATGCTTGTTGGTCATTTATATATCTTTTTAAAAGAAATGTCTGTTTGAGTCTTTTGCCCATTTTTTAATGCATTGTGTGGGGAGTTTGTTCTTGTCATTATTGTTAGCTTGAAGGAGTTCTTTTTATTTCCTGGATATCATTCTCTTACCAAATATATGGTTTGCAAATATTTTCTCCCATTAGGTTGCCTTTTTGCCCGGCTGATTGTTTTTGTTTGTTTGTTTTCTGCACTGAAGTTTCAATGTCCAGTCAAGTCCTGTTTGTCTATTTACTTTTGTTATCTACACTTTTGGTATTGTCTAAGAAATCATTGCCAAATTCAATCTCATGAAGTTTTCCCCTATATTTTCTTTCAGAAGTTTCATATTTTCAAGTCCTATATTCAGGATTTTAATCCATTTTGATTTACTTTTTATATATTCAGTATTAGAAGTGTCCAACTTTTCCTTTTGCATGTGGATATCCAGATTTCACAACATTATTTGTTAAAACAAACTATCCTTTTGTCATTGTGTAGCCATGACCTCCTTGTCGAAGACTATTCGATCATACTCTCTATTCTGTTCTATTCTATAGATTACTAAAACTTATGCTTTGAAATCAAGATGCATGAGGCCTTCAGCTTTGTTTTTCTTTCTCAAGAATATTATAGCTGGGGCGCCTGGGTGGCTCAGTGGGCTAAGCCGCTGCCTTCGGCTCAGGTCATGATCTCGGGGTCCTGGGATCGAGCCCCACATCGGGCTCTCTGCTTGGCAGGGAGCCTGCTTCCTCCTCTCTCTCTGACTGCCTCTCTGCCTGCTTGTGATCTCTCTCTGTCAAATAAATAAATAAAATCTTTAAAAAAAAAAAAAGAATATTATAGCTATTTGAGGTCCTTTGAAATTCCGTATGAATTTTAAGATTTTTTTTCTATTTTTCAAAAAAATACCATTATGATTTTAGATAATTATTGCTTTCAATCTGTGGATTGTTTTGGATAGTATGGACATTTTAACAATATTAAGTCTTCCAATCCATAAACATGGAAACCTTTTCCATTTATTTGGGTCTTCTTTAATTTTATTCAGCAATATTTGTAGTTTTCAGTGTACAAATCTTTCATCTCCTTGGCTAAGATTATTCCTTGGTATTTTATTATTCTTAATGCTAATACAAATAAGATTGTTTTCTTAATTTCCTTTTTGGATTGTTAATTGTTAATATGTAGAAATACAACTGAGTTTTGTATCACAACTAGTTTTATATCATGGAATTTTGCTGAATTTATTTTAGTTCTAACTGTGTGTGTGTGAGGTCTTTAGAGTTTTCTATATATGATTAGAATATCTACAAAAAAAGAAAATTTTACTTTTTCTATCCCAACTTCGATGTCTTTTTTTTCTCGCCTGATGGCTATGGCTAAGATTTTCTATACTATGCTGAATACAAGTGATGGGAGTAGGCATCTTTGTCTTGTTTATAATCTTAGAGGGAAATCATTCAGTTTTTCAACTTTGAATATGATATTACCTATATGCTTCTCACATATGACCTTTATTATATTGAGGTAATTCCCTTCTACTCCTAGTTTGTTTACTCTTTTCATAATGAAAGTGTGTTGAATTTTGCCAAATGTCTTTTCTGCATTGGTTGAGATTATCATGTGGTTTTTGTTCTTTATTCTGTTAATAGGTGTTTTACATTAATTGATTTTCATATGTTAAATCATCCTTGAATTCCAGAGATAAATCCTGATTGATCTTGTGTAAAAATCTTTTTAATGTACTAATGAATTTGGTTTGCTAGCATTTTACTGAGGGATTTTTATATCAATATTTATTAGAGATATTGGTCTATAGTTTTCTTTGCTTGTAGACCTTTCTCTACTTTTGGTACCAGGGTAATGCTGACCTCATAGAGAGAATTTGAAAGTATTCTCTCACATTCAATTTTTCAGAAGAGTTTGAGAATTGTTAATTCTTTAAATGTTTGGTAGAATTCTCCAGCAAAGTAATCTGGCCCTGCTCTTCTCATTGTTGGGAGGATTGGGATTACTGATTCAATCTCCTTAGTAGTTATGAATTTGTTCAGATATTATATTTCTTCATGATTCAGTCTTGGTAATTTGTATATTTCCAGAAATATATTCATTTCTTCTAGAATATCCAGTTTTTTGGTATACCTCTACAGGTTTTAACACGAACACTCTGTTCCTGGCAACCTATGAAACTATTTGGATTATTGGCCTTCTCATTAGGATTTTATTTTTTTAATTTTTTATAATTTATTAAAACTTAATAGGTGAAAAAAGTTGTACTTTGTGGCACTACTTTAAGCAAATGTGAAACTTTTTTGCTCCCTCTATACTTGTTTCAAATGTCCTAAATATACACTATCACTTTGAATAGAAATGAGAAAATGTGGTAGTGGTGGTATCATACACAGGAAGATAGCTTTTAAATAGTGTTTGGAAAACATTTTCTTTAGGTACCAGATATTTCCTGAAGTATCATCACCAAGGATTCTTCCCCAGAATGCTTTTCCAAGTTAGAAATGAAGCAGGAAAAAATGCTTTTGAAAGGAAAAAAAATAATAAATTATAGCATAAGGATGGCAAATAACAAACATCAAATTTATCCATATAAATTTAATTTATTTGTAAATTATAGACATATAAAAGTTAATACACATTAAACTCAGCATCTTTAATTCCAATGCACTTTTGTTGGGAATCAAAAGCCTTAATTAGGTAATAATGTCAAATAGAGGAGTCACTGTGGACCATTCACAAGGTAAATATTCCACAGATAATCTTTAAAATGTTAGCATTGTATACGTAAATAAATATGCATATGCATATATAGAGAAGGAAGAAGGTAAGAACCACATCTTAAAATGAAGATTTTTAAAAATTAAAAATATGCCTTCAGGCTTAAAGGAATTTCTAGCTATAGTGTCATGAGGAAATCAGAGAATCCTCTCTTCATAAAACATATACAATCTGGATAAAACTATCATAAACAACCATGTCAGAGGTCTCGAAAGTGACCAAAGGCAGATAATAAATTAAGAAGCATTTATTCTTAAAAAACTTCTAGAGCTTTGGATAAAAGCAGCTATACTCTGTGACCTTCTTGCCTGGGGATATTTTCATTTTTGCCCTCTTCTCTTGCTCATTTGGTGACCAAAGCAGAGCTGGGCAGAAAATCAGCAGCTTTGCTACCAGAAGGAAGAATTTGCTTTGGGACAGGGGAAAAACTTAGGACTCTGGCAAATAGCATAAAGAATAAATAAGAATAACCCACAACTTTACTAGCTTAAGGCTGTGGTCAAGTTTGGGACAAGCAGTGAATAGACAGAAATTATATGGGAAGATCCTGGAAAAGAGAGTACCAGTTAAGACTAGATAAGGCTTCTGCTTGCTCACAGTTGACTAGGAAACTACAGGTATAAAAAGGGGAAATTGGAGAATGCCCCATTCAAAGTTAAAACCAAGGGTAACTTGAGAACCAGCTGAATTGTGAACATGCTCCCCAAATCATATGCACATTGATTGCCAGAAGGTGGATATCTTATGGGCTGACAGTGTTTGAGTATAAATTCTAGCCAAATTATTGGCTGTCCCCTAAGTTATGCAAATAAAAAGGTAACACCTATGAAGCCAGGTTAGAAAAATCAAAGTAAGAATAAAAAACTATGCAGAGACACTAGCAGCTCCTTTTAGAGGGATAGATTTTGCATTTTAAACACAGACAAGGTACAAGGTACACCAAGGGGAAAAAACAGAAAAGTAAATCAGAACACAGAGTTGCTACAATATATTATCAATTATGGTATATAAAATGTCAAGTTTTCAGCCAAAAGTTATAAGATAATCAAAGAAAATTTGACCCATGCGTGGGAGGGAAGAGGGGAATGCAGTTGATAGAGCCTAATTCTGAGTGGGCACAAACATTGAGTTTAATTCGTGTGTAATTAACTAAAGTAAACTATCAGAATAACACACCAACAATTAGGAAGTCTTAGTAGAGAAATGTTCACTACAAAAAAAAAAAAAAAAAGGCAATTGGAAACTTAAGAATTGAAAAAATAGTACTTAAAATGAAAAAATGTCTAACATGGGCTCAAGAGCAGATTAGAAATTAAAGAAGAATCAGGGGCGCCTGGTTGGCTCAGTGGGTTAAAGCCTCTGCCTTTGGCTCAGGTCATGATCTCAGGGTCCTGGGATCGAGCCCCACATGGGGCTCTCTGCTCAGCAGGGAGCCTGCTTCCCTCTCTCTCTCTGCCTGCCTCTCTGCCTACTTCTGATCTCTGTCTGTCAAATAAATAAATAAAAATCTTTTAAAAAAAGAATCAATGCTTGAAGATAGATTAATAAAGGTACCTGGGTGGCTCAGTCAGCTGAGTGTCTGACTCTTGATTTCGGGCTCAGGCCATGATCAGATCAAAGCCCCTCATTGGGCTCCACACTCAGCATGGAGTCTGCTTGTCTCTTTTGCTTGGCTTCTCCTCACCCCCAACTCTCACTCTCTCTCAAATAAATAAATTAATCTTTTTTAAAAAAGATTAATAGATACTATTCAACCTAAAAAATAAATGGGGTGGTCACCAAAGACAAATAAATAGAGTGTCAGGGACTAATTGGTAATGCCAACCATAATAATCTTCATGTAATGGGATTTTTAAAAGCATAGGAGAGAAAAAGGCAGAAATTCCTAATAAAATCACAGCTGGTTTATTCAAAAAATTGACAAGCTACTCCCAAAACTTATATAGAAATGCAAAGCAACTAGAATAACCAAATCAATTTTTTAGAAGGACAAAATTCTTTTAGTTACACTAACTCATTTTAAAACTTTTAATAAAAGCTACAATAATCAAGACAATGTGGTATTGACCTAAAGATAGACATATCAATCAGTGCACTTGAATAGACCGAAATAAACCCTTACTTCTGTCAACTGATTTTTGACAAAGATATCCAGACAATTCAATGAATAAGGTGCAGGCTTATCAACAAGCAGTGTTGGAACAACTGAATACCCATATGTCAACAAATAAATTTGGACACAAAAATTAATTCAAAATATAAGAGCTAAAGCTCTAAATATTCTAGAATAAGACAAAAGAGATAATTTTTGTGACCTTTTGTCAAGCAAAGATTTCTTAGATGTGATACCAAAAACACAATCCATAAAGAAAAACATAATAAAATGGTGACATTATTAATGAAAAATTTCCTTTTCAAAAAATACCATTAAGAAAATGAAAAAATAAGCCACAAACTGGGAAAAAATATTTGCAAATCAAATGTTTCATAAAAAAAATTTGTACAAAGAAAATATAAAGAATTCTTCCAACTCAATAATACAAAGAGATAAAAATTTTTAAAAAACTGAAAAAGATTTGAGTACATATTTTAACAAAGACATTTAAATGGCTAATTAGCACATGAAAAGATCCTCAACATCATTAGTCATCAGGGAAATACAAATTAAAATCACAATGGATTATACTACACATTTACTAGAATGGCTATAATCCAACAGACTGATAATACCAAGCATTGACAAGGGTATGAAAAAACAGTATCCCTTATATATTGCCGGTAGAAATGTAAAATGGTACAGACCCATTAGAAAATAACTTCCTAGTTTCTTAAAGAGTTAAACACACTTACCACATAACTTTATTCTACTCCTAGATATCTGTCCAAGAGTATTAAAAACACATGTCCAAACAAATACTTGTACATGAATGTTTACAGCAGCACTCTTGATAATAATCCCAGTCTGAAAATAAATCAAATGTTCATCACCTAGTGAATGGATTAACAAAATGTGGGAGATCTTCTCAATGGAATATTATTCAGCAATAAAAATGAGTAAACACTGATACATCTACAGTATTAATAAAACAACAATACATTATGCTAATTTAAAAAAAAAGTCATACACAAGACTGTATATTGTAAGATTCCTTTTATATGACCTTTCTCAGGAAGGAAAACTGGGGCATCTGTGTGGCTCATTCAGTTAAGCATCTGCCTTCCCTCAGAGCCCCGCATCAGGTTCCCTGCTTCTCCTTCTCCCTCTGCCACTTCCCCTGCTTCTGCTTGCTCTGTCTCTGTCAAATAAATAAATCTTAATTTTTTTTTTTAATTTATAAAAAAAGAAAGGCAAAACTGTAGAGACAAAAAGCAGATAGTGATTGCCTAGAGCTGCATTCTGGAGCAGGGAATGACAACTAAAGAAGCCATGGAAACTTTTTGTTTGTGGTGATAGGAGTGTTTTGACACTGGAAAATTGTTGAGATGGTTGAAAAATCATTAAACTGTACTTACAGTGGGTAAATTATAATGATGCAAAACTATATCTCAGTAACACTATATATATAGTTGACCCTTGGGCAACACTGAGATTACGATCACCCCTTATAGCCAAAAATCTTCTAACTTTTGACTCCTCAAAAACTTAATTACTAATAGCCTACTCTTGACCAGAGGTTTTGCTGATAACAAAAACAGTCACTAAACATTATATGTATTATTATATACTGTATTCTCACAACAAAGTTAGCTAGAGAAAAGAAAATTTTATGAAGAAAGTAATAAGGAAGAGAAATATATTTACAATACTATAATATAGTTATCAAAAAAGATCTGCATATAAGTGGACCTGAGCAGTTCAATCCTGTGTTGTTCAAGGTTCAACTATATATGAATATTCATATTTTACTATTGACCTTTCTGTTACATTACTCAAGGTCAATCAAAGAAATTCTCTCTCAGCTCCTCCAATTATTAACATTTCCCATAGCCCTATGCTTCCAATTCTTCTCAAGCACTATGAAAGAATCATGACAATATCACTCTTCTTTTTCCTTTCTCTTTTTCCTTTCTCCTTTCCTTTCTCCCACATTTCTTCTACTGGCTGGTCCACTTCATCCACTTTAAAGATTAGACATTTTTCTTTGTGGAAGAAAAAGAGAATTCCCCTACTACTTGAGTGCCAAGTTGAGTATCAGTATTTTTGCATATAATTTTTTCATATGATATTTGTAGGGAGGTATCAAATTATAACAGATCTGATAAGGTCTTTAAGAAGTACTGTCAGGGTACCTTCATGGCCCAGTCCATTAAGCATCTGCCTTCAGCTCAGGTCATCATTTCAGGTCTTGGGATCAGACTCACATGGGGCTCCCTGCCCAGCAGGGAGTCTGCTTCTCACTCTCCCTCTCCCCCTTTCCCCACTCATGAGCTCTCTTTCTCCCCCTCAATAAATGGATAAAATCTTAAAAAATTGTTGTCTACAAACAATAATAGTGAGCACCAAAGGTTCTATTACAACCCAAGTGTGGCTGACCACATACCTCTTGCCCTTAACTTTTACTTTGTGTTCACTCACTTTCCTCCTTCCCATCTTTTCCCATGACCCCACTTTTAGGCCTCTATATCACAGGGGAGATGAAAGAGGAAATTTTTACTTACAAACCCCCAAGTATATAGTATCAGGACCTGCAAATAATAGAAAATACCTCTGAACTCTCATTTTTTAATAAAATTGAAAATAAGTATCTTTATATTTGATTTTTTTTTTTTTTTTTTGCTCAAGGCTAAATTTAACCTGAGTGGATGAATTCCCGATTAAAGGTAACTTTTGCAAACACCACAAATTGATCTCAATTTCAGTGATACTTAAGAAAGATTAGGACACTATTTTACTAATTTATAAATTTAATTTACTTGGTGATTTACAAAGTGATTTTTCATGTAATATTAATTTTTCATAAGTGTCCTGTGAGGTAGTTATCATTAGCCCGGTTTTATAAGGAGAAAAAGTAAATTTAACATATCAGCCAAATATACATAAAAGTAAACTGTAGATTTGTCTCCTAACTCCAAATTCACTCTTCTTAAAATTAAACCATTAAACTGATTCACTGTTTCTCATCAAAAAATTGGGTAAATCACAATGGCTGTCTTCCCTATTGAAAGTATGAAGAGGATTGAAATGGCTCTGTTCTACAATGCATCTCCAAATTTTGACAAGCAGAGAGGCTGTATACACTGGAACATTTGGTGAAACCTGTGTTTGTGATCCCACACACACAGTAGCATGAGCGACAGAGACACAACAGTATCAGGTTACTCCAAATAGATTCTACTGACCAAATGTTATCATCTTGATGGATCTGTGAACATTTCCTAACACGGAAACATATCATTTTGATGGACCTGTGAACATTTCCTAACATGTTATAAGACTGAGAGGTCTTTTGGGAATACTGTTTATCTCCAAACCAATGAATTTTAAAGGTGAAATTTAGCATGCACTGTACTTTCTTATTAAAAACAAATACAAGTCAATTCTTCCAACTGAGAAAAGCAATTAGCGAATTTAGTAACCACAACCTGCTATGGGGCTAATTATTTGTTTGTACTAATATTCTAGTCTTCTTTAGAGATGTTACCTGTCAGTCAACAAATGTGTGAGTATTTGATAAGTATGTAAAATTTTATATCTGTTCTCCAATTGCATGGCCAATTTGTGCTTTGCAAGAAACTGTAAAATCCATTATTTGATTTCATCCTTTCAAGAGGAATGGCCATGCCAGAACACAATGAGGTAGATTTCTTCTTGGATTAGGAAACTCTGGGTCAAGAAGTTTATTATTTGCTCAAGTGCTTATACTTCTCAGAAGAGGCATGAATCAGTAAAGTGTTCACATGACAGCTATAATTAAGGAATGATGTATTACTTAAGCTACCAAATGATTATTCTATAAAATAAAATCAAAGCAGGACATTGAATAATGAAGCTAAAAGCCAGTTTTCCTTGTTATAGACATTATTCTAATTACTTGTTTTATTTATTTATTATTATTAATAGCTCTATAAATTGAGAGATTAATATATGTTAAACATTTTACTATGCATTTTACTTGTAATATTTTACATGAATCCTTTCTATGAAAGATTATAAAAGTATGTTTATCCCCATTTAAAATATGTCACCTAAGACTGGGGTTGGGAAGATTTGTCTAAAATCAAATAACGGGGCACCTGGGTGGCTCAGTCAGTTAAGCAGCGGACTCGTGGGTTTGGCTCAGGTCATTATCTCAGGGTCCTGGGATAGAGCCCCACATTGGGCTCTGTGCTCAGCGGGGAGTCTGCTTCAGGATTCTCCTTCTCTCCCTCTACCTCTCCTCTGGCCTGTGCCCTCGCGCTCTCCATCTCTCTCTCTCTCTCTCTCTCTCTCTCTCTATATATATATATATATATATATAAAATAAATAAATCTCTAAATAAAATAAAACAAAACAAAACAAAACAAAATATATGACCAGTAAAATAGTAAAGTCAGGAAAGTTAAGTATTTCAGATTCCAAAGAATTTACTTCTAGCCAATATGTTATAATATGGCAAACACCAGATTTTAAAACACCACACGTACGTATGTGCAGTGGGTATATACACATCACATCCACATACATTTGTGCACATGTATGCACACATGTCTATAAACAACTTAAATGTGTCAATTGTTATGTGTGCAAACTGCCTTTTCTTCTTGCTGCTTTATTCCCCAAACAGGCATAGCTATTTTAGAATTATAATGACTTTGCTCTATGAAAGCCATGATACAAGGAACTGCAAAGACTCTAAAGGAGTTCTTTCATTCCATAGAGACCATATTATGCATGTTATGAGTGTTTAAGATAGAGTGCACAGTCTGTCATGTCAACTCTCATCTACTTCAATGACAGATTATTTTTCTTCCATCGCTAGTGGTTTGAATATATCAGCTACCAAAGAGGGGACATTTTTCTTGGAGTTCAAATGTACACCAAAAATCATAAATTCAAGTAGTATTAAAACTCTAACTTAAACCCACAAAAGCAAAGAAATGTAACATTTCACCAAACAATTCAGTGAGCATCAGAGTCCTTAATTCACCCTAGACAATATCAGCTCCATACAACACACATGAACTCACATTTATTATTACTATATGTCAGATACTATGTTAGGTGCTACACATGAGTTATCTCATTTACTCTTCGCCAGAACCCTGTATGATAGAAATGATTCTTACTTCCTTTTTTCAATAAGAAGAAACTGAAGCTGTCAAAGGTCAAGTTAACCTGTTCAAAGGCATTCAGCTAGAAAGAGACAGAGCTGGGATTCCAATTCTGGTTCCAGAAACCGAGCTCATAATCTCTGCATATAGGTACACATACATTTGCATTAGAACTAAGAAACCAAATTTTAGTACCAGGGAAATTCAAATTTACAAAAGGGCAAACATCAAAATGTCCAGAAGTCAATTTGTTTGACAAAATATTCAAAAAATGAAACTCATTCACAAGACATATTTGCCTTCTAAAAAATCTTTTTAGACTCTCAGTGCCCTCCACTATGACTTCAAGTAACATCTGTCTCTTTCTGCTTGAGGTTCTTGCTGAGATCAAAACAGCAAAGGGGAAGCATTTGGAAAGGGTAAAGGAAGTACACTTTCTAGTATACTTTAACCTTTTTTAATGGAAAGCCATATTTGATCCATTTGTGTCCTAGATTTGTTTTGGCGAATAGCTCTCATCATTTGTGCCAACTCTAACTAACCCATGTACTTTGAAACAAATCCTGAGATTGTGCCCAGAGCACAGTGATTGATTAGTATTGTCTGTCATGGCAGGGGTGTGGCAGTGTGCATGGCCTGTATTTGACAACCCTCCCTGCCTTAGACAAATAAATCCACCCCTGCTGAAATATACTCCAAAGTAGTCTGTCTACAACAGGCACAGTGGAAGGAAGAAAGAGAGGGAGGGAGGGAAGGAGGGAGGGAGGGAGGATACTGGGCAGCAGGAATGGGGAGAGGCAGAATGAGGGAGATAAGGAAAGAAAGTCTTAGGAAGACTATCTCTATAATTTGAATAGATTTTAACCTGTAATGTCCAGACCAACGAACTACATGGATAACATCGATTTAATAATTGCTGAACATTCCACACATTTTGTTTTGTATCTATCTATCAAATGTCTCCTTACCATCCCAGATAAACAGCACACTGGCCCTTGCCACCGTAACTTTGCTCAGGCTATTTTTCTTGTCAATATTTCCCTTCTACTTTTCTTCCATTTTGCTACAGTCTCCCCATTCAAGTCCTGCCTCCATAATGAATCCTGGCACAGGTGTTCTTGGGAAAAATAGTGGCTCTCTTATCAAGTGACCAGAGGGGTAGGGGTGGGGGCAGGGGAGGCTCATAACTCTATGGGTAAGAACTCCGAAGGTCAACTAGCTGTCTAGCCATAGAACTGAGTACTGAAACTCAGTTTTTCCACATTTCAGTTATACCAGACTATTGCTTCTTAATCAGCTAAACATGATCCTTTACTAGCAACTGGAATTCTGGCTTTCATTCTTTAAATAGATCCCTCCAATTTCTCCTTTTTTATTATTCACTGGCTCTTTCATGTGAATTGATTGTCTCCCCAGGAAGACTGTAAAACCCTGTGGGCTGAATACTTAGAGCTGCAGTGTGGAGCAGTGTGGAAGGAAAACAGAGTTAGGCATCGGAAGATCTAGCTCTGGTTCTGGATCTGCCACATTCTAACCATCAAGTAAGACATTTCTCTAAAACTGAGCTTCCTTGTCCATGAATTGGAGTGGATAATTACCTTGTCTATTGCCCAGGATTGTTAGAAGGACCAAGTTTATTAAATACTCTACACATCTAATATTTCCTTTATGCCTTCCTGAGCCTTATCTGCATTGAGAGGGCAGAACTCAGCATCCTGGACTTCTGTCCTTGAGTCTCTAAGGACTGTTGCACACATCAGCCCTGATCAATCAGCCTGGGCTTTCCCTCTGGGCCCAGCCCCAGTGTCCTCACTCAATGAAATTCTTCACAATATTAGTAAGACCTCTGATACAATATCTCTGAGGGTTCTAATTTATTTTCTAGTCTTTGTCAATGTTTACATTCATAAGAAGAAGGATAGTTTTAAAACTTACTTAATACCATGTGGCATATGATGAATCCCCATCACCACCATTTATAAGTTTATTCTGAAGAAAATGCAGTTCTCTATCTGCCAACATCTGAAAGCTATAAATAGTGAGAAAAATAGAGAAGCCTTAAAAGTCCATTGAAAAGTATTGGATTTGGAGAGTTTCTTGGATGGCCAGAGTGGAAAAATATTTTGCTAAAAAATTGGGAGAGTTGCTCCTACTGGCATACAGGCAGACAGTTTAGTTAGTATTTACCCAGCCTGTGGCGAGGGAACACTTGGCTGTTTATTTCAGTGGAAGGGATGTTGGGAGATGCTGTTTGTCTAGTCAGAAATGCCCTTTGAGACTGCAAGGCTACCTGTGACCAATTTTCAACTAAATTTATCTTTGGACTTTGTGTAAGTCATCCGGCCTTAACCAAATCCATTTGGTCTTCTCTATAACCATGTCACAGAATCCTTACCAAAAAATCTCCCTGCTTTGGTCCACAATGATGGCTTCTGATTATTCAGCCAAAGCTGGATTTGAAACCTAAATGTGAGTTCTGGACAAGTAGGCCAAGTTTTATTTAATGTAGGAAAAAACTATCACTTATTAAATAAAATGGACTGATATTTAACCAGTCATTTTCAAACATCTCTGCCCCTTGCTCCATGGTAGAATAAATAACACATACTATTGACTATTAATCACTTAGCTGGCTTTATTTCATGAAGCAATTTATGTTTTATTTCATTTCTTCTTTGCAGGCACGGCTAAGGTTTTTAATAACTACCCTCATTGCCAATCCGACACTGACATGGTGAAAACATGAAAAATGTATTATTTTTCAATCTCAAACATTTCAAGTTTTATGTTCTTTTGATAAAACTCAATAATTTCAAAGACAGAATGGCTGTAATAAAGTGCAAAAATGCTTTTCCCAGAATGTGATTAAATAGTGATTTACTATTTGTTAATCAGTTTTGTTTATTTCCATTGGCTTTAATTTTCATGTGCAATCCCACAGGTTTGTTTGTGTTTCATTTTTTTGCTTTTGTTTCTGTTTTGGCCATTAAATCAGGCTGCTCAATTTGAAATACAGTTTTTCTGAGGCTGGCAAGATAATGAGGCTCTGTCTCTATCTCCTTAACAGTTCAGAATTGTTTGACCAGTGTAAAAATCAAGCATAAAGATTTGTGAAGCAGAGCCCTGATTGGGGGATTTTCACCCATTGTTTGTCTCCTATTTTCCTGTTTATTTCCATATCCTTCTTTCTGCATCATTAATCATTCAATCTTCTCAAAACTCTTGCTTATAGTTATTATGACCCCATTTTATAGATGATAAAGTACAGTCAGATGATCCTAGAATGGCTAGGACTAAGCTGCATGGCTAGGACTTACTCTACCCTGAGTTTGACTTTCATGCCTAGGCTCCTTCTGCAAGGCCTCAGAGGCTCATGAGGGCAAGAATCTGTAGCCCCAACTTCCCATCAAGTTGACAGATGCATTAAATCAAAGATAAAAGCCTCCATGTTATGCTGTCCAGGGGTCAGTTTGCCAAAGCCTTAATGTCCTTCTTAGTTCTGCTCCCATACACCCACTCTTCTTGAGCTCATGGCTGCAGCAATAGAATTCAAACGCGGGGAGTCTCAACTTCAAGGATCTTAACAATCAGACTAATTTGTAGGATGGGCTCTGCGTGTGCAGGTCTTGGGGAGCTATTTAACTTATACCATACCAAAGGATCAAGGTATCCTGATTAAGAGCTATTGCCTGGTGAGGGACACAAAGGGAAAGTACTACTTGGGAGGAACCTGTGCAGAAGAATCGAGAATTCCACACAAAAAGAAGAAGGTTTACACTGCAAATAAATGAAATTTGGAGAACCTAAAATTAGAACAGCACTGAACCACATTACAAAGTAGAAGCTTTGTTGTTCCATTGTCTCCTATTAGTTTCTTGTTGAAAGCCTCATAATATACATTTCAAAAATAGTGATCTTGAGGGGCACTTGGGTGGCTCAGTCGGTTAAGCATCCAACTCTTGATTTCAGCTCAGGTCATGACATCAAGGTTGTGAAATCAAGCCCCACATCAAGATCCCCTTGCAGCAGGGAGTCTGCTTGAGATTCTTTCTCCCTCTCTGCCCCCAACCCAAAGAAAAAGTGATCTTTAGATACATAATCTTAAGATTCTCCTAGACATTGATCACTAATTTTTTTTTATTACCAGAACCCTTTCAACTCTGTCAAGATAATAGTAATAATAATAATAAGTAATAGCACTACTATCCAGGAGTAAGTCATCTATTTCTTTGCCTTTGAATGTCAATATCAAGAATTCAATAAAAGCCAAATATGTCACCAGATGCCATTGTTGCACAAATCATGGAAAGGAATAAGGAAATACACAAGAAGAAGATGAGAGAAAGTGACGCAAGGAACACAGAATCACAGTGTCAGAAAATAGTGTGTCATTGCAGAACCCTGGAGGCTTTGGGGCCAAGCACATCTAGGCTCACGTCCCAGCTCAGAAACATCACAAGATCTGGGTTATTCAACAAACGAGTTAAACTGTCTTAGCATCAGCTGCTTCATGGGTGAGAAATAACACCCATCTCATGGAGATATTGTGAATAATGGAGAAGTCAAAGAAACAGGTTTGATCAGTACAGCTTCTAGCCTGGAAAGACACACTAGATGTCACTTGTGTGGCTCCTCACCCTGTGTAGGCAAACCCTTTGTGAAAGAATGGCCATTTTTTTCTCAGATATACTTATTCAAAATATATTCTTAAAATTAAGCCAATTTTTCTTTCATCTGACTTCAAAATAAGCCTCTTAAAAGGTGAGACTTGAGACTGCACACACTGTGCCACAAGGCCAGCACCACCCCCCAACCCATTCCCACATTCTGGAAGCTCTAAACCATGTCCTGGGAGACCCTACCTGGTGGCACACAGACAGCTCAGCTCCTGAGCACTTCCTGACCATGAACACTCACAGGCTGTCATCTATCCCCCATCCTATAAGCGTGTAGCTAATTTGTATAATTTTGTTTTCCACTCACAGAAATCACATACAATCAAGGCGGAACAGTTTAAAAACATAGAAAAAGAAAAGAAATGCCTAAAATTTCATTTCCAGTATTAACATTTTGGTATATGTCCATCCACTATTTTTCTTCCATGCATGAATATTTATTTCTCTTTAGGGTACAATGGTGTCATGCTACCAACACCATTTAATAACCTTGTTGCTCTGTTCAATTAACTAGAAAATAGAGATACTAGAGCTCAGGGGCTCACCACCCTCCAGGATGAAGTGACAGAGACTGATTGACAAGGAAGTGAATGAATTGGACACCCCCTACATAATCAAGTCTGTTTATACAGACGGGTTAACTTGGGGATTCTGTCTTCCGACTATGAACCTTCACTACAATTTGGAATCTTAAGGGTGCTTTTGGATCTGAGAAAATACTGGGAGTCTTTCAGATTTACCTAATTAAATAGTCACTAATGTCAAAGAAGCATAATCTTACATTTATCTGTAACATTCACACAAAAAATAAAAGGCTGTCATATTCTCTACTGAAATTCAGAGATACTGAGTATCTATAATATACCTACAAGTATTTGTCTAATAGCTCTGTCCATAAAAGGGAATTAGGTTAGTTTTGTAATCTTGGAGATTGTCATTGCACCTTGGCTGTTTACTCAGAATAAGACAAGGCAATGTGGATAATCAGGCCCAAGAAGGCGACCCAAGTACTGGGTGTGACTGGCCCTGGGGAGCGTCTGGCGCTCAGAAGAGGTTCAGCAGGGCAGAGGAGGTGTGGTGCCCAAAACATACAATGTCTCTAATCCTTGTTCAGACAAAGCAACTGAGCACTTTGGGGAAAAGGACTGTATTAGAATCATCTCTGTATTCCCATGGCCTTTCGTAGAAACTAGCTTAACATAATAAGCCCAACTGAGAGTTATTGTATGCCTTTTCTATTCCCTGCTCTGCTCTAGATAACTTACCTGTGTAATTTCATTCAACTCTCACAAAATCCTGTTGAGATGGGAATTGTTAACTACATGGTAGAGCCAAAGATTAAAGTCCAAGGAGGCAATTGGTCCATGGCCATGTAGTCAGTAGGGATCCATTCATTCACTCATTCCAACATTTATTGAGCACCTACCATGTACCAGGAACTATTCAGGTGCTGGGAATAAGCGTTCATGAAGCTTATATTCTGGGAGTCAAGAAAGGGGAAATAAACAAGGGAAGTAAATAAATACACATCCTAATTCTTGAGAGTATTTATTAAGTGTTAGGAAGACCCAAAAAACGAAGATTGAGTGGCAGGGGACAAGAGGGCTGATTTAGACAGGGTAGTCAGGAAGGCTTCTTGCATGAAGTGAAAAATCCAGAAATGTGAAGATCTAAGGGAAGAGAGCAAGCAAGTACAAAGGCCTTGAGGCAGGAACAAGTTTGACTTGTTTAGGAACAGAAGTAGGCAGTGGCCACATTATGTTGATCTTTGCAAGCCATGGTAAAGAGTTGAGATTTTATTCTAAGTGTGATGAAGATTTGAAGCAAGAGACAGAGATGAGTGGACTTATATATTTTTTAAAGATAAAAATCTCCGTCATTCTTATCCTTCTTTTAACCTTAAGGCAATAATATGTTTCAAAAAGTTGGTGTCCATGGAAGAGATTATGCTGAGTGAAATAAGTCAAGCAGAGAGAGTCAATTATCATATGGTTTCACTTATTTGTGGAGCATAACAAATAGCATGGAGGACAAGGGGAGATGGAGAGGAGAAGGGAGTTGAGGGAAATTGGAAGGGGAGGTGAACCATGAGAGACTATGGACTCTGAAAAACGATCTGAGAATTTTGAAGGGGTGGGGGGTGGGAGGTTGGGGGCACCAGGTGGTGGGTATTGTAGAGGGCACGGATTGCATGGAACACTGGGTGTGGTGCAAAAATAATGAATACTGTTATGCTGAAAAAATAAAAAAATAAAAAATAAAAAGTTGGTGTCCAATTATCACAGAATAAAGGAATTACAGTGACAGAGTTCAAGAAGCAGGAATGATCCCAATGGGGGCGAAGAGCCTGAGAATCCAAAACAGATGTAGTCCATAAAGGCAGTGTGCCTCTGAAGGTGGATCTCTCAGAAGTTTCTTGGTTCCACCCATCATTCAAGGATACAGACCCTAGAGATGTCAATAGACAAAAAGCAAGCCACCAGCCAGTTCTCAGGATGGGCAAGGTTCTCGGAACAGGAACAAAGGGAACGTGGCTAACTCTGGCTAACTCAGAAGCCCAGGATGTATGGGTACTGAAAGGAGACAAAGCCAGGAAAGGAGGCATCAGGATGAGGAACTTAGAGCAAAAAAATACAACTCAGGGACCGACAGAGACACCACGACCAGCGCTTCCTGTTCTCCTGGTAGGAGTCATTTCCAGAGATTCATGGGTAGAGTGTGGAGACTGATGAACACATTCTGTCCAGTATGGGTGGTGCTGCATCCCTGGGTGACTTGATGGTGGATTCCACTCTGGGGAAATGAGAAAAGACAAGGCAAAGGAAATTGGAAAGGAAGGGAGCTCCAAGTTGAGCATGATTTTTTTTTCTTAATTAACCTTCTCTGGTTCTTATGAGTCATCTCCTTTATTTAGTCAAGGCATACATTATATCGACTTAATAGCCCATCGTGAAATTTTGCAGGATTATTGAGGTCACAACTCTAGTAAGCAAATTGAGTTGTGTCTACTTTGTAAAATTAAGGTAATTTTCTTTTTTTCTTTTTTGAAGATTTTATTTATTTGACAGAGAGCGAGCGAGAGAAGGAATACAAGCAAGGGGGAGTGGGAGAGGGAAAAACAGGCTTCTTGCTGAGCAGGGAGCCCAAGCAAGGCTAGATCCCAGGATGCTGGGATCATGACCTGAGTTGAAGGCAGACCCTTAGCCAACTGAGCCACCCAGCCGTCCCAAGGTAATTTTCAATAAATCGAAGGAAACTCTGACTCTCTTTTTTGGGGTTTTTCTGTTCTATTCCCCCTTCTCTTTTCTTCGTCCCTCTAACGCTCCTTTCCTTCATTTTTCTCTTTGTCCCTTCCCCCCTCCTTTCTCCTTTGTATTTTTGTTTATGGATAGGTAAAATAACATTTAAGAAAAAGCCTGCAAGGAATCAACATGAACTTGCACTTTCTGTGAGTTTACCTTTTACATTTATTCTTCTCCAGACTTCAGGCACATTTCACATTATCCAAAATTTCTAAACAAACAAACGAAAAACTGAAAATAATTTCTCCTCAGTGGTTTATCGGTCTTTTCTGCAAGTTCTTTCATAATTGAAATTTAATTCACTTAGATCTGAAGATCTAATCATTTAAATCAGTCAGGGGTTCCTTCCCTGACTATTTTTTTCCATTGACTTGTGTTTCAATTTCCCTTCATTAATGTTTATTTTATACTATTTAGTTTGAAGAGCCTTGCTGGAGAACATGAAGGGGGAAAAAAAGAAAAAGAAAAAAAAAAAAAAAAAACAGGCGCTGAGGAGTTCTGCTTCTTCCCTGTCCTTTACTAACGTTGCACCATCTGCCCCAGGCAACTGGCCTAGTCCTTCCCTGTTCTCTTCTGGGTAGTAAACAAATTTACTCAAAGGAAAAAAGATAAAAGGTAGGCGAGAACAAAAGGTGTGCTACAAAACGGTAGGGAAGGGGACCAGCATGTAGCCCAGAGGCGCGGGGTCAGAGGCTGTTTACCCTCTCCTGCCAGGCTGCTCTGCCCTTGTGGCTTCCATATCTGCCCTAGCCTCTCTGTGCAGCTCCCACCAAAACTTAATATGAGGAAATGGGGGTAATATTGCACAGTAGTTGGCTTTATCTGTAATGCCATGACTGCCGTTGAGAGACATCAGTCTGAATCCTCTTTGGCTTTCAAAACCTAGCTCAAACAGTTCCTCCACTCTGCCTACTTCGCTATACAGCACCCCTAACCACCCCCCAGCCCCTGACCTGTGCACATGTCCACAAAACTCACAGCCTTTTCTGTGTGGCATCTGGACCTTGTACATGTCTCTGCTCTGAGTCCCATCACATGATAACATATGACTTTCATGTCTGTCTCTGAGTTGATTGTGATTAGTGTATTACTTTGCTAGGATGTCATAACAAATTACTACAAACTGAGTGGTTTAACCACAGAAACTTACTGTCTCATTGCTCTGGAAGCTACAAGCCTGAGATCAACGTGTCAGCAAGGTTGATTCCTTCTGAAGGCTGTGAGAAAGAATTTGTTCCATGCCTTTCTCCTAGCTTCTGGGGCTTGCTGGCAATCTTTGAGGTAACTCTGTTTGTACATGCTTCACCTCTATCTCCATCTTCATACTTACGTGGCACTCTCCCTGTGTGCATGTCTGTTTTTTCATACGGCAGTCTTTTTGTAAGGATACCAGTCAGTTGGGTTGGGGACCCACCCTACACCAGTGTGACATCATCTTTAGTAATTACATCTGCAATGACCCTACTTCCAAGTAGGGTACTGAAGGTTAGGACTTCAACGTATGAATTTGGGGGAGCACAGTTTAAATCATAACATCATCTTTGCCTACCTGATACTTAGCACAGTGACAGGTCTTTGCCTGAGGTCCAAGGCCTTCAAAAATATTTCAGTCTCAAATTTTATTTAATCTTAAATATCTCTGACACTTTTTGTTTTGTTTTGTTTTAAGGTTTTATTTATTTTAAGTAAATATATAGAGAGAGACAGAGAGAGTGACTGAGATGGTGAGAGAGAGAGCACCAGTAGGGAGGAGAGGGAGAAGCAGACTCCCCGCTGAGCAGGGAGCCCGATGCAGGGACAAATCCCAGGACCCTGGGATCATGACCTGAGCAGAAGGCAGATGCTTAACTGACTGAGCCACCCAGGCACCCTGCTCTGCCGCTTTTGGCGTAGACGATGGCCAAATTGAACATGGGATCAACATTTTTTTTTTTTTTCTGGAAGGTAGAACTATCAGGAAGCCAGAAAATCTCTGATAAGAGAATGGGTCCCTCTGATCTCCAGAGACATCTATGTGATCATCTGAGGCTTGGATAATAATATTCCCTCAGTCCTCATGCAGGGGCACTTCATGTGACATTGTACTTTCAGCCCTTTTTTGGCACATAGAGCTGACTGACCTTCTGCCTGGCTCCCATGACCTAACACATAAAGAATGAGGCTTTTGAAACCTGCAGACCACATTCATTCTGCAGATACCTGCAAAGACAGATCCTCACTCCTCCTTCATTTCACCTTGTCTTCTATTAGAATCCAAAAACAATGAGATCAGAGATGAACAAGGCACAGAGCTCTCTCAAAAAAATGTCTGATGGGGAAATAAAACAGTCCAGTGGGGAAACAGAATGTGGCAAATCTAACTGCGTGAGGCCAGAGAGTAGTGGGAAGTCAGAGGCCATGAAAATTAGGCTGGATTGAGCGCCTGGGTGGCTCAGTGGGTTAAGCCTTTGCCTTCAGCTCAGGTCATGATCTTAGGGTCCTGGGATTGAGTCCCGCATCAGGGCTCTCTGCTCAGTGGGGAGCCTGCTTCCCCCTCTCTCTCTGCCTACTTGTGATCTCTCTCTGTGTCAAATAAATAAATAAAATCTTAAAAAAAGAAGAAGAAGAAAAGAAAATTAGGCTGGATCTTCAAAGGAAAATAACAGTGAGCCAGGTGAGGAGATGGGTGAAGGTCTTTCCAGGCAGGGGGCATTGCTCCAAGAGGTCAGAGGGCAGCAAAGACTACCACAGGGTTGTCAGGTGGCGGTCCTAGGAGTCTGGGTTCAGGGATCAGATCAAGAGCATCAGATCAAGAGCAAGCCATGTTAAGGAGGCAATGACTGAAGGGCTTTGAGCACTGGACTAGCCCTAAGATTGCAATTTAGAAAGATTGCTGAACACAAGGATCGACTAGAGGAGGCCTGTGGGGATCCAAGAATATAGGTTGGGAACCCATGACATCTACCAAAAGAGAAATAATCACAGGGACATGAACCAAAGGAGGACAATGGTGGGCAGAAAGAATCAGCAAGAATACCCAGATCCGGGGCACCTGGGTGGCTCAGTGGGTTAAGCCGTTGCCTTCGGCTCAGGTCATGATCCCAGGTCCTGGGTTCGAGCCCCACATCGGGCTTTCTGCTCAGCAGGGAGCCTGCTTCCTCCTCTCTCTCTGCCTGCCTCTCTGCTTACTTGTGATTTCTCTCTGTCAAATAAATAAATAAAATCTTTAAAAAAAAAAAAAAAGAATACCCAGATCCTTGGTAACATTTCTGTGTACCCCCTCTTGCTGCATTTGGGTTTGAATGCTCACATACTCCCCTCCTCATCTGTGCTTCTCCTTTAGAGACACTGCTTGGCAATTGGAGGGGCTTGCATAAAGAGCTCAAAGTGACTACAAATTTACTCTCCGCATGCCCCTCTCCCCACCGTGACCACCACTAACCCTTTAAATCCCACAGTCCTCAGCCAGTGACTATAAAATATAAAACATAAAAGCCTAGTTGCTTTGATTCTCCTTGGGACAAATTCCAAAGCATAAGTTACACTTCAAAGTTCTCCCTGGCACCAGCTGAAACGATGCCCTTCCCTGTCTTTACTTCCCTTAGTCCCCTACCTGCTTCTCCTAGAAGAACCTCCTTAATAAATCACTCATGCATGACTCTTTCCCCTGAGATGTCCTTCTGGTGAACTTGTCCTAAGACAGAAGATTTGAAAGCTATTGAAAAAAAGAAAAAAATAGAACGTACAGAGCTCGGCAAGTGGTTAGATGTGGGAAGCTCTGATATGAACTAGAAGAAAAACATTCAGTGAAGCACAAACTATGTTTACAAACATGTGTTTGGGAATGAAAAGGACAAATGCTATTGAGATGGAAAATTAATTTTGCACACCTAATTTTTATTCTTCCTTTAACTGTGGGGGAGAAAAAGAGGCTTTTGATCATTAAATTTCCCAGGCTTTTTTTGCTCCAAATTTAGGGCGCTGAATAGGGTGCCATGGAAATCCATATCTCTTTAGTAGGGTTTCAATGGGATTACCTGTGCATCATGAAAAGGAGAACGTGCTGGATTCCCACCAGCCCCACGGTGCTACCCCTCCCTGCCCCATTGCTCACCATTCCTCCTCTCCTCCAAATGCCTCATATTCATGTCCCAGGAGTTGGCTCTGCACAGTGTTCTGCACTGGCTGTTCTCATTCCGGTTCCCATTGCCCTGTCTTTAATTCTGAGCAATATACTTTCTCTTTTTTTTTTTTTCTTTCTTAAATTCGTGAATGAACAGAGGTGGAATGTGTGCTACTTTCTATGAAGTTGGAGCTCCTGAGGTCTAAGACACAGCCCTGAGAAGGGCTTCTGTTGTGACTTGTGCACAAAGCTCCATGTAGATGTGTCAAGCATGAGCAAAGTTTGCTATTGCAGTCAAACAAAACTTACAACAAAGTTAATCTGATACACATGTAATGAGGAGAGTTACTATGATGTTGCTAGGCCTTATAAACCAGAAGCAGCTCCCAAAAATGTTTCTTAATATCTAATTTTTACATAAGCAAAGTAAATGGGTTGCCTTTAAGCTTTTTTTAGGGTGGCAGTAACCAGCATTCAGTTGAATCAACAGCTTTCCAGTCACACACTTGGTGTAAACAACAAAGTTCCCAGATTTTACCCCCTATAATCATTACCCAGCTACATTTGAGGATCTGCTTTATATCAAACGCTGTGCCAGGTGCTAGAGACACAAGGAAAATGGCAGCATGGTGTCCATCACAAAGCAACCTGGGTTCTCTAAGTTTCATGCCCACCCCCCAATATCTGGGACTGACATTTCTTGGGTTCTGCTCCTGCCCTTCTTTCTCCCCAGTTCTCTCATTACCAGACTCTCCCCTTCTTCAGAATAGCCCCTATCCACTGCCTCCTTTGTGTCTGTCCACAAACTCCAGGCTAAGGCCTCAAGTTTATGGAAACTCCATCCATTAGTTCACAGCTTCTCTGCTAAATCAAGTGCATGTCTACAGAATTGTTACTCTATTCATCTCACCATGGAATGGACATAAAAAAAGAGATGAGTCATAGGGGAAAAGGGCTCAATACCTTAGAGGTGAGAAATATAGGGTGAGAGGTGGTAGGGCTATGAGAATGAAAGAGCAAGGATGGGAAACTAAAAGGTCAGGTGGTCGCATAGACATGACCTTTGCTGAGTTCCCCCTGGAACCCAGGAGCTGTTCTCACTGGCCAAGGTCAGCAGGGTTCATCTGAGGAGAACTGAAAAGAATCTAAAAGTGAGTGCCAAAAAGGAAACAAAAGCGGAAATGAACTTTTGGGACTTCATCAAGATCAAAAACTTCTGCACAGCAAAGGAAACAGTCAACAAAACAAAGAGGCACCCCACAGAATGGGAGAAGATATTCACAAATGACAGTAAAGATAAAGGGCTGATATCCAAGATTTATAAAGAACTCCTCAAATTCAACACAAACAAAACAGATAATCATATCAAAAAATGGGCAGAAGACATGAACAGACACTTCTCCAAAGAAGACATACAAATGGCTAACAGACACATGAAGAAGTGTTCATCATCATTAGTCATCAGGTAAATTCAAATCAAAACTACATTGAGATACCACTTTATACCAGTTAAAATGGCCAAAATTAACAAGACAGTAAACAATGTGTGTTGGAGAGGCTGTGGAGAAAGGGGAACCCTCTTACACTGTTGGTGGGAATGCAAGTTGGTGCAGCCACTTTGGAAAGCAGTGTGGATATTCCTCAAAATATGAAAAATAGAGCTTCCTTATGACCCTGCAATTGCACTATTGGGTATTTACCCCAAAGATACAGATGTAGTGAAAAAAGGGCCGCTGTACTCCAATGTTCATAGAAGCAATGGCCACAGTCGCCAAACTGTGGAAAGAACCAAGATGCCCTTCAATGGACAAATGGATAAAGAAGATATGGTCATATATACAATGGAGTATTATGCCTCCATCAGAAAGGATGAATACCCAACTTTTATAACAACATGGACAGGACTGGAAGAGATTATGCTGAGTGAAATAAGTCAAGCAGAGAGTCAATTATCATATGGTTTCGCTTATTTTTGGAGCATAAGGAATAACATGGAGGACATGGGGAGATGGAAAGGAGAAGTGAGTTGGGGGAAATTGGAGGGGAAGATGAACCATGAGAGACTGTGGACTCTGAGAAACAGAGTTTTGGAGGGGAAGGAGGTGGGGGGTTGGGTGAGCCTGGTGGTAGGTATTATGGAGGGCATGTACTGCATGGAGAACTGGGTATGGTGCATAAACAATTAATTCAGGAACACTGAAAAGAAATTTAAAAAATAAAAAATAAAAGTGAGTGCTGAGATGATAGAACAGTAATAGTAGTGTGTATTCAGGGCTTGCAATGAGCCAAAGACCATACCAAGCCCTAAATTCATTATCTGTCTAATCCTCACAACCACACTCTGAAGGAGTTACTACTGCCATTTAGCAGATGGGAAAACTGAGGCTAAAAACCAAGCCCTGAATCAAATAGGTAGTGAGTAACAAAACAAGCTTTGAAACCAGCTTTTCCTAAATTTAAGTAAAAATTCCTAACTGTTTTACTCTATTGCCTTCATAAAAGACACCAAGGTCTGCCCTTCTTGCTTTAACTTATACCAAACTACAGCATGAATGTTGACACAAAGAAATGACATCCCTTTCCTTATCATTGGCTTTCTGGTCCCAAAATAAAATTAAGTAAGAAATACGTTTTAAACAAAAAAGTGTTAGAGAGAAGTAAGGCATCAATGTAGATGAGAGTTGATCAAAACACAAATGGCAAGATGAGAGGTACTGAAATCAGGAAGGACACCATCCCTGGTGAAAAGGACTCAGAAAGCAGAGATTGGAGATGTCAAGCTACAGGTCACTCAGCTGGTTCTTTTGCCAAGTCTGGTTGTATTTATTTGCAACCAAACACAGGCAAACAGAGGCTGCCTCCAGAGGTTCCTCATGTTCCCTTGGACCCTGGGACCACAGACTCTGGCACAGGTCCCTGCTTAGGAGCTTGCTGTGAACCTAGAGACAGGCATGGGGAGCTCTACACAGTTTTAGGGGTGAGGGGAGGTTTCCCCTGGAGGCATCCCCTTTCTCCTTGTGTCCCCATGTTAAGATCTGTTCCAGGAGAGGCATTACAAGGACGAGTGAGCCAGGGACCTAAACTTTTAATGTTTGTCCCCCAAATTCATTATCCTTCTGCTGACAGGGAGGGATAGTGACTTAGACTTCACATACACCCATCCCTTTGGGACCGAGAGATTGAGAAAACGGCACTCAGTTAAGCTACTAATTCATTAAGTAATTTTATGAATGGTCGATGGACGTTCATTCAAAACTTCAAATACCATTTTTGGTTCAGTGTGTGGGCCACAAGGTCATTCATCATCCTGGTGAACAGACCAGGACCCAAAGCATTGCCCAGAACCCACTGCCTGGAACCCAGGCAGCACCGAAGTATGAACTGTCAGCACACCTATCTCGAGGACAGTTCACAGTCACTGGGTTCACAGGGTAGATCTATAAACCTGAGGGCAATTTATTAATTACATGGAATGAGCAATGACCACTGCAGGGAATGAAAAGTCTTCAAGTCCATGCAGCTAGGACATCTGTGGTGGGCATACCTGTGTGCAAAACCAAATCACCTTGGAAAGTTTGCCTGGGGCCCTGGGAAGCCAAATGAAGAGCATTAAAGAAGCAAATATTTAATGGCATCAGGCTGAGATGGCCAGATGGAACCATCTCTTGGAACAGAGGCCTGTTAGCTCAGCTTCCCACTCCCTAGATGTTTGCTACTTGGGTGTGTCGGTAGGCCCATCAACATCCAAGACTCTTTTTTTTTTTTTTTTTAACTCTGTTCATGGCTAACCAGTGCTTTTGTCTTCTTCTTCGTCTTCTTCTTCTTCTTCTTTTAAATAATACATTATATCTGTTACCAAGCAAATCTTACGAACCTAGGAGCCATTCTTTCTTTTTTAGTCATGTCCATTCTCAGTTTTTCTCATTTGTTTCTTTTAAAAGCTAATTATCTGATAATCTCACTTCCCTCTCAGAGAAAGCCTTTCTAAGCTCATAGAAAAAAAGTCTTATATAAACCCCTACACATGGACAACAGTAGGCATTTTAACATTATTGGAGAATAGAAAGAGGATGAGAGGCAAAATAGTAAGACCAAATAACTTTCCCTGGGAAACCAAGAATTCAATCCTGGCAGAAAATATCTATATTGCATAGCACATTAATTGACTCATTCTTTCATTCCATAAGCATTTAGTGAGAACCTGCCGTTCACTGGCTGGCCATGTTCTAGAAACAGGGCAACAGTAATGAACCAGACTGACAAAGTGGCCGCCTCCAGGGACCTTCAATTCAAATGAGAGGCAGGGAGACAGACCGCAAACAGAACAGAAAATAAAAGAAAATAGCAGGTAATGGCCAATGTTGTGATAAAAATAAAATGTGTCTTACAGGGTGACCAGGCCGGGTGGATCAGAAGACCTCACAGGGTAATGGCATATAAACTAAGACCTACATAACAAGAAGGAAATAGCTACATATTGGTCTAGGACAAGAGCCTTCCACACATCAGGTCCATTGGGTTCAAGGCACACATCAGTCTTTATGCTAAACAGTTCTCATTAACGGAACTTTCACAAAAAAATTCCGTAGGCAACAACTGCATTGCAGATATGATATTCTCTCAAATAGTGAGAAGAGATAGCCTAAGTGTCAGATGCTTTTTGGTTCCAGGACACCATCTGTGAAAATGCTCACTGTCAAGACAGAACAATTTTCTCTTTATTCTCCCAACTATTCTACATGTGGTAGATGATTAAGATGAGAAAAGAGAATTGTACCCGATTTGATGGCTTTCCCACAGCTCAATATTTCCTTTCTCAACCCAGAGCCTTAAAAACCTGGCAGGATGTCGGCAGAGTTCCGAAGCCTCCACACTAAAGTAGTGATAGTGACCATCAGTACTCCCATCTAGGCACTGAAACTTCTGAGCAAGGAGAAACTTGCTTGGTTAGATGTGGATCTTCTTCCTGACCTCTCTATCCCCGTGACAGCACCAGAGAGATAGCAAATGCCACCAAGTTTGGCCACCATCCTTTTGATAGGCAGTCTTTCATTGGCTTCTAGCTCTTGATTTACAATAACCGAGGTCACGTTTCGTTCTCATTTTTCTCAGAGGATTGTAGCGGCCAAGAAAGAAAACAAACACTAGGAAGAAAGCTAGCTACAAAAAGTAGCTACATTTTGGTGCCCTGGCTTTTTTACGTGTTATTTAGCACTGGGCTGGGAGCAGCCCTGGTGAGGGGACAGGGAGTGAGCATTTTGTCGTGGTCAGTCCACATGGTAACAATGTCTCAGCTTGTGGTTTGTGGGTTTCCTTTGGCATAGTCTGTCCCTCTAGATACTTCGCTGTTGTTTCCTAATTTAAAACTCACCATTTAAAAATGCTCTATGTTTTCCTACTTAATGTAGGAAAAGACACAAGATATTCTAGTTTAATAGCAATTTGTTCTCAAAACATGCAAACTCATGGTTTAGGAGCGTCCTTCACAAACAGCCCACATCATGTCACTTACAGTCATATTTTAGCACATTATTCCCCAAATACATTCCTGCTGCATTTGTGTGATGGAATTCGCCTTACCCAAACATCTCCAAGTATCTCCATAAGTGATATTCCAAAGGGAATTAGCCATCACCATCAGAATGAGAAAAACATTATAAAACCAAATACAGACCATAGATTTCCAAGTATTTCCCTACACTCACCCTTTACTCTTACATAACAAGATATAACTTTGTTTACTTCAGCTGTAGCGAACTGAAATTTTACTGGGACTACACTTGCATTTCCTTCCATTATATAAGCCATCCTTCTCTAATTGTGTGCCTCTCTGACTTCTCCTTTAACAGCTAGGACTGTGGTAAGCAGTGGAAGACGGTTTCTAAACCGCCTCTCGAGTGCTTAGGGCCGAACTTGCTATAAGAAGTAACAATAATTTGAATATTCTTTCCCAAGAACTGCAGAGGAAGTTCTTAAGACTTCTTGCATAACGTTAGAATAAGCCCACCTCAGTCAAATAACTCAATTATATATTTAATAATTAAATAAAAGTGGTTGAACTGAAAGATCTCCAAACATATATCTTCAGTTGGTCTTTATCTGAATCTTCAACAACTAACTTGCTTTGTAAATGATCCAGATTTTCTGCATAAAGCATAGAGGCAAAGATTTCAATATTAGAGAATTTTGAAAGCCAATGCAGAATTGTTAAGGAAATGCATAAAATTAATATCCAACTTAGATATGTAGACATCAATTTAGAATATCAATATAGCCTTGATGTCTCTGCTTGAGAAATTTTAAAACTATTAGGGGATATTGCATTTGCTTTCCTCTGCTTCGAGTGATTTACTAAGACCTTGGGCAAGTCAATTTTCTTCTGAATACTTCAGCTTATTTCCATTTGTGAAACAGAATGGGAACAGCTCTAAACAGATCTGTCCATAAGGTTCTGAAATTGCTTCAAATCGAGTTACATAAGAAGGAAGAGTCCCTGTTGTTTTTATTGAGTGATTCCAGAAAAGTACTTTCGATGACCACAGTTCAGTCTCTTACCAAACACTGGAAGATTCTGCCAACACGAGTAGGTATTGAATTCCAGTTTAGGTAGGTCTATTTCCCTAGCTACTAGTTTATTAGCACATTACTTAGAGAAACCTATCAACTCTTTCAAAGGGAGTGACATATTAAATGGAAATTAAGTAATCCATGTGAGTAAGTGGAGCACCTCACTGAATTAGAAAAACACCGGGCAACTTGTGCCTGATTCTGTGTCCTTGTCTTCGAGGCCAAGCTATCTGCTGAGGTTCCTGAATGAGCTCTACTCTGTATCTCGAGTATCTGGCTCCTCCCCCCAGAATACCTCAAAATGTCTACATGTGTGAAGCCTCTTTACCTACCCAGCCCTCCCATGATGCCTCCTTTCCCCTACACAGAAACTTAACAAACAACTCAAATTGTGGATCAAAAGTGTTTTTTTTTTTATTTGACTGATGGAGTTTATTCCAATTAATATAGTTCAATACACTATTATCACTCAGGATATATGTATTTCCCACATATTAACAAATAATGAAAGAATATCAACCATATGCTAAGCACATACAGTAAGTTTCTCTCCCTACTCTGTATCCATGTAACATTTTCTGTCTTTTAAGTGGGGCTTCTTACTCTGTCTTATCCATTGAGTATTAAAGTAGGAAGAATGCCAAAATGACCCACAATGACCCACACTCTTGTATAATCCCTTCCCCTCGAGTGTGGGTTGGACCTGTGAATACGGTGGGATACCCTTCCCATGCTTAGGTCATATTCTATGTCACAGTTGACCTTATCTGACCTCCTCAGGGAGACCATAAAAGGGACAGGTGAAAGAGATTTGAAATGTGAGGGGGATTTGACCCAAAGTGGGTTTTCTGATGCTGGCTTTGAAGATAGAGAGGCGCTCATCATGGCAAGGACCTGAGAGTGGTTCTAATTGCTGAGAACCATCCCTGGCAGCCAGGAAGAAAACAGAGACTCCGTCCTGCAACTGCCTGGAACTGAATGAGCTTGGAAGAAGTCTCCAAGCCTCCAGATAAGAACTCAGCTCAGCCAGTACCTGGAGTATGAGACCCTGACACAGAGAACATGGTTGAACCATATGACTGCTAAATTACAGAACCGTGGGCTGATACATGGCTGTTGTTTTAAGCTGCTGAGTTCGTAGGTAATTCGTTACACAACAATAGAAAATTAACACAAGTGCCATATCCCAAAGCTAGACTATAAACTATTTTAAAACAAGGTTTTGTATATTCTATATATCTCCTAGATATCTTTTGGAAATAAATGCTCTAGGTTGACAGTGAGAACCACTTCTTATGTTTCTTTAACTGGCTTATATAGAGAGCATGTAAAAGTCCTACTAGTATAGAATCATTCCTTTTAGACCTATATTCTTGTTATGGTTTCAGAGAGACATGGATCAACTTTTTCAAAAATTAAAAAAAAAAAAGTCTTTAGTGTTTCCAAGTCCAGCAATTAAAAAAAAGGTAAGAGGCAAGGAACTGGAGGGCTTCGGAAACTTGTATTTCTTCCCCATGATTGTTTTGTTTCTCTTGCCAGTTGTGACATTATATAGGAGGAACACGAACAGAGTTTTCAAAGACTCGGGAGTTAATTGGACGTAAGAGTTAGCCAACTGGAATTTGGCCAGGAACAAAGAGGAGGAAGAGCATTCCAAAGAAAAGGGATATTTTGTGAAATATCTGGAGAAAGAAAAAAGCAGACCTGTTCAAGAACTCCCATTATTTCAGTATGACTCAAATCTAGTGTAGAAGGGGAGAGGGCAAGTTCTGGGGCATGAGAAATAAATAGGAACCAGAAGACTTTGATTTTTTTTTCCTCTGTCTCTAAGACCATCTTCCAGGGCTCTCCAAAGCCCAGTAATGTGTCTACTTTGGTGTCAGGTAAGAGTTAATGAGCTTGAGTCCCCTCATGGGTAGGTGATCAGTGCAGGAGTTTCTTGGGTTTTTGGTGGCCTCATAAGAATGTCTTACTTGGGTCCAAACAGCACTGATCAAAATCCCAGAGAACAGTTCCCAAGTGAAGCCTTCTATCTTTGCAAATGACTGGAAGTAAATAGGTTTAGAATTCCCAAGGTCTATCAGAAGGTCAAAATCAGTAATGGGTTTTAGGATTACCCAACCTTTGAAGACTAAAAACATGGTAACAACTTGGAGAATTTTCTTTGTGTCCAACTAAATTACTTATCAGTTCTATTGGACGAACATAGCAGGAGACAGTCCACAGATGCAAGACAAGCTAACTTACACTCACTCATTCCTTAGAAATTCTTCTAAATTAGCCCAGCATGGATTTACTTAGTTGTGTATAACAGTGTTAGTAATTCCATTTTTCCTAAGGAAAACCTACAATTTCACTGAAGAATATCTCTTATTTCTATGTTTACTTCGAGAGATAGTGATCTTTCTTATAAGTTGGTATTTTCAAGGGCAATTGAACTGCTCTTGTCCTTCACAGAAAGAAGCAGACTTCCCCCCCACCGTGGTTTTGATTTCTAAATAAGGTTCTGCTCCTTGCTATCACTAATGTGGAACAGGGCTGGGGAGGATGGAGTTAAGGTAAGTCAGGCACAAAGCAGGCAAAGGGTGGAAGAAAAAGTAGCTTTTTCTCCAGAGAAGTCTTTGACATGGAAATGTGTCTCCAGAAGATAATGGGGAGGGGAGGAGCCCTGCTGGTGCAGGGGTTGAGGAAGATGAGCCCCAAAAGCAAAGGTCATATACCTCCCTAAAACAAACAGTAAGAATGAAAGAATTCACTGTTGTGCTCCTCATAACCTCCTCAAGGGAGAGAGAAGGTGACAGAGCACTTGCTCTGCACCAAGTCCTTCAGAAAAGATATTTGAAGCTACACTCTCAAATGACAGCATTTCGCACACAATTAGCACAGTGTAAAGCTTAGGTAAGTTGGATTTCTTACTTTTCACATTCAGATTGTGAATAAAGGGGACCCTGAGAGGCGAAAAATAGACTTCTGTTATTTTATCAATGGTTAATCAGTGAAATTCTAGAAAGAGTTTCCCACACTTCGTTCCACATCACTTAGGATTTTCTGGCTTTGACCGGCTCCTTGTCACTGTTGTTTAAATTATACTGTGGCCTGCTGTTTCTTTCCTTCTTCAGAAGGGGCCCAAATAATGTCAGTTGATGAGCAAACACAGGAACCTGCCTGAAATTTCCTCACCTTCTCTTGTGTAAATGTAACTGTTACTTATGTTGTCGGTTTAAAAGTCAGCTGTGCAGAGAAAATTATCACAGCAAGCATAGGGGCCGTTGGTCATGGAAAGCCAGGGAGGGTAAAAGCCAGGAAACTGACTAACCCTGTAACATTACTGATGGAAAGTGGTTAGGATAGAACATGACACATACTAAGGACAGATTCTTCTAGCACGCACCCTCCACACCCTACTCAACACTTCCACTGAAATCACAGGTACCTTTGTAGGGAATGGGCTATTTCTCCAAGTGTTAGAAATTCAGTTGGTTTTCCCCTTCCTCCTAAAGGAATATTGGCAGGAAAATGGGGGAGGGGTGGTTAGTGCAGGAAGCTGATTGGCACATGGAAGTGTGGGGGGGTGGGGGAGGGCTCTCTTCAACTTCTCCTTTTCTAGATTGTTCAGTCACTCACACTCTGGAATCCTTCTTAGGGAAGGAGAAGATTGCTACCCCACGCTTTCTGTGGGGGGGGGGGGGAATGAAAAGACCTCAGTGGAAGACAAAAGGGAAATGAGGACTGCCTTATTATCCAGATCCCTTCACATTCATGTACATCAGATTCAAAGGGATATCTGGGGAGGCTCTACTCTAACCTACTTAGCTGCTGTGGATTTGGGGGTTAGGGTCTTTCTTATCTAAAATATCTTTCTTATCTAAAAATGATTTTCATGGATAGAAAAAAATAAATACACACACACTTTTTTTATATGCAATAAACCCCATATTTCCTCCCCAACAGAGGCGGCCAAGGTTAAACTTGGTTCAACTTCCCAGTGTGCATGTGTGTATGGTTGATTCTATTTGGCTCACAAGTAGAGATCATACTGGACACAATGTTTGTTACATGCTTTTGCACTTAACAGCATTTCATGAACAAATTTTCCTGCCAGTAAATATCATTCTATATTTATTTTTAAAGGTTGCACATGAATTAATCTCTTTCTGATGCTGGATAACCTCTTCTCAGCAGAGTTGAGAGGAAAGTATCAGTAGCATGTCTAGAATCCCTAGATTCTTTGCTTTGTTTGTTTTGTTTTGTTTTGCTTTGTTTCTGCCATTGACTCACCTGAGCCAAGAGTGCATTCAGGGTGAACACTAAGAGCACTTCCTCTGTCTTAGGTGGGAAAGGAGGCAGCCAGGTGTCTGTTGCTGAGTAGGGGCCCCTGATATGAGAAGGTCAAAGGGTGCCCTGAGAAAGGGCTCAGGAGACGTGAACCATAAGAACATCCCACACTCCTGTTCTTCCCTTAGAGGTGCGTTGGTTATTTTGCCATCCCACTGACAACCTATGATTCCTTTCCTAAGCCCTGGATTATTATTAAAGCCCAAAATAGATCAAGATAAACATTTTACAGTTAGATGTTGACTGCAGATGTCTCTGTTATCATGACCTTCATATTTTCAGTGTGGTCTAGACCACAGATAAGTCCACTTCAGAATGCACAGGAAACAGTGAAGAAAAATTGATTCTTTCTCCATATTTTCCTCTTTTCCTGGTCCTAAACAAGGAGAGCTGCTTCTCTGTTCACTTTTGGTAGCCTCAGTTTGCCTGATGCTTTTTACCTAAGGTCCCAAAGCAGCACACAGGGCAACATAAGAAGGTCTTCTCCAATTCTCCACACAGCTCCTGGGTGACATCTCCAGGACAGGAGCTCCCTCGTTCTGCAGCAATGATTCAGGAAGTGGGGGTAGAGCAGAGGGAGGAAAGGAAGGCAGGGCAGGGGTTGGTTGGACTATCATTCTAAACCTAAATTAATACACTCACTCTACTTCAAAGAGGTTATGAAGGTTGCATGGTTTTGTCTTCGAAAGATCTTGAGATTTTTAAGTTCTCATAGATTGGGAACAATGTAAGAAGGTATTAATTAATTAATTAATTAATGACTGATAGATAGATAGACGGACATAGATAATCAAACCTCAGTTATAACTAACTGTGACCACAAAACTCAACTGGCCCTGTTACATTTCCAAGTTCATTTTTAAAACTAATATATCTCAGGGGCAACCTCATATATTATCTCAAAGTCTGAAACATATTCTAGAAGAAATCAGTCAGGAGAAATAAAATATAATAAATACTATGGTAACAACTTGATTTCTTGCTTTGCTTACTAAATGACAGAATTACGTTCTGTGGGCAAATAGCTGAAAATAATTCCAATATAAATAATGACATAATTATATAGTACAACTTTCAAATCCACTCCTTACTGTCTCTTCTTACCACTGCCTTACTAATAATACATAACATTATTGAGTGCTTATGGTTTGCCAGACACAGATCTAAGGGTTTTACACATATCAATTTATTTAATCTTTACAGCCCTATGAAAGAGCTTCTATTTTGATCCTTGATTTATAGAGGAGGAAACGGAAGCATAGAGAAAGTAAGAAAATTCCCCCAAGATCATGGCTTGGAACTCTGGGATTCTGTGTCACATCATGAAGCTTCCTGTGTACTCTGCTGCTCCTCTCACTAAGAGTTGGCTCTTATTCCTCCACCTGTCTCCGGACTGATCTCCCTACCTCCCCTCTCTAGTCCACCATTATAGAGCTACCATAGTTACCATGTGCAAAATTACACCATGTCATCACGTCTGGTTAGAGTCCATCAGTGGTTTGTCTTTCACCTGCAGAACAAAGTCCAGCCTGCTTAGTGTAGACCCCAGCATGTTTCCTATTCTCACCTGAAATGTCCTTTCAATGTCATTGTTATCCCATCACTCACTGCACACATGTTCCCCAGATTTTCTTAGCTCTAAGATTTTACATAATATTCTCTTCTTCAATCTTTGTCACTATTTGGAATTGAGAAGAAATTCTAGCTCCTCTCTGAAGCCTCCCTCTATCTCAAAACAAGAAACAACTTCTCACTCCGCTAGGCCTCCACTATACTATATTCATTACTTATAGTCTTTATCTTTGTTTTTATTTTTCTTTTCTGCCACCTTCAGTATGACTTTTTAGCTGTTTATCTGGATTACAGCTCCTAAAAATTAAAGACACTGGTTTGTGAAACTTTAAACTTAGCCATCTCTTATAGTGCCTTGTGCACAGTAGGTGCTCAATACATGCTTTTTGAATGGAAGTTCCCTTAGATTCTATATGGGACTAGAATATCTTGTCTGCCACTTGGGTGTGTTTTAGCCTATGGAGCAGGGTAGGAAAAGTTTGTTGTGGCCACGCAGGAAGGAAAATTCCCAAAGTTAGGGGATACCATGACTCAAAATATGATGTCACTGATATCAATTGTGGTCTTCTATTTCTGCTGCATGAGTAAGAAGGGGAAACTACTCTGCAGATGGCATGGCTTTTTTTCTTCTACCTCAGGTTTACTCCTCTTCTGAGTGGCCCCATCATGATTAAGCCTAACCAACCACTTACAAAAATGTCTCCCCATCCCATGAAATGCATATTGGCTGATGCAGAAAAAGCAAATTCAGTCATGGCTCCATTCCTCTGCTCCTTCTACCTGTCCAAAATTCTCTTTGCCCCTTTGAAGGCATTTTCCATAAGGGTGGCCAGTAGCATGTTATTAGAAGGAGATAGCACACTTTCTTGGATGTAGCCATAATAAACACTGATATTCCCAGGATCCCTGGGTTAAGCAACTCACTCTTGATTTCAGCTCAGGTGAGGATCTCAGAGTCGTGAAATGGAGCCCTGCGTCATGCTCCCCACTCAGCGCTAGTCTGCCTGATATTCTTTCTCTTTCCCCTTCCCTCTCTTCCCACTCACATGCATGCACCACTCTTTCTCTCTAATAAATAAATAAATTAAAAATCTTAATAAAAACAAACCCTGACATCTCCAATATCCCAAAGAGTTGAAA
Source organism: Lutra lutra (assembly GCF_902655055.1). Lineage (NCBI taxonomy): Eukaryota > Metazoa > Chordata > Mammalia > Carnivora > Mustelidae > Lutra > Lutra lutra. The sequence continues at coordinate 90,690,149 of NC_062283.1, read as the reverse complement.
TGCTTGCCTCCAAACCACCAAACAGCTTCATAAAGACCTTCATTTGCCACTTAGATGAATTTCTACATTTTATTGCTTGGTTAACTTTGCATTGATATTGTACAGATTAATGGCAAGAATGACACTGCTTCCATTAAGATGATATACCTGGGTCTTACCTTTTCCCCACTCCCTCTTTACCAGCATACCATGATCCTCTAGTTTTATTTCCTGTCAACCATCATAAACAGTAGCTTTACATTATTCAAATAAATTTTAGTTCAGTTGAATAAGACTAAGATAGTCAACATAGATAAGATGTAGAAAATCTCAATTACAATCTTCACTTTTATGCAATCCTCCTGGCAGATTGCATTAAAAAACATTAATGGTTTTTCCATTTTTCATCACTTTACTTTAACCCAGGGACTCTCTAGGTCTTTGTTTCAGATCTTGCTAACTAGTACGTTCCAGTTCCACACCAAGAGTGAGGTATTTACTTAAAATATTTGTGGAGTGTTCATGTCAGCTAAGTCTTTGCTAGTTGAAGGTTTTTGTTAATATTTTCTTTCTTTCAGTCTTTCTTTCTTTCTTTCTTTCTTTCCTTATTACACCCATCATATTTTTGCTCTACATCATCAACCTGATTAATCGTTCTTAAGGTCTATTCCTATAAATCTGATTTTTCTCCCTACTCCTTCCTCCAGACTTTGATTCTACATACCTCCTAAAATCTGTTATTCTATTGTGAACTAGGTAGTCCTGGTTAAAATCTAACCAAGTGAAATTCAATTTAAAAAATAAATTAAAATTCAGCAAACTAAAAATAAAAAATGTAAATAAATGCACAAACACAAGATGGGGGTATAGCTTATAGCTACACAAATAAGGAATACTGGGAGATTTTACTTTTTTGTACACATACTGACAGGCCACAGTATAATGAGCCTGATAAAAAGGAATGTGTCTTTATGCTACACTCGTCGGAGCATCAGGACTAGATTATAACAGAGAAAGTTCTACTTTCCTTTGCATATTTCAAGTTACCTGTAATACTGTCTTCTGGTATAGGTAATACATTTGAAGAGGTATAAAGGCAAACTGGAGAATTCCCAGTACAGAGAGTGATGAATAAGAAGTAACAGATAAATTTTTCTGGCCCAGATGGAGTAACAGGGAGCAGATTTGCCATCCTGCCCAAAAACAAAACCCAGAAAACTAGATAAAGTATATGACACAAGTTTTTAATACAATGGACAATGGGCAACAAAGGACAGTGATTTTTGAGAGAAGATAAGAAAAAAGGGGTGAATTTTATGATTATTACTGGTTACTGTTTTGAGAGTAATATCAGGTAGTGGCTCAAGGTGAGGAAAGCCAGATGAAACTTGACACCCTGAGTTGAGAATACAGGACTGAGAGTCAAAGGGATCATGGTAGCTAGAGTTCACCTAGCAAAGTACTAGAGAGGAAAGTGATGAAAAGAAAGAAACTCCTGGACCTTCAGAAGACCCTCCTCGAGTACCCAGCAGACTACTAACCAGATTATACGTGTGTGGAAGCTACTTGATGTTGAAGAAAGAAACACCTGAAAGGATTAGAGCAAACAGTTTCTGGTATTCATAGTTGGCTAGAAATAGTTCACATGAACCAGAGTAGAAAATCTTAGAATATATAGGATATGGGTAAATTCAAAGGGTCCTGATTCAGTAATAGGGAATAAATAACCCTAGACTAAATGTTACTCTAGTTCTGACTAACAGATCTTAAAAGAAAGAACAAATAAATGCAAATTGTTTCACATTATTTAGCTGTATCCAAGAACTAAGTTCAAGAATATTTTTAGAAATATAAAATTGTGCAGCACCCAGGAAAGTAAAATTCACAATGCCTGGCATTCAGTCAAAAATTACCAGATATGCAAAGGAAAATAGGACAAAACAAGAGAAAACTCCACTGAAACATTCCTAGAACTAATGACAAATGTTAGAATTAACAGAAAAGGACACTGAAGAAATCATGATGAATGTATTCAACATGCTAAAATGAATTTATGTAAAGGCATAACAAACTTTAAGAAATGAGAACTACATAATGTTTTAGTAAATATACAATGAATGAGATTTGCAAACTGACACAAATAGAAATAGAAACTTCCCAAATGAAGCACAGAGAAAAAAATAACTAAAAAAAAAAAAAAAAAAAAAAGAAAAGAAAAATACAAAGTATATAACAATATCACAAAGGTCAGGAGGAATGAAATGGAAGTATACTATAGTAAAGTCTTCATATTATTTATGAAATGGTAACAATTATTTAAATGTAGACTGAAATAAGCTAAATTGTATACTATAAATCATTAAGCAATGACTAAAATAAGAAAACAATTATAATAAGCCAACAAAGGAGATAAAATGAAATTATAAAAAATAATTGATATAAAAGAAGAAAAAAAGAGAAGGAAGAGGGGAAAACTCCACTGAATCATACTTAGAACTAATGGCAGATTTTAGAATTAGCAGAAAAGAACACTACAATTAATTGTACCAAAAGAAGTATTGTATCAAAAAAAAAAAAAAAAAAAAAGTAAGAGCTAATTTTATGCTACTATGAAGAAATACCCTTTAAATATAAAGGCACAAGTAGGTTATAAATAAAAGAATGGAAAAGGTTATGGTATGGTAACACTAACCAAAAAGAAAACTGAAGTGGTTATATTAACATAGACATAGTGGATATCAAATAAAAAAAATATCTAAGGATAAAAATGATAATTTCTTAATGGTTTAGGGACCAATTCATTCAAAGAATATAAAAATGTTAACATTTATGCATTGAATACCAGAGCTACAAAATATATGAAATGAAATCTAAAAGAACTGCAAGAAGTAATGGAGAAATACAAATTATACCAAAAGATTTAAATTTACTTCTCTCTGTTAGTATCCAAAATATATAAAAATAGTATAAAATTCAACACCCCAAAAAAACAAATAATCCAATTTAAAGTGGGCAGAAAGACACAAATAGACGTTTCTCCAAAGAAGAAATTCATATGGCCAATGAAAAGATACTCAGCATCACTCACTACTACAATCACAAATCAAAACTACAATGAGTTATCACCTCACACCTGTAAAATCAGTAACACAAGACACAACAGGTGTTGGTGAGGATGTTGTGTAAAGGCAACCCTCTTTTACTATTGGTGAGAATGCAAACTGGTGCAGCCACTCTAGAAAACAGTACGGAAATTCCTCAAAATGTTATAACTAGAACTACCCTATAATCCAGCAATTGCACTACAATTTACCCAAAGAGTACAAATGTACTAATTCAAAGGGATACATGCATCCTCATGTTTACAGCACCATTATCAATAATAGCCAAATTATAGAAACAGCTCAAGTGTCCATCAACTGGTGAATGGATAAAGAAGAGATGGTATATATGGTGTATAATATACACACACGCGCACACGTGCATGCACACTGGATTATTACTCACCCATAAAAAGAATGAAATCTTGCCATTTACAATGTGGACAGGGCTAGAGTATTATGCTAAGCAAAATAAATCTGTCAGAGAAAGACAAAAACCATGATTTCATTCATATGTGGAATTTAAGAAACAAAACAAATAAGCAAAGGGGAAAAAAAGAGAGAGAGGAAAAAAAACCCAAGAAACAGACTCTTAACTACAGAAAACAAACTGATGGTTATCAAAGGGAGAGGGTGGGGAGATGGCTGAAATAGGTGATGGGGATTAAGGAGGGCACCTGTGATGAGCACCGGGTGTTGTATGGAAGTGTTGAATCAGTATAATATACACCTGCAATTAATATTACACTGTATGTTAACTGGAATTTAAATAAAAACTTTATAAATTTTTTAAAATATAAATAAAATAAAAATAAATTTACTTCTCTCAATATTTGGTAGAGCAAGTAGACAAAAATTATCTAAGACATTAGATAATCAAAGAACACTATAATCAAATTTACCTAATTGACGTCTATAGAATTCTTCTCTCAACAATAGTAGAATACACATTTTTTTTAAAGATTTTATTTATTTATTTATTTGACAGATCACAAATAGGCAGAGAGACAGGCAGAGAGAGAGGGGGGAGCAGGCTCCCCACTGAGCAGAGAGCCTGATGCAAGGCTTGATCCCAGGACCCAAGGATCACCTCCTGAGCCAAAGGCAGAGAGAGGCTTAACCCACTGAGCCACCCAGGCGCCCCTACACATTCTTTTTAACTCCACAAGGAACATTTAACAAAGCAAACCATATTCTGGGCTATAAAACTAGGCTCAATAAATTTAAGACGATTGGGGCACCTGGGTGGCAAATTTGGTTGAGTGACTGACTCTTGGTTTTGGCCTAGGTCACTATCTCAGGTCATGGGATGAAGTCCCTCATCAGGCTCCACGTTCAGCATCGAGTCTGGTTAAGTTTCTCTCTCCCACTCCTGCTGCCCCTCCTGCTCTCTAAGATAAATAAATAAATCTTTAAAAACAAAAACTTTAATAGTGAATTAATTAATTAAGGAGGATTTAGGTCACACAAAGTGTCACCTCTGACCATATAGATTTAAATTAGAAATAAAAAATAGATCTCCAGAAACTAAATAACAAGCTTCTGCATAACCCAAAGGGCAAAGAAGAATTACAAAAGCAAATTAAGAAATATTTTAAACTGAAAAGAGAAGTATGACATATGAAAATTTACAAGATGCCGCTAAAATGTTTTTATGGGGAAATTTATAGTGTGAAATGACTGTATTAGAAAATAAGGTTTCAAACCAATTAACTTAGTTCCAACCATAAGAAACCAAAACAGTGTTTGGCAAACTATAGCTCTTAGGTAAAATCAAGATTGCTGACTATTTTTGCAGAAATAAAATTTTATTGGAACACAGCCATGCTTATTCTTCTATATTCTACCATAACATACATGCTGTGGTAGCAGAATTGAGTAGGTGGACAGAGAATGTAGGGCTCACAAAACCTAAAATATTACCTCTAGTCCTTTGCACAAAAAGTCTGCTCACCCCCTAACTAGAAAAAAAACAAAGTAGATGCAAAGAAACAAACAATAAGGATCTCAAAAGAATTCAGTGAAACATAGAAAACAAAATAAATAAATACATGCTTCTGGGAGAAAATCTATAAAAGTGATTAACCACTAGCCATATTTATCAGAGAAATAAGGGAAGATGCAAATTACCAATATGAGAAATGATAGAAGTTATATCAATATAGATTCTACACATAAAAAGGAAAATAAGAAAGTATTTTGCACGTTGTGCTAACAAATTCAACACAGATGAAATGGAAAAATTCCTTGAAAAACATAGATGACCAAAGGTCACTGAAGAAATAAGTAATCTTAATAATGTTATACTTATTAAAGAAAACGAATTGGTCATTTAAAATCTCTCACAAAGAAAATTCCATGCCCACATAGTTTCACTAGAGAATTCTTGCAAGTTTTAAGAAAGAGATAATAACAATTTTGTAGAAATTATTCTAGAAAATTGAAGAGGAATTCTTCTTATCTCAATCTGTGAGGATTTCATCCCCCGAAACCAAAAGCAGATAAAGATGTGAAGTCCAAAAAATTCTATACCAATATCCTTCACAAATAAAAATGTTAATTTTTTTTTAAACTTTCACAAATCAAGTCTAATGATATATAAAAAAGATAGTACATCATGAAAAAGTGGAGTTCATCCCAGGAAAGCAACATGGATGAGCAATTTTGATCTAAGATTTGAAAGTCTATTAATTTAATTTATCAAATTAAAACACTGGAAAAGAAAAGCTGTATGATCATCTCAATAGCTGCAGAAGTATTTAACAAAACTCAACATACATTTCTGTTAAAAACTGTCAGCAAATTAGAAAGAGAAGGGAACTTGCTCAGTTTGATAAAAGCCATTCATGAAAACCTATTACTACTATCATATTTAAGGATGAAGGAATAAATCTTTCCTCCTAAAATCAGGAAAAATAGGCCTGCGCACTGAAGCACCACGCTTAGCGGGGTTGCCGAGTGGTCTTTCGGGCCTGGCAGATTGTTTTCTCTCTTTAGTGGTTTCCAGGGCCAGGGAATAGCAGTGTGCGGCTGCCTTACAACTAATGGCAAACCCAGCAAGCCACGGGCAGCGCCAGGAGTGTGCGGTTCCGAAAGACGGTCCCCCCCTGGCTACAGGACGGGCCGAGCCTCCGACCTTCCTCCGCTGGCTCCGCCCCTTACCCCGGAAGCGCTTACTGTGGGTGGAGATTTCTGGGCCAGTTGGGGAAGCGGAGCTTCATTTTTGTCTGACATCTTAGCCAGGCTGTAGGGGTGGATGCTGCTCTCCCAGCTTCACTATGTCCCTCAAGGATGACAAGAAGAAAGATGAGGGAAGACTGGCCAAAAAAGACAAAGACCCAGTGCACAAATTTGGGGGCAAGGTCAAAAAGAAGAAATGGTCCAAAGGCAAAGTTCGGGACAAGTTCAGTAATTTGGTCTTGTTTGATAAAGCGACATATAACAAACTCTGTAAAGAAGTTCCCAACTATAAGCTTGTAACTCCAGCTGTTGTCTCTGAGAGACTTGAGGTTCCCTGGCCAGGGCAGCCCATCAGGAGCTCCTTAGTACAGGACTTATTAAACTGGTTTCAAAGCACAGAGCTCAAGTAATTTACACCAGAAACACCAAGGGTGGAGATGCCCCAGCTGCTGGTGAAGATGCATGAACAAGATCCACCAACTGTACGTTTTGGAAAATAAAACTTTATTGAATAAAAAAAAAATCAGGAAAAATACAGCAATGTCTGAACTTATTATATCTATTTAACGTTGTGCTAAAGGCTCTAGATAGTACAAGTAGGATAAAAAAGAAAGGCACCAGATTAGAGAAGAACTACTAGGGCGCCTGGGTGGCTCAGTGGGTTAAGCCTCTGCCTTCGGCTCAGGTCATGATCTCAGGGTCGGGATCGAGGCCCGCATCAGGCTCTGCTCAGCGGGGAGCCTGCTTTCTCCTCTCTCTCTCTCTCTCTGCCTGCCTCTCTGCCTGCTTGTGATCTCTCTCTCTCTGTTTCAAATAAATAAGTAAAATCTTTTTTTAAAAAAAGAACTAATAAGTTCTCCTTATTGTTAAACAAAAATGAGTGCATAAAAAATCCTTTGGAACCTGCAAAAAAGCTGCTATTCCTAATGGTAAAGTTTATCAAATTGGCAGAACACCAAAGAAAAAATCAATTCTGTTTTCAATATTCTTGCAAAAAAAATGAAAATCTATTTTTTTTAAGATTTTTATTTATTTATTCAAAGACAGAGAGGATGTGAGAGAGAGCTCACAAGCAGGGGGAGGGGTGGAGAGAGAAGCAGCCTCCCTGCTGAACAGGGAGTTGGATGTGGGACTCATCCCAGGACCCTGGAATTCTGACCCAGCCAAAGGCAGACGCTTAACTGACTGAGCCACCCAGGTGCCAGAAAATTAAAATTTTAAAAATTATTAAAAAATGCAAATCTTGTAGGAATGAATTTGACAACAGATAAGCAAGACTGATGTTTCAGTATCTACAAAACATTGCTAAAACGAACTGGAGAAAACCCAAGTAAATGAAGAGATAGCAACCCTCCATTATAATGTCAATTCTCCCTAAATTAGTCTAAGTTCAGTGCAATCCCAATCAAAATCCCAACAGGTTGTTTTGTAGATATTGACAAGCTGATTCCAAAATTCATATGAAAATGTGATGGACCTGAAAAAATAAACACAATTTGGAAAATGTAGAATAAATTTAGAGAATTAATTCTACCTGATTTCTTCTTATTGACTTATTATATTATTTTTATAAAAGACTTATTGTATATGACTTATTATAAAACTACCATAATCAAGATGATAAGGTAGCCATGTAAAGATAGGTAAATCAGTGAAATAGAGTTAAGAAATAGAGCTTTGCATATATGAATAACTGATTTTTAATCATGTTGCAAAGGCAATTCAGTAGCAAAAGATATTCTTTCAATCATGCTGGAATAATTGAATATCTATACACAAAATACATGAACTTCCATCTTATATAAAGGCATATATAAAAATTAATTCAAAATTGATTATAGATCTAAGTGTAAAATCTAAAAGTGTAAAGCTTTTAGGTGAAAGTGTAACAATTTCTTTGTGAAACAAAGATTTCATAGGTAAAATACCAAAAACAGGGTCCATAAAATAAATAAATTGGTAAATTGGATTTAATTAAAGTTAAAAATCATTTTCAAAAAACACTGATAAAAGGATGAAAAGACAAATCACAGACTAGAGAAAATATTTTCCAATCATATGTCCGATAAAAGAACTGTATCTAGAGAAGAAAAAGATCTTTCAAAACAAAAATCCAGTTTAAAAAGATGGACAAAAGAGTGGAACAGGTATTCACCAATGAAAGTATACAAATGGCCTAAAAGGACATGGAAAGATATTCTACATTATTAGTCATTAGAAAAATGCAAATTAAAACCACAGTCATATAGCACTAAGCATCTATTATAATTAAAGACTGATCCATCTGAGTGTTGATGAGGAGGTACAGAAGTGCAACTCTCGGGGCGCCTGGGTGGCTCAGTGGGTTAAGCCGCTGCCTTCGGCTCAGGTCATGATCTCGGGGTCCTGGGATCGAGTCCCGCATCGGGCTCTCTGCTCAACGGGGAGCCTGTTTCCCTCTCTCTCTCTCTCTGCCTGCCCCTCTGTCTACTGTGATCTCTCTCTGTCAAATAAATTAAAAAAAAAAAAAAACGATTATTTAAAAAAAAAAAAGAAGTGCAACTCTCATACACTGATGGTAGGACTTTTTAAATGGTACAACCACTTTGGAAAGTTGTTTAGCAGGTTTTTTTGTTGCTGTTCTTAAGTTAAATGTACATATGACCTAATCATCCCAATCCTAGGTATGTATCCAAGAACAATGAAATCTTATGTCTATACAAAGACTTGTATATGAATGTTCAGAATAGTTTTATTTGTAATAACCAAAAGCTGGTGAAAGCTCAAATTCCATCATTAGGTGAATGAACAAACACATAGGATATATCCATACAACAGAACGTTATTCAGCAGTACAAAAAAATAGACTACTGGTATACCCTACGACAGGAATAGACCTCCAAATAATTATTCTGAGTGAAAGAAGCCAGACTTCCCAATTCACCCTCAGAGTACTATATATTGATTGATTCTACTTATATGAAACTCTAGAAGGTACAAAGTAGTCTACAGTGACAGAAAGCAGGTCAATCATCTCCTGGGGATTGAGACAGGATAGAAGGAAGAGAGAGTATTATTAACAAGGGTCATAAGAAATGTCTTGCGGGTGATGGATACGTCCACTATCTTGTCTATGAGGATGATCTGTGAGTATATCCATATGTCAAAACTAATCTAGTTGTACACTTTCAACATGTTTAGTTTATTATATATAAATTATACACAATAAGCTTTTTTTAAAGGAAAAAAGAAATAACTGGTAGAAATGTTTAGCCAAGAAAAAAATGTAAGATGAATAGGATAAGCATGCTTAAAAACTTGAAAGACTATCTCTGAGCCAGATGGCTCTAGAAGAACTTAACAGGAAGAAAAATTGGGGTTATACAGATGTGTAACCCTGCTAAATCCATGCTCTACATAGTCGAGTGTTAGAATGGTGCTATAATCAAGAGACACAGTCCAGCTAACAAAAAGGGACATAAGAGTAATTCTACTTCCTCCCTTGCATTTCTTGCACAATATGAAGTATAAAATCTCCAGTGATTCTTCTTAAAATTTCCTTTCCCCCTCCAACATATTTCTCATACTCTTGGTTCTGTGCCATATTCCTCAGAAATGTCTTCTCTTAGCCCATCTGCTTTTTATTCTTCTCTTTACTGTTCCTGGTTCTGCCTCACAAAAGTCTAAACAAATAGTCTGGCGACAGCAGACCTGTCCTTGGAAAATGAAGAAGGGGAAAAAACCGAGTGGGTGACACTAGATTCTACTTCACCAATCTAAGTGCAAGAAAAACTTTGGAAAATTCACTCAGTGAGGGGGAGAGCACTGATGAAGTTAAGAGCATGGGCTCCAGAGCTAGAATTTTGGGGTGCTATGCTCTGCTCTATTATGTACTAGCTGTGTGACATTGATAAATCTATCCAACATCTCTGAGCTTCATTTACCTCATCTGTGAAATAGAGAAAATAATAGCCTCCTAAGAGGAATCTTTGAGCCTTAAATGATTTAATTCATGTAAGACACTTAGAACTAAACCTGGCAATATAGGAAGCTCTCTGTAAGTACGAGCTATTCATATTGTATATTAATAATCTTGACCCTTTCACACCAAAGATATTTTTGGAAATGGGTGCTTAGCCAAATGGAATGGACAACCTCAAGTGGCAGCGAGCTTCCTCTTTCTAGAAGTGGTCAAACCAATACTATATGAGTATTCCACAGGGAAATTGCACATCAGGTTAATTCATTTGATACTGACTAGACCAGGAGCCACGGAATTCTCTTTCATATATGAGAGGCTATATCTCCATGCAGCTTTTTCTGTCTTGGTTATTTTTTTCTTGCTTTCCCAATTCATCCACCCTAGATCAGAACATCCTGAATTCTCTTGATCCTAGATTTTTTATTTTAGCTTGAAGGTGTTTCATAAAAAGCCTTCTTTCAGGTGACAAAACTGACAATTCATAAAAGAGAGAAATAAAAATATGAAAATGTTAACCTCACAGGAAATCAAATATTTGATAATATGAAGAATGCCCCTGCCTTGTGTATATACAAGTTTTTAAACCACTTAGATTTTTATAAAAAATGTAAAATGTTTTCAGCCAACTGACACCTACACAAAACAAATCTTTTTTGCAAGATGGATGAAACAGAAAAACAAATTTGAAGTTAATATCTTCCAAATAGAGAATTGACAGGTATTTAACTACAAAATTCATTTCCCTGTTTTCTTTTTTTCCCTACTCCTTTTGCATTCAGGAAAATTCTAAGTAAACAAACAGGTTTTTCTACCCTGGTGTTCAAAGGAAAATCCATTTTCTAATCAGAGTGAAATCAGTAATAATTATCAGAGTTTGTCCCCACATCTGACTTTTCTCTATCCCCAGCACGTGGGTGGGGTGCTTTTCCTTCAGTTAAAGGCTATTACCACCTCCTCCTGAGAATTCAGCCCCCCTTTCCTGTGCCTTTAATCTTTCTCTTTACTCTGACATCCCCCCAAACCTATCCCCATGCTCCTCCCGTTCATTAAAAACCCTCCTTCAACCTTAGATCCAGCTATCTACCAATCTATTATATCTCTGCTCATTTTGTCTCTCCACTACCTCCCTCTTCTCCCCTTTAATTCTGCTGACTGTTACTCCTTTGTAAGAATGATTTCAGATGCCATTTCCTTACCATGTTACCAGACACTACCTCCAACCCACCAAGAGTGGTAGATGTCTCTGAAGGGCACCAATAACACCCCAAAACACTCTTGTGAAATTACCAGGTTTACATTGCCTTGAGAGTAGGTTTACTAGGTTTGGCCCATTGTAAATAAAGACATATACACACACTTTTTGCAGAAGGAATGAATGCCCCAATTCTGGACAAAATGCATATGAAAAGGAACTGATATAAATTTATGTTCTAACTTTAATGTACAGTCTTGGTTATTGAGGTTTTAAAATTTTCAGATCCAAAGGAAAAGTAGTAATCTGTTTGGCCCTGAGTTCTGTTTCTGTATCCAGCAATGTAAGCTCCAAATACTAGTCATTTTTTTGGTCTCTGCCTATCAGTAATTCAATCATGAACACATATTTTTCCCTAGGCCATTTGGGCAAATCTTGCTATTATCTGCATAACTTCTTTTGACCTTGTCCTCCACATTTATAGCTGCCATGGGCGTCCCCAGATTGTCAGTTACATCCTGGCTGGTATAGAATAGACTATGGTAATCTATACTTCATAGGCAACATAATAAACCTTGAGATACAGGATGATCTGGAGGTATAATTTAAGCTTTATTTATCCAAGGCCACATAGTTTGATTTTTTCTATGTAGGAACTTTGGAAGTTTAAAATTTTTTATTTCATATATATTATTTTTTTAATTTTCCTTCATTGAGGCTCATTATGGAACAGAACTATATGAAGAACTTTATTTACATTTTTCTTAATAGTTACAGCAACCTTATCAAGTTTACATTATAATTATAAATTTATGCCCATTTTGCAGTTGAGAAAACTGAGGTGTAAAGAGATTAGGAAAGTTAATATAAGCCACATGGCCTATAAGGCTTGAGTCAGGAGAGGATGTCTCCGGGGCTCAGGTTCTTAACCAGTTCTCCACAATTGTCTCCTGGCAAATTCAGGAAGAGCTCCTCAGAGAAAAACTGACCACAGACACTTAAGTGTGTAGTTAAAAAGAGAATAAAGACTGGGAATATATTTCTTTATTATTAATAGAGTTTGTATGTTTTTTAAAAGATAGAGTGTAACATGGGAAAAAAGAAAAAAACTAAAGATCTCAAAAATGACACTTTGGTCTAAAGAGGCCCCTGAAAACAAGTGTTTGACTCTCTCAGGCCATTAGTCATGGATTTAGATTTTCTTTCAAGCTATTGATAACAAGTGAAATGGCAGTTTACAGGTTTAGTTAATCATTGCTCTCTCAGTGAGCAAATTTTTCAATCTGTTTTAAAAACAGTCAAGTAATAGAACTAAAACATATTAAGCTAACTTGGATGGGAAAGGAGAAAAACCCTTAAAACCCTTGCACTGACATCATTGCTTACCTAGTGGACACCCTTCTAATATTCTAGGAAAAACAACTCCTTAAGGAAGGGTTTCTGTTCTCAGAGAACATTCCGCAAACCTTTATAATTAAGAAGAAAATGCAAGGCCCAAGAGACTTTATCCTACCAACAAAATCATCCTAAACATAAACAAAATAAACATTTATTTTCTAAAATAGTAGATAAAAATAAGAAAATTTAAATATGAATAAATGGAGGAGAACTCTTTTCTGTTTGTTTTCCTGTAATATGAACCCACCTTTGTCTTCTCTTTGACTTGATCGTCATCAAATTACATTAAATCAGAGATGGCAGAGGCTGTGACTAGCTGGATACCAGTGTTTCTCATTGTTTGGTTATACTGGAAAGTCTTTGGAATGAGCTTAATTTGAAAGACTTTTAAAGCAGCAATTCTCTTAGACTTCTAAGTATCAGAGGTTTGGGGAGTTTATTTGTTTTTTGGGTTCTGGTGGAGGACACATCTAGGGAGGAGTTTATATATATATGATATATTTTTTTTTCTTAAATTAAAAATAAGACAATAGTAAGACTCTTTTTCTTCCTCCCACCCCCTTCACACACACACACACACACACACACACACACCCTCTTTCCCTCACACAACTTGTATTGTTTGGAAGTCTAAGAGAATGGGAAAGGGGCTCAGGGGGGTGGGGAGAGAAACATTCAATTTTAATTTCATACATTTCTGCTTGTTTGCTTTTTTAACCATGTTTGTGTGATATTTTCAGCTAAAATAACCTTTTTGGATGCTGAAAAAATGAAAAGGCAAAAAGACACAACATATGCATACACACACAGCTATGTAATAAAGAAGGAAGAAGGAAAGTACAAGCAAAATATTCCAAGATGGTGGTGTCATTAGTATTATTCTCTGGCTGAAAAGGTTTTTTCCTGCAGGTTTAGGTTGTTTTCCCCCACTCAGGGGTAGGGTGAGGGAAGAGAAAGGCAGATTTGCGTCTGTAGCTGATTGGCAAGTTCTGTGAGAAATTATCCACTCCAATAAGTTTTATTATTTTGGCAATTTCTTTCACAAAATTGATGGTGCCCTTTACTTTCAAGCGGGTGGGGGACTGGGTGGGGAATGGGATGTTGTTTCTCCTGACTGCTGGGAGAAGGGAATGGGGGACAGCTGTCTGAGAGACTGAAAAGGTTCTGGGAGAATGGAATGTTGTTGTTTCTCTGTTTCTGAAGCCACTTTTCTTTTTGATCATGTTTATACTTTAAAATTTCACACTGTGGTCAAACTAGGCAAGGTATAATTTCACATGTCCCTCATAAACACTGGACAACCACACTTGTCCTGTGTGCACACAGGCACACAATTTTTATGGACATTTAAGATGAGTACCTTGGTCAGGAGGGAAATCACATTTTAATAACCAAAATGTGACAGTCAAATATTTTCAATGCAGCCTCTTTTTTGCCTTTCCTATAGAGTGTTCTTACTTTTTAACAGAGGTCACATAAATCCAAGGGCTGTCCTTCTCAACTATAGTTTAGAGTTACACTGAAGAAAAATGTTATAATTAAAAAAGTTAAAATATGTATTTCAAATGAAGCATTCCACTGTAACATAAAAAAAGCTAGCTTTAAGTTTACTAAAAAGGAATATTCCAACAATTACCAGAAGATCCACAGCTGCTAAACTAGAAAAACTATTTTTCTTTCTTTGAGGCTAACTCATCATCTCTCACAATTACCTCATAACTAATCAAAGCTTTTATGAAGATGATAGTAGCCAAAAGAGCCACTTTGATTGCCTTCATTCCATGGAAACACTATTTACAGGCCTGTTTATTGCCACTAATAACTTTTTTTTTTTAATTTTAAAATTTGTTCTCCTGAAACGTGCTTTAACAATAACAATAAAATATGGTCTAAAATATTAACATAGTATATGGATAGAGCATCAACTTTCTTAAGCATTTCTTTACAACCTGTAATAAAAAAGTACTCCGGGAAAAGGAAAGGATACAGTTGTTGATCTTGATGAGTGCTATATCCAAGTTTCGTGGAACCTCTTAATGTTATTTGAAGAAACATGCTTGGAGGAGCTTATATTGTAAGAATATAGGTGCAATGGGCCACCTGGCTGGCTCAGTCAGCTAAGTGTTGATTTCAGTTCAGGTAATGATCTCAGTGTCATAAGATCAAGACCGGCATTGGGCTCTGCAGTGGGTGTGGAGCCTGCTTAAAATTCTCTCTCTCCCTCTCCTTCTGCCCCTCTCCCTCTTTAAAAATAAACAAACAAACAATATATGTTTGCATGACTTATAGAAACCATGATAGATCAGCAGCCATACCTACATTAGATTGTGATCCAGGCTTATATTCATGAGATGTTCCACCAAGCCTTTACATTACGTTTTGCTAATACAGTCATGTATCAGAGATAAATACTGCTCTTAAAAAAATGCATAAAGGGACTTTAAAAAATAGTATTCCTTTCTACTAAATCCTAGACCCTCATACCAGTCAGCTATTACCAAAACAATGCTGCATAATTAAACTAAAAATCTTGACATTTTATTGGCTTACAAAAATAAGCATTTTTTTTTTCTTGCTTATAGATCTGTAAATTGGGCTCAACTGATATAGGCCAGGCTTAGCTGGGTTTGGTCCCACACTTCGGGTTGAGCACAAATCTGCTAGTCTTTCCATGAACCAGTGGTTATCAAAGGCATATTTTCAAAGCAAAAGAAAAGAGCACAAAAGAGGAGTTCCTCCACATATTTTAAGTACCTGCTACTGTCCCGTCTGCTGACACCTCATTGGTCAATACAAATCACATGGCCAAGGCCAGCACCAATGGAACAGGGAAGTAGGAATAAAAAGAAGGAGAAGAGTTAATACTTGATAGACAAAAATCCAATCTCTCAAGACCCTCTTTTCTTTTCATATCATTCTTTTTTTCTCTAGAGTTCCCAACAAGCCCAGAGATATCCTTCTTATCTATGGATTATCTACGAATAATTCACCAATTTATATGTCTAGCGTAAAACTATCATCTTAGTTCCAGAGTTTTATGACCAAGGAACTACTTGGCGACCATACTTGGATGTTTCAAAGACAGTTCAAATGTAATATGTCTTAAATGAAACTCATGATTACCCCCACTCCCTCTGATAGACCAAAATTGGCATTCTCTTAGCATTCTCCATACCATTAAATGCCACAATATCCATCTATGCAAACCAGAAACCTATATAATATCCCTTCCCATTTAACTGCCAAGTCTAATCATTTGCTAAGACTCATTTTACCTTCTGCATGTATCTTGAAACTTTCATTTCTGTTTCTCTTCATCTCTACTCCATCTTATTCCACCCTACCATCAATTTATACCTGGATCACGCTAGTATCTATTAACCAGACTGCCCTTATTTCATTTGTTTTCCATGCAGAGTAATGTCTTTGAAAAGCAAATCTGATTATGTCACCATTCCTGCTTAACATTCTTTAATGGTTTTGTGATTTTAAAATATGTCCCTGATTCCTTGACACTACTTCTTTCAAAAAGTGTAGTTGAATTGTCCTCCCTTTAAATGTTCATAGGAGTTAGTGACTTACTTCTAACAAGTAGAATGTGACAGCAATCCTATGTGATTTATGAGACTGGCTCATGTTCTCTCTTTCGATCTCTCTCTCTCCCCCTCCCTCCCTCCCTATCATCAGTTGATATGGGGGAAGACAGTTGCCACAGTTTGTGGATATTCAAGCAGCCCTATGGAGAGGTGGATATAAAAAGAGCTAAGACATCCCACCAAGAGCAGTATCAATGTGCCAGCTATGTAGGAGAGCCACTGTGGAGACCCTCAGCTCCAGCCAAGATTCCAGGTAATGGTAGAGCTTTGGCCTACATCTTGATTGCAACCTCATGAAAGGCCTGAATCAGAACTGCCCAGCTAAGCTACTCCTGGACTCCTGATTCACAGAAACTGTGAGACACTAAATGTTTATTGTTTTTTAAGTCACTAAGTTTGTGGCATGTTGTTACACTGCTGTCACATAACTTCCCGTGGCTCTTAGGACAAAGAAAAATGTGTTTAACATGCTTCTAAAAACCTATATTCAACACCCTAGCCTATCCTATAATGTATCTCCCCACTCTGCCTCCCAGACATTCAGGCTTTCTTTCAATTCTTTGCACACACCATGTTCCTTTCTAGCACAGGGCTTTTGTTCATACTCCTCTTTCTTCCAGTAAAAGTTATTTCTTTCTATAGTCACTGAGTTATAGCCTAAATTTCCACTAAATTTCAGCAACCTTGTTACTTCCCCAGGTATACTTTTCTAGATAGCACTGACCTGAACAAATTCCCTTATTGTAACCTTTCTCTGTAGCATGATCATTTGATTCCCCTCTCTTTTCCCACAAGACCACATGAGCGCAGTTTACTCACCGTTGTAGCTGCTGTTCCCATATGACAGGCACAGAGCTGGCAATGTGTGGAGTGCATGGAAGAATTGACATGGATGGGCACAGGAACAACAATGGCACCAGGCAAACACTGGCAGGTTCAGAGGGACCAGAGCTGGAAAGCTGTGTGAAGAAGTTGAAGGCAGACTGTCAAACGGGCCTTTTATCTCCACAATTTCTGCTACCCCTGTCTTTCCACCTCTCCTCAAAGGTTGCTTTCCCCTTTCTCTGTGCTTCACCCTAGAAGTTTCCAAAACTCCTATCTCTATTTTCCCTGATTGTCCATTTCGGCTATCAACAAAGGGTCAAATAAAATAATTCACACCAAGGTGCCTGTCGCCAGCACTCAATCCCATTGTGCTGGAAGGCACAGGAGGGAAGCAGAGAAGAGGAAATGAGTGTGCAGGAGGGGCAGACCCCAAAACAAAAGGGAAGCCAGGTAAGGGCTGGCAACATTGGAGTAAATCCAAGACAGGAAGAGTGGTAAAGACAAAGGAAAGGGCAGCAAGGCTGGTTTAGACCAGGGCCCAGCAAGACTCCTGATCTGAAGGTGTTCAATCTAAGAAACAAGAAAGGGACACAGCTTCCAAGCTGTACAGTGAAATCAGAGGTGCCCATAGCAAAACCGGGTTCTGCATGGGAATGAGTTAAGGAATATGGTGGAGACAAAGTCTAGCACTGAGGAAAGAGGCCTTTAGGAATGGATGGGAAAGTCAAGGCCAGCACCCCTTTGGGCATCAGAAAGTTAGAGGAAATAGAGATGGAAAAAAAGACCTCCCAAATAGGACACTATATTCACAGACTCACCATTCCATCCCAGACCTACCTTTCCCAGTCAGAGGGCACAGAAGGCTCTTCTCAGCACCACATGGCCAGGAGCACTTCTGTTGGTCCCATGCAGACATTTTGGGGGGCTCCACTGGGACAACAATAGATGGTAGGTATTCACTGTCCATTGGTGGATCAGAACTCACAGATATAATACACTTAAACAACTAAGAATGTTCTGTTTATTGGCTGTTTTTTCAACTTAAAAAATGTATTTAACTTAACTGAATGACACTGATTATGGACTTGTATGCATAGAATAGCCAAGAGGATTATTGCAGCATGCACTAGGAACACAGGTGGGCTCAGAAAGACCTACTGATACCTACTGGAAAGCAGCTACCTCCTTTGGCCCCCTGAGTGTGGTCATGAGCTGAGCCCCTGAGTGCCCCCTGACAGCCTGCAGTCAAGGCAACATTGGCCAACATCAAACATCCAGTGAAAATTCTGAGACAGATGGTGAGGAGATTTCGAGAATCATATTTTCAAACAGTAAATTTACTCCTTTAATTTAGTAAAGTCTAAAGCCTCTTCATGGCTTTAGGACAGTATTTGTTTATTAGAGCACCGGTGGCATCTCAGTGACTGAAGGCGAAAATTGGACCAAAGGACCACTGATGTAGGATTTTTAATTTGCTGTCTTGGTGACTGAAAAAGATCAGCAAACAGCCCCAGTTGATTGTTATTGAATGGATCATGCAAAGATAAAAATAAGAAATTCTACATTATTAGTAATTCTACATATAGTCTACTATTTTTAATTACTATAATTAGTCTATTCTGTCATGTGTACAGACAGAATTCTTTTAACCTCACAGGTGAAGAGAATTGTGCCTTGTCTGGCACATATTCTAGTCTTTGTGTCATCTAAGCTTACAGATTCCAGGATTTCTGCACCCCAACCACCACCACCCCTGGCCTAATGCACAAATTACTCAGCTACATCCTTCGACATGTTCTGTTGGAACTCAAAGGCCTTCAGAAGAATTGCCCTGAGACCATGAGGTTTGCCGTCAGAATTTCCTTTTGGAAATTCTCCCTATGAGAGTGCTGTGTGGCAGAGAGGTCCCTTCCCCAGCCATAAGCAACTGTTGAGTCTAACCATACTATCTCATTCTTAATGTTGGGAAAGTAGGAGGGCAGATCTTGTTGTCATCATTTATGTGACTGGTGACACATAGCATCATTAAAAATGAAAGTATAAAATCAAACTTACTCTCTGTAATTTGTTCCCAAGGTGATGCATGAAAATGCTATGTAACCTTGGGAGAGTGGAAACCCCTCAAGAATGTCTCTGACAAGCTTTTGAAACAAGTCATTGTCAATTGCAATGAAACAGCCCAGTAGTCACAATCTATTTGAAATCTTTCAGGCATAAGTTGTAACAATAAGAGGTATCAAAATATTTGCTCTTAAGTAAATTAGATCAAATTTGGATTTTTCCATACCATAATGTCACTCATTCATTTGTATCCTCTTGTTTCCTTGAAAAGGAAGAAAAATACATAGATCCAGCTAGTGGGAGAACCTACCAGTCAACAGTTACCAAATATTCTCCTGTCCCCCCTTCCCTCTCCCAGGAAAGCTCCCTCTTCTAGAAACATGGGTTTGGACATCTTAATTGTATATCCCTATAGCAGTGTGTTCCCTATGAAAGTGTCATTAATTGTGCATTTCATAAAAAAAAGAAGGTGATCTCGGACACTAGGTCTTCTTTGACTATTAAGAGTATCTGAAAAGAATGGTCTGTCTTCAGTTTAGTTCCCAAAGTATCCTGAATTAATGCAACATTACAGCCTTTGCAACACTCTAGCTTCTCACCTGCTCAGTCTGTCCATTCCAATGGTCATGGCATTTGATTACAATAATTGTTCACATCTATACCCTCATTAGGAAGACCAGCCTCGAGAATATGAATGTGTCCTTTTACCTTTGTGTCCTAGGTCCCAAACAGTGTCTGGCACATAATAAAAATTTCATAATGCTCATTAGATGAATGGATGGATAAACAGATGGATGACTTGATGGATACTACGCAGAGTATGCAGAAGACAATGTCCACATAAACCACAAACACTGCCTTCTTTTATTGAACTTGGAAAGTTCGGACAATGTTTTGAGAACCAAGGTTATGTTTTGACAAAACTAATTTAGTGTTTTGTGGAGCATAATTTTGGAGCTCAAATGACTATGTTTGACAGCATTTCTTTAAGCAAAACTGCATTTTGTTTAGGCCAGGGCATTATGACTGACAAGTTATATTTCTTCTTTGTTTGAAAGCCTTTCCAGAAATGTGTGACTGCACCAGCTATGGATTCTTTCTGGTTTCTGCTGCTTTATAACCTCTGACAGAAAGATCTTGTTTCCAGGAGTGCAGTGTCTTAGTGGGTTTCCCAGAATCCTTAAAATGCTATAAGAAGGCAATAGCATTCTAAGGGGTACCTGAATTCTGCTAAAATGATTTTGAAAAATGTGAGTTTTTCAAAAATATGTTTCTTGAAAAGCTAACGAGTGGCAACAATGCCATGGGGACCTTGATGGGTCTTACTGAGAGGGCAATGGATGTGTGTCTTTGAGGAAAGGCTTAATTCATAAGGTACTTTACTAAACTCAATGCAAGCAAACCATCTGACTTTGCAAAATTCTCTATGAATTGAATCATTTGTTCCAATTTAGTGTCCCAGACTTTCTGAGAAGTATATTTCCAAGAATACACAGGAGAAGAATTCAACATGTTAATAAACCCGGAATTCTCTCTCTCTCTTTTTTTAACTAAAAAATGTAGGTAATCAATGACAAAGTTACAATGACAACATTTGTATTTTATGCCTTCTCATAAGCTTACACAAATTGATTGCTCTGTGGCAAGTTTTAACTTGAGGCATGTAAAAAAAAAATCAACTCTGACTTTAGAGAAGATGGTGTAAGTAGAAGGCAGAATTTAGCTTATTGTTTGGTTTCTTTTTCCTGTGCTATCTTTATAAAGGCTGTAAGTAGCAGCTTAGAGATGCTGGAGATTTTTTTTTTTCTTTCTTTCTTTCTTTTTATTTTTTATTTTCTCTTTTCTAAAAGAGGATTTGGCCAGAAACTTCATTATTTTAGGTAGTAGGATCTTGACATATCCTGTGCTTTATCCAGTCCACATTGTAATATGTGACTATGGACTTTTGGATTTCGAACAAATCAGCAGTTGCCGAAATCTGCACTGAAAATGTACTCATTCCAAACTGAATTATCATCGCCAGTGACGTTCTCCTCTCAAAACCTGAAAAAGCTAAAAAATGGTAACACAAACCACATGGTTGCTTCATTCCACCACCACTCTTGGCAGGACAAGGACTGCCTGGCAACCTTGCTGTCAGCTGGGCCTGGGCTAATCAGAACAGCACTGGCCTGTAGTGAAATCGAATGCTTTCTTTCTGAGAACCCTTCAGTGAATGCTTTTCCTTCTTATCGGTCTTCTCTGTACTGTTTGAAAAGGGCTTCTGTGGATGAGAACAAGTCCTCATAAAGGGAGCTGCTGAAATAGTAAAAAAACAAAACAAAACAAAAAAAATCAAGTATTCTAGTGATTCTGCAAAGAAATGGCCCACAAGGACAGCCTGGGTGTCGCCTTGGACTTGGGCCCTGCAGATGCACAGCCCCAGCCTGACTGCTTGCTGGTGCAGCTCCTACTTCCTCCCTTGTCCTGGGGCTTCCCTCCCTATGCAAACTCAGACAGCAAAGATCCAATGTATGGAATGAAGAAGGTAGGGTCTGACGACTCAGAAACACAAACGTGGCCTTCTTGCATTTGGCTCTGGAAACAATGACACTATCTTAATTCCCACAGACTTAGGGGGAAAATATGTATTTGGAACAAAACTGATGGTGACAACTTCCCTTTGTGTAAGCCTGGTTAAGACTGAGATGACACAAATTTGCTAAGATAATTGAGCATGAGAAAAGTGACACTTCCAGGAGAGAGGAATGGCCAAGCAGCCAGAGCCACAAGTATGGTGTCTAATGTGAGGGAAAGTCAATAAGAAATTGGATTCACCCGGCAGAGTGTTACTTCACTTTATACACTTTATAGCCAAATTGCATAAACAAAGACATCATTCAACTCTTGCTATTCCCCAATAGACAAAATGATGGACTATAAAGTGACTGGCCCTGTCCCTGTTCGTTGTTGGCACTTAGAAATGTGAGTTTGCTCTTTTCCAATCAGGAGAATTTCCTTTGAGAATCTGAGGTTCAGAGACCCTGTGGTACACATGATGCTCAGCAGAGCTCTGTGGACCTTATTCCTCCCCTCAAGCACGTCCCATTGTCTCACCTTCTTTCCCAAAGCCTACAGTGACTAAGAGGAAAGGATTAATCTGAAAAGGAGCTAAAAAAAAAAAAATCCAGCCCCATTGCAGCTACTTTTCTAGTAATAACTCTTCTTAAAGTAAGCTCTTCATGTGCCCTGAATTTGGGGATCCTTGAACCCGAGACCTTGGATGGACTTTATTCTAAATTTAAGAACACCATACCCTGGAAGGAGTACATAAATGGTTCAAAGTCAAAGAACCAGAGGACAGCCTGGCTCTTACGAATCGGAGAGCAAGAGTGATTTGTATTAGCTCATCTTCTACAGTGGTTAGAGTTGCCTGGTGAACAAACAAAAAATTATATGTGTGTCTGGAACTAACAGTATGCACACATTAGAGGTTGCACCATAATTAAAAACATGTACATGTTTTAGATTTCTGTTATTATGGGCAGAAAAGAACTTGGGCCTTACTTAATATTTCTATTCCAGCCTTTTCTCTCACAAGTCCACAATTACTTAGAAATCCACCTACTGTGAATAGGCACCCATGGGACACACATGCTCTGGTTTGTTCCATTGGCCATTTTCCTTCACCTGGACAGTAGGGCATGTCAATCCCATCCCAGTGTTTTTTGTAATCACTCTCTGTGTGCAAATGCACAGATTTACCTTTCAGGCTATTATTTGCCATTCAAATAATAAATGAAATTGCTTATATTTGCATATGTCCTAGAGTTTCCCAAATGTTTTTCACTTGTTTTCTTGTTTGACTGTTACTTCTGTGAAGCAGACAGAAACAGATATTAACACTCTTATTCTAGTGATAAGGAAACAGATATAGAGGTGAGGGGAAAAAAAGGTCTTAGGGAAATATATTTGATGTAGACTCTCACCAGGTGGTGGAAGGCAAGAAGATGACTTTTTTTTTTTTAATCGAGATTCCTGCGATGGACACAAGTGGGCCAAAGTCAATGAAATTTAATATATATATAGCTCATTATTTCAGTTATAATACATTTTTTACAACTCTTAAGTAGTATAAAGTTGAATTTTCCGTAAATACCTTTCAAAAAATCTGTCTCTATCACCATTTAATCTAACCTTCATCTTCCCCCCAGACTAGATTAGGCTGCTTTTTTAATCCACACTGTATCCACTGCCTTCAAGCCAGATTCTGCATAGGCCTAACCCCAGGTGCACCTCTCTAACTGTATGTGGTCTCTTTTCCCTTATTAGCTTTCTAGAAACAATTAAATACACAGCTTTCATTTCCTTTCCAACCCCTGTGCATTAGCTGCAGGGCTCTGTTCTGTCTTGAACTGTCTCTCCACACATAAAAGAGGCATGAGTTGATCACTGACATTTAGAGCATCCCTCTATTTCTACAAACCACCCCCTGCTACCTCCCATCCCCTACACACACACACACACCCCACACTGATGATCCACTCCTCCCAGTCCAAGAAAGCTTTCTCTTGGCCTTGTTCTTTTCAGAATATGAAGGAAAGTGTTCCCTCCTTCTCCTAATTCCTTCTTTGATTAACAGCTGCAAGCTAGGTATGATGACTTTCAACTACAAAATATCTCTGAAGCCTGTTGCTACCAGTAACACAACATACAACTTTTAAACAACTGTCTGATACAGACTGTTCTAGCCAAAGAGTTTCTCTGAACTGGTTTCTAAAATGGGTGATATTCTTCCAGAACAAAACGTTTTATGCTAGATTTTTTTTCCAATGGTGATTTAAATCATTGCATGACCCATTTATCCTTAAAAGCTCAACTTCTTTCCTGTTATGCAGCTCAGCTCAGTAATGATTTCTAGCACAATAATAATGTAAGGATCCCCTATGACTTCCAAAATGCTCAGAGTGCCTGTGCATTTGGTTTTAGAAATCCTCATGGGGTTCTTTTTAAGAGGAATGCAATAGGTAGGTGCATCTGTGTAAATTTGGAGAAAAGCCAGTGAATGGTCAAACATCTTTTTTTTAGCGGGTTTTAGCTTTATTAAGACTTTTTAACTTATTTCCCAGAAAATTGTGTGCATGTCATTTACCCCACATTTCTCCTATTTAAAATGGCAATTACCTGGAACTCAGTTACTTTTTCCTTTAGTTCTACAATGTGTAAGCAGTTAATAATTTTCCCAGGCTCCTTCATTACATCTTACTAGACCTGTCTCTCTGTACCCCTAAACAGGTACTATCCAATACAAGGGCTACATGTGACTGTTTCAATTTTTATTTAAATTAATTAAAATTAAATAAAAGAGGTAAGTGAAATAAAAACAAAAATAAACTCTGGGGACTACATCAAAATAAAAAGTGTCTACACAGGGGCGCCTGGGTGGCTCAGTGGGTTAAAGCCTCTGCCTTCAGCTCAGGTCATGATCCCAGGGTCCTGGGATCGAACCCCACATCAGGCTCTCTGCCTGGCGGGGAGCCTGCTTCCTCCTCTCTCTCTCTGCCTGCCTCTCTGCCTACTTGTGATCTCTGTCTGTCAAATAAATAAATGAAATCTTTTTTTAAAAAAAAGTGTCTACACAGAGAAGAAAACAATCCATAAAACTAAAAGGCAAACAACTAAATGGGAAAAGATATTTGTAAATGACATATACAGTAAAGGGTTAGTATCCAAAATATATAAAGAACTGATACAACTCAACAAACCCAAAAAACAAATAATTCATTTTAAAAGTGGCAGAAGACATGAATAGACAGTTCTCCAAAGAAGACATTCAGATGGCCAACAGACACATGAAAAGATGTGCTCAACATCACTCATCATCAGGAAAATACAAGTCAGAACTACAATAAGATATCACTTCATACCTAGAATGGTGTGAATGGCTAAAATAAAAACTACAAGAAATAATAAGCATTGTGAGGATGTGGAGAAAACTAACCCTCTTGCACAGTTGGTGGGAAGGCAAACTGGTACAGTCGCTGTGGAAAACAGTATGAAGGTTCTTCGAAAAATAAAAAATAGAACTACCCTATGGTCCAGCAATCATCTTACCAGGTATTTACCCCCAAAATACAAAAAAACTAATTCAAAGAGATACATGCACCTGTAGGTTTATTGCAGCATTATTTATAATAGCCAAACTATGGAAACAGCCAGCTCAAGTATCCATTGATAGATGAACGGATAAAGAAGATGTGGTGTGTATACACACACACACACACACACACACACACACTTTGGAATATTATTCAGCCATTAAAAAAGAATGAAATCTTGCTATTTGCAACAACATGGATGGAGCTAGAGAATATAGTGGTAAGCGAAATAAGTCAGAGAAAGACAAATACCATATGATCTCACTCATATGTGGAATTTAAGAAACAAAACAAATTAGCAAAGGGAAAAAAAGGAAAGAGAGACAAACCAGAAAACAGACACTTAACTATAGAGAACTGATGGTTACCAGAGGGGAAGTGAATGGGGGATGGGTAAAATAGGGATGGGAAGTAAGAATACATTTATCATGATTTTAAAAATAAAATAGAAGAGTAAAAAAATTAAATAAAACAAAAAATGTAGAACTTCAGTCACCCTGACCACATTTTAAGCGCTCAATAGCCACAGGTGACTACCACCTACTGTATTGGACAGTGTAGACATAATGCATTTCTATCATTACAGAAATTTCTACTGGACAGCACTGATGTGAATTGTATGACCATAAGAACAGGTATCACATCCAACTTTTGTATGGTAGCACAGGTAGCAAAGGTAGTATTTAGCATATAGTAAGTGCACAGCAGTATTTGTTGAATAAATAATTCACCCAGGAATTCCTTCCCTTTACCCAATGTGGGAAGATAGAGAATGAGGCTTTAAAAAGAATTTCTCATTGAAAAAGAAAAAACAGGCTAGCTTAAATTACAGCTGATAAATGTGGGCAAGAAGAACAGCCATAAGCCAAACACAGGTGTATACCTTGTACTGCAAAATTCAGTAAGTACAAAAAGATTCATTGCTCACAATGAGGTAAATATCCATTCAGCACTTAATTTAAAAATTGTTCAAATCTGGCTACTTTATCAAAACTAGCAAATCAAATCATTGACCTAACCAGCTCCTAGCTAGAGTTGAAACAGAAAAAGTTGAAGGTGGGGGTGGGAGCACCTGGGTGGCTCAGTTGGTTAAGCATCCAGCTCTTGATTTTGGCTCAGGTCATGATCTCAGGGCTGTGAGATCGAGCCCTGTGTTGGGCTCCATGCTGGGCCTAGGTCCTGCTCAAGATTCTGCCCCTTCCCTGTTTGTTCTCACTCTCTCTCTCTCTATCTCAAAAACAAAAACAAAAACAAAAAAACACCCTGTCATTGGGACCAAAGTTTCTCTAGTTACTCTGGTTAGTTCTTCATTAATCCAGCACTCTACTGAGTTCAATATGCAAAGGATGAAAAACAAGAAAGTGGGGGAAATATCATTAAAGTACTCACTACACAAGGACTTCCTTATATCAAGGCAGTTCCTAATGAGAAAAATGCATTTGGCCTCGAGATTTTTAAGTTGTTTGTGAAAGTCAACCTTCCCATAGAAACAGCATCCTGTGATGTGAGGTTCTAAGAGCCTTCCAAAACCGATGTCACCATCCCATAGGTGAAGTAGACAGTGAAGACTATGTGTACTACTGATCTATGGGGAAATACATTCGGATTCTATTTCAGGGGGCCTGAATCAATGCCTCACCTAACTGTCCCTACCTGCCTTAACTCCGCATTACAGGTAGGGTTTTTGTGGCCTCCGGCCAAGAGGGCAAGAGTCCCCATGGTGTAGAAATGAATCAGAGACCCAGAGTAAAGGTGTCTGAAGAACCCTGGAGTAAGGAGTAGGATGAGCAAGGGTAAGAAGCAGAAATAGGGCATCTGGGAGATCTGAGGTAAAGTTACGGTGGCAGGGGAAAAGCTGAGGTGGAGAAATGAAAGGGAGCATGTTTCCCCCATTTAATACCACTTATCAAACCACCATGACCCCTCTTCCTCACCGCATGCAGCACTGTAATAAAAGCCATAAATGGCGCATGGATCCCCAGTTCTGTTAGGATAGACCAGAATCCTACTTTGACCTCAGATCCATTTGTCTGGCTCTTCCCCTGCCTTAACTGTCACCAGGCTGCCCTTGGCCTCTTCCCCTGCCACACTGGTCCTCTATCATCCCCATGCCCCAATCCACCTCAGATCCTCAAATATGCTTACTTAACCTGGAAGTTTCTCCATTTCCTTCTGGGATGAATGAATTCCTATCCAACCTTCACATTTCAGCTTTTATCACTTCCTCAAGAAAACCTTCTTTGAACTCCTGGATCAGATTCAATTTCTCCTCTTTACTATTCTTAGAGCTCTATGGACGTTTTCTCCCTCATTGCATTATCAGAGTTGTGGTTTAACATCCATTCATGCAATTGTTAGATTAAAGGCTGTTTCTGCTCTTCAGTCTAGACTGTAAGCTCCAGGAGGTCTACATCTGCTTACTACTGTGCGTGCCACGTAATAGGTATTCACTACATATTACTGAGTAAATGCATGAAAAAAATGAATGAATGAAATGCAGTGAGGAGAGATGGCTTTCGGGCTTTAGATGAGGGTCTCTAGGGGTTAGCCCCTCCTGATCTTAAAGGAGAAGGCAAAGAGGGGTGAAGTTTAAGTGTACCCAGCTGTTCATAAATAAGGAGTGACCACAACTGAGGAGTTGCCTGTATTCATTTGAAAGTTAAAATGTTTATGCAATTCAGTATGTTTTTCCATTCTTTCTCTCAAGTCATCCTCCCCTCCTCTCATATGTGATTTATTCTAAGAGACTTGGGCTGAATTTTTTAGTGTAATTGAGAAGACGGGAGTTTCTGTCCTCCAATAGAACACACACTTCCTCTCCTTAAAAGAGAAAAAACATACTTTAGAAAGCTAACCTATTCACAGAACACTTGATTTAGAATGGGGGGGAGGGGGAATATCAAATTAGAAAGTAGCTTCTTTGCCTTATTTTTATGATTACAATTAAATAACAGCAGATCAAGAAAATAAATCGGTCTAATTGTGTGGTTTGTAGGACCTCCAGGAATTTCCTGACAGGGACCACTGGCCTCCCTAAATGGGATTCATTCTGATGGGATGAGCCCCCTGAGTATATACTAGTATTTACACTTTGTGTTTCTGACCCTAAGGGGTTAAAATGGGAAGCAGGAACATTTTCAGTACTCATTGTGTCATGTCCTGCTCAAGTCAAAAAGAATTGCTTGTGAAGGCACAAAATGTCACCTTCTTGGCACTTCCCCTGACCCCAGCATCTAAAAATACAAAATGTTGGAATTTCTAGAGCAGGTGACTATAAAAAACAAAAAACTTAACGAGGGCTAATTGGTCAAGTCCATAGAAGACATAAATAGGGAAGTGTCCCTCCAAGTGACCCAGCCTGCATAAAACTTGGCACACAATTCATTTTGAAAGACTTTTTGTCTCTGCACTTTTAGTTTAAAGAGAAGCATTTCATTTTCAGCATAATGAATAACGGTGTCATCTTGGCTACCTTCTGTCTACAAGTGGGGTTAATTTTAGTCTGATCCTTATTTTGAGCACATGGAAGATTTTCTATTACTCATCAACCTTTGCTAGAAGCCCAAGACAGCCCTTAAGTCTTGGAGAAAGAATCCTCTGTTTGAAGAGATTTTCCCAGCACGTGTTAAAGCTGGAGAGGGTGGTTGTGGATTTAGAAAAGGTTGCACCTGTTCTTGTATGGACCATTATTGCTAACTTGGGCTTGGCTTTCAGTTTAACTTTTCTTTTCCCTTTGATATGTACTCTACTTCTTGGTTTAAATACACATTTCAAAACACTTCCTTTGGGTTCTAGCGTGAAGGAAATTGATCACTCCTCATCTGTATGTTTTTAATTGACTTCCTCCTTCCTGGCTGGGAAATTAGCTTTCAGTCCTCTCTTATTTGATCTGTGAAACAGTGTATGTGACACCTTCCCAGACAACAAGATTTAATGAATCCTAAATGCTGCAGACTTCACCGGGCAGAGACTCCACAATCCCACAGAACTTTTAAAGATGTAACAATCACGCTTCCAACCGAATTCTTGCTGCGAAGCGTCCTGACTGGCATCGTTGTCCGTAAGATACCGAAAAAGCCAGCTATTGTCTTGTTTCTTTTTGCTCATTGCAAGACGCTCTTTAAAAATCAATGGCCTTCTCCCTGTGCAGAGTTGCTAAAAGTGGGTATCTGATCCCTGAACTCTATAAGTATTTATTTATTTCTTGTCTCCTATCGGTTGCTTTTATTCCCATTAAAATTGAAATCTAACGTTTGAACTGAGAAGGATCGATAACATCTGAGAACAGCGATGCCCAAAGATTTCACAGGCCGTTGCAAGAGGTTGTTGTTGTTCTGACTGGTTGTTTGCCAGACTGCCACCTGGGCAACCAGGTCGGTGACCAAACAGGTGACACTGTTCTCATAGTGCCACAGGAAACACACCCTGTGCACCTATTGCCACACTGCCATTCCTTGACTTTAAGTGCTTTATAGATTTTCCTGTTGTTCATGTGATTAGAGTCCACTGGTGAGATAAATAAGGTCTAGAATTCCCGATTGCAGCCTCCTAAGGTGGAGTTTACTTCTCAGAAGAAAACCCTCCTCCAAATCCCGGAATGGACTATAGCTAAGAACTTCAGGGAATTCCGCTGCCTACAACAGCCTATTTTCCTAGGAAGGAGACTTCCTAGACTCTCTTTGTAAATAGTCTTCACCCCGGGGGAAATTCTGTGACTCTGACCTCCTATTGTCTCAACCAATCACAGAAATAGATCCTATTATCAAATATGCCCTCTCTCTTTCCCTCTCATACACACACACCCTGTGTGCACATCTACTCTGACGTCCCCCCAAAACAGAATTTTTCGTGGAAATAAAATTTTTCTTAGTAACTGCTTTTCCTAGGATGAGTTAAATTAATTTGCATCCTCTTCCTCAAAGGCTGTTTCCTTCTTTTCCTTTTTTTTCTCTTGCCGGAGTTCTATCCTATTCATTTTTTAAAGACAAATGCTTTTACTTTTACTTTCCCAGCTTCTTTTATTATGATTTCATTGTTTTTTTTTATCTTCCAGTTCATGTATTCGGTTTGGTTTTTAAATAGGTCTTTTAATATCTTGGAAATAAAGGGTCAGTTGGGGCAGAGGAACAGGGGAAATGGAGCCTTGTCATGTTTGTAAAAGGAAAGATGAAGCCAAGTGAAAATTGCAAGATCTGTTACTTTAGTCCATCCACAATTTTCCCCTGACCAAGTATAATACTTCAAACTTTCTCCCTGGTTCTAATGGAACTGACACACTGCAGGTGCCACAGTTTAGATTTAACAATGAAAAAAAAAAAAAAGTCCATTTCTTTTCTTGTCCTGCAGCAAAGACATCACAAAAGATAAAGTTATCATGAGCTAATTACAGCCCTTGAAAATTACCTTTGTGCTTTGCAAATATGCATTTTTTTTTCTTTGCTGGTGATGAAGAAGTTGGCAGTTTAAATAAAAAACACTATTTAAAGTAACAGAGTACAGTTATATAACCTTTTCACATAAATCACACAATAACTCTTTGTGCTTTGAAAAAAAAAAGAACTGCAGTGCTTGTTAAGAAGATTTATTTATATAATAATCTATGCAAAGGGATTTTTTTTTTTCCTTTTATAAAAGTGGGATGTTCCTTTTTTAACCTCTGGAAGTTACAGACTAGAGGGCAGGAATATCCTCCAATCACCGCATTTAATGGCACACGCCCCAGCTACTGAAGACTCCATCCAGCTTAAGTAGTGTTTTGGCATTACCCCTTGTCTTTATTTCTAAGCACATGGAAAACTTAAGGAATAGTCTGTGCCTACTGAATAAATAAAAATGCAGAGTCACAATCCAATCCACTAGAAGAATTCCTGCTACAAATCACACCAAGACTTGGGATCATTTTTCTCAGTTTTCCAGGAATAGGACTTCTTCAGGTATGTTCGATTAGGGGCGGTGAAATCCATGGAATCACTCATGTCCTAGCATTTCTGTGCTGATTCTCTATAATTCTTCCATTGGGTTCTTTTTGCCTTGCTCAACTTCCTACCCACCCCTCCCTTGCTCCCCTTAGAATCATTTGCTGATTTAAACTGAGTAGCAGTCGTCTCTTGTTATTTATAACCTTGTCCCTACCATATGAAAATAATCTCCCATATATAATGTCCTGACATCAAATTCATCTTAGGTCACTGACCAGTCCACCTTGAAGAACCAGGGCCATACATATAAACTGGTAAATGTGAAACTTGGCTCAAACTGACCCACTTTATCCTCAGACCAGAGGATCACTCCTAAGAAGAGTTATCATTCCATGGAGATAAACCTAGTGGAGGCATTTTATTGGCCAAATATATCTATTCTAACTCTTTCTGAACAGTGGGGCTTCTGAAGACAGGGAAACCCACAAGGGCTTTCTTGTGTGTTCTTATCTTTCACTGAGATGCTGACCTAACTTTTAAAAGCTATCTCCATGGAAAATTCTGGGCTCTTCTCCAAAACCAACCAGTAGGAGGTGGCTCTCTTAATCAGCGGCTGTGTTCCGTCTTTATATAAACAGGTTAAGCCAGCTGCCAGAGCCTCTGCGACCCGTTCCAGATCACATTACCCATAGCTTGGAAAGATGGGCCTGAACCAAAGCTGCGTTATGAAAGCAGAGAACTCTACCTCTCCCAGGTTATAGCAAAAGACCTAGCTGTCATCTAGGGGGACCAGAGTCATCCGCAATCTTGATTTTGTTCCTCAAGAAAACGACTAAACTCTGGCACACGTTTATCCCCAGAAGGGCTAAGATTTTACCGACCTGCCAGTTGGAAGGAAAGGCTCAAAAGGAAAAGAGGAAATTGGATCCTTCTGGTTGACACATCAGAGTCGAGCTACGCATTCGCCTGACATAGTGGGAAAATAATAAAAGTAGAGACAATTCTTCGGTTGTATATGGAATGCAGTGACTGTTAGGGTAGGTTTGATTAACTGGAAAGACATCCTCCCACCAGCTGATCCAGAAAGGGCTCTCACTGTCCTGGATGGAATTCAGAGTGTCAGTGTGTAGAATCAACAGGCATGACTAACACCGAAAAGATGCTGCTAGCAGAATCTGTGACTTTCCTAAGATGTCCACTCCCCTCTTCGACCCTGAAGATGTTGCTCAAAATCATGAGTTTTCCCAAAGTGGCAACAAGCCACTAAAAAGCTGGAATAATAAAACAGACTTCTGAGCTATACTTACAGACGTTGGTCAAAAACATTCAAGGCAGAAAAGAGGATCCATCACGTTCATTTGCCTAAAAAATTTGAAACTTAATTAAGCTTAGTGACCACACCAGAAGCATTAAAAGAAATAAAGCAAACAAACAAATGAACACCTTCCCATGCAGTGTGTTCTTATAATGGGCTAATACAGAATATTCTGCTTACATTAACCATTGTAATGGTAATAGTTAGGAATTCTGGACCTCGCTTCTGAAAGGCTTTCCCAGGGAAAGGATTTTACCATGCTATCACATTGATTTAAAATCACTGAATTAAGGCCACTGGTTTATAGGTCAAGCCATATTTGAATGGCTTAGAATAACTTTTCTCTCTTTTGCTACCAGAACTGAATGCAGAGTGTGTTAAGGCCCTTATGTTGATCTTATTTTCAAACACATGCAAGAACTACTGCAATTCCGGTAGGGTTCCTCTGTTTTTTCTTTTGACAGCATAACACTACACCCATGGGAGCTGAGCTTTTCAGGTGTTAAAGAGGATTTGTTATAAGAAAATGATTATAATAGGATTTAATGTAATTGAAAGTCAAGGTACAATAGCCATACAGTGTATCAGCGGGTGTCAAAACTTGCAGTGAGGGTGGAGTGCCTTTTGCTAAGTAAACAACAAAAGTGGAAAGAGAAGAAAATATTCTCTGCCCAACAGGATCTCCAAGGTTGGCTAACCTGATAAGCCTGCCCCACCACCGTAGGTAGCAAATTCACAGGTGCTACCATCCTCCTCTGGCAAGAGGGACCATGAAGAGCTCCCACCTTCCCATCCCACAAGAATGTTTTGAAAATATGTTATATAATAACCTGAATTCTTATCTAGAACTAGGCAATAACCATAGGTCTTCTGAGGCTCCAGGAGGGAAAGGCCCATCCCTGAGTCATTGCCCTGGCCCTTCTAGTCCCAGACCCTAGTGTCACTCTGCATCTTGACACAACTTTGCTAGGTTTGCTGATACAGAATGGCATGGGAACTCATTTCCACACACATAAACCAGGTAAGAACTGGGCAACTTTCTGACGTTTTGTTCCTTTTCTTGACAATGCCATTCCCTCTCCAATAACAGTGGGTTTCTCAAACATTAATACACTTTTCCATGGACATAGGCCCATGAAGAATGCATGTATCCTCACCATTCAGGCATCCTGAAATAATCCAAGCCCTCACGATCAGAACTGAGTGGTGGCAGACAGAAGTAGGAGAGTAACAACTGTTAGTCCTCTTCTCTATCATTCTAGGATCTTTTTCTTCCCCTATATTTGCTTTCTGGCCCTTACAAGATGTCATGAGGCAACTTGGTCATAACTTCTATCAGTAGCTGTATTTTGGTTGGCTTTTCATTGCCATCTATGATTCTGTACATGGGCAGAAGCAGGACCTGAAGCATAAGGCCATGTTCATCTCAAACAGCTAGAAAACCTTCTTTCCAATCTTTACTGCAAGTTCTTCACAGCTGTGCCATCCCATAACAAATTTTGGAAGAGAGACATTAGTGCAGTCAAGACCAGGAAATTTCTTTTTTTTTTTTAAGATTTATTTATTTATTTATTTATTTGACAGAGAGATCACAAGCAGGCAGAGAGGCAGGCAGAGAGAGAGGAGGAAGCAGGGTCCCCACTGAGCAGAGAGCCCGATGCAGGGCTTGATCCCAGGACTCTGAGATCATGACCCGAGCCGAAGGCAGCGGCCCAACCCACTGAGCCACCCAGGCGCCCCAAGACCAGGAAATTTCTATCATTTCTATCAGCATTAACGTACATATTGTCTTTCTCATGCATAAAAGTCACTTACAAAGTGACACTTGGCAGCAAACGGTACACATGGTCTTGAATCTGGTGTTTTGAGGTGCTCTTTCTTCACGCCAGGTGCATTTCTATCTGTATCCCTAGTCAACGGAAATTTAAGCATCTTGTATACATTCTAAATCTGAAGGTTTTTTTTTTCTTCTAATTGTTGTTGCCTCCAAATCATGCAGAGTCATTTCAAAAGATTCATATCACACGTGAGGAATTTTGTCTCCTCCCCTCTGCCTAGGTTCTTCATATTTTTAAATTTATCACCAACATTTGCTGTCTTTTCTCCTCTGTAGGGTTTCACTTCTATTTTGATGCTAGCCAACGCTCTAGACACACCAAAATAAAGGACAATAATGAAAAATAATGGACAATGTGAATAAATGTAAATATCACTTGTCATCCAGCACTGGACAACAATATATATATATATATATATATATATATATATATTTGAAATATATATATTTTGAAATATATATATGTTTAATATATATTATATATATATATATGTTTAAGTTATGTTTGGCATTTTGAAAATGTTTTTATACTTACATCTGAATATATGTTTTCAGTGTTTTGGGAATTAATACTTTATCCCACATCATGATGTCATTCTAAGAACAATGTATTCAAAGGAACTATAAAGCCACTGTATTTAGAACTACTCACCGCCCAGACTGATGACCGAATACCACATGAAAGCAGAGTCATCGTTACCTCTACGAAGCAGGTAATCAACTAATTACATGTTTTGATTCAAATATCCCTCTTTTAGAGTTTTCATTTATTCCGCTGGGTTAGAGTAAATTGTGAAGTGATAATCTCAATAAGTCATAAATGTTAAGGTATACCACCAGGAAAACCAATTTGTAGGACCCAATATAGAAATTCAAATAGTTACTACACTGCCTCGATCGACTTTCTTGTTGTTTGTTACCTCTCCTCCATGTGAACACATTTCTTTCATTCCAAGCCTGCTTCCCCGTGCCTCATCTAGGATTATTCTACTGGAAACACAAACGTGACTTCCACGTCAGAATCCTTAATGGAGAAGCGCTGTCATAAACCATTTGTTCCTTTGATCACTGTTCTGTGTTCTTTCATGCTTCATAAACCTTCACCTCAGTTAATTTTGTTTTGTTCCTTTTGCATATTCTCGGGGCTAAGAACTCTTACCTTCCTATTCTTCCATCATGGCGCCCACCAGTTCAGCACCTGTGGAATCTCCTCTTCTTCCTTCACCCTCTCCAGCAAAGCTCTCTCTTCTGACAAATGTATGTGGTCAAATCCAAAACCAACTTTTGTTTGTTTGTTGTTTTGCATTTTAGAATAATTCCCACCCGGAATTACAGGAAGGATTTTAGTCTCCAAGTTTAAAACTGAGCATGCAAGTGATGTTACATTTGTGAGGATCTAGTATCATAACAATTTCATAAATATTCAAGATATTCTCCTTTATGTCACAAGCAGAATTGTTGTCCTTTGTCCCCTGTGAACTTAGCCATAGCCATGTGGTTTGTATTAGCCAGCAAAGTGATTAAGAGACAAGGTGTAATTCCTGTTTCTCTCCTCCAGTGATATTGGGAGCCATGAGTCTCGATGGTGCTCCCAGCGGTGGGTCCTTTGGTGATTATGATGAGCAGAGGCCCCACCAACTTGCACTGATTTGTAGCATGAGTAAATCTTTGGGATTATTTGTTGCCATAGCATAGCCTATGTCATCCTGACTAACACAGGGATAGTAATTTGTCCTTTCCCTTAGCGTCACTGCAGACCTCACCTTCATCATAATGTTGTATATTTCAAAGCCTTAAAGCATATTTATCACTTATTTTCAAGGTTTTCTTTTTAGGTTATCATTTACAAGTCTCAGGTGGAAAGCCCAAGTTATAGAAAGGAAAATGATTCCATCATTTCTAAAAGCAGTCATTTCTAAAACAATCATTTCTGGAGGGAGAATTAGAACAGATCCATTGTCTGGCCAGCGTTCTCTCCTCTGAACCAGAAATTACAAAGAAATCCAGGCTACAATCCAGTTAGAGGGATAGTCATAGAGGCAAAGACTATTTAAGCTGGAAGAGCTTCAGAGTTCCCTTGATCCAGGCACCTCATTTTAAGAAGATCCTGAGGCCCAGTGGGTTTAAATGAGTGTCTTGGCTAAGATCACACACCACCTAGGTAGAGGTCAGGGAGTACAAAAACTCAGACCCATTTGACAGTGTTTTTCTGTAATAACATATGTACCGTGAATGAAAGGAAACTTCTTGAGGATCCTACGAACATGTATGCATAGTCTCAGTTAGCAGATTAACATAAACTTTGAATGTATCTTTCAGATCTGAGTTATTGCTATAAAAAAAAGTTTTGCTTGGAAAAGTGGATGACCATGTGCAGAAGAACAAAATTGGACTCTTCTCTTATACCACTACAAAATTTAACTTGAAGTGGATTAAATATTTAAGTGTAAAACCTGAAATGCATAGAATTCCTAGAAGAAAACATATGAAAAACCTCATTGACATAGGTTTTAGCAATGGTTCTTTTCGATATAAAAAGCATAAGTAATAAAGGCAAAAATAAAGAAGTGAGACTACATCAAACTAAGAAGCACAGCAAAGGAAACCATCAACAAAACGAAAGAGCACCCTCCAGAATGGGAGAAAATATTTCCAAACCATATATCTCATAAGGGTCTAGCATCCAAAATATTATAAAGAGCCTATACAATTCAAGACCAAAAACAAACTAACAAACAATCTCATTTAAAAAATAAGCAGAGGAACTGAATAGATGTTTTTCTGAAGTACATATAATGAAATGCAAACCAAAAGCACAATGACTTATCTCACATCTATGAGAATGGCTGTCATCAAAAATGGCAAGAGACAACAAGTATTGGTGGGGATGCAGAGAAAAGGGAAGTCTATGCACTGTTGATGGGAATGTAAATTGGTGCAGCCACCATGAAAAACAGTATAGACATTCCTCAAAAACTTAAAAATAGAGCTACCATATGATCCAGCAATCCCACCTCTGTGTATACATCCAAAGGAAATGAAAACAGGCGATAATTGTATCCCCAAGTTTACTGAAGCATTATTCACAGTAGCTAAGATATGGAAACAATCTAAATGTCCATCAATGGAAGAATGGATAAAGAAAACATAGTAATATATTTACAGGATGGAATATTACAATTCAAAAAAAAAAAAAAAAAAAAAAAGAAGGAAATCCTGCCATTTGCAACAACATGGAATGGAACTTGAGGACATTATGCTATGTGAAATAAGCCAGGCGGAGAAAGACATACTGCATGGTATGACTGATATGTGGAATCTAAAAGAGCCAAATTTGTATAAACAGAGTATAATGATGCTTTCCACGGCCTGGGGAGTAGGTAGAGGAAGTGGGAGATATTGGTCATTGAGTACAAACTTCCAGTTAGACGATGAATAAGTTCTGGAGAGCTAATGCACAGCATTGTGATTACAGATAATAATTCTGTACTACACACTTAAAAGTTGCTAAAAGAGTAGATCTTGAGTGTTTTCACCACAAAAAAGAAATGGTAATTACGTGACATGATAAAGGTGTGAGCTGACACTACCGTGATACTTATATTGCCATATCTAAGTGTATCAAATCAATGTGACATCACCTGTAAATTATAGGACATTCTATCATATCTCAGTAAAGTTGGGAAGAAAAAGTTTTGCATTCACAACTAGTAAAATGACTATTAAAATGTATTATTGAAACAAAATTTTTAAAAAATAGAATTCTTCTGGAGCTCTCAATCCTTGGGAATCCTTGGATTCCAACTGGGAAAGGCTGCATTAGACTCACTCAACAATGTTACCTCAGATTCCCTCATTTTTTGGTCTATAACACGCAGCCCAGTGTCAGGACAGAGAAAGGATTAATGTGTATTTGTAGAATAGATGCTACTCCTTGTAACACCCAGTTCAATTCTCTTTCTAGTGTATGACGCTGAAGTTAGCAACCAGTGGATGGT
This sequence comes from Lutra lutra, assembly GCF_902655055.1. Classification (NCBI taxonomy): domain Eukaryota; kingdom Metazoa; phylum Chordata; class Mammalia; order Carnivora; family Mustelidae; genus Lutra; species Lutra lutra. The sequence continues at coordinate 90,651,651 of NC_062283.1, read as the reverse complement.
GACTCTGTTGACTCATCACCTGGATGACAGAGGTAATATGTGGGTACTGTACCAGCCTAAATGATTTCTTGGTACAGATCCATAGGAGACGCTAAGAAAAAGGAGAGAAAAAAAGTCTCTAGCATATTTTTAACAGATTAGAGGAAAAATTGAGTGTCTTCAATGAGTATAAATACCACCTCTCAGCATACATGCACTCATTCCATCTCCACTAATTCTGGAGATTAAGTTGTCATAAGGAGGCATGTTCTCCTCCCCTGGTACAGTCACTACCCAGGATGGAACCCCCTGTCTCAAGACGAGGGAATAGATGCTATGTGTCAGATATTGTATATGGGTTTGTTCTAACATTGACTGTATCTCCACTTATAGATCAAGAAAAGCTTACAAAGCTAAATGTGAGTAATTTGCCCAGGCTCCTTAGCTAGAATATAAGAAAGGAGGACTTTGAACCCAAATCTAAGAGCAGAGAGAATGACAGAATTGTCCCACTGAACCAGGTTGCCTCTCACTGCAAAGCAGTCCCCTGTTAAGTCCCCTCAGATTGCAGCTCTTTGGGGGGACTCTCACGTGACTACAATCCCTACCAAGAAGACTTAGTCCTTGAAGATGCTTGTTTGCACTTCCCTTTCATCCCTACCAGGTCAATAGTGAAAGGATAGCATAGAAGAGAATGACTGTCTCTAATCTTAAAGCATCAGCAAACCAGAAACTCACTCCCCTGGCCCTCCTCATGTAATTCTTGTGTGGGTGAAGTTAAACTCAGTAGTTGGCCTCATGAGAGGGCAGACTTTGGCTGTTCTGGAACTATTTTAAGGTTGCTTTCTGGTTTCTGTGGTGAAGTACCTTGAAGTCCTGCTTTCAAGTAGAAGTGGGTAGGAGTTGAATTGGCACAAAAAATCAAGAGAGGTTATAGGTCTCCAGATCCACCTTTGTCAGGTAGAAGAAAAGCTTTGAGTCTTACCCTGAATTTTCTTCTGACCCTCAGTTTCCAAAATTCGCTATCATTCACCCTGTACCAGTCCCCAGGAGAACATCCAACACTCTAAAAAATGGACAGCATGAATCAAAAGCGGGGGTGGGGTAAGCAGTTTCCCTACTCAGTAATTTTAACATCTCTCCTCCTCTTGAGGCTACCTTTCTGTTTCTCAACACAGATTGGAAGGGATTGGGGTCCCAGTGTGGGTGGAATCATTAGAAGTTGCAAGTCATTTAAGTACACCGACCAGAGAAAACGGATATTAAAAAATAAAAGTTTTCCAAAGTGAAAGTTTAAATTTTTAAAAAATAAGCTTATAAAGAAAACAAGCCATGTTGTTTGCCCTATTATTATTAAAGGGAAGATGAAATAATAATCTGGACTCAAAACCGTTCCAGCAAACATAATATTTTCACTCTTTCTATTGTTTGATCTGCATTACAGCAAAGAAGCACTTCACCAGCACACTCTGCTCAATCTTATTTTCCTAACACTTCCTTCTAATGGATTTCTGCACAACAAAGTTATTGAGACATTTTAACACTGGCTGCCTTACATGTGGTGAGATGGAGAGACCCTTAAGGAATAGAGAATGGCCAGAAAGCGAATAGATTTAGGCTGGAAGCAGGCAAAAGTAAAACAAAACAAAACAAAACAGCTAAGAAGAGATTCAGAAGCCCAGGTCTTGAGTAGCCCATTAAAAGCCAACCTGGGAGGGCAGGAACTCAATGAGGGAGACTGGGAACAATCACAGTCACAACATGGCCTTGTCCTTCCCACCTGCCAGGCTTTCTGTGCACCTAAGTTCCTTAAACACGCCATGTTTCATCTCATGATAACCTGTGAATAGGTACTATTATTATTCCTATCACATATATCAGGAAACTGAGGCCTGGAAGCAATGTATGCTTGCTTGTGCTCAAACAGTTAAGTAAAAAGGAAGAACTTACACCCTGGTTTATCTGAACAATTATTTATATGCTCAGTTGATAACCCTGATATAACAGAAAATCCATCAGACCCTCAGGTTCAGGGATGAACATAAAGAGTCCATAAATACTTTGACATTGTATAAGAAATATTATGTGTACATTTTGGGGGCAGGGGAAGTGTCTAAAGGATGCACAGTGTGTTCAGAGGCTGGTTCCCACATCTTTTGCTGGGCCCTGTGATCTCACAATGGCAGTTCATGCTCCAAATATCCATTTTAAATTTCCAAGATCTCTTCCATCTTTAAAATACAATGGTTCTGTTATCTTAAGTGTCCTAAGGAATAGCCACAAAGTATAGCAAACTGTCCTTTTGCCTTTTGTGACCCCTCCCCACCTTACCTGCGCCCCCCAACTTCGCACTCCCACCCCCTATTAGATCACCTGTTTGTATCACTCCCACAACCAGACAAAATATATCCCATTGCCATGTGCATTCTTCATAGCCTTTCCAAACTCTGGTTATATGATGCATGGAGTATGAGTCAGGCTAGGGGGGAAGGGGGCCTCTTTTTAAAGTTTATATGTAACTGTGAGAGCATTCAAGCATGTGCTGGCATGCCAGCCCAGCTTAAAAAAAGAAAAAAAAAGTTAAAAACAATGTTTTCCTGCTCAAAAGTGGTTCAGGGACGTCAGAACCTGAGAGTGGTCTGTGTAATGGGGAAGGGGGTGCATCTCAGGGGTCTTTGAGGGGGGGTACCATAGCCCACGACGAGTTCTCCACCTTAAATTTCTGCTATCAAAAGGTTCTCTAGCTTCATTCCCCTCTGAAGTCAAAAGCTCCAGTTTAAATTCCTCACTTGGAAGGTCATTCATTCTCTCATAGCCAAAAAGCCTGTTTGCTTTTGTCTTCCCACTTGCCTTCAAATGAAAATATCAGACCACAGACCGTCTTGCTTTCCCAATGCAAAAATTAATTACATCGTGTCCAGAAGTGGAGGATGTTGGAAGTTATTGATGTATTTGTTGAGAACACTATGCATTCCAATACCTTTTACACAAATGCGCAGATGCCTTGTTTTCAGCCTGACTTGATCAGTAGTTCTGGATGGGGGGCGGGGGATGGTTGCAAAAAACATGGTCACGTGTTGTCCACTTTAATCCCTCACTTTGCTCATTCAAAAGCACGTTGTCAAGTACATTTTTATTATCGTAGACCGTCTTTATTTATTTTCAGTGTTTGTCGACATCTCCTAGAAGCTTTTAGAATAGGACTTTTTCACCTGCCAATTTCAACCATTTATGTCTATCAACCATTATTTCTACTGCCCTGGGATTCTAGTAGAACTTGAAATTAACATTGTGTTTCTATGTGTCGTGTGTGCATGCTTGCTGGCAGTGGCACATCAAGTACATCAGCTGGACGACAGACTCCAAGTCATATGTGGCCTAGGTACCCACCCTTGCCATGCTAGGTAGGGTTCCAGCCACAGGCCTTGGGGGGGGTGGTGTCACGTGTCTCTGCTAACTGTTGCCCTGGAAAGAAGAAATAAAGGCCCAATTGTTTGGGGGCAGGGCTCTGCAGATGTGGGGCAACAGTGAGAGCTGAAGCACTTTTAGGTAATTTTTCAGAAGTAGATTTACAGAGTATTTTTTCACCAGTTAAGGCAGAGTCGGACACATAATCTCCCCCCATTTAGGGTGAGGCAGGAAATGATTAGGCATATGAACCTATGATTATCCAAGATTCTCTGTATGTCTACATAGAGTCCATCTAGTCACGGGGGGCACACTTGGGGTCCAAGGCTTTGGGGAGGGAGTGACAGGTTGATTCCATAGCAGAAAATAAAAACAGAAATATTAGAACACAGTGTGACAGACTGAAAACTTTGAAACATGGTCCTTCACCACAGAAGTTCCCAGAAGCCCTGCCTTGGGCACATTAGGGAGGTTTACTCCCTTCAGGCATGGAAGAGATTAGGATGGAATGTTATGAAATATCACAGGAGTCAATATAGTTAGAGGAACTGAACTGTGTCGATAACATGGCAGGGCCTGACTATGGGAGCAAATGGACCTGGTTTGAGTTTGAGATCTACACTTTGAAATTGACCTCTAGTACAGGATTTAACTACCCAGGCAAGGTCTACCATACTTCCTTCTTCCACAACCCCTCATTAGGTGCCCCCCTGTACCTGTTTTCTTAGTGATCCAGACTTGAATTCCTTCTTAAATTCTCCTAACACTCAGTGTGTATGTGTTATTACCGATGTCCATCTCTGTTTGCCTCATGCCACATTTCCATGTAAACAAGCAATCAGTCTGCTTCATTGGATTCCAAGCATGATGGGGGCAGGAACAATGGGTGGTTGAGTAGGTTAAGCATCTGCCTTCCCTTCAAGTCATGATTCTGGGGTCCTGGGATCGAGCCCCACATCAGGCTCCCTGCTCAGTGGGAGGCCTGCTTCTCCCTTTTCATCTCCCTCTGTGTGTCTGTGCTTGTGCATGCGCTATCTCTCAAATAAATAAATAAATCTTTTTAAAAATAGTGTTAAACAAACAGATGTTCTCTAAATATTTCTATTTTTTCTGTAAAATGGAGATGAGAATGGAACTTGCTTCAAGTGTTACATGCATGCGAAGACCTCGGAATAATGTCTGGAACATAGCAGACACTCAATAAACTTTAGCAGACATTAATATTCAGAACATCGGTTCATTTCCTCAGAGCCTGTCTGCAAATTAAGGAGTTAGGTGAATCACCTGAACTATATGCAAATTGTGTATGTACATTTTTCTGGGAAGAGGATCCTTGATATTCCTCAGACTCTCAAATGGGGACTATTACTCCAGCCTCCAAAAGAAATTTAGAGTGATTGCCCTAGAGACTGATAGCAAATATTAGGCTATATTCTTTACCTAAGAGTCTAGTGACCACAATTTCTAATGCTCACTCAGACTGAGCTTGCTTTCATGCTCAATTAAATCTCAGAGCTCTGAACTAAGAACCAGGACACATGGGCTCTCATCTGAGTCCTTTCGCATTGTTAGCTCTGTGATCTTGATTAATTCACCCAACCTCTTACTTTGTAAATATTTTTGCCTTCGATCACACAGAGGTAATGCACATAGGAGAAACTTTAAAAGAAAAAAAAAAAACTAAAGATAAGAAAATATAGAGCTACATGAAGAATACAGGGTCTGCAAGTCAGAAGATCTCTTACTCAGAACATCCTGTTTCCTAATCTGTAAAATAAGTGAGTTAAATTAGATGACATTTAAGATTTCTTCTAACTGCTCTCTGTAATCCAAAGATTTGAAATATAAATAGCCTCTGTTCTGGGGATTTGTTTTCTATTTGAGTTTTCACTGTACTAATTTACACTCTTGCCCACATCAAGGACACTATTTTTATTGACCCATTTGCAAAACTGGGGTAGGGGTGGGAAAGTAAGAGGCTTGTTCTGCTCTTTGCTGATTTCAATTTCATATATTTAACAGTGTGTTGGGCTTCTTGGACTTGAGCTAAGTAAGGATAGTAAGAGGAACCCAAGAGTTGATGAAGCCAAAAGCACTAAAATTCCAGCTCAAAATATCTACCCATAAGACCCAGCAGACTACCAATGGCAGATGAGCTGAACCCCTCATTGGCATGGAAAATTCTGTGTCCTCCTTCCCTACCCCCTTCGAATCTATCTGTTTTACACAATGAGGTATGAATGTCTTTTACTACAGAGGAGATCCATCTCAGGAAATATGAGTTCGGGAAGAGGAGAAGGAAAAAGAGCCAAGTGGAGGGTATTAACTTTCAATAACAAGACGCCTGAAAAATTTTCATGAGAAAATTTCATATTCACAGAATATGACCCTGCAGGTGCACTGGAAGGGAAATGGGGCAAGAGCTCTGCTCCAAGGACTAGGTTTCTGGAAAGCTACCTGGGTTAATCAGCCCTGGAGAGTCCACTGAGGCCAGTCTCAAAGGAGAAAATATAAGCTTCACTCTGGCTAGCCAGGGTTTTCCAGAGAGAATCCAGGCTAATGAATTGAGTCACCTCCAGATCACTCTCTGGAGCTCTGCTCATTGTCTATTCATCCAGCTCCTTCTTCAAAGCCCATTATTTGGAAGCATGAGGATAAACTTAATATCGTGTCAGGTAATGACACACCCAAACTTCTCAACCACAAAGACAATTTTCTATATTCTGCCCTGATATGATTCTGATACCATTTCTTTGCTGACGGCCCAATTTCTCAGTGAGGAAGATTCTACTCTGGAAGATAGTTGAGCCTCGAGTGCAATGAAATAACATTGCCTATAACTCACACGGTCTCACTGACCTGATTTCTATAAATAGATAAATTCGTCAAGGAAAAACACAGGATTGAAATCTAAAAGCGAACTCAGGAAATTATTCGTTTCAGACTTTTGCCTCAGGTCAAATTAAAATTTCAATCATCCTAAAACCATGTCTGTATTTTTTAATAGAGATTCAGATTAAACAAGCTTCCTTGATAACTTCTAATATATGATCAATTCTTCTGTCACAAGAGTTCTTTTTTTTATGAATGCAGCAGAGTAGATGAGAACTGGATAAATCTTCTAGACAGTAGCAGATGTCATTTTACAAAGGACAACACAGAGGATTAGAAAAAAAAAATAGATGATTTTCCTGAGGCATACATTCATTCATTCTACCCATTTATTCATTCATTCAACATTCACTTGGAAAATACTTATCGAATGCCTACTCAATCTAATCACAGTTCTAGGTACCAAGATTCAGCAGTATAGTAATTTGCTACGGCTACTATAACAAAATACCACAAATCAGGTAGCCTAAACAATAAAAATGTGGTGTCTCAGAGTTCTGGAGGCCAGAAGTCCAAGACCAGGGTGGGTTCCTTCTGAGAGCTGCGTGGGAGAAACTGTTCCATGCCTTTCTTGTAGCTTCTGATGGATTGCTGGCAATATCTGGCATTCTTTGGTTTGTAGAAGCATCTCCTGGACCTCTGCCTTCATTTTCACATGACATTCCCCCTGTGTGCTTGTCTCCGTGTCCAAATTTCCCCTTTAATAAGGGCACCCGTGATGCTGGATTAAGGCTCACCTTCAGTGTGACCTCATCTTAATTAATTACATCTGCAACAACCCCTCTTCCAAACAAGACCACAGTCTGAGGTACCGGGGGTTAGAACCTCAACACATAAATTGTGAGGAGATGAAATCCAATCCGTAAAAAGCAAGAACAAAATAAAATCTCTACAACCAGGGAGCTAACGTTCAAATGACAGGAGACATCGTGTGGTGGGGAGGGAGGGGTCGCTGTGTATTATCAGGCAAAAAATGCTAAGAAGTCATAGAGCACGGTAGGGGTACAGGGTAGTGATGGAGTTTAAGTGATGGAGTTCAGATAGACTTCTCTCTGAGGAGGTGCCTTTTGAGCAGACCTAACCAAAGTGAGAGGCTGAGTCAGGGGAAAATCCAGGAGGAATCACATTCTAAGCAAGGACACTGGTGAGTACACACACTGGGAACTGGACTTCTAGCTGTTGCCTCTCACGCACAATGACCCAGGGAATGTTAATCATGTCAGGAATGATGTATCCCGGTCCTTATTTCACCACTCGCCCTTAGTCCTTTCCTCTACCTTTTGGAGATTCATCTCAATAAACAGTTATTGAGTATCTATTATACTCCAGGCCTCCCTTGGAGCCAGGTGGAAATCAAACTGGGAATCTTCCTCACGATCCTAGAGTACATTTAGGAACAGTCACTTAATATTAGATTGGATGAGCCATAAGTCGTTATAATTTTTACATGGCTCTAAGAGCAAGAAAGACTGCAGCCCCTGAGGAACTCTTCCCATGACACACATTAAAACTTCACCACAAGGTTCATTTCCCTGGGAGCAGATCACTTGCTAGAACTGTCCTTTATGGGAGCCAAACTCTGATCTTCTGACACCTACACCTGTTAGACCTAGACCAACCCAGAAGAAAATATTATTCTTCCTCTTCTACATGATCATTCTCAAAAGTCTGCCACAAATTAGAATTTCTATTCATTTCCTCACCCTCTTGCAACAGCACATGTAACCCACAGTCTCACAGTAGTTACCTGACTCTAGATACTCTCTACTTAGCCCAAGTTTCTGATCAATACTGAATCAAGGAAATACAGGCTCCATGTATGTTTTGAAAGGGTCCGTGTTCAGTGGGAGTACTGCTTGGCATGATATAGACATGCTTCCATTCATCCAGGCTAGGATTAAATTAGCATTGTGAGTAATCACAAGGAATTGTTGGCTTACCTCGAACATTCAACCTAAAACATTTTTTACTGCAACATTAGACTTTACATTCATCACCTTCATATTTCATCCCAATGGTTTTGATCTGGCATTTGCATGTCTTGATAATATTTCTAATCATGACTCCATATCTGTTGCAGTGTGACAGAAAACAGAAGTCCCCAGATTATTCACCATATGACTCTGATTGAGTCATTTGATTTCCTTGAACCCCAATTCTGCTCACTGTAAAGAAAAATGGGGGGTAGGCGTGGGGAGAGGGGTGTAGGAGCTAGTAATAAGTCTTCTTAAAGCATGAGAATCAAGTGTGACAAGCTAGAAGAAAGTGTTCCACAAAAGGGGACACATTATGCAAATGTTAGTTAATAGCAGTGATAAGACTGGGTTCTCTCCTTGGTTTTGAATCATTGATTCAGAAGTTAAGCAGATCAAGGCCAAAATATCAATCCATGTGCTCTAGGTTTGTTTTTAACCTGTCGTGAGTCTGCTTAAAGGTATTACGACCCAACCTGTGTAGCCTTAGCTTCCCTTAGCCTCCAGATCTCATGAGCCCACTGTGTGTCAATTACAATATGGTGTAATCGTTACTGTCAACAGCTTTGAATCAGATAAATCTGGCTTCAGGTCCAGCTCAGTCATTCACTAGTAATGTGACTTTGAGTAAACGACTTGCTCTTATGGATCCTCTGTTCCTTATCTGTAACAAGAGAGATAAACCACCTACCTACCTGCTAGAATTCTTTGGGGGTAAATGAAATAAGGCAAATAGGGCCTGGCATATAGGAAGTGTTCAACGAGTCATTCTATTTTTATGTTATTGTGAAATTTTAATTTTCCTAGCCAATCCCCTGATCCTTTTAAAGGAGCTCTATCCCAAAAGCAAGAAAATAAATTAAGCCAGCATAACATGATGTTCCTTATAAACCCATGTTCACTCCTAGTAACCACCACATTCCTTAGTTAATACTCACAAACCATTAGCTTAAGAGTCCATTCTTGCTTTGTTCTGGGACAGCCTCTGAGAAAAGCTGATCTGCTTATGGATTGCGGAATCTCTCCCTCTTTTTAAAAAATGGATTGAGATTTGCCTTATTCATTCATCTTTGGTCTCTGCAGTATCTCAACTCCTAAGAGGAGTCCTCAGTTCCTATTCACTCCTTCAAAAAGGGTATATTGAGCATCTACTCTTGGCCCAGCACACCCCAGCCTTCTGAGTGGCCCAGCATCACTTGCCCCCATGACAGCAGCTAAAACTCATTTAAGGTGACCAGGCTTTAGCTGACTTCCACTCATTTGCATAGAGTGGCAGGCCACTGCCTCCCCGCATTGTTTGTGGATGTGACCAAGTCATTTAACGCTGAGTCACAGTTTCCTCCTGGGTAAAGAAGGATAATAACTACTGTGACTACCTCACAGGGTGAAGATACAATGAGACAAGGTATAAAAGAAAAGAAAAAGTCCTCAAAAAACAAAGATTGTTTAAAAAAATAATTCAAGGTAGCTATTTGTTCTTACCCACCATAGCCTTCAGACCACTTTCTTTGCCGCAGAATTTGAAAGCAAGCTACAAATTGAAGAGCTTTATTATCTGTTATCATTACACCATCTGCCACGGCAGCCTGGTGCTCACTTCCTTGTTCTTCTATTTTCAAACACAGATGAAAATGCCCTTTTGTGGTCTTTAACATTTCAACAAGCCCCAAGTTTATTATTTATTTGTTATTTATAAACCTTTGATAGTCTATATTAAGATGCTAGTAGCATCAGATACAGCAAAACTAGGAAAAGATGCAGAGCCCAAGAATGAAAAAGAAGAGATGGATGGGTAAGAAAACTTTGGCTAAATATAATCTGCGCAATGGAACATATACTTAGCTTCGCTTTTTGGAAACAGCTACAATCCTGGACCGGAAGGCAACACGGGAGGAGATACACTGCACTCTCTGGTTAATTACAGGAAGTGTAACAATGGACACACTTTGTCATGGTGCTAAACTGTAAAAGGGATCCCTGATAGAGTTTCCCATAAAGGACACAAAACAGTCTAACAAAAAGTGTCTCCAACAGCAATTTTACAAGAGAGGGAATATGTTCTCCAAGCGGTCACTGTTCTATATGATCCTTAATAAAATATAAAGTTGTGGTGTCACGTTGTTATTCTGGGAGGGTCCTTGTAGAGGATGGAAGGTAACATTGTACACCTGTGAATAAATGTTCTTATAACCTGGCTTCATGCAAAGCTGAACATCTTAAATCAAGAGTCATGAATTAATGACTGTGACCAGTAGGCAATTTCCCTTATCTGTGTTTAAGCCAGCACTTGACAAGTTGGGAGGCTGCTGATACATCGAGGCTGAGGCTAGACCGGAAATCAAGAATATGGTTTTTCTGTCTTACTGAGCAATAAAGAGCTCCATGCTTTAAGTAACTAGCATGCCAGTGGCAATGATCCATTGCAAAATGCAATGTCTTCTCGCCTAACAGGGGGGCTTCCCCATCATCTTCAGGGAAGTAAACTATCAAACCAACATTGCTCTTGGAAAGTAGTTTGGAATGTGGTGAGGACCTCAAACAAGAACTTAAAACCAGGCAGTTCTACATCATAGAGTAAGGGCCAGCAAACTCTGGTTTCTGGGCCAGATACCCCTCTATCTGTTTTTATAAATAAGATTCTAATGGAATGCAGCCACACCCATTGGCTTATGGATTTTCTATGGCTGTTTTTTTCACCACAGTGTCAGAGCTGAATAGTCACAACAGAGAACACATGGTCCATGAAGCCTAAAATATTTATTATCTAGCCCATTGCAGAAAAAGCTTGTCAAGCCCTGCCAGAGAGCAGAGAGCGAGAATTCAGGTTCAAAGTGGCTTGACAGCATTGGTTATGAACCTACCATCAATTTTCACTACAAAATGGTATAATATAGTCCTTGTAAATCTTTTTATTTTAAGCATTGCAACATCATAAAGGGCTCCCTATGATGAATTAGGTCACAATTCACACCAAAACAGTAACTGAATTAGTCTTCAAGTAGCGAGTTCAGTAGGAGTAAGAACAGACATGTGCCTTTTCTTTTTCACTCGAATTTTAATAATTTAATGGCACTTTTCTATAAACAATGTATTTCCCCCTGTTTTAGAGAAGAAATGAATAAACACTGTCTTCTAAGCAGACACTGCTTAGACGGCCGCAGATCAAGCTTGCCCTGATTAGTGCCAAGAAGGGAAGGGCTGAGGGTGAATGTTGCTGAAACTGAAGTCATTGCTTTTGGTGGATCTGATTTACAGTAATCCTGCATGGCTAGTATGTCCATGGTTTCTGCAAGTATAAATTTTATAGCGAGTTTATATCAGATACTACATCAGAAAGTTACGTTCCTCAGAGACACAAATTTCCTTGATGCTTCTTTACTGATTTATTTTCAATTCAGATGAAAATAATTGTTGAGATGCTCAATGTCAAGATCTTTGGGGCCTTGATCTACCATAGGCAGTGCCCTGAGAGATTCAAACCACATCCTAGGGGATGTTGGGGGGGGGGGGGGGGGGGACCTTGACTTAGAGCTCTTTTTTCTTATTAATGACAAGAAAGCTCAGGGATGACTGCATAGCCAACCCTGGTGAGGGCAAGGGACCTTACCGATGGCAGCCAGTCTGTCCCACTCCTGGCTTCCTTTAGTTTTCTGAGTCTCGTTTTCCCCTTGTCCTCCTTTCCTCGCCCCCTATTTTTCATTTGATTTCATCTTGTGTGTTATTAGTCGACAATCCACCTTAAATCTGTTCTGGAACAAGGCAGAGTGTAAGTAAACAGGTGAAAAAGAATTTACCTGTTGAACAGAGTTATTTAGTATTGTTCCTCTGAATACTGAAAAAAATATATATATTGCAGGAAACAATTCTTTTCTTCTGGCATGGTAGCTCTGAGGTTTTCTTTCAAGTAGAAATTTCTCAGGGGCACCTGGGTGGCTCCTGGGTTGAGCAGCCGACTCTTGGTTTCAGGTTTCAGCTCCAGTGGTGATCACACAGAGGGCGAGATTGAGCCCCTCCCATCGGGCTCTACTCTTGGTGGGGAGTCTGCTTGAGATTCTCTCCCTCTGCCTCTCCCCCCACTTGCTGTCTCTCTCTCCTTCTCTCTCTAAAAATAAATAAAATATTTTTTTTAGGATGGAAGGAAGGAAGAAAGGAGGGAGAGAGGAAGGAAGGAATTGCTCAGGATGTGCACAGGCACGTGATGTTAGGGCGGTGCATTGGAGAGAGGTGTACAACCACATTGCCATCTGCGATGGCAGGAGTGCGGGCAACCCAGTGTCATTGTGTCAGCAACAGACAGGTAGTCAATGGAAAGGGTTAACATCATCTCTTCAGTCTCTCTGGGGGAAAGCATGTCTTGGTAATTAGTACTTGAATAGTGCTCTACAATTTGCAAAGAAGTTTACACATATGGCATCATATTCAACCCTCACAATAACATTGTTAATTTGGTTTATGACACTTTGTTTTCAGCAGAAGGAGTGGAGACTTTGAAAGCCAAGTATAGTGAGTAGAGGAATGAACATTGAAACCCAGTGTATGAGACCATGTCCTAACTTGGAGTTAGACCTGAGATTAAGCAATAGATTTTTCATTTTCTAGAAGTCTCTTTAAGTCACTATATTAGGTTTCTAAAGTGGTTGTAACAAATTACTGCAAACAAATGTATTCCCTCACAATTCTGGAGGCCAGAAGCCAAAACCAAGTGTCTGCAAGGCCACAATCCCTCCAAAGGCTCTAGGGAGAATCTGTTCCTTGCCTCCTCCAGCTTCTAGTGGCTCAGACATTATTGGTTTTTTTTTTTTGTTTTTTTTTTTTGGTTTTGTGTGTGTGTGTGTGTGTGTGTGTTTTGGCTTATGGCCACCCCCTGTCTGTTTCCTCTTCATCTTCTCCTCTGTGTGTCAATCTTAGAAGAATATGTGTGGCCCATTTATGGCAAGCTCCTCCTCTCAACATTCTTAATTATATCTCTTGCCATATAAGGTAACATTCACAGGTTCTGGGGATTAGGATGTGGACATACCTTTTGGGGAGCTACCATGAAACCCTCTGAAGTCACTGAAACTTATGACTCCCTTCCATAAAAACTAGAATAGTATCACTTATCCAAAGGGTAAAGATTAAATAAGATAATTTAAATAGAACTATCCGGTATATAATAAATACTCAGTAGAAAGGGGTCACCCCTTTTTCTCATCAGGAGAGCTGCTAATAACAATAACACTACTTTTGAGAAGATTTCCCTCATTTTTCTCATTGGGATAATAGCCAAATATATACTCAAACTCCCCCATTCTTTCATTTTCTCTTTAAAATCCTTTTCCCAATAAGCTGTATTCCAAAGACCTGTACAATTTCTGAATTGTATTTTATCATGAACTATGATAATGCCTCTCAAGCATCTGCAGTGAAGGATTGGTTTTAATTTTATAAAATAAAATCAAAATGTTGTGATGATGAAAACTGCTATAAAAGTATCCAAATACTTACTTTGATCTTATTACAGACCAATCACAATTTGCCCTTGTCTAGGACGTCATTTGAGGGATAAAAAAATGTGAACATTAAAAATGAAGCACATATCAAGTACTTAATTTTATCAAAATTACCTTTCCAAAAGATAGCCAAATTCTCTCATTACTGCAGAGTTACTTCATACCAACATTTAACCCTAAAAACAATATTTGTATTTTTCCTCTGCCCAAGAGCTTTGAGTGGTATTTTTTTCATGACAACAAATTGGTTGATTTCCTTTTTGCTTGAGCTTTGTTTCTAACTAGGTATATACCTTTGTTATATATAGCACTATTCTATTTTCCTTCTCCCATATCAGTTTTTTAATAAAGTATGGTTTTCTCTTGATATTTTCAGGCTGAGTTTTATCCCATTAAACCTTAGTCCTCTCAGTAACAGTATATTTATTTTTTGGGTCTAAAACCTTGAGTTCTTTTGCCACCTCCTTTTCTGTGTTGACATATATAGTCTTTTAAGAACATAAATATTCTTGTTTTCTTTTTTGAGAGGGAGAGAGTGAGAGTAAGCAGAAGGAAAGGGCAAAGGGAAAGGGAGAGAGAGAATCTCAAGCAGACTCCATGCTCAGCACAGAGCCTGACATGGGGCTTGATCCCATGACCCTGAGATCATGACCTGATCTGAAATCAAGAGTCAGATGCTTAACCCACAGAGTCACCCAGCTGCCCCCCAAAATTCTGTTCTCAGTGAATATCTCTATTCTTTGCTGAACAAATGAAAGAGTGATAATTACTAAGGAGCACCTCTAATATGCAAACCCTTTCTCTGACATGCCCACTGTCCTTATTACCTACTTGGTAGTTGGTCTTGATTTTTCTTACTGCCTTTTATTCACTCATCTTTGTTAAATATGTTCTCTGCTTTGATCAACCTACTGACATCCTATCATGATCCAGAAGACAAAATTCTTTCCTTTAGATACCTTCTATGTAACCAGACATTACCCACCTTCTTCTTCCAGAGTCACAGCCACAAACCAAAAGAAGACAAAAAAAGTTCTACCCACCCTTACATGTTTTCCCTTTCCAACCTGATCCTAGAGATGCAGATCCTGAGACGACAACTTTTGTTCCCACATGAACAATCAGAGTAGCAGGGATTGGTGAGGTTGGTGATCTTGGCAGGTCCTCCCTCATATCTGGGTGCCTACTCTGAGAAGTTATAGTGTGTAGACCCATGACCATGCCAGGTTTATGCATGGCTACCTCATCCCAACCAGCAGAGAGTTCACTATCAAATAGTTAGGATATGTGTGGTTTTATTTGCTTGAGATAAGAGTTCCATCATTTTTTGAATGCTTAGGAATCTCTTGGAATCTCTCAGTGCCTGGATAATGCCTCTACTTGAATATGTCTGGAATTACCCTCCAGGAGAAGAACCTCATAAAGCTTCCACACAGCTTAATTTCCTCTTGCTCATCCTCAGCTGTGTCACCGTTGTCACCGTCCTTATAGGGGCCCCAAATAGTTAACCTTCAAAAAACAAAACAAAACGAACAAACGAGAAAAGCTGTGCCCTTCTACTTCATGTCCTATGATTTGTTTCTTTACAAGGTAGGCTCTGCTTAAGGTATTCTACAGAGTACAAATATGACTCACCCCCCTTCCTCCCTTTCTTGTTACAGCCCAGAATAAGTACACAGGGCCTTCCAGGTTAAGACAGTATCATTTTATTACTATGGAGAAGTAGATGGGTTAATGACAACAAATGTGAAAAAGTTACCCCCCAAAATCAAGAATCTCCTACCTATATAAATCAAGAGTTCTCCTAGCTATTTTCCTTGGCATGTAATCACTGACTTCCCTTCTTTCTAGTATACTTAGAAACCAGGGTGAGGTTTTGTGGATTTTTAGTGTGTTCTATGACTCACATCTTAATATCTGACCCTGGTGTGGAGCTTTGCAGGTTCGTCATTCTGGCATTCCTTAGGAGGCCCTATTTAGGGTCAGAGAATAGAAATACCTATAGATTCCTTCTCTATATTTCAGGTTATTTCACTCTGAATTTGCAGGTATGTCCCCACTCTTCCTGAGACTACCCCAGTCTTCTAGCCCTGCAAGCCCTCCTTTTTGTTTCTCCCATTACCCCAGAAAGAAAAGGGTCTTCCTTCTTAACTCCCTAAACACTCCTTACCCAGAGGATACCTGTCTTTCCTTGACCAGTGGTCCTATCATTCACCCTTTCAGGAAATCTGCCATATGCAGTGCCTGCAGCACCCTCAGGGGGCAGGTTAAGATGAGTTCTTACAACCAGTGCTTGCATCCTTCCCTGCTGTGCTCAGATACTATCCGGTGCAGCTTCTCTGATCTTGGCCCTTGTGGCTCCCATCATCTTATTAGTAGCCAGGACTAGCTACTTAATTTGCAGGGCCCACTGCAAAGTGAAATTGTAGGTCTCTGTTCAAACCTTATTAAGAATCTCAAGACTGCAGTAGGACACCATAGACCACATGCAGGGCCCTCTGACTACAGGATTCCATGCGACTACACAGGCTGCACTCCCATGAAGCCAGCCCTGCCAGAAGCATGTCTTTCTGGAATCTGGCGATAGTCTTCAATCTTCTGTACTCTTCTTTGCCTCGAGGAATCACCTTTGGCTAAATTCACCATATTCATTTTCCAGATTGTCAATTTATGGTAAATGAGATTATGTTCCTCTACTAGTCCATAATCTAGCCCTACTCAGGTCAGCTTATTGGTTCTACTCACCCCCTAAATTCTCTGAGATGACCCACAGAAGTGTCCCATTCCTAGGGAAGTGACTGTTTTAAAATTAAAATTCTATAACATAAAAAATAATTTCAGTCATTCATTAGTCATTTATTGCAAAACTATTCTGTATCCCGCTTGATGCTAAGGATACAAAAAAAGAGGACGCCTACCCTCATGTAGTTCACAACACAGTGGGGGTAGGCACACTTAGAGAAATGGGTAGAAAACAACTAGAGCAATGTTCTGACAGAAGGATGCATATTTAAAAACCAAGTCAAAAAGAAGTATGAATAAGCCTAATTTCTACCAATGGGAAAAGCTGCTTAATTTATCACATCTACTCGTTGACCAAGATTTCCCTTCTCCTTATTTTTTTCATCTGGCTTATTTTTTGTGTTAGTTTCTCAACACATCCTTCTCACAGTGTGGAGTACACAGAGGTGTTCCTCAAGCCCTTTCACCTTCTCCTTTAAGCAATAAATGAGTTATAATTACCACAAACATTGTTGGCCAACCCCTCAAGCACAAAAGAAGCATATTATCTACTTACCCTGCCACAGGTTGCAACAGTGGCTTTGCTCTTAGTATTTCTTCACCCTCTAGATAAAATATTAGTGCTTCTGAAATGCCTGTGGAAGAAAGCTCCTTCTTAGAAAATGTTTTTATATACCATGGATCTTGTTATAAATTGGCCACGTCCTTCTGCCCTAGGTACCCACAGTCAGTAAGAGGGGAGGTAAATGGCTGACACTCCGGGAGAATTCCTGAACTCCACAACCAAAAGTTTTGGACTACAATAAAGCAACAGATATGGAAGAAGCTTTAGGAAAACCTCTATCAGATCCTACTGGCATCACAGCCAGCCTGCAGACTACTTTTAAAAAAGTGTGTTGCATTTTTCTTCTCCCTTGTCTAGGCCATCAGTCTTCAAAATCACTCCTTCTTCTCTAGGAAGGATCTCTGACCAAGTTACAATGACAAAAGGAATCATCTTGGTCTCCCTCTAGAGAGCTGAGAACCCAGCTGCAGGAAAGAAAATGCTTCCATCCACCACCCCATCACCACCACCACCACCCCCAACCCCACAGTCAACTTCAATCCAAATGCCAGAGTCCATAGTAGAGTGACTTGGAAGATACCAGAACAAAAACATGCCAGCAAAAGGACTTTGGGTTTTTTGTTTTTGTTTTTGTTTTTGTTTTTGTTTTTCCAGAGGCACAGTCTGGTCAAGCACCCTTCCACCACCTCCATTAGCCTTTCTCCATCAACCTCCAGGATCAGTCTCACCCATGAATGCCTCCTGAATAAGTGGTCACTTGTATCCTAAACATCGAAGGGTGTTAAGAAACCTCTGCTGCTTTGAAGTTTCATCTTCACTTGCCTCCCTTGATTCTTGAAATTCCACCATCAGTCATTCCTGTAAGTAGTGATATAATTGATTAGATTCTTTCCAGGTGATAGCTTGCCACATCAGATTGTGTTAAGGGGAAAGTGGAATGAGTATGAAGGTCCAGTGTGCTGAAGGGAAAGGAATTTCTGTAATAGAGACAAAAGCTCTCAGAGGGAAGCCTGTATCCCAGAAAATAAGTCTATTTTACAACTACACTTAGGCCCAGAAGCACCCCTGTCCACCGAGAACTTGTTCTGATCCTGTCAGTTGAGGTTGTCTTGACTCAACGCCTTGTAAAAAGACCACAGCTGAAGATCGCAGGAATGTCCAGGCTGATTCTGGTCTATTTCACTGCACCTGATACAACAGTGGTTGCATATGTTTGATGTCCTCAGCCTGAGCACTCAGCCACTGGGTGAAATCCTGGAGTGGCCTCTCTGAACTGCTCATTTCCCTCAGGCAATACAGTGAGAAAAAGAAGACACATTGTTCATCTTCAAGATTCTTAGAGAGATGGGTTAGCCAAAGGCAATGGCCTCCCCCACCTCCGGTTGGCATACCACTAAAAGAGTTAGTATTCTCTGTACATTTACCTGTGTAGATAGGCAGTAATGGTAGATGTTAAATTAGCCTTCTCACCTATTGGAAGCAATAGGTTATAATGGGAAAAAAGCATGGATTTGGAGTCACATAGAGATCTTCCTAGAGCTGCTATTTATTAAGCTTTTAATATTGGTTAGATCACCTAATCCCTCTGAACCTCTGTACCTTCCTCTCTGAAATAGGGATAACGATGCCCACCCTGAAGTGCTGTGGGGAGAATACGTATGGAGCTTGGCAGACCATAGGCTTTCAACAAATGCAGTGGTCTTCCTCCATCAGTTCCCTGTTGGGATGGAGCATATGAAACTACAGTGCTCTGCACTATTAAAGTTGTTCATCCTAACCCAGGAAAGGAAACCTTTTCAAAATTCTTCCTTGCATCTTAAATACTCTAGTTTAACTTCCATCTCACTCCTCAAGAAGTTATATCCCCCAAAACCAAAGAATGAATTTGAAACTCCCATTGTTTAACATAAGTTTTGATATGATCTCTGTGCATGAAAGAAAATGCAGCTCTCTTCCACATGAAATAAGAAATGTGGGTTTGTTATGGTAAATATTTACTTAGGGTCCCCAAATCAATTATTCTAATGTAGTCTAAGAATTACTAACAAATAAGTTTATAACATTCCTTCAATGTTGATTTATTGTACTAGGAACATCGAAAGAGAATGAAAGAGAAGGAGGGAAGGGAAAAGAGAGAGAAAAGAAAAGGAAGAGAAGGAGGGCAGGAAGGAAGGAAGGATCTTATAAACTTATTGTGTGAACACCCAAATAATACTTAACATTTTGAGATACAATAGAAAAATATCCTGACGTTATGCCTACAAAAATCCTTCCCCCTGAAAAAGGTCTAATTTATTTATGCAATTCAAAAAATAAAAAACTGAGACTATATTACAAGCCTCTAAGACTTTCTCAAAACAAAAATAATCTATAGCCTGGACTCAAAAAATAAAAAGACTTAGCACAGGCTTCAAATTCCTGAGGTGGGAGTTTTCCATAGATCACAGCAAACTGATCATGCAGAGAAAGGCTGACACAGCAAGGGTCACTAAGGAAAGGAAGAGAAACACAAGGGAAAAATGAAAAAGAAAAGAAAGGAAGAGAAATGCTACTTTCTCTTTTTTGGCATATATAAGTTCTATGAAAGAACTTCTGAAATTCTTAGCCCTAGGTAAATATTCAATCAGGTAATTAGTTTTGAAAAGCTTTTCAAATTCCAAATATAATAGAGTTGGGCAAAACGGTGTTTCTTTGGGGCCCCCAATGAGAAATAATAAACTCTTGGTGATTAATGGCACTTATGTGCTCTTGGACATTAAAAACATTTTCTGCTCTTGAGTCACAACGGAAGCTACAGCTTGAATTTTATTGGTCAATTTGCCTTTTCCCTTCCTGGGTGAGCCAGCACTGGATTTAGAAGCTGAAAGTTTATAGAGTCAGCAGGACCCCAAGGGACTGAGAACTTAGCTGGGCCAATGAGGATAATGCCAAAAATTATCTACCCTCCGTTAAAATGCAGAATTCAGAAAAGAAGAAGGAAGGGTGATTATAAAGACGGATAGTCTGTAACTTAGACAACATTTCTTGGCACGGTTGGCAAATCTCGTTTTAAAAAAACAAACAAACAAAAAAGTTCCTGGTTCACAGTTTCTGAAGCTCTTCTTTTTTCCACCTTTGGCACATGGTCAAAGGACAAGCTGGTGTCTTCCCAGAGGACTGGAGAATGCTCGAGTCCTCAGACACAGTGAAGCAAGGCTCACAGTTAAAAGCAGAGGGCTGAGAGTTAAGAAGCTTTCAAGGGTAGAAAGGAAAAGATTTTTGCTTAGTCGACGGTTGATTTTGTCAGTGTTGATGTGTTTTTCCCTGAGTCCTTAGAGAAGTTCAAGTTGGACCTTGGGCCTTACCTAAACACAAAACAGGACTATCTTTCTGCAAGGTTCTTCAAGCAGTTTTAGTTACACTTTACAAAACCATCCTTGTCATTTTCCCCAGTCTTGGCAGTGACTGAAAACAGTGCAAAATAGAAGACTTTCATGGGAATAGTTACCCATATCAAAATCTAATACAGTTTTGCCAGTCCTATACGCTTTCCTTAGACTTAATCTCCCCATCTGTAAAATGGAGAGGACGTCTAGGTCCAAAAAGACTACAGGTACAAGCTATCCAATTTACAAAGACCCAGGGCTTAGATTTTTCAGGAATCTGAAAGAAACAAAAACAAACAAGCAAACAAACAAAATATCTGAAGGGAGTACTGGATTAGGGTCTCAGCTCTCCCACCTCCTGGGACTGTCCCATCCCAGGTCCAGGAGGGAAGGCAATCTTCTGCCGTTGGGTAAGTTTACTGAAAATGTGGATAGATTCCTCTCTCCTTTTCTCTGTGTCTCAATTTCCTGTAAACGGTAAAACTCTTAACACAAAAAGTAATAAGATCCAAATCTTCCTGCTGGGGATTTGATGAAGATGAATTAGACACCGACACTCAGGAAAAGATGGAAGGCTCTCCATGACAGAGGCCAAACTAATTCAAAATGAAAATCATCAATTTGAGTGTGCTCACATGTTACTTAAAAATCAATGAAGAAACAAAGTGAGGGAACCCTGAAGCCATTTTAGCACCCCTGCTTTCGCACTCTACTCTCACTTAGCAGCCTTGAAATATCTCGGCTCTGAAAACCCAGTCAATCATCATTAATAATGATATTTTTATAGCACTTTAAAAATTGGAATTTTCAGAGCCACCTTGATAGATGTCCTGTCACTACCTTGCCATTTGCGTAATTTTTTTTTTCTGAGTTGTTTTTTTCCCCTGTATTAAAGAATGTTTTAAGAGAAAAGAGAAAGATTTTTCTTTTGATTGAAAAAAACCATAAGGAATGGCCCGGCTTGCCCTTGCTACGAATCCCTTCCTAATGAGCAGTGTAATTTAGCGATTGTACAAGGACTTTCAACTTTAACGATTCTAGAGCTTGAGTTTACTTAAGGAGTTAAAACAAATGCCTGCCTGTTGCCTCCAGATCTGGAATGAGAGTTCAGCGACTTTGCACAAAGATGAAAAAGAGTAGAGACAAAAGCCAGGTTGTTATTCTTTCTGATACACAAACATCTCAAGCAATTTACCTGTTGTTTTATCTCCCTATGAACCATAGGAATTACTTAGTACCTCTAGTGTGATTTGCCCAGAAAATTTGGAATATTCCTTCAAAATATTTTAATTCATTAAGTTATAAATAAATTAGGCAAATTCTCATCTTCTTCTGGCTTTATCTGCTTATTTCTTCCCTATACACACCTCCCCCAAACAGTACTGAGTATTCCCTGCCTTTGAAAATGCATATGAGGGGCGCCTGGGTGGCTCAGTGGGTTAAAGCCTCTGCCTTCAGCTCAGGTCCTGGGATCGAGCCCCACATTGGACTCTCTGCTCAGCGGGGAGCCTGCTTCCCTTCCTCTCTCTCTCTGCCTGCCTCTCTGCCTGCTTGTGATCTCTGTCTGTCAAATAAATAAAATCTTAAAAAAAAAAAAAAGAAAATGCATATGAAATTTTTTATTTCTGTTGTAACTTCCACAAAACTATCCAAGCTTAGGAGGTACATTGGCCAAGGGAACTCAAACAATTCATGTTTAACCTCTGAGCCGAAAGAAAAGCCTCAGTGTTTTCAGAAGTTTGTATTGTTGTTGTTGTTCTTCTTCTTCCTACCACCACCCCCACCCCTTGTAGTTTCTTTTATTCTTTGCCTCCAGGAAGACAGCATAGGAATTTTTATCACCACTGGGGGCTTAATACCGGTGGTGAAAAAAAACGAGTTCCTGTCCTGGTGCTGAACTAAAAAGGAATAAATGTCTTGGATGTATCAGGTTTCTTTGTCAAGCAAACAAAAATAAAGGGATCTAGTTTACTGGAATAGTTGCAGCACTCATTAAAATTGATGACTTCGAAGATTCTGTGCTTCTCTTCCTTTAACCAGGGCCATCAGCCAAGAATCTGCTATGCTGTTAAAGACATCATGTTATTGGGGTGTTGTAAAACAGACCACTGCTGTCACCTTAGCTCACCCTTCATGGCTCAGTGTGACAGCGGGAGAGGCCTGGGGGCACTGGCAGAGGATGGGCCTCGCCATTTGGCCAAGGGCCGCTGACAGAATAGATGTATGGGACCAAGACGCAACCTGGTATTTTTTAGCCGTGAACATCAAGTTCGAAAAAGAAAGAAAAAGCTGGATTAGCATGAGGCAGAGTTCGGTTTTTCTTAGAAATGTGCGACTCTGCAAAAGTGTGCCTTTATTTTTGGCACAAATTGCTATAGCAAATTACATGGCTTATCAGATGTGGTTTTTTGGGCTCAGTGGAGAAGTCACTGCAGGGACTTGTTCTCTTTGTTGTTTGTTCCCAGTTGGGAATTTGGGATAGATCGGTGTTTTCTTATAGTTCAGGAACAGACTTGAA